>NC_045426.1:447233650-447880594 GCF_902635505.1 Sarcophilus harrisii
GGATATGAACAGACAATTTTCAGATGAAGAAATTCAAGCCATTTCTAGTCATATGAAAAAAATGCTCTAAATCACTATTTTGCAATTTCCAATTCTACATTTTTCATATATAAAGGAAATCTAACACTGTTGGTCAAACTATGAATTATTCTGAGGCTTCAGAGAAATGCAAATTAAGACAACTCCTAAGTTACTAAGTTACCACTACATACCTCTCAGATTGGTTAAGATAACAGAAAAGATGATGATGAATGTTGGAGGGGAAGTGGGAAAACTGGGCCACTAATGCATTGTTGGTGGAGTTGTGAATTGATCCAACCATTCAGGAGAGCAATATGGAACTATGTCCAAAGAGTTATCAAACTTTTCTCTACTGGGCCTGTATTCCAAAGAGATCATAAAACATGGAAAAAGAACCACATGTGCAAAAATGTTTGCAGCAGCCCTTTTTGTAGTGTCAAGAAACTGAAAACTGAGTGGATGCCCATCAGTTGGAGAATGGCTGTATAAGTTATGGTATATGAATGTTATGGAATATTATTGTTCTATATATTGATTAGCAGGATGATTTCAGAGAGGCCTGGAGAGACTTACATGAACTAATGCTAAATGAACTTAGCAGAACCAGGAGATCATTGTACATGTCAACAGCAAGATTATATGATGATCATTTCTGATGGACATGATTCTTTTCATGTAAAGAGGTAATTCAGGTCAGTTCCAATATCTCTCCATTGTGATGGAGAGAACCATCTGTACTCAGAGGGAGCACTGTGGGGACTGAATGTGGATCACATTATAATATTTTCATTTTTTTGTTGTTTGCTTGCATTTTGTTTTCTTTCTCATTTTTTCCCTTTTTGATCTGATTTTTCTTGTGCAGCATAATTGTGGAAATATGTATGGAAGGATTACACAAGTTTGGCATGTGTTAGATTGCTTGCTGCCTCGGGGAGTGGATAGAAGGGAGGGAGAGAAAGATTTGGGACACAAAGTTTTGCAAGAGTGAGTATTGAGAAATATCTATGCATGTGTTTTGAAAATGGAAAGCTTTGAAAGAAAAAAAAGCATGAATTTTTTATTACATTCATATATAAGTGGCCTCAGATACAAATATGGAGTAGATAACAGCACTGTCCCTTAGCACCCTAGTCATCCCCCAAAGCAAAGGTATCCTAGGCATAGAATCTAGTGATTTTATTATCCTCTCATGGATTAAAGTAATTCTTATTTTTGTTTACAACTTTTGCATCTACCAAAAAAAATGGTGCTATGAATATTTTGATATATATGAGAACATTTTGTCTTTAACCTCAGGATCAATGTGCTAAAAGGAACATATGGTTTAACAACTTTCTTCCTTTAAGTTGTTCTCCAGGAAGCCTCAAAATAATTCATAGTTTGACCAACAGTGTTAGATTTCCTTTGTATATGAAAAATCTAGAATTGGAAATGAACAGGTCATTTAGTCCAACTCTTGCTTAATGGATGAATCTGTTTTATAATATTGCTAACAAATGCTCATATTGCCTCTGATTAAATACTTTTGATAACAGCAAACTCATACTTCACAACAGCTGATTATATTTTTGATAGCTATCATCATAAGAAGGAACTTCTTTTTCTAATTGCAACAGTGATTTTTAAGAGAGTAGCTTAGACAGTGGCAACTGAAATTACTATAGAATTTATCCAGATAATTAGTTGTTGAATCAAGCTGTAAGCTTAATATGATATTATTGTTGGGGAGTAGGGAAGGAGTTGGTTCTGTATTGCAGCTATAAGGTTATTCCTATATAAGGTCTTTCAGGC
This sequence comes from Sarcophilus harrisii, assembly GCF_902635505.1. Lineage (NCBI taxonomy): Eukaryota > Metazoa > Chordata > Mammalia > Dasyuromorphia > Dasyuridae > Sarcophilus > Sarcophilus harrisii. Next base: position 447,235,463 of record NC_045426.1, read on the forward strand.
AATGGACAGCGGTAGACACTGATATTTTTTAAAAATGAGAAAATAGGGATTTACATTAAATAGCAGAAAGAAAGGGCAGGCAGGTGGCTCAGTGGAAAGAGTGTCAGATCTGAAGTCATGAAGATTTATCTTCTTGAGTTCAAATCAAGGCCTCAGACACCAGTTGTGTGATCCTGGGTAATTCACTTAACTCTGTTTGCTTCAATTCTTCATCTAGAATACAAGCTGGAAAAGGAAATAACAACTGTCCAGTATCTGAGAAGAAAACTTCATGAATCCATGAAGAGTCAGATGTGACTGAGACACTAAACAATAATAAAACAAAAAATAAGGATAGATGAACAAAGATAGATTATTTATCTGAAGTCAAATGACCAAATAGTGATTGAAATGGATGCTAAGGAGAGTGACACAGGAATCAGTAGCTAGGTAAAGTTTGTCATGCTCCCATCAAATTTGCTCTGTATATGGGCTCACTGAGTCTGATATCATGTCTAGAGGTGTGTGTGTGTGTGTGTGTGTGTGTGTGTGTGTGTCTACCAATCAAAATCTCTTGGTCCCATCCCTACTGCCTTAGTCATACCCTCTGTCTATTTATAACTATTGCTTAAAAACATATATCAATGTGTCATTGTGGGAAATGCTTCAATTGATTTTGATAAAAGAGTAACAGTATGGTATAGTAGAAAAGGTCATTTGGAGTCAGATGAAGACTGAGGTTCAAACTTGGCCTCTGATGCTTACTAGTAATCTTAGAAAATCAGATCCCAATTTGGTCTCAGTTTTTTCATCTGTAAAATGAGAAGATTGCTCAGGTAGCCCCTAGAATCTCTTCCAACTCTAGATCTGTGATCCTAAGTAATCACAGACATATATATTCTGAGAGTAGCAACCTTGTTTCTCTACTCCCAATGGGAGAGGTCCCATTTCAGGGCTAAAATAAAATTTAAAAATGCAAATGCATTTTTAGCAAGGAGGGGATGAGTTCAAATCTGCTCTACACTCTGCCAGATGGGCTCTGAAATTTTTACTTGATATTTTTGTTGTGACAGGAATCCAGGTCCCACCCCACCTTTCTGCATGTCCTACATTGCTCGATTGGTTTGCATTGTTTCTGTTTAGCCCCAAAGAATGGTTTTTTTCTTACTCGATTATTCAAACCTGCTGACATTTCCAGAATAGCAATCTTTCCTCAGAGCAGAGCAACCCAGGGTGAAAAAAGAGATTTTTCTTGTAGCCACCATTTCTCCACCTTTCATATATAAAGAAGTCTATATGTTGTCCCCCATTGGTCCCTAGTAATATAATTTCAGAGTTTATGTATACCCTGCTTGGTGAGCAGGTAATCCAGGTAAACAGAGGAAGCACACAAGTCATTCTGACATAGGTTGTTACATTTGTGTTTTATACCCATACCTGTTCCTTCCCCATTCCCCATAACCCATTGCTTTGCCCAGACTTTATAAAGATTGGGTGGATTAAAGAAGATTAAGGGAGCCTGGGGTGGGGGTAGATAGGGTATCTCCTGATAACTACATACAATTGCTGAGACTTATAGCTATATAAAACTAGACAATGTAAGAGTACAGCCAACTGGAAGTTAGAGGCAGAAAGCTATCATTCTCATACTTGGACTAAATGCCATGTTAAATGTTACTCTGCGTCATATTACTATGAACACTTAAATAGTGAAGGGGGGAAAGTGAGAAGAGGAAGAAGAAACCACTTAAGACTATGACAGCAACTACAGTGAAAGGATGAATTTTTCTTGAACTGCCAAAGAGCCACCAGTTATTTATGAGATAAGGGTAACTTTTTCTCAAGGGCCAATATCCCTTCCTCTGAAGAGAATTGGATAACCTATCTCAAGGGGAGATAACTGCCAACTTCCAAGCCAAGATTACTTGGGCAATAGTCACCAAATGAAAAAAAAAAAACTTAACACCCAGCTTCATATATTATAAGCAGAAATCTGCTTAAAGACAATCTACAGAAATCTATCTCCCTGGGAATTGCTAGACTTAAAAATTTTATTCGGATCTCTTTATTTGGGTAATCTAGAAAGATTATCAAAGTATGATGGCATGCTCTCATTTATTTAGGAAATTAAAACATATCTTGTCAAGCTATTGAGAGAAGGGGAGAGAAGGAGGGAAGGGTTCTGGAAAACCATACTTAGGCATTCATCAGCATTTCTATTTCTTTCTTCTCTGCTCTGACCTTCATAGGGCAAGTCTTTTCTGACAGTTCTGTTCTCCCCTCTGAAAATGGTTTCAAAACTAATGATATTAATGATATCTTTCCTATTTCATTTTCATTTGATCACTAGTATTACATCTATTTGCCTTTATTTTTGTATTCCTTGAATTTAGCACAGTGCCTAGCACATGATAAGTACTGACTGACTATTTGTATATATGTCTTATCTCCCCAGTAGATTGCAAATTCCATGAGGGTCTTTTGATTGTTCTTTTTATCCCTTCCAACTCTGCTCTTGCCATTTTCAGCTTCCTAGTATAGCACTTTACACATACTCTCAATAAATATTTATTGAATGAATGGATGAAGGAAGAGTATATGAATGTGGCTGCAAAACAAACTTTTTTTTCCCCCCTTTGGAGGAAAATGTCAGTTTAAGATATTAATTCATGGAGAATCACTTTGGACTTTCTGAACCTCAATTTTCTTACCTTTACAATAAAATCTGCCTAGGCTATTTCCTGTGTGCATTGTGAGGATCAAACATAAAAATATACAGGGAGGATTTCAAATAATAAAATGGTTCTTAAAAATAAAAGGTAGCAATCATTCCAATCTCTGGGAAGGTATTCTGTTTTGTTTTATTTTATTTTATATTTGTTAGGGTTCCAAAATTGAATTTTTAAAAGGTATAGTTCAAAAACTTAAATTCTTACATTGTTCAAAAATCTTTAGCATTATTATTCTTCCTTTGACTTAACTTTAAGGATACTCCACTGTATCCACAATTAAAAAACATTATTATTGTCATGCCACCTGAACCAATAAGCAGTTATTAAGTACCTGCCAGGTACTAAGCAATGTGCCAAGAGCCAAAGGTACAAATACTAGGATTGAAACAACCCCTACTCTCCAGGAGTTTCCATTCTAATGGGAAATATGTATATATAAAATGGAGGTGAAAAGGGAATGTTATATATGAAGGACAAAGAAAAGGGCGGTCTATGTTCAGACTATCTCTCACAAAGATGGTTTTACTTATTTGAATCATCATTTCTTTTACTTCTATTACTCTAAGTAGCCTAGGTAGTGTCTTTTGCTTTCTTTCCTCTTTTTCCCAGGATGGTCTCAGGCTAAAGATGGTAGGATCATAAAAGAAAGATTGGGACCAGGTATGGGAATATAGCAATTTTTGAATGGTAGAGATATCTATCTATCTCTAGATGTAAATATAGATATAAACTTAGAGATAGATCAGATGCATATATTTACATAATATATATCTAAATATGTTTCTGCCAAACTATAAATCCAAATTTAAAAATAAATAAATTGGATTATTCATTCTTGGATAATTGAAAGTTGAGTACACATAAGGGATCCAATTTTCTAGCTTCTATTTTACTTTATTAAAAACAATTAACTTAGACAAAGTTCACTAAAAGACAATGACAAAACAAGAGAAAAAATTTGGATTGATGACTTCTGGGAGTTTCACTTGGGACACCAGACCTACCACTTTGTTACAGTAGAAAAACAGTTCAATCTAGGTCTTTCCCCAATTTAAGTTATTTTATTTTAATCAAATTTATTTTTATGAAAATCTTATTTTCTCCTAGAAAAACATCTCATTGTTATTTTCCATTATACCTCTTTTACATATATTCCGGTCCTCTTCCTATATTTAAGCATCTCTGTGTCTACTCAGAAGGGTAGTTAGTGACCTAGAAATGACCTAGACCAATTATTTTCATACCACAAGAATTATGTCTGGGCCCAGTAAGTTTCTCTGTATAATTTACCTCAATAATCCTTCCCTTTAGAGGTTTGGTTTCCTAACTTACCAAAATATGCATTATCCACGTGTATTACCACTATAGACTTCACTATTTTTTATATTAGTTGTCTGATGTGAATAAAATCAGAAGTTTTATTTTTTAATTTTTAAACACATTATTTTTATAGTCTTAAAATTCATTACTTAATATTAATTTGTGCAAACTTCTATTTAAGTTAGTGATTCTGTCCTTCAAAATAGCAATAGAGAGAAAAATGAGTTTGCTTTATTTAGAACTTAAAAAGCTGGAAAATCTGGCCTTAAAATACGGAGTAGCAAAGCCAGGAAACCTGTTTGAATTCCACCTTTGGTACTTACTGCCTACATGACTTAGAAAAAATGATTTTATATCTGTAAAATAAAAATATCAGATTAGATGACCCCAAAGGTCCCTGCTGCTTTAAGTTTTATGTTCATAATGTTTGCCCCATTAGATTGTGAGCTCTTTGAAGATAGGTTCTATTTTTGCCTTTCTTTGTTTCCCTATTGCTTTAGCACAATGTCTGGGCATAGTAGATATTTAATAAATGCTAACTCCTAGAATGGTTTCAATCTCTTCCCAGGAACATTATTTGCTTTCACTTTGTCCCTCTATAACCTCCAACTAGCTAAAAATCATGACTCTGAAATTGTACATGATTCTTAGAATCAACATTCTCTAAGAATGTAATTCTGCTAGATTGTCAGTAAAATGGGTTCTATTGATTATCTTGAAAATCACCATGCAATGGATGGCCTTAAAAAAACCATTGTAGAGTTTCTTGGAAATACCTTCAATTGGATTTATATTACCTTTTATGGTGTTTCTATTAAAAGTGTTGTTTCTGGAATTTTTACCATGACACACCAATCAGAGATAAGGGAATTAATTTAAGAGAAGTGTATTGTTTTTTGTTTGTTTATTTGTTTGTTTGTTTTTGGCTCACTACAAATAACTTTATTGACAACTAATTGCTTTGGTGACCCCAACATATGTCATCAAACATTGAAGGAGGATGAGAAACAAGAAATCAAAAGCAATGAAGATAACTTTTATCCTTTTTTCCTTTATCCTTTATTCATTGATTTCATCCTGTACTTTTCTTTAGCAGCTGACACTGGGAATTCTCCTGCTTCCTAAACACTCTCTCCTTTCTTGGCTTCCCTGGTTTCACCACTTGTGATTCTTATAGACCCTTCTCAGTCTCCTTTGCTGGATCATCATCCTCTTAACTACTCTTTTCACAAGTGATCCCTCATGTCTGAAATGCACTTCATCCTCATGTCTACTTTGTAGGATACCAAGCTTCCTTCAAGGCATAACTCAAAGCCAACTCCACTGCAAGTCTTTTTTGAACCACACTCTCTTCCCCTCCCTCCACCCGCTCTTCCCCAGTTATTAACTTTGTGTCAGTGGAGGTCTTAGCATGGCCTAGTGGATGGAGAGACCTTGGGATCAGAAACATCTGGATTCAAGTTCTGTCTTGGACACAAACTGGCCACGTGACTGTAAACAATTTTTCAACCAGACAATTCTCTAAGGCTAAATGTATGTTGCAGATGAGCTTGAATTCACCATTCTCAGTAAATCCCAAGAAACAAGACCAGAAGGTAGAAAGATAAATTAGCTTAACTGATGGAATTTGTCAGGTAACTAGTGTGTCCAAGGAACAAAGGGAAATACATACATATAGGATACACACATGTACACATATATAGGATGAAATTGTTGTTGTTTGGTTATTTCAATTATGTCTGACTTTTTGTGACTCCATTTGGGGTTTTCTTGACAAAGATACTGGAGTGGTTTGCCATTTCCTTCTCCAGCTCATTTTACAGAAGAAGAAACTGAGGCAAACAGAAGGCAAGAATAAGAAAGATAGTCCCAGTACTGCATTGGTAACTCCAAATTGTAAAAAGACTTTTAAAACATTTGATAGATTCTCCATGGAGGATCCATGGAAGATCTATTAAAGCAAGAACAAGAACTGAATAGGATAAGAAATGCATACACGGGTTGCAAATTGTAGTAAGGATGGAAAACACCACATAAATAATATTTATTGAAGTACTGAAAAAGAACTAAAACGCCAAGTCAAGTCAAAAAGCATTTATGAAGTGTCTACTTTGTATCAGGCACTATGCAAAATGACAAAAAAAAGGTAAAAAACTATTTCTGCCTTCTGGGTGCTTACAGTATAATGAGAGAGATAATATTCCAACAACTAAACAAGGTATAGGCAGGATTAATGGGAGATAATCTCAAAGAGAAAGCACCAGCCCTAAGGGAAATTGGGGAAAGCTTCTGAAATGTCATCTAGTCTAATCCATTATTTTGTAGATAAGAGACCTGAGAGCCAGAGAGACAATGATTATTCCAAATTATGTAAAATAGGGCATAGTTGCAAACAAGGACTAGAGCTTCAGTTCCTTAGAAGGCAGTAACAGCATTAGGATACATAAGGAAAGTGGATACAATCCTACACTTTGGCAGTTTCTGCCCCCATGTCCTGTAACTTTTTTGCTGACATCTGTTTTAAATGCTTTATTATTAGTAGCTAAGTCATAAAATAGAAATAAATTCAATCTCTCCCAAAAGAGGAAAGGGGAAAACATTGCTGGAATGGGAAAAAAATGAAGGTCAATTTTTAACTATTTCTTAATATTCAAGGCTATTATTATATCAGGGAAATTTAAAATCCATACAATAGCTACAATTATACCGAGAATTATGAAAACTGACTTTGGACAATTTCTTTTAGTCAGTGAGGGATGAGGGTACAGAGATCAGTTTCATGACAAACATCTTTGTTAGAAAATTTGCTATTTGCTAAAGTGAACAAGTCAATAGGCTTTTATTAAGCACTGGTGATGGATTAGGCATTGTTCTAGGGATATAAAGAAAGTTTTGAAAAAAATATCTTTCTCTAAAGGAGTTCAGTCTACATACAAACAACTATGTACAAACAATATAGTTGCAGAATAAATTGAAGATAATGAATAGAGGAAAGGCACTAGGAAGTCAGAGAAGCCATAAGATCTAGTTGAGGAGGACAAGTATTCCAGGGATGAGAAACAACCAGTGAAAAAAAAATGCCTGAAGTCAGGAGATGGAATGTTTTGTGCCAGGAATAGCAACTCAGCCAGTGTTCCTAGAATGAAGAAATGGGAGGGTAAAAGCTGTAAGAAGTCAGGAAAGGAAGGAGGAGACCAGATTATAAAGGGTTTTGAATGGCAAATAGAGGATTTTATAATTGATTCTAGAGATAATGGGTAGCTACTGGAGTTTATTATAAAGGGAGTGACTGGTCAGGTTTGGGTTTTAGGAGGATCAATTTGATAGAAGAGAGACAGGAGAGCCTGGAGGAAGGAAGATAAGCCAAAAGCCAGTCACAATAAACAATGCAGGCATGAGGTGATAAGGGCCTGAAACAGGGTTGTAGAAGGAGAAAAGGTGACATAAAGGAGAGGTTGGTGGTCCCTCATTCTTGAAGAGGACCAAAATGAGATTGCTATATTAGAGCTGAGTTACAGTGTGCCTGACTGTGGCTGATCAGACCAATATGAGCTCGGAATGTTCTACTATCGGCTGGGCAGAAATAGTCCGTGGGAACATTTGGGGTGATTTCTCTAAATTTGTGCGTCTCCTATTTCTTTTTAACCATTTCAATTCTACTTTGCTCACAGAGCACAGCATCTTCCCTGATGGGTCACACCACGCTGGGAGCTCCTTTGCCAGCATCTCTCATGTCAATCAATTCCAAATTTCTTAAAAACAACCATTAGTGTCCTTGTATCTCTTCTTCTAACCACCATGTCATTACTTGGGTGATGTGAATTCTCCATAAAGCAATCTTTTAGGCAAGCATATTTTTAGCATTTGAACAATATAAATAAATCCTGGCAACTAATTGGGGATGGAAAATGAGAGAGTTTGATTAGTAGAGGATGATAAATAGGGCCAGATAGATTTTAAGCCTGAGTGATTGGGTGGGTGATGGTGTCTTCAACAGTAACAGGAACTTAAGGAAGAGAATAGATTCAGAGGAGAAATGATAATGGGTTCAGTTTTAGACATGCTGAGTTAAGGATGTCTGTGGGATAGCCAGGTGGCACACTGGATAAAGTGCTGGGTCTGGAGTCAAGAAGACCTGAGTTCAAATTCTGCTTCGGACATTTACTAGCTTGTGTAACCCTGAGCAAGTCACTAACCCTGTTTGTCTCAGTTTCCTCAGCTGTAAAATGAGCTGAAGAAGGAAATGGTAAATCACTCTAATGTCTTTGCCAAGAAAATCCTAAAAAGAGGTCACAAAAAGTCAAACATGACAAAATGACAACATATGGGACATTATAAATATATAAAATGGGACATATAATTTGAAATATTCAAAAAGTAGCTGTGATAAGGTTTAGATTTAGGGAACCAAAATGAGATTAGGGTTTCTGGTGGTCAAGGAGTTAAACGATAAGGTCTAGTGGCAGGTTCAGGGTTCAGGGAACCAAATGGAGAGGTTTGGCTCCCCTGCACCCCCTTGGGAGTCGGTGCAAGCATAGGGAGTTTTGGGGACTCCCTTCTGGTGGCCCAGAGGTTCTCTGTAAAAGAATTTATAGACCCAAAAACCTAGATTGATAAAAGGGTTTATTGTGGGGATTGGAAGTAAGGTTAGAAATCCTGACAGGGAGGCAAAGTCTGGTTAGGGAAATAGGTGAAGGTAAAGAAAGGATAGCACTGGAAAGAGTATTCCAGTGGATAGAGGCCCTTGGCATCCCAAGCATGGCATATCTGGCATGTTTGGAACCTCTGCAGAGAGGGTTTTAGTTTTGCTCTTTTATAATGGGAGCTTTAGCTGAAGGGAACTCGTGGGTGGAGTCCCAAGTTGGCTCATCTCTGGGTTTCAGCTTGAGCTGGTGAATTGAATTCAATGAGTTTCAGGGCTGAGCCAACCCCACCTAAATAATAAGAATGAAAGTGTTTGTCCCCCGGGACAGGGTCCCTCACTGAGGCAGAGTTGAAGTAGATTTTCTCCTTTAAGGATTTTTAGAGTTTTGAGGTCCCTTCTTCAGTTGGAGATGAGAAATTGGAGGTTAAAGCTGGGTAAATAGATTTGAGAATCATCTGCTTAGTGATGATAATCAAATTTATAGGAGCTGATGAGATGACTAACTGAAAGAATATATAGAGAGGAGAGAACCAGACCCAGGACAGAGCCTTGGGGAATACTCAGTTAATGTATATGGCCAGAATGAAAATCCAGTAAAGATTATGAAGGAACACAGAAATTTAGGAAGAGGGTAAGGAAAGAGTGATGGCTCAACAAGTAAAGCATGATTGACAGTGTCAATGGTTGCAGAAAGATCTAGGATGAGGATTGCGAAAAGATCATTAAGTATATCTGCCTGTGAAATCAATTGCTTGAAAATTGCCTTTTCATTGTTAAAATAGCTATCTGAAACAAATTCTTCCTTCATAAATACTGCTCACAACTATGCTCTCCTTTTCATTCTTGCTGTAAGAATTCTAATACACCATAGGCAGGCAGCATGGTCCCAAGAACCTGAATTCAAATGTAGCCTCAGACACACTTTAGACATGTGATTCTGGGCAAGTCACTTAACCTAAATTGCCTTCCCCAGCCTCAAATTTTAAAACAACCTTCATCATCTAAAATTCAGATTATTTTAACATTTCTAAGGGATATCTCTGCTTCCTGTCCCTTTAGCCTCCAAGCTATTCTAGACATTGTCAGTAGATTAATTTTCTTACTTGAGGGGGGAATCTAACAGGGAAAACATAATGAATTTGAATCCTTCTTTCCCACCACTCTCCCCTTTCCCCCCCATTCCAATCCTCAATCTAGTAGATAAAATTATAGGATATAAAGAGCAAGCAAAACTGGAAAAAAAAACCAAGTGAAATGTAAAGGGTCATTTCCTTCATATCCTGAATGGGACTATTTGCATATGAAAAGATCAGGAAACAGAACTAAGAATTGTCAAGGGTCAGGCCAGGCCCAGTTCCCTTTTCTTTGCCTACTCATAAATAGGAGCAAACTGAAGGACTGAGGATTCAAAAGAAGAGGCACTGTTTCTTCTAGGAAATGAACCTGTGATTATATTGAGATAGCTACGATGTAGGAGCATATCCAGCCTGTACAACAAGGGCTGAGGTGGTGGTGGGGGTTGGGGAGGATTCTTATGTTCCTTACTTTCCCAACTCCCTCACCAAAGTCGTGTTCAGAGTACAGTCTACTCTCTGGCTTCTTAAACTATGAGTTGTGACCCCGTATGGGGTACCATAATTAAATGAAGAGTCACACAATTTGGCAATAGAAAAAGGTTTCTGAAGATGCAATAACCAAAAATTAATTAAAAATCAAATGCATAATGAATCCGAGGTGTTTCTAGCAGTGTTTGCCCATGTTATATTGTGCAACATCAAAGTAGACTTGGTTCTGAACACACAACATGTGCACTTTCCATTGCATATGCAGTCAGGCCACACAACAACAATGAACATTGCCAGGAAAACATTGGCTCAGATTCAAGACTATAGTACATTATGAACTGCAGTGTTTTTATTGAACATACTAAGTTTTCTGCTCTTACAGAAGCATAACCTTTATTTATGCTTAGTTATGAAAAATAAAATGTTTTTAATATTTTCATATTATCATTCCTTAGCTTATAAGTATCAAATTAATATATCTTTAAATTGTATTGTGTTAAAATGTTTGATTTTTAAAATTTCTATCATCTTCTTTTATAAAAACATAATTTTAATTTATTTTATATAGCATTTTATATTGAAATATATATTATGTTATATTTTATAACATTAATTTTAAGGTTTAATTGCAACAAGTAAAGACAAAAAGTCTTTTAATATTTTTCTACTATCACTACTGTATGTGTGATAAGGTCCAGAATAATTAGGTGGGGTTGGCAGAGAAAGCCTGAAGTACTGATAAAATTACTCCCTGAGGCAATTAGGGAAGGGCAGTGATGGGGATCTGTTTAACCTTATATTCTCCTTCTATGTGGAGGTCTTGGGTAGCCCTACCTTTCCGTATCTAGTCAGAAATCCAAATTATGTCAAACCCCTGAAATTAAATTTCCCCTAAAAATCTGCCTAATGACCCCCTTTGGCTTAAGTGCATCACGATGACATTCTACCTCACAGTATCTTTCTCCTCAAACCTCTCCCATGCCACACGGTGTCTTTCCTCTCAAACCCCCAACAACTTATTAGAGAGAACTGGAAGGGCAGTAGCCCACAGAAGTGCTACATTATGCAGATTCATTTGCTTTAATGGGTATTACTTCAATGCTTGGCTATGGTCACCACCTCCAGCTGTGAGATCAACTGCCATCCTGCTCTAGGGTACTGCTTAATGATTTCAAAAAAAATCCAGAGCTCACACCTTAGAACCAACAAGGCTATTACACTCCTTGGTAGGTCCTAGCTCCAGATGCCGCACCCTAAACTGTGTCCAATAACTCAACTCTGAAGTATTCTGCCCCTTTGAACACTGGAAAGAAAGAGATTCCCTACTTTCCCCTCCTCCTCTACTGTACTTTGCTAGAAATGCTCCTAAGATCTGGCAGTCTTGACTTTTTCTACAATTCTTAGCTCAGTTCTTAGCAGGATTAGTTCCTATGCTGTCTTTTGTTCCTTCTGTTTGCCCATGGCAGTGAGTGGGCAGAGAAAAGGGCATTGGGCCAGTTGCAGGGAGGACTTTGACAATCCTCAGCCTTGTCTCCTGATCCTTTTAGTTAAAATGGACCACTCAGGGAATGAAAGGGATTGGGTCTCACATATTCTCTGTTGCTTGTTCTTTACATCCTATACTTCCTTTTTTTTTTTTTTTTTTTTTTTTAAATTTAATAGCCTTTTATTTTACAGGTTATATGTATGGATAACTTTACAGCATTAACAATTGCCAAACCTCTTCTTCCAATTTTTCCCCTCTTTCCCCCCCCACCCCCTCCCCTAGATGGCAGGATGACCAGTAGATATTAAATATATTAAAATATAAATTAGATACACAATAAGTACACATGACCAAACCATTATTTTGCTGTACAAAAAGAATCGGACTCTGAAATATTGTACAATTAGCCTGTGAAGGAAATCAAAAATGCAGGTGGGCAAAAATATAGGGATTGGGAATTCAATGTAATGGTTTTTAGTCATCACCCAGAGTTCTTTCGCTGGGCGTAGCTGGTTCAGTTCATTACTGCTCCATTGGAAATGATTTGGTTGATCTCATTGCTGAGGATGGCCAGGTCCATCAGAATTGATCATCATATAGTATTGTTGCTGAAGCATATAATGATCTCTTGGCCCTGCTCGTTTCACTCAGCATCAGTTCGTGTAAGTCTCTCCAGGCCTTTCTGAAATCATCCTGTTGGTCATTTCTTACCGAACAATAATATTCCATAATATTCATATACCACAATTTCTCCAATTGATGGGCATCCACTCAGTTTCCAATTCCTGGCCACTACAAAGAGGGCTACCACAAACATTTGTGCACATACAGGTCCCTTTCCCTTCTTTATGATCTCTTTGGGATATAAGCCCAGTAGTAACACTGCTGGATCAAAGGGTATGCAAAGTTTGATAACTTTTTGAGCATAGTTCCAAACTGCTCTCCAGAATGGCTGGATGTATTCACAATTCCACTAACAATGTATCAGTGTCCCTGTTTTCCCACTTCCCTTCCAACATTCCGCATTATCTTTCCCTGTCATTCTAGCCAATCTGACAGGTGTGTAGTTACATCCTGTACTTCCACTAAGTGGGCTGGAAAGATTCAATTGATCAGGGGTCAGCTGATCAACCAACTGCTCCACCAAGACATGACATGGTACATGTAATACCACTCTCTATCACCATCACTGCTCTAAGCTCATAAAATTTCCGTTTTTCAACACCTCCCTTAGAAAAGTTCAAAATTTATCCTGGCATTCAATGTCATCTGCTCTGTGACTTGTTTTTTTTTTTTTTTAATTTTATCTCCTACACAAACCCACTGATTAGCCTAAATTAGTTTACTCCTTGTTCCCCCAAATACAGTTAGCATTCTTATCTTTGTCTATAATGTTACCCTCAAATTGAAATAACTTTTCCCTTATTTTTTCTAAGGCCTATCTTCCTACAAGACTCATCTCCTTCATGTAGTTTTACTTTACTATCTAAGTCTTTGATTTTTCTTGGGTTTTTTTGAAGTCCAAAATATTTATTATCAATAGCACAAAGCACATACTAACAAAGAGTAAGCAATCTTTTTATGTTTGTCCTAAACTTCTTTTTGGGCAAGGATTATATCCTATACACTTTTATATCCCTAGTTCCCAGCATAGAATCCTAAATATAACAGGTACTCAATAAATATTGTAGATGATGATAATGATATAGTTAATAGCATCCAAGTTTTTAAATTATAGACTAGATCAGGGGTCCTCAAACTTTTTAAATAGGGGGCCAATTCACTGTCCCTCAGATTGTTAGAGGGCAGGACTATAGTAAAAACAAAAACTTTGTTTTGTGGGTCTTTAAATAAAGAAACTTCATAGCCCTAGATGAGGGGGATAAATGCCCTCAGCTGCTGCATCTGGCCTGTGGGCCGTAGTTTGAGGATCCCTGGACTAGATTATCAGAAATCCTTATGTAGCATCCCTCTGAGTTCACTCTCCTAACTTCTACTTCAACTATTCTTCTCAAGGTCTTAAGAGTAATCCTAAAAAGTTGTGTAAGGATTTTTCATAGCTCTTGTTCATAGGACCCCACAAGTATGTGCTTCTCATTAACCATTAGCCATTAGACTCAATGAGCTTTTAACAGAAATATTTACTAAGGTGTATGACTTATCACAATTTATAATCTTTTCTTACCCCCAACCTCTCAGAACTGAATCTATGGTCCGTTCCTGAAAGTTCCTGCTCACCAGAGCTCTAACCCCACCCTGTCTTTACTCCCCTGATCACTGGAGCCCTATAAGAATCCCTAGAATCCATCACTTGCTTTGAGACATGGGTTCAATTCAGCCACTGGGGGTAATTTTTTACCCCCTATTTTGCCTCCAGCCCAATCTCTCCTCAAATAAAATATTAAAAATTCTCTAATCTCTACCTTGCCTCAGTTTCTCTGGCTTTACAAGAAAGAGAGGGTTTAAACTTAAACAATGGTAGTAAGGAACATATAAAGAGAGTATGTGTGTGACCAAAGGGTAAACCCAAAACTTCTGGTTGCTGGAAGTCCCTATTTAAGTTCATAGATGGCATTATTTCCTGATCCAAAAGGTCATGAACCTTGAAGTTGCTTCCTCTCTTAGCTGCCTTTTTTCTGTGTCCTTATTACTTTGCCCTTGACATCTCTTTCTCTTTTCCCGGTTGATTATATTGTCTCCTACTAGTTCAATCTCTCTGATGATAAGATCAAGAGAGTTGGATTGGGATAGTATAGCATGTTCTCTGGGCTCAATTACCACCCATTGCTACTTTCCTGCATCTGCTTCCCCCAAGTGTTAATTAGATTAAAAGTTCTTGATGTTTAACTGTTTCCCTTGTAGGACTATCAGAGGCTCTACCAGCCATTTGGTCCCCAGTCTCCTTGATTCTATCATAGCAATTCATATCTAAGGTAAAGAAATCCCAGATTGTGAACCATAATGTTTACACATTTTACACTGATTGATTACCTTAGAAGCAGGCAGGTGGTAAAGTAAATTGAGTTCTGGATCTGGAGTCACCAAGGCTTGAATTCAAATGCTACCTCAGACATTTACAAGGTATGTGCCCTATCTACCTCAGCTTTTGTATCTGTAAAATGGGAATGATAATACCATCTATCTCCCAAGGTTGTTGTGAAAATCAAATGAGACAATATTTATAAAGTGCTTTGTAACTTGAAAACCCCATATAATTTATATAAACTTATATGAAATATAACATATGAACTTATATGAATATATAATTTATGTATAATTTATATAAGTATATAATGTATAATTTTATGTAAAATATAATTTTGTAGAATATATAATTTTATATAGATTTTAAAGTTGCAAAGTACTTTATAAATATTGTCTCATTTGATCCTCACAAGAACCTTCCCTTATATTTGTGGAATGAAAGAATTTAATTGCATAATTACTTTGATTTGAGTTGTAATTTTTGCTTCAAGCTTTCTATCCTCTAGTTTCTTTCCTCTACAATATTTCCTCTAGACAGCTGCCAGAGTAATACTCCTAAAGCACAGTTCTAACCATATTACTCCTCCACTTAAGGAGATTTTTCAAAGTTCTCTTTTGTCTCTAGGATAAAATTTAAACTCCTGATTGACATTTAAATCCTCCATAATCATTCTCCAATCTACCTTTTCAGGCTTACTACATATTCTCTTTCTCATACTCTCTGTTCCAGACAAAATATCTGACTAATTTTTCTCTAAACATGTACTCTCTCTTGGTTTGGTACAGACTATCCCCTATGCCTGTAATGCTTTCTCTGCCTCTTAGAATTCCTAGTTCCACTTAGGGTTCCAGCTGAAGTCTAATCTATCTGAGATCTTTTCTCAATATCCCAATTGTTAACACTTTTTCCAGATTATTTTTACATTTTTTCTTATATATTTTGCCTTTACTCACCAGCACACAGGACAACTTTATTCCTCCTAATTAGTGAGCCCAGTGAATATTAGAGCTTAACGATGAGTCCTCTACTACAATTCCTTCCACTACTACCATGCTTCTATCAATGTCACCCAAGATTGAATTAGGTTTTTTGACTGTCTTGTCATACTGTTGATTCATATTGACCTTGCAAAGTAACATGCAATCCAATAACACTCTCCCTATGGTTCAATTCACCATCCCAGAATAATACATTCTTTTCTAATTACCATTGTTAACCTGGGCATATTTGTACTTTATCTAAATAGCACAGTACTTTGCACAAAGTACTTAATAAATGCTTTTTCATACACTCATGCTCAGAAAGGATTCATTTATAATTTAGTATCCTACAATCTCACTATTTTGTTCTTGTTGAATCATTTTCCAGTCATAGCTGACTCTTTATGACCCCATTTGGGGTTTTCTTGGCAAACATATTGGAAAGGTTGCCATTTCCTTCTCCTAGTCATTTTACAGAGGAGGAAACTAAAGCAAACAGGGTTAAATAACTTGCCCAGAGTCAACAGCTAGTAAGTATCTGAGGTTAGATTTGAACACAGGTCCTTCTAACTCCAGGTCTGTGCTACCTAGCTGCCCAGTCCCACTATTATGAAGTCTTTTTTTTTTTTTTTTAATTAGACCTGTAATTTGATTGGTGTAAAGTACTTATAGTTAAGAAACTTCCTCTACCAGTGCATATTGGCACCTGCTTTGAGACCTATAGTTTTAGGCAACTGCCGCTGAGAGGTTAAATAATTTGCCCAGAGATACAAAGACAATATTTGTTTAGAAACAGGACTTGAATACAGAGTTCTTAAAAATGTCAATGCTTCTCCCACCCACACATATAAATATATTTGTCAAGAAACAAAGTAACTGCTCTTTGAAGAAAGACAGATATACTTAAAGTCAAAGTAAACCTAGGCACATATGTGCACTCTTTAAATTGTTTCTCATCCCATCTCTGTTCCTTATTGTATGTGTGACTTTGGGAGAATAACTGGCACAGTATACAGGACACCCAATCTGAAGTCAGGAAAACTAAATATGAATTATGACCTAAGTTGAATTGTTAGCTGGGCAAGTCATTTAAACTTCCCTTTGCCTCAGTTTTCTGTAAAAAAGTAAAGTAATAGCACCTAACTCCCAAGTTTCTCGTTAGGATTAAATGAGATAATAATTGTACAGGGCTTAGCATAGTGCCGGAAACATATATAGTAAGCGCTTTATTGTTATTATTATTATTACTTAGTTTCCTGGATCTCAGAGAGGCTTATCTATGAAATGAGTGGACCTGGATGATCTCAAAAATGCCTTACTCGGAATCTATGATTATTTGAACTTGATTCATTTCTATAAAAAGAGTAATGACACCTATAGACAAATATCTTTATAATCTTAAAGATTTGTCATTTTCACTATTAAAATAAGAAAACTGAGTCACGAATACTAACAAACTAGTTATTTGGGGGAAGGAGAGAAAAGATAGTGGGAAGACAAAAGACCCATACTCTTTTCCTAATAACTTTTCCATGCCTTAGAGCACTCCTCTCACTTATAAAAAGGATTTGAAATTAATTAAACTGCAGTCTTTCTTTTATAATTTGGAAGTGTTAACAACATATCTCCTCTTGAAAAAAAGAAAATCTTTCTTTTGTTCCCCTTCTAAAATGATCTCCTTTGATCTAGGAATGTCCTTTGGTATGGGAAAGAACATCAATGCTCAACTGCCTAGACAATGTTTAACAATAACAACAACAGGGCTTATAAAGGTTTATAAAGCATTTTTCTCACTCGATATTCACAATAACTTGGTGAGGTTGGTATTCCAGGTATTTGGCTCATTTCAGACCTTCTATAAGTGAGATTCAGCAAAGTCAAGTATTATATCCATGGTCACAGATCCAATCATGTGACAGAAGTAACATTTGAACTAGATTTCTCTAAACTCCAAGTCCAATGGGCTATTATGCCATGAGTATTTATATCATGTTATCTTCAAGATAGCAAAAGTAAGTGTGTGTGTGTGTGTGTGTGTGTGTGTGTGTGTGTGAGAGAGAGAGAGAGAGAGAGAGAGAGAGAGAGAGAGATTTGTGTGTTTTGAAATAATGGCTGTGATCTTTGAGGAAAGAGATTTACTGTTCAAATAAATGTTCTTACTGCCTTTAGTGAATTTCATTCACTTCTCCATCTAAGGACTAATTTGAACACCTTCTTCTCCTGGGGTAAGGTTCCCTATTTTGCATAAATGGTTGTGGACTATCCAGGTTCCTCTACTTTCATCCTCTTGCCACTATCCCAGATTGCCATAATGGAAAAGAATCAGCACCTCACTTCCATGTAATTGACAAAGAATGTACAAAGGTAATGATAAGAAGAATCTTATAACTACTGATCCTATTTGGTTCCAGAAGGATGAATGTTCTCAAGAAAGATATTATTTCAAAAAAGCACAAAAGATCTACTAAGTATATCTCTTGGGACTATACAAGGAAGAAAATGGAGAACTGTCCAATGCAATTCTGAGGAAACTCAATTCACTTAGTTGATTTTAATATTCAGAAAGTGAGTAAATATAATTAAAATACTAAACAAAAAAATTCTATGGAATTTTAACAAAGTGCCTGGCATAGGCATTTAATAAATGATTATTGACTCAAAGACCTAGTAAACCAGGCAGGTTAGAATAAATTGATATTTGGGATGAATAAAATAATTTTTAAAGCATTTTGGATACAAGAAAAAGATCAAAGAATGGCTAGGAATACTATTCAAGGCAGATGGAGGAATGATAATATGTTAATAGATATAAGGCAAAACTTTCCAAGTATTTTGCTTCTATTTTCTCTGCCAGGGAGAATGACCTTTGAACTGGAAAGTATAAGACAAAAGTGGTTAGCGGGGAATTAAATCACAAGACAGATAAAGAAACAGTAAGATAGTATCTAGCCAACTTCCTTGTATTCTAGTGAGTAGGCCTATATGCATTACTTCCCAGGAGAATAAAAGAACTGGCAGGTGTGATTGCTAAGCTGCTTTCAGTGATCTTTGAAAAATCATAGAAATTTGGAGAAGTGCCACAGGATAGTGAACAGACAGATTTTCTACTAGTTTTTTTTTTTTTTTTTTTAAAGGCTAATGAAGTCAGAGAGAGAAGAAGGTAGATTCTCCAACCAAAAGTCAGTAAGTTTGACTTCAACTTCTGGACAAATTCTGGAACACTATCAAAGTAATGGTTTGTAATGGTTTATGAGCACAAAAAGAGAAGCCATAATCATTATTAGCCTGCATGATTTTATCAAGAACTCATTTCCTTTTTCTGACAAGGTTACTGGTCTAGAAGATCAGGGAAATGCTGTCAAGGAAATGCTGAATTTAGGAGAAGCATTTCACAAAGTGTGTCATGATATCCATGTTTGTAAGATAAAGAAATGTTACTTGAATTGTAGCCTGGCTAGGTGAATTTAAAACTGGATGAATCACTAGACCTAAAGAGTAGTGATTAATGAAGTACCCAACAAGTGAAAAAGATTATATTGTCAATCTGGAGAAAATCTTTAGTGGAATACCAGAGAATATTTTCTGTTCATAATTTTTTATCTGTAGCACTTGGGCTTCTCTATCCCCATTTGATGGTTCTCATAAAAGGCATGGCAGTTTTGAGATTTTCTCAGATGGTTGAGTATCAATTCAACATGAAGAGCTCCTGAATCCTCACTGATGTATTAATGTTTATCAGTACTTCAGAGATCATATTAAGTCACGATAAAAGGTATTTAAATAAGTAACATAATACATACAATGACAAAAAAAAAGATTCACATACATACATACTACATATACTTTCCTATAGATTACCATAGTATCAGAAGCGGAAGACACCATGAAAAGGACATGTGATGTGGAGCAGGAACTTTAGTGAGCCCATTCCATACCCATTGTCACACACAAAGAAAGTTTGAATTCCTGGAACTGTCTTATGGGTTTTTCTTAAAGGCATACTCAACTCCTGTCCCATCATGTAGTTGCTCAGGCACACAAAATACGCATGCGAATTTGTTCTTGACTAGGACCCTCACTAACTCCTTAGACCCTGCCCTTATTTCCCTTCACTCTTTGGCTTTTAAAAAGCTCTTTCTTTCACAACCCATTGCTAAAAATCATTTTTTATTTTGTCCATGAGCTTTTTCACATCAATAAAGGTCCCTTGTGACTATAATAATGCCTGATATGAATTCTTCACATTCCAAACCACTCTCACACAACCTGCTACTTCTTCAGATGCATGAGGGGCATACACATTTGGAATACATCAACCCAGGGCACATGCATTGAGGGCACATGAGCAAAGGCAATGGTAGTTTAGGTTTATTTGTGGCCAGGACAATCAATATTTTCCAAACTGCAGAGCTACCAATGTCCTTTAATGATCCTGACACCAATCTCTGTTGGATTTGTCATATTTCTATTCTCTCCTGAATATCTCTGATCTCCATATCAACCAGACAGAGTTTCTATTAATTAATAATTAAACTATTAACTAGTTTACCTGATAATAAATTGACTGAAACTCTGCCTTTTGGGATTTTTTATGAAATACACTAACGTTGGGATTCCTCTGAATGGAGGGCACAGTGAATTGCTCCTTTCTAAAGCTCCATTTAAGGAGGACCTCCATCTCTTCATTTCCTATCAGAAGGTGCCACTTTGGATTTCTTCCTCATGATAGGTTCATGCTCTGCTCCCTTTTAAGTCTCCTTTTGTTTGTTGTCTTCCCTCATTAGATTGTAAGCTCCTTGAAGGCAGAGACTGTCTTTTTTTGTATTTATATGACTAGTATTTAGCACTGTGCCTGACACTTGGTAGACATTTAATAAATGTTTGTTGACTGACACACCATCTTTTCTGATCTCATGGTTATCAGACTTATATCTGCTACCTTCTGCTACATATCAGCTCTTCAGGATCATCATCATTTCCACTGACTAAGCTTTGGTGGTTAGAAATCCTTTCCCTGAAAAATTCAGATAGGTCAGGCTAATGGTTTTTTAATTCATAAGCTACCACCACACCTAGCCAGGGAGCTAACAAAAACCAACAGAAAACTCCCAGGCTAAGATTAAGAATAGCCTTTTTGACACCTTTGTCAAGTACTGATCTCAGGGTAGTAGTCACAGACAAGTATCTGATTTAAAGTTATGTAAAATTCCTCATAACTATCATCAATTCCTTGACTGAACTTCTGTGCCCTTACAATCCACTTAGATTAAACATTGCTGAAATGAATAAGTCATGGAAAAAATGAACATGAACTTGGACAGACTTTGAGAGATAGTGGAAGATAGAAAGGCCTGAAGTGCTATGGCCCATGGGATCATGGAGAGTCAAACATAACTCAACAAGAGGCCCCCTCACAAGAGATAGGTAGTGGGTGAAGCACTGAAATGAATCTCACTCCCCAAATCATCTTAAATTATCATGCAAATAAAGAATAAAGAAATAAATGCAAATAAAAGAAAGGTCCATATTTCTGCCTTGAGTGTACATATCTTAAAGCAAAATAAAACAAAAAACTCTTGTCTTGTTCTACATATTGGCCAGTAAACTTCACTTGTGTCGCTACATATCTGTGATGTGGTTTCAGGTATAGAGGACATGTATACTAAATTTGTAGGTGACATGAAGCTAAGAGAACTAATCCTTTACATGAAAGAGAGGATCAAGAACCAAAAAGTTATTGACAGGCTAGAGCTTGGGCTAAAAAGAATAAGTTTGAAACTCTATATTTGAATAAAAACCCAAAATCAACAGTACAACTAGATAGGGGAGTCATGGGGAAGTTCATTTGAAAAGAATTCAAAGAATTTTAGTTGACTGCAAAGGCAACATGAGTCAACAGTGTGACAGGGCAGCCAAAAAAGCTAATTCAATCTTAGGTGACATTGATAGAAACATGGGATCCAAAGCTGGTGCCACTGTACTCTTCTTCATTCAGACTATATCTGGAGCAGAATCTCTCCTTCCAGATGCCATATTTTAGGAAAAGCATTTACAAATTGGTAAATATCCAGAGGACAGTAATCAAAATGTTGAGAAGTACGTGACACCATGTCAACCCAGATCAGATTTCAATGAGTCAGGGATGTCTAGCCTTGAGAGGGGAAGACATAGGACAATCATGTTAGTTGTCTTAAAATATTTCACGGGTTTTCATGTGGAAGGGAAATTTAACTTGTTGTACTCTGCCACTAGAAAAGAAAGCTTAGAGTCATAAACTGAAGTTAAATAGAAGAATATTATGGTTTGATGGAAGGGAAAACTTCTAATACAGCAATGATGAGATAAGCAAAAACTTTCTGCTGTGAGTGATAAACATCTAGGCCAGTATCCAATGGGCCCCAGGGAGCCAAGCAGTCAAAAGAAGATACCATTTGCAGCAGGAAGTCTGGCAATAGATAGTTGATCCTAGACATGAAAGGATGCTTTTTTTCTTTCTTTTTTAAATATATACATATTTATATAATTATTGTGCTACACAAGAAAAATCAGATCAAAAAGGGGGGAAAAAAGGAAAAAGAAAACAAATTACAAGCAAACAACAAAAAGAGTGAAAATGCTTTATTGTGATCCACATTCAGTTCCCACAGGCTTCTCTCTGGGTGTAGAGGGCTCGCTTTATCATGAGGTCATTGGAACTGGCCTAAATTATCTCAGTTTTGAAAAGAACCATGTCCATCAGAAGTGATCTTTGTATAATGTTGTTGCCATGTACAATGATCTCCTGGTTCTGCTCATTTCATTTAGCATCAGTTCATGTAAGTCTCTCCAGGCTAAAATCATCCTGCTGATCATTTCTTACAGAACAATAATATTCCATAACATTCATATATCATAATTTATTCAGCTATTCTCCAACTGATAGGCAAAGGATGTTTTTTCTATATAGCACCTTATGTGTGCAATATCTTATCTGAGATATATTCTATCACAGACATGAAAGGGACTTTTCCCATACAGTGCCTGTGTTTGAAAAATCATATCTGAATTTGTCCAAGCCCAATTCTTCTGTTTTTTTTTTTCTTACTTTCCCTTCTTTAAACTAATCCTCACTCACTTTGGTGGGCTGCTTCTTTGATTATAGAGGGCCTGCAGAGCAGGTAAACCTCAAATATAATGAATGCCTTTACTTGATTTGAAGATGGTCTTATTAGAAATATGCTACAAAGAAAAAAAGGACTCAGGAACGTATGCAATAAGTTGGTCTATTTACAATTCTTTGCCAATAGGCAAAACACCTGGGTGGATTTGACCTTAAGGGAGTGGGGAGAAGGGAAGGAGATGAGCCTTTTATTTCCCATCTTGAAGCACAAAATTCTTCCCTCACTTTCTAACGGAAGTGACAACACACATAGGGAAGAGATAACCAAATAGATATATTTTGATTTGGAAAAGTACAGGAACAATGAGTAGAATCATAAGACAATATGATTCCATAAGTGGAGATGGGGAATAAAAGGAACATTTGCTATCTCATGTTGACTAGTGAAGGAAAATCTGGGTAATGCAAATATAATTTACATAATATTTCCTACCTGCTTTTAGATTCCTGAGTGGTGAAAGAAATCTAAAGCAATTTTTAAAATCCATTATTTGAATAAGAAAGAAATTATTTGTATTGGATAGACAAACTATGGAGAGTACTCACTTCAAATTTTATTATGTTTCAGTTGATTTGAGGTCTATTGATGAAAGATTTGCTATAAAAATGTACTTATGTATTATATAATCATCACTACAGGATGAAATACTTCTGACAAAATGAAATACAATACCCTCAAAGAATCTCTTCTTATATTGTTCTAGGCTGTAATAAATTAAATACCTTTCAACCCACACTAAACAGCACATTCCCATAAATCACAGCCTACTCAGTTGGTCTGGGAAGTCATGTTTATTTCACTTTGCCCAATAAAAGTTCTTGAAGGAAGAAAATCTAGTGAGGACCTTTTTCTTTCTAATGGTAACATGTAAAAAATTTACATTCATGAGTTCTTTCTGTATCCTGGCCAAAAGACTTGAATTCACATAGAATAGGTAGAAGCTCTCTGGAACTAGTTTTGGGGCTTCAATTTTCACTTGCCTATTTTTTGTCCTTACCTTTTCTATCTGGTAATTGTTCTTTTTGGTGAGAAGACTAACAAATCAAATGAGATGATTTATATACAGTTCTTGGTACACCTTAAAGTGCTACATAAATGGTGATTCTTATTGTTAACAGAAAAATAAGTCAAGTAATTTTGCTCTTTCCTTTCCAAGTCTTTCCTTTTCTTGTTCTTCTCTGTGCTCTAAATGAAATTTAAATATCCCTTGTTCATTATTGTTAGCATTTTTGACAAGTTTCTGTTCACTTGGGGTCTTTGAACGTTTGATTGAACTGGGATGTGCTCCTTTTTTTTTTTTTTTTTTTTTATTCTTCCTTGATTACAAACCCTTGCTATTATATCTGTTGTCCATGCTTTTGAAAGCTGAATACCATAAAGAATTCCTTATGTATCCATCTTGGTCTACATCCCCATTTTCTTCCTTATTGGAATCATTCATGAATCTATCTTCATAATTAAAATTTTTAGAATTGCTATCATGCTTGAGCTGTCTTTTCTTTGAGAATCTAGGACAATGAACCATATGTATATTTTCTTTGAAATTCTTAAAATTGACTTTCCTAAAGTCCACATATGATTATGTCTTCTCCTTGGCTCCATAATCTCTGACATGGACACTATTTCTGAAAGTTCCTATTTTCCCCTTCAATTTCTCCTTATTAATCAGAGTCAGACTTGGAAGAAAAGCATTTCCCTCCTCTAGTTCTTTGTGGTATGCTTAAGTTTCCATTTTGCATTTGGGGATCTTTCTTCTCCCAAGCCTCATGCCTTGACATAATCATAGGAAGCCAAACCTCTATCCTTCTGTTACAGCCATGACTGCCATAGTCAATCAGCCAGGCTGAATACACTCCAAACTTTCACACTCGGCACTTTAAAAGAAGCTTTGTCTCCATTATAAAGTAGCACTCTGACTGTGCTACACCTGAACAGAAGCAAAACCTACTGCAAAGAATAAGACTGCAGGTCTAACCTTATCCTTCCAGGTGGGAAATGGTTCCCAAATGAGCACAAACAATTTACAGTGTAGAGAAGCCATGTGCAGATAGAATATGTCACCTGAGAACATAAATTGTCTTATTTTTGTCTTTATATTCCTAGTGTTTAGCTCTTTGCTGGTAGTTGTTTAACAAATGCTTGTTGAATGACAAAAGGCAATAAAGACTGTTTAACATTATTAATGTTAAGATGCATGGGAAATACTGGACCAAAATTAACATTTGATTTGTTGCATCATGTAATTTCTTGTTATTATAGATTTAGAGAGCAAATTAGATAAAATTGGAAAAACCCTGAGATGATAATATATGGCTTATTGCCTTTAAAATATATTTTTTGGGGGTGGCAGGGCTATTAGAACTGGTTTGGCTTTCATAGAGCATCTGTTGGCAAAATAAATTTGATATCTATCAGTTTTCTTCTCTTTGCCAGAGTTTCCCCACAAGTTCCCAGAGAAAGCATCCTGTGTTCCCATAGACAGTCACAATAGTGGTCCCTTACAATCCAAGATGACTCATCTTATACATGACATGAGATTTCCTGAGGATTATATCCTAGCACCAAATTGCCTTACAGTGGTATGGTAGATGCTTAACAATATAGGGAGGAACATTTCCTTTGCACATAAACTCATCACCAATAAAAAAAAACTTTGAAAAGCACATAATATATGTGATATCAATTTATTTTCATAGTTCTATAACAGGTATGAGGAAATGGAGGTTTATAAAGAGTAAGTTATTTGTCTGTGGTCATACAACAATAAGTGTTGGAGGCAGTAGCTGAACTCACATTTTGTAAGTAAGGGCATTAAAGAGGAAGAAAGCTAAAGTTTTCCTACAATGGGATGATGAAGAAGGTAAAGGAACATGAAATTTCACCCTATGAGAAAGGGTAAAAAGAACTAGGGATTTTTAGCCTAGGGGAGAGAAAAATTAGATTGACATGATAGTTGGCTTCAACTATTTGAAGGTTCTCATAAGTAGATTCTTGTTTTATTTGACCCTAAAAAGCAAAAGTGGGGAAAAGAAGCCACAAAAAGTTTGAGAAAACCCTTCCTAATGATTTGAACTATCCAAAAGTAGAATGGCCTGCCTTGGAAGTTGGGGAATTTCTTATTACTGAAAGTGTTTTTAGGAGAATTGAATCTTATTTGGTGGGAAAGTTGGATATAAAAGTCCTCATAGATTGTATTTGTTGGCTTCTGAGTTTCCTTCTGACCCTGAGATTCTAAGAAAGAAAATACCATGG
Source organism: Sarcophilus harrisii (assembly GCF_902635505.1). Taxonomy (NCBI): domain Eukaryota; kingdom Metazoa; phylum Chordata; class Mammalia; order Dasyuromorphia; family Dasyuridae; genus Sarcophilus; species Sarcophilus harrisii. The sequence goes on from NC_045426.1 coordinate 447,261,568, forward strand.
TATGAAAGAAGAAAGGGGAGGGAGTCATGGAGAAGTTGCAATATATATCCACCATCACTATATCTAGCTATCTTTCAGCTTTAAATTTAAGAGAAAAAAATTCCAGGATAAAGTTTGGTTTAAAGAATTAACTACAGTCTTTATTGAAAATCTACTAAAATATATTCTTAGATTGTAGTGTTATTGGTGTACAAACATTCTGACTTTCAATCTTCTCCAAATGATTATCTCATTGACTGATGCCAGTTCCAAAGATCCCACACTGGGATTTTGGGGTTAACATATATTTTAACATGTATAACATATATTGGATTGCTTGCCATCCAGGGAAGTAGATAGGGGGAAGGAGGGGAAAATCTGAAATACAAGGCTATGCAAGGGTCAATGTTAAAAATTATTCGTGCATATGTTTTGAAAATAAAAAAGTTTTATATTAAAAAAAACAGTCATCTCATTTTCCTGAATGCAAGGAAGTTGTTGAATACTTTGGTACCCTTTATATACATTGTCTGTCTCTGGCATTGTAAATTCAAATCAAGACAGTCTTTAGTGGTTCATGGCACTCTCTACCACAAGCCACTGATGATACTATGACAGGTTGTACACCATAAAACACAATCAATTTGAGTTGTGTTTAAACTCTTGGGAATTTTGATCTATGTTTCCGTTGTAATTTCAATCTATCTGCTCACTAAAACTTGTTTTCAGTAAATGTCTAATGATTACTAAAAGAAGTAAGAATGACAACTTCAGATAATTGTCCTTGACTTTAAGAAGTATTTTAGCTGGTTCAGATAATTTTAGACTGCAAGAACCTAATGGCCATAGTCATAGACAAACATAGAAATTTGAGAACTGATACTCTCTCTGTCTTCAAAATGGCCAGAGCTGCTAAAAGATCAAAATATCCAGTAGGGTAGTAGGAACATATAGCCCATGATTCAGATTATGTAGTGATGCATTCATTGGGGGTAAAGAGGTTCTGGTAAAGAGATTATAAAGAAGGGAAAGGGACCTGTATGTGCACGAATGTTTGTGGCAGCCCTTTTTGTAGTGGCTAGAAACTGGAAACTGAATGGTTGTCCATCAATTGGAGAATGGCTGAATAAATTGTGGTATATGAATATTATGGAATATTACTGTTCTGTAAGAAATGACCAACAGGATGATTTCAGAAAGGCCTGGGGAGACTTACACGAACTGATGCTGAGTGAAATGAGCAGGACCAGGAGATCATTATATACTTCAACAACAATACTATATGATGACCAGTTCTGATGGACCTGGCCATCCTCAGCAACGAGATCAACCAAATCATTTCCAATGGAGCAGTAATGAACTGAACCAACTATGCCCAGAGAAAGAACTTTGGGAGATAACTAAAAACCATTACATTGAATTCCCAATACCTATATTTATGCCCACCTGCATTTTTGATTTCCTTCACAAGCTAATTGTACAATATTTCAGAGTCTGATTCTTTTTATACAGCAAAATAATGTTTTGGTCATGTATACTTATTATGTATCTAATTTATATTTTAATGTATTTAACATCTACTGGTCATCCTGCCATCTAGGGGAGGGGGTGGGGGGGTAAGAGGTGAAAAATTGGAACAAGAGGTTTGGCAATTGTTAACGCTGTAAAGTTATCCATGCATATAACCTGTAAATAAAAGGCTATTAAATTAAAAAAAAAAAAGAGGTTCTGGTAAGGATATAGGCAATGTGTTTATGTTATGTAGATTAAAAATTGGATGAAAGTATTCCAATTTCATGAGAAAATTATGATGTAAGATATTAGTAAGTGAAGGAGGCTAAGAGGGAAGGGAGGGGAGGGTGGGAGAGAGAGACAGAGAGAGAGAGGGAGAGGGAGAGACAGAGACAGAGACAGAGAGAGAGAGAGAGACAGACAAAGAGAGATAGAGACAGACAGAGAGAGAGAGAGAGAGAGAGAGAGAGAGAGAGAGAGAGAGAGAGAGAAGAAAGGAACAGAGGGAAGAGGGAGGGAGGGAAGGAGGGATAGACAGAAACAGAGACAGAGTATGTTATACCTAATTCACATAAAATGAAAGCAAGGTGTTTTTGAGAGGTAAAGCAGACTGGTAGTCAAGAAAAGTTTCATGTTGAAGGTGACACAGGCTCAGTCTTGAAGAAAGTCAAAGCTTTCCAAGAGGCAGAGGTGTGGGAAGAGATGTTTTCCAGGCATGAGGGATAGCCAGGGCAAAGGAATAGAAATAAGGAATTGAAGGTAATGTGGGTGGCATATTGAGTTTGCCAGCATTGCTAGATGGCAGAATAAGAAGAGTGAAGTAATGTTAAGGAAAACTGCTCATCATTCATTATATAAGTTTCTCTAAGCCCCTGCCTTCCTTTTAAGGTATCTTGTACAAAACAGTCTAGGATGAAATCACAACTGTACTACCAGTATTTTTCTATGTTGGTCTTCTCTGCCCAGAGAGTGGACAGTTACTTAATATTTGGAGTAGTGATCCTAATTGTTTGCCCCACAATTCTTGGCTATTTATCGAAGAACTTCATCATGTCCCTAATAATTGGGAATTTAAGATTTGAGATGATACATAGGATAGGTAGGTGGTGTAGTGAATAGAGTACTGGATCCAAAGTCAGGAAAACCTGAATTCAGGCTTTCAACTACTTACTGCCTAGTTATTTAACCCTATTTGCCTCAGTTTCCTCATCTATAAAATGAGCTAGAGAAGGAAATACTATCTGCCAAAAAAACAAACAAAAATTCCAAATGGTATCATGACAATTCAAACATGACTGAAAAAATGACTCAGCAATAACAATACTTTGTGACCTGGGATACTGAAGGGACTGCTATGGTATATTGCAAAAGGTAGCTGACAGATATCTTGCTTCACTACATAATTTTAATGCTCTGATATGAGTCATTTCCTATATTCACTTAATTCAAAATTCAAACCCAAACTTTGCAAACAGTCAGGTTTGTCAGGCTAATACAGCATGAACTACATCCTAGTTCTTTTGGTGCTTGTTATCTAGTGACTGGGCTAATAATACTTCATATGACTGATGTCAGTGGTAGAGGGTTAGGAACCTGAAAAACCAAGCAAGTGCCCATTGATCATGCTGCCTGTGAAGCCTTTATTCCCTGAGTGCATCTGGAGGTGGTTAGACTAAGCATTCATAGCAGGTCTTTATAGAAATCCTGTTTAGAGTTATTATAGCCAAGTTCATAGGACCAGACCCTATAATAGAGACAATATTGATCTGTTGTGGGTCTATGTAGCTGTATCAATGTCTATGATGTGCTATTTCTCAAAGGTTGGTGCAGGGATACAATATTGCCACTTTGCATAACCTGATAGCTTAGAGAATGTGAGTGAAACAGTAACCTGAGAATAAAAATCAGGATGTTAATACTCAGGTCCTTTGACTCAAGATTGGTTATTAACTTTGATTTTATTGATATTATTGAAGTCAATGCCTGAATCACTTTCTTCAAGTCAGTAAGAAGACTTAATAGTAGATAAGATTTGGTGTCAGTAATAGCTAACAATAGCTGGCATTTTCCAGGTGTTTTAAAGTTTATAAAGTATTCTATAGATATTATCTCAGTTGATCTCACACACCCTTGGCACAGGCACTATTATTTATCCCTATTTTACAATGAAAAAACTGAGAAAGACAGAGGTTAAGTGACCTAGTAAGATATATGACTTAGGGGCACATAAGTAGTAAGTGTTTGAGGCTGGATTTGAGTTCAGGTACCCTTGACTGCACTCATTGCTCTGTCCACTGCATCGCCAAACTGACAGCTAATCTATTTAGTCATACTGGTGATTCATTAGATTACATGATTTAGAATCTTAGAGCATCAAGGGATCAAAGGGATTATCTAATCAAATCCTCTTATTTTAGGAATAAAGAAATTGAGTCCTAGAGAGGTGAATTTATTTAATTTAGGATTTTTAATTTAATTAAGGATACCTAGCCAATAACTGGCTATGCCAAGGCTTAAATGCAGGTTTCCTGATCTCTGTTCTGACACTTATCTGTGGCATGGTACAGATAATTCAGCAATTCTATTATTTGGCTCTATACCTTTGTAAAAGCCTTTGGGTACAGCATTTTGGAAGATCATACTGTGAAGGGAGAAATTACTAGAATTGTTAATTCAATATAATAACTCAGATTTAAAAAACATTTTCCTTACATCAGTTATGGTCATGTAGGAAGTACTAAAGCAGAGGTTTGTACCCAGGTCTTCTAACTTCAAGCTCAGTGCTCTTTCTATTAAGCAAAATAAAATCCATTTTAGATTAATATAGATTCATGCCATCAGTTCTCTGTTGTGATATCGCTTAATTGGAATAGAAATGGTATGATAGTGATCTTAACAACATAAAGGTTTTGTGACCATCAAGGAAGTCACTTAAAGTACAGAAATAACATGGGTCAAGGTGTTGGTCTATTTCAACATAAACTTTGTAAACATCTATTATGTGCAAGGTCCTGGCCTAGGTGCTGACAAGTCCATGTCTTGGATTTAAGCCATATAGGAACACATTAGGATTAATACCAGAATGAGAAGAGAGGAGGAGAGGGCGAGAGAGAGAGAGAGAGAGAGAGAGAGAGAGAGAGAGAGAGAGAGAGAGAGAGAGAGAAAGAAGAAGAAGAACAAGAAGAACAAGAACAAGAACAACAACAACAACAAGAAGAACAACAACAAGAAGAACAACAAGAGGGAGAAGGGGAACAAGAGAAAGAGGAAGAGGGAAAGAGAGGGAGAGGAACAGGGAGAGAGAAAAGGACAAGGACAGGGATAGGGAAAAGGAGAGAAGGAGAGAAAGGAAGAGAGAGGGAGACAGAGGTAGGGTCACAAACAGAGACAGAAAGAGACAGAGACAGACAGACATAGAGACAGATACAGATAAAGACAAACAAATACAGATAGAGATAGACATAGGCACAGAGATGCAGAGAGACAGAAATAAAACAAACAGGTTCCTTCAGAATAAGACATATCAGAGATGACAAAAATCAACTAGAATTTCATTGTGTGCTTAATTCAGAGTGTTGTGAAAATCAAATGAGAAATTAAAATCATTAGTAAGCCTTAAGGCACTACATAAATGCTACCTATTATTACTCTCAAAACTTTGATAGAACTAGCTTGGGTGGAGTTGTGTGTACTATAAGTATTAATTAGTAAAGAATATATGAACTTCTTTAGTGAGCAAAGACTTAAATAGGAATGGGTAGTTTATTGGAGAAGGAAAATGATTAAATAGTTGAGAAATTTGAGAGTATATATAATAGAGAAAGGATTTGGGATGACTATATAAATGATGATGGTTTTCCTGAATTCTACCACAAAGATCATGAGCCAGCAGGGGGCTGTTCTTCTTTCTTAGCTTTTATCCCACATTATGCTTAACCTCATGGGGGTGGAGAGGTTCCAACAGGAAGGACTTAAGACAAACCAGGACCAAACTGTTAGGAAGAATTGCTGGTGATGAAAAATTGAGAAAAAAATATTCTCATTCTTGTCAAATGTTTGTTTTAACTGCTTAGTACATTTATATATATAAAACCACTGGGAGAGGATGCAGTCACAACCTCATTAAGTAACTTATTTTAAATGACATTGAATAAAGAAGTTTTTAATGGACACATAAGATTTATGCACATGACCATTGTCACTGCTGCTAGAGGCAAGAGTTGGAGCCCATGGGTTTTTCTCCATGATTAGCATGCCTGACTTTGTTTAGGGATACTCGTGTTACTTTTGGACTTGTTCTACTTGCCACATTTGCAAAGCTATTATTTGCTCATATAGAAAAATTTTTAAAGGACCCCCTTACCTCTAGTTGCCAGCAAGGCATCAGTGGAGGTATAGCTTATTAAAGATATATAGTCCACATGATGGCAAAAAAAAAATAATAAAAAAGGGGCAGCTAGATGGCACAGTGGATAGTGCGCTGGCCCTGAAATCAGGATGATCTAAGTTTAAATATGACCTTAGACACTTAACAGGGTTGTGTGACCCTGAGCAAGTCATTTAACCCCAATTGCCCCCCCCCACACACACACACTTTAAAAAAAAGGAAAATAAGAATTATAAAGAAGAATTGCTTTAGCAGAGGCTAAAGAACTAAGGGATTTATCATAAGAATCTATATTCCTTTGACAGATTTATTATTTAGTAATTTTGTTCTTTGATTGAATCAACATAGGACTTGGAAGAAGGAAGATCTGGTTTCAAATCTGGCCTCTAAAGCTTCTTATCTATATGACTATGGATAAGGTACTTAATCTCTCAGGGCCTCAGTTTCTTTATCTTTAAAATGAGAGGATTGGTTTCAATGATCTTTCAAGACTCCTTCCAGCTGTAAATATATAGTCTTGTGATTCTATGATTTCTCTAATTGCTCTCAGTTAATATTTCAAAAAAAGAATTTCCTGTTGGTAGAATTTAAAGGGAAAAAAAAAGAGAGCTAGGAGTTTTTCCAGCAGGGCAAATAATAACAACAAAGAAATCATCATTGTTTAGTGCTTTTTTCCGTTTATAAATACACTGTTTTGATTAACTCAATGATAACCCTTTCTGAAACACAATGGGTTTTTACTTGTCCCTTGCAAAACCTCATCAACTTTTTTTGGGTTATTTTTGGTCCACAGAATGAAATAACAAGTTAGATTAGTTCACTTTAAAACCCAGACATTTTTTAATACTATGAGGAAAAGTTCCCAATTTCTTTTTTTCTTTTCTAAGATTATTTTCCATTGCTTCAGTTCTCAATCATATCTAATTTATGTGGACTGCATTGTATACAAAGAAATGTTTTTGGAAGCTCTGAGTATATAAGAAGATCCATTGGTATTATAGCAGTCATTGGTAAGTCCAAGTTTTGATGTTGAGATTTAATCAATAATCATGCCAGCTTCAATGTAAACAATAAATCGCCATTCAACAAAGCCACTCAACTACCCATTTCTCTGTTGGCTTTTCTTCTCTCCATTTTATTCTTTTTTAAATTTGTACAATGGACCGGGATCAAATTAAACATGTTTAAAGTGATGTAACTTTTTAGAAACTTTTCAAATAGGCAATGTATTTTGCAAGCATTTATTATTTCTCATTTTTAAAGACTAAATTAGGAGACAGAAGATAAATGGCTTGCCCAAGGATATATAGAAAATTGCAGAGTAACTAGGTTAAGACCCGGGTGTTTTCAGCAATATATATAGATGGCAAGGGTTCAAGGGAATTCAGGAACCTAGTTCTTAGGGCTCCCCAATACAGCCCTCTTTGGGCAATTCCATGCCTACTGTATTTAAGTGCTATTGTCCATCTCAATTCATAACTCATGAGCAGCCTTATCCCCTAAATCTTCCTGATAGTCCAGAGTAGAACATGTAATATCATAATAAAGCAAAAAGAGATTTACTTTAAACACTATAAGATAAATAACAAAGAAGGAACTAAATCAAATAGCAAACATATTCATCATCCATTTCCCAAAACTAGCATTTTCCAAGCCTCCAGGTATCAAGAAAGGCACAAATTCATTCTCCACTTCATTTTCAGCCCAAGAGGAGGGACACAAATTATTTTATTAATATTTTTAAAAGCTTAGCATACTCATTTGGCAACACCTAAATTACTTAATAATAGCATTTATAAGGCACCTACTATGTACTAGCCTCTGTGCTATGTACTTAACAAATAGTAGCTTATTTGAGCCTCAGTTATTATCACCATTTTACAATTTAGAAAAATGAGGCAAATAGAGGATTAGTGACTTGATCCGAGTCACACAATAGTAAATGTTTGAGGCTAGATTTGAACTCAACTTCCTGACTCTAGGCTCAGAGCTTTAATCACTCTAATACTTAGCTGCCTCTACTTCCTGTTTCTTGTATCCTAGCTCTTCAGTAGAGCACAATAATCTACAATATATAAGTTGTTGAAAACTTTCCAACTTAGATAATAATAATAATGACCATTATATAACATGTTTATATATTATATATATATATGTTTATATATTATATAACAGGCTTTACAAATATCTCATTTTATCCTCACAACAACTTGAGAAATAAATTCTATTATCTCCATTTTAAAAGAGAAGAAATTAAGGTTAAAATGATTTGCCCATGATCTCATAGCTGGTAACTATAAAGCAGAATTTGAACTCAGATCTTTCTAGATCCTAGTCCAGTATTTTATCCATTATATCATCTCCCTGCTTCAAGTAGATGAGTACCAAAGCCAAGTGTATGGAAAGAGTGCCTTCTTGGTACAGGAATTATATAGTGTCATAGTAAGTCTTGTAGCATTCTGCAAGAAACTAAAATGGGAATCTCTTGCTGCCTTTCTTACCTGGCAGAGTTCACTCAGGAATGGCCTAGACCAAGGTTTTTTAACCTTTTCAAATCATAGACTCCTTTGATGGTCTGGTGGAGCTTCTGGACTTCTTCTCAGATTAGTTATTTAAATTTATAAAATAAAATACACAAGATTACCAAAACCAATTACATTGAATTACAGTTGTGTTATGGGCCAGAACTCTGTACTTGAAACAAGGATTCTTACAAGTTGCTAACTCATGGAATTAATGAGACAATGGTTATCTAGTTTAGCATGGTGATTAATAGTTCTCTAGTTCAGTACATGTACTTAGTACTGAATATAGTTCTACAAGATTCACACTTATGATGATGTAATTATAATAGAGCACATAAGCTGGGACAAACTCAGCCAGACAGATTCATTCCATCTCACACCACCTTGGTGACAGGCCTGTCCTCCTTCATTTCTCTACTGAGACCCTGGCCCGTCTGAGCCAGAGACAGACTCAGAAGGGCCAGACACAGACTCGGAAAGAGCTTGTGGACAGACTTGGAGAAGACAGAAGACTGGAAGCTGGAGCACAAGCTCTCGGAATGAGACAGACTTCAAGACAGAGACTGTCATGGTGGTCCTCCTGCTTCCTCCACAGAATTCTGAAGGAATATGTCTTGAGATCTTGAGGATCTCAAGAAAGCTAGCCCGGGCCCCAGGCAACGAAACTAGATTGTGAAGGAGATAATAAAGGATTTGGACTTTAACACTTGGCTATTTTTGTGGAGATTACTTGGCTGAAACAAAGGCAGGTCCAGAGACCTCCAGAAAACCAATCAGAATGCTATATAGTTGTTAATATATATGTTGTAGATTCACATTTGTGCATACATATATGTATATGTATGTATATACATTCACATAAAATTTATGTAACCCAGATTAAAAACCTCTGGTTCAAATACACTTGAAAGAAAGTTTTTCTTTTCTTTTTTCTTTTCTTATTTTTTTTACCTTTCTCTCAGTGGTTGTGTCTTCCAGATTTTTAACCTACTATCTTTTCCCATGCTGAGATTCCCACACTCCTTTCAAATTGAGTGTGCCAAAATCTACCGTTTTAGTACACAGACTTTTGGGAGATGAAATTGCCTGAGAACATGGGATATGCACATCACTATACTTAGTAAAAAAAAAAAAAGTTTTAATCAGTGATTATGATGCCAATCAGTTGTGAAGTAAGATAATCCAAAATTCCATAATGAGAACAATATTCATCAGAGTGGGAAAAGAAAATTGTTGTTGAACATCACTAAGCGTAATCATTTTCCTTATGAAATGAATGAATTCCTAATAAAATGAAAGGAATTGCACACAAAACCACAAATGCCAATTACATAATTTATTTTTTAAAAGATACAAAACAAAGTTAACAGTGTAGTTCCTGCTTCTCTGAGACTTTCTGAAATTCCTTCTATTTTTTTTATACACTTAAAAAGTTTCATTGGCATTCTTTTTCATTCTTCTTCTTCTTCTTCTTCTTTTTTGGCATTATAACTATTGCTCATCTTTTAACAAATACTCATCAAACAATTCATACAATGGCCTTGTCTGAAGATATCTCATTTTATACCTCTAGTCCATCACTTCTTTTTCAAGAGGTAGAGAGCATAATCTATAATCTTTCTTCTGAACAGATTATGGTTGATCAATGCATTGATCAAAGTTCTTTACCCTTTCAAAATCATTTTCCTTTACAAAATAGTTGCTGTTGAAGAAATTGTTTTCTTGGTTCTGTTCACTTAGCATCAATTCATAGAACTCTTTCTGGGTTTCTCTGAATCCACCTATTCATCATTTCTTATGGATCAATAATAATCAATTATGTCTATCATAATTTGTTTAGGGAATATATGTTCCAATTTTTTACTACAACAAAAAGAACTTTTATGTCTATTTTTGCATGTGAGTCCTTTCCTTCTCTCTTTGATTGCTTCTGGATATAGCTATCACTGAGTCAAAGGGTAGACACAATTTATTGATTTTTTGAGTATAATAACAACTTGTTTTCTCAGATAGATAGACAATTTCACAGCTTCTCCAGTAGTGTGTTAATAAGCTTGTCCTTTTATTTGACAATTATTAGAATCCTAGTGCTAACTCAATGGAATTGATACAATGCTTATTGGTTCACACATTCAAGCAAATCCTTACAAGGTGTTAAGTCACTAGTATTGATAGAAACAATGCTTGTGTTTGCACCTTTGAGAGTTCACACATTGGCTCATACATTGGAGTTCACAAGTTCGGAGATTCACAAGTCAGAAATCCACAATCCCACTCTCTCTGAGGAGGAGTCAACCTTTGGGTTCACACCTTTAAGAGAGCATATATAAGAAGCTCTTAGAGCTTCAGTCAGTCAGTCTGTTCGGAAGATTGCCAGGAATCGGGAAAGCTAACTGGGCCCAAGGAAAGAACACAAGACTTGGAAGGAGAAAATAAATGTTTGGATTTTATCAGCTGTCTGTATTAGGAGTGATTATTACTCTGAACTGAAACTAAGGCTGCCTCCAGAAAATCTCCCCAAGAAACCTGCTCCCAGAGAGAACCATCATATTGTACAAAAGAAGAGAACACCACAGACAATTATTATTATCCATTTTTGTCTGTTAGGTGAGGTGGAGTTTCAGGGTTCTCTTACTTTGTATTTCTCTTAATATTAGCAATCAGAAGATTTTTTTTTCCACATGGAATTTGTGTTTCTCTTATTATTAGCAATTAGAAGATTATTTTCACATGGATGATAATAGTTTCCCTTTCTTCTTTGAAAAAACTTCCTGTTAATGTTTTTTGTTCATTTTTCTATAGTACTTATTCTCATAAATGTCAATAAATGACCTATATACTTTGAATATCAGAACTTTATCAGAGAAGTTTGCTAGAATGACTTCCTCTACTTGTATTTTCTTTAAATTTTAACTGCATTTCTATGCTTTTTTGCAAAACTTTTTCAATTTTATGTAATGAAAATTGTCCATTTTGTCATTTTTTCCCTTATATCCCATATTGGGTCAATAAATTTTCCTCTACATAGTTGTGAAAGTTAATTTCCCCCCCTGCTCCTCTGATGTGCTTAGGAGTTTACCTTTTACATCTAAATCTATATCAATGGGGAATTAATTTATTATGGTATATGGCATGGAAATTTGTTATAGACCTGATTTTACAGTATTACTTTCTTATGTTTTCTACAAACCTTTAGAAAGATTAGTCAATTATCCTTGTATTTGGAATCCTTGTATTAATTGAACACAATGTTTCTATTTGTGATTACTTTAACATTTTGTGTGCCTCATCTGTTTCACAGGCAAACTTTTCTATTTCCTAAACCAACATAAAATAGTTTTGATGATTACTGTTTTGTAGTATTATTTGAGCACCTGTACTCTTAGGCCCTCTTTCTTCTTACTTTTTTTTTTTTTTCATTATTTCCCTTGAGATTCTTAACATATTGTTTCTTCTGATAAATTTCATTTTATAAATATAAATATATATATTTCTCATTTAACAAAGTAACCCTTTGGTAATTTGTTATGATACTTAATATGTAAATTGGTTTATGTATTATTGTTATATTATTATATTTAAATTTTACATGTTCTCAAAGTAGATCATCATATTATTAGCAAAAGTGATAATTTTATTAATCTTTGCCTGTGCTCATTCCCTTAATTTTTTTTCTTTTCCTTTGCTTTTTCTTTTCTTTTCTCCTTTTCCTTCTCCTTCCCTTCTTCCTGTTTTCTTTCGTTTTTAAAATTGCTATATTGTCATAGGGAGGGACAGAAGAATAAAGTAGCTTTTCTAGTATCAAGCTGCCTAGAATTCATGGCTATCTCTACCACATCATCTTTCTAATTACCATTCCTCCTAGTCTTTCTCTAGAATGCTTCAAATACTTCTTCCTGGAAGCTCTCTCCAACTCTTTATACATTGGAACAATCCTCTTTTCTTGCTACCTCTTTCTGATTGATTGATTCCTCCTAGAACTTCCTTTTTAAGAATGTGCAGGTCATCTGTGCCTTAATTCCTTTCCAGGTATTGCTTCAGAATCTCCAAGACTTTATCTACAATGCCCCTGAATTTTCTCCTCACCTGCTCCTTTTCAGTTTCATTTGATATGTTTTCTTCCCTCATTAAAATGTAAATTATTTAAGGCAGAGACTTTGTTTTTGCTTATATTTGTATTCCCAGGGCTTAGTATCTCAAACATACTAAGTGCACAACAAATGCTTTTTGACTTGATGATTTGAGTAAAGGATATGTTTAATATTTCTATTTTTCTGTATTCATCTATGAAATTATATGCTCAAGCATATGATCACTTCTATCTATACTTCTATCTTTTCCCTTTGGATAATTACCAATATTCTAGGCCAGTTGATTTTAATAGTAATTACTTGAGGGCAGCTGGGTGGCACCAGCCCTGAAGTTAGGAGGACCTGAGTTCAAATATGATCTCAGACACTTAACACTTCCTAGCTGTGTGACCCTGGGCAAGACTCTTAACTCCAATTGCCACAGGAAAAAAAAAAAAACTTACCTGACATTTTTTCTATTTTTCAATCTTTTTTATTTTTTCTAATATTTCTTGTTGTCTCCTGGAATTAATGACTTCTGTTGGGTACATTTTAATTTTCAGAGATTGTTACTTGGGTGAGATTGTTTCCTTTTCCTTTTCTAAGCTATTTATTTTTCTAGTTATTTCCTCTATCTTGTTTCATTTATAATTTTGTTTATTAAAAAATCTTTTGCTTTTACTTTTTCTAATCATTAATTAGGGTCAAGTAATTTTTTTGACTAATTCCTTATGCTTGTTGTAGAGTTATTTCTTTTTTTCTAGTTTTACTTCTTAGCCTACTCTTTACCTATAGTATATGTTTATTGTGTCCAGTGTCTTCTGTTTACTCATATTGCCAGCTTCAATTGCATACTTATAACTTTCAGTTGTTGTCACTCTACAACACTCTACACCAGTTGTATCACTCTAACCCCTCTTATACTCTTGAATGGGGCAGTCAGACTGTTTGATTCAATCTCTGATTTTCTTTGCTCTTGCTACTGATTTCTGCATCCCTCAATGTTTCTACACTTAGAATACTAGCAGGTTTTATTCCTCCTCTAGACTATGATAAGGAGTGGTAAACTATGGTTGCTATTGTTGTTATTGTAGTGAGTCATTTCAGTCATGTCTGACGCTTCATGACCCCAGTTGGGGTTTTCTTGGCAAAGATACTGGAGTGAGTGATTTGCCATTTCATTTTCCAAGTCATTTTACAGATGAGGAAACTTGGGCAAACAGTTAAGTGACTTGTTCATGTTGTGCAATAAGTAAGTCTTAGAATACCGGAAGGTTTCAGGCTTCTTGTTGAGCAGGAGCTGTTAACTATGGACTGAGGGCCAAAATCTGGCCTCAGCTCATGATTATAGTTCACCAACCCCTGCTTTAGAGGATTCCCTATCAGAGCACTTTCAATCTTCAGATATTCCTGAAGTATATCTGGTCAGGGGTCCATCAAGTTTTATTTACCTGAGTTATGTAGACTTCCCTGGTAGGACTGATATTTTCCCAATGTCTACAGCCCTTTGTGCATGCCTGGACTGGATGACAAAACACAATATTATTTCTTTCTGGATTTATTTCATCACCAGTATTTAAGCTTGTTCTCTTTTTTAGATACTTTCTAGAGTTTGAATTGGAAGAGAGCTGGCATCTTTTTTTGGTGACTTTTCCCAGTACCATCTTTACCAGAAAATGAAGCCATTGACTTCTAACAAGAAGAAACAGTTTTACAAGGTAAAAAAAACCCTCAGTAACCAAATACCTCAAAGAATTATCATGTTGTAAGATTCTTGAGAAAAGAGACAATATTTTTGCCCTACAAAGTGCCTAATATAGTGTGAAAACTGAAATACACATGAAAAACAATGGCACATACAAGAATTAATTAGCTGGATTTGATAGGAATTTCAGCATCTACCACAATAATTCTCTTTCTTCAGGGTGGGAGGAGATAGTTGTCTTAACATGCTCAGAGAACCTAATTTCATTTTAGAAAAACAAATGAGAAAGAATAACATTACACATAAGTTACAGGGGTGCTGGCAAAAGTTTTAAATATGCACTATGATGCTAGAGGGGTGCTGGCAAAAGTTTTAAATATGCATTATGATGCTAACAGTCTTGTGAAAAAAATTACCAGAATTCTAGATGACAAACAATTTAAATGATGTTGAATTTTCTGATCAAAAATCCCAACTAATCATACAGAAAATATTCGTTATGTTAAATATAAGGATGCATCCACTATAATTTACCTCTTAGACCTGTGGAGGAGGAAGGAATTTGGGACCAAAGAAGAACTAGAGAACGTTATTGATCACAAAATAGATAATTTTTATTATATTAAGTTAAAAAGTTTTGTACAAACAAAATTAATGCAGACAAGATTAGAAGAGAAGCAATAAACTGGGAAAACCATTTTTACATTCAAAGGTTCTGATAAAGGCCTCATTTCCAAAATATATAGAGAATTGATTCAAATTTATAAGAAATCAAGCCATTCTTCAATTGATAAATGGTCAAAGGATATGAACAAAGCATTTTCAGATGAAAAAATTGAAACTATTTCTATTCATATGAAAGAGTGCTCCAAATCACTAGTGATCAGAGAAATGCAAATTAAGACAACTCTGAGATACCACTACACACCTGTCAGATTGGCTAGAATGACAGGGAAAGATAATGATGAATGTTGGAGGGGATGTGGAAAAACTGGGATACTGATAAATTGTTGGTAGAATTATGAATGAATCCAACCATCTTGGAGAGCAATTTGGTACTATGCTCAAAAAGTTGTCAAATTGTGCATACCCTTTCATCCAGCAGTGTTAACTACAGTGCTTATATCCCAAAGAGATACTAAAGAAGGGAAAGGGACCCACATGTGCAAAAATGTTTGTGGCAGCGCTTTTTGTGGTGGCAAGAAACTGGAAACTGAGTGGATGCCCATTAGTTGGAGAATGGTTGGGTAAATTGTGGTATATGAATGTTATGGAATATTATTGTTCTGTAAGAAATGACCAGCAGGATGATTTCAGAGAAGCCTGGAGAGACTTATATGAACTGATGCTGAATGAAATGAGCAGAACCAGGAGATCATTAATCACGGCAACAACAAGACTATATGAAGATCAATTCAGATAGACCTGGCACTCTTCAACAAGGAGATGATTCAAATCAGTTCCAATTGTACAGTTATGAAGAGAGTCATCTACATCCAGAGAGAGAACTATAGGAAACAAGTGTGGACCATAACATAACATTTCCACTCTTTCTGTTATGGTTTGCTTGCATTTTTGTTTTCTTTCTCAGTTTTTTTTTTCTTTCTTTCTAGATCCAATTTTTCTTGTGCAGCAAGATAACTGCAAAAAAAATTATATATATATATATATATATATATACACACACACACACATACACACACACATATATATATATTGGATTTAACATATATTTGTAACATATTTAAAATGTATTGGATTACTTGCTATCTAGGGGAGGGGGTGGGGGAAGGAGGGGAAAATTTGGAACAGAAGATTATGCAAGGGTTAATGTTGAAAAATTACTTATGCATATATTGTATAAATAAAAATCTATAATAATAAAAGAATGCATCCACTGTTGGAATTAAGATATTAACTCTTATGAAATGGAACTGAATTATCTGTATTTTGGTAGTTGAGTGTTCTTTTCTGTTCCTCAATATTATTGTTATTTTTCTTTCCTAAGCTTCCTCTGGGTTTTAATTTCCTCTTCTGTGTGGAGGTTGAATTTGATTAATGGTTCTGTGTTTCTGCTTCACAGATTGGGCTAGTACTTAGCAGAGCATCTTCCTCATTACTAAGTTTTTGTTGAATGAAAAGAAATTAGATAGGGGCAGCTAGATGGCACAGTGGATAGAGCATTGGCCCTGAAGTCTTAAATCTGAGTTTAAATCCAACCTCATATGTTTAACACTTGGTAGTTGTGAGGCCCTGGACAAGTCATTTAACTCCAATTGTCAGAAAAGAAAGGAAGGAAGGAAGGAAGGAAGGAAGGAAGGAAGGAAGGAAGGAAGGAAGGAAGGAAGGAAGGAAGGAAGGAAGGAAGGAGGGATAAAGGGGGAAAGGGAGGAAGGGAGGAAAGGAGAAAAAGAAATTAGATGAATAGAGTCAGTGTGGTATAGTGGAATCTTAGATCTAGAGACAGAGGATTGGAGTTCAGATCCTGCCTCTGATGCTTATTTCCTATGTAATCTTGAACAAATAATTTACCTTGTCTGGGTCTGAGTTCCTCAACTATAGAATTAGGGGACTAGACTATGTGACCTCTAAGGCACCTTACTAGGTCTAAATCTATGATACTATGAATTGAGTTGGCACTGATCTGAAGCAAAATTTTATTGATCCATATTTTTTTTTGCTTCCATAGGACTTTATTTTTTAAAATGTGCAAATTCAAGATGACTCTTCCTTCTCTTCTTTCACCCTTCATCCTAATTATTCACACACTGCTGCTTCTTTTTCCAAGCTCTTGCTCTCTGATCTCTGAGCTACTGAGACCCATTATGCTAAGATTTCAGAGCATAGAGATTCTTGACAAATAAATCAGAAACTTCATTATTCCAAATATAATTTAGACTTGGAAACAATGGACTAGAAACATGTCTTCCAGCTTAAAATCTTATGGTATCATACCACTTTCACTTGTAGGCAATTGCACATTCTAGAGGCTGTAGCTACCCCTTTTCCTCCCTTTGATGTTATTCATGGAAGAGGACTATATCTAATTTCCAGACATCTGTAAAACTAAATTATAACCTGTCTGTTGCTAGCTTGAAAATAATGAACCCTCCCAGTTACTAATCCACAGCTTCCTTCACAAGTGTGCTTTCTCTTGCATTAAAATACAAATAACTTGGGTTGTCAGCCATCCAAATCGTGATGCTAAAAGGGGAATCTTAAAGCAAATACAAAGAAACTGAGTGTCCTTGATGACAGACAACTTCCATCATGGCCCCAGGGCACTAAAGCCCTGAAGTAGAGGAGCTTTTACCCACATGCTCAAGTACATAGTTACCAACCAATTTCATTTCTACTGTGGTGTCAGCTCCCATTTTAATAATCCTTCTTGGCTTTGTCACCAGCCATACAATTAACTATTTAAACAAATTCCAGAGAACACATCAATTATTGTTAATGAATTCCAAATCAAATCATCCAGAACTACAAAGAACTGCCAGATGTTTTAGGCAACAAGTGAGGGAGAAAATCCTTCTTCCCTCTAGTAAATTGGATACTCAACAGCTATAATTTATCAACTTCTCAATAAAAATAGGAATTATGCAAGTTCAGAAACTACTTTTGGGGGCTTGTTCCAATAATAATTCCATAGTAAAATAATGACAATATTGTGTATTTGTGTAGCACTAAAGAAAAAAAATTTTTTTTCAGAGCCTTTGAGATATTTCATCCCTATCTCTCTCATAATAGAACATAGTAGAAACATAATAGAAATTTGCACTTATGGTTTACAAAATACTTTAGCTATATTGCCTAATGCTATAGAGACAAGTAGAGAAGGCAGTAATATTTACATTTCATAATGGAGTAATGGAAAAGTAAAATGCAACATCCATTAATGGAGGATCTCTAAGATTTTATCCATCTAATAATTCTATCCCTCAATCTAGGTCCCACTCTATAATCAGACTTATTTTAAATGATATCACAGTGGAAAATGCCATCTACATTCAGAGAAAGAACTATGTATTTTGAATGCAGATTGAGGCATACTATTTTTACTCTTTTTAAATTTTTTTTTCTCATGACTTTTACCTTTTGTTATGATTCTTCTTTCACAACATGACTAATATTGAAATATATTTAAATTGATTGTACATACATAACCTTATCTAATTATTTGCTGTCTTGGGGAGAGAGGAAGGAAGGGAGAGAGGTAGAAAAATTTGGAATTCAAAATCTTACAAAATTGACTATAAAATTATACAAAATTATATGTAATTGAAAAAAATACCATTAAATGAAAATAAAGTAACTGCAGAGAATAAAAATTGATATCAGAAGTACTCACTTAAATGATCTGTTTCAGAAATTTACTTTTAAAATATTCTGAGCAGAAAAAAAGAAAGCATCATGAGCAATTTTGAATACTTATTTACCACTTTAAAAATATTTTAAATGATATTTTCACATAGTTAACTGTTTGTTCTTTGTGGGGCAAAACAATATGATAGAAAGAGTGTTCCTGCCTTGGAAGCTAAGACACCTAAGTTTTAGTCCTGGAGCATAACATAAAATGGGAATGATTGCAAAGAGATGAACTTTAGATATCTGATGGGGTTATATGTTAGAATATAGTGATAAATATTTATAATAACAATCAATATCTATTCAGTGCCTTAAGATGTACTAAGCACTTTATCTCTCTATGTTTTTGTATCCCCAATTCCTGGCACATAGTAGATGACTAATAAATTCTTTTTGATTTATTATTTGGGAACACTGAAGCCCTAATATATATAGTATTTGTGTAATATATAATCATATATATATGTATATATTTATATATATTTGTAAGAGAGGGTTGGAAGTAGAACCCAGAATCTTTCTAGAAACTTATTCTTTCAACTTATTGCCATCTGCATTAACTTTTGGCTCCCATTTCCATGCAGATATTTAAAAGTTAAAATCTAAATGTTTAAAGACAATATGAATCAAATGCTTATTTTGTTACTTTCCTGACCTATTTTAGATACACAAATAACATCCTGTTAGTTTGAATAGCCAGAGTATTGCTTATTTTATGCTAGCTTCCTAGATCCTCTTTAACAAGAACACTCATATGGAGGCCACTCATATTATGGTCTCATCTCAGAAAGGGCCTAAAGTATAACTCTTATACAGACAAAATTTTTAATAGTTATGCTGTTACTGATACTTTACAAAACTAAATGCTGGATGTGAAGCTAACATTTTGTTTGTGAAAGCCTTATGTTACATTCTCCCGTCAAACAACTTTTGCTTACTAACTCCAAAATAAGATCAACTTGACTCTTTTGCTTGTATTCTAAAGTTCCCTTCTTTCCATTAAACAAGTCCCAGCAAACCTAAACATTTAAAAATGATGTTTCAGGGTAATAATAATTGCAGAAACAATTTTCTTGTGCTTTCATTAAATAAAAATAAAAAGTAAATAAAAAAAATAAAACCCTGTTTGTTGACTTACCCATTTATTTATTATACAACTCCACAGTCAAACTTTTTTTCTCAATAGTATTTTGTTTTTGCAATTACATGTAAAGACAGTTTTCAACATTCATTTTTGCAAGAATTTGTGTTACAAATTTTTCCTTCATCCCTCCCCTACCTCCTCCCTTCCCCAAGACAGCAAGCTATCTGATATAGGTTATTTACGAACAATTGTTTTAAACATCATTCCATATTTGTCATGTTGTGAAAGAAAAGTTAGAACAAAAGGGAAAAACCATGAGAAAGAGAAAGAAAACAACAACAACAAAAAAGGTGGAAATAGTGTGTTTCGATCCTCATTCAGTTTCCATAGTTCTTTTTCTGGATGTGGATGGCATTTTCCTTCCCAAGTCTTGGAATTTTCTTGGATCACCATGTTGCTGAGAAAAGCTAAGTTTCTTATAGCTCATCATCACATAGTTTTGCTTTTAACTCTAGGCTTTGTTTCCTAATCGACAGGGAAATTTGAACTCTTCCCCATTAGTCTTAGCAGAACAATACTCTCATAACTTCAGACCAGTACTCTCTCATGAAAATGATCTTTTTTCAGGCATTTCAAGCATGTTTTTTTTTTTTTAACCTCCTGAAAGTTCTTTATTATCTTCCTGTAGTTCTCCACACAAATTTGCATCCATATTCTGTGTGTTTAGAGGTAACATTTTTATTCTAAGATACATCTATTAGATGTTTCCTTCCTCCTCTTTCCTTTTTTCTTTGCCTTCTGACTTTATTTCCCATGTAGCATTAAGAATAGCTGCTGTGTCCATGAAGTCAGAACACTGACCCCTCTCAATTCTTTGCTAAGGGGTTCATCTGCTCTAGATTCATACACATAGTTGGACCAAATTTAGCTCTGGGGAGCCTTTCCTCTAATGAGAAGTTTTAGACTCCTCTTCACTATTCTTTAACTCATTAAATTCCAATTCTAGCAGTGTCCAGGGGACAAATTATTTAAAATTTAGGCTTTTGGCTTATGTCCATGACTCCCCAAAGGAGGAGTTAAAAGTGCTAAATGTACAATGAAAATCAAGTTTGGGATAGGCATTTATTTCCTACACACAAAAGAAATGATAAGGCAGAAAAGTTCACATTCAGAATGGCTTTAAAAATATTCACTAGGAGCAGCTAGGTGGCACAGTGGATAGAGCACCAGCCCTGAAGTCAGAAGGAACTGAGTTCAAATCTGATCTCAGACTTCCTAGCTGTGTGGTCCTGAGCAAATCACTTAACCCCAATTGCCTCAGCAAAAAAAAAAAAAAAAAAAAGTCACTTAAAATAGTATTTACTAACAACTTATAACTACTATAAAATCTCCCAGAAGTCTGATGTTTAAATCTTATCAAAACATAAAGCAATTTTGGAGACCACCAGATACCATGGCCATATTTTTACCAGGACTCAGCTCTATCCAAACAATCCCTCTGTTTCCTCATGTCATTGGTCATCTGCATTAAAAATTCTTTTTCACTCCTGCCAGTCACCTAGACCTGATGGACCTCTAAACTTCTTGAACCCATAAAGTACCTCAAAACCTAGAAAAATTAATTTTGAGATGAATTCTCATTAATCTATTCAGCAAAGAAAACACAAAAGGGAAAAGATAACAAGTTTACTCAGATGAATCCATTCTCCGTGTGTGAGTAAAGTCCAAGGAAAGGAAAGGATAAGTCCATTCTGTACCCAGCATTAGAAGTGTCAGGGTTACATGATGTCTCCTTAAGAATTTCAGCTGTCTCCTATTTAAATTGATGTTGCACTCTCTCCTCTTCTCATGACTGAGTAGAAGGATCAAGAAACCACTCAGGGATTATCTGTGTTATAATAAAACTACAGATCCTTTGAGCAGTTGGCTACATATAACTGGAAGCAAAGAATAAGTTCATCATTTTTAAAAGTCTCAAATGTTGAATCATCATATCCCTGGAATACCTCTAAAAATTTCCAGAAGAGTCTTGGACACATGCTCTCTGGGATAGCTCCTGTTCAATAACTCAAACTCCTCTATATTGAAATACTAATTGAAAAAAAGGAGAGATGCAGGAACAACTGAAATGACAAACTCCTGATTCCATACCTGAGAAAAATGAGTCTTAAAGAGTTTAAGTGATTTGGCTCAAAGCCACATAAGTAGAAAGCAGAAAAGGCAGAATTGAAATCTACATGCATGCCCTGATACAAAATTCATGCTCTTTCTACTCTATCATGCTGACTCTGGCCCATCCTCTCATTTCCCTCACATTTTTTTTTTTTTGCTCCCCATGCAGAGTTCACCATCTAGCAGCTCTAGGCAAATAAATCTTCCCTTGATTGTTTTCAAAACATTTTCCCACTGTGAAGTGTACCATGTGATTATTTTCACAGTCTCAAAGCCTCAAAAGCTTCCTGTATTTTCTCTGACAAATTTATTTTTTCTTAACTAGTAAAATTAAGCAAATCTCAGTTTCTTCATCTATCAAATGGGTATAATAATACCCACTATATCCCATAATTATATATGCCATATGTTTATGATATCCGCCATCTATCTGACAGGATTACAAAATCACATGTGATTGTGTATGTAATAAACTGCAAAAGAAGAAACATGATCAGCAGTGATTTAAGTAAGTTTAAGTTAATTTAAGTTAATTTAAGCAAGCTACTTCTTTACTATCCCTCCTCCCTTAATCTAGCCAAAACATCTTTCTTTCTTTCTTTCTTTCTCTCTCCCTTTCTCTTTAATCATATCCCAATGCTTATTTAGCACAGTGTCTGGCACATATCAGGCACTTAATAAATATTGATTGATTGATTGTATTTATCCTTATAATTTGAAGTCTTTTTTTGTGATTATTCCTTCCCCAAACCTACATTCCTTCTTAAATTTCCATCTCCTCTCCCAGACTTCCAGTCATTTCCTGACCATATCCAAACTATGCTGCCTATATTTAGCACATCATTTTCATTCTTCTCAGCTCTCTCCCACCAGAACCTTGGACACTGACTCTGGGACAGCCCTGAATCCTAATAGGTAAGTTTTTTTCTTTTGTTTCTCAAAACCAAGCCTCTATATCACTTTCCAGTCATTTAAAACTGCCTCCTTCCTTTATCCCTCTTTATATTTCTCTTCCCCCATTAGGATGTAAATTCCTTTAGGACAAGGATTGTGTTGCTTTATTTAATTTGTATACACAAAATTTAACATAGTGCCTGTCAAATAGTAAGCACTTATATAAATTTTATTAATCATTCATTTCCTGTTCCTGCCTAATTTTTTTTTTACTGTATTTAGCATATTTCTATGCATTAAGCTTAATTTATTTTTATTTCTCCACTTCTATACCAAATTCTCTATGTATGTAGCCTGAATCCTGTGGAAAAAATTATTATGATTTTCATAATTATTGATATGATGTGTGTAATGAATATACAAATAATCTAGAATTTTCAGGATTACTATTTTCCCAACAGACTCTGATTTATTTGTCCGTCTTACAATGCAGTTTAAAATGATCAATCAATTCTTGACAATGCTCTCCTGTGTATGTTAAGTGAAGTGAAGACTGCAGAACCTGTTCCTATCACAGAATTTTAGTCTTGCCTCCCACCAAGTAACGATCCCTGGAATTTGAAACAATCACTTAAAAACTGTCCTCATATATTATCCTGTACTTGTGGACTTGTCATAGGAAATCACTCAGACCCTGAAAATGATTTTATTGTAATCCACCTACCCCTCTTCCTTCCTACTTATGATTTGTGTATAAAATCTCTATCTTTCTTGTAACAGATGGAGGTCTCCTGCCCAGGAGAATTCCCATTTTGTAAACTGTATTCCTTATTTTGAAAATGATTAAAGGACTGCATGATCTTTAAAACCTGTTTCTAGGCCTGCTTTGGTAACTTTAGACATTCACAATTTAGAAAACAATACAGTAAAATTCTATTAACAATCCTGAAAGCCCAAAACCCAAATCTTCATTAGTGGAGATCAATGTCCATGTTTGAGTACAGGGAAGGACAGAATTGGCTAGAGTGAGAGAAAAGAAAGATTAATATTAACTTCAAGAGAAGATGCATGATGTCGACCTCTCTTCAGATTGCTGAAGGGAAAAAGTTGACATGAAAGGAGCTGACCATCTCTATTATGTATTTATTTACAGTTTTCTATACTAGAGACTTTGGGAAAATTTGCCCTTTCATAAAATGTGAGACCTCTTTGTTGGACTGGGTACTATCTGGTATATTTTCTTAAGTGTAAAATTTCTCTGATTTCTACTTTTCTATCCACTTGAATAAATGGATTTCTTTGCTCTGTACATTTATATGGAACCGGTATTTGATGTAAAGAGAATCAAACCTTAGATATAAAGTTTGGGAATTTCCCTTCCCTTTCTCCATTAATAAATAACAATTGAAAGTTTAACTTGAAACTTAAAGTTATTTCCCCTTGAATATTTAAGGGAACAGATAGATACATTTCAAAATTTCCATCTTCTTGTCCACTAAAGAATGTCAATATGATGCAATAGAAATTCCATGAGTATCCAAGTTAAATATTTTTTTTCTTTTAAAAAATTTATCTTTTAGTCAATTACATGTAAAAACAACCTTAAACTCCATTAAAAAATCTGGTTGCAGTTTATTCTTAGCTTTTAAAAAAATTAATAATTCTTAAAAGTTTTCTGTTGTATTAAAATTATTCTTCCTCTCTGTAGAATTATATTCAGTCTTACAGAGTAGTGTATTCTTGATTGGTATTTTCCTTAAATTGTTATATAAATTTCAACTATCTTTCTCTGTTTTTCCTCTTTTTCTCTTTATTTTACAACCTAAAAAAATCAACTCAGTGAAAATTAGAATCGTCTAAACAAAAATCAATGATTCCATGAGATAGCAAGAAATTTTGGAACGAAACAAAAAAAATTAGAATAAAACATGAGATGTATTGATAATGAAAAACAACTGAAGTGGCATCTAAATGGTGCAGTAGATAGAGCATTGGCCCTAGAGTCAGTAGCATATGACTTCAATGTAATCTCAGACACTTAACACTTATTAGTTGTGTGATCTTAGGCAAATCACTTAACCCCAATTGCCTCTCAAAAAAAGGGGATAAAAAAGAACTAGAACTAAAAGCAACTGATCCACTGAAAATAGTCAAGGAGAGATAATTCCATAATCATGGTACTGCATAAAGCCATGAATTTTTATGTACAAAATATTATGACTTTATTGATGGTACAGAACATCAAACTTTGTTTTTCCCCTCCTCCTCTAGTCCAGAAGTATCTTGTGGTAAGGACTTTGTGGGGGTATGGAATCTTCAATATAAGGAAATAGATTTGAGAAGTGGCCTCTCCAGTTGTAGAACTCCTCTTTTATCTAGGAATGAAGATCTGTGGCTTTCTACTTTATTCCTTGGAGAGCATACAGATCACAAATTTTACTATATGGTTGATACTCATTTTCATAGCAGGAAAAGAGCTCAATAAAATAGTAATTGACACCAATACTGGTATCAAAATCAAAAGTAGAAGAGATAATGTGACTGTTAAAATCACAGGATACCACCTAATTGTTATTCTTTAGAGCCCAAGATATTCTTGAGGGTCCTCTCTGATGTTTGCTTCATCACTTTCATGCTATTATGTTTAGCAAGTTTCTTCAGGCAACAGGTCTGATCCACAATAGATACATTGGTAGTAGGAAGTCAGAAGGCATTCCTGTGGGCTTCCCATTCAGCTTAAGGATGGTTTTGCTCATAGCTTCAGCAAAACTAATGGAATTAGGGATGATTTTTTGATGATACCATGCCCATTATGATGCAATTTTCTTGAGGGGTCTTTTACTGTTCTCTGGATAGCTGTAATGGCATGAGTCCTTCCATAATACCAAAATTGTTATGGATGACTGGCCAAGGAAGAGAGAGAGAGAGAGAGAGAGAGAGAGAGAGCTATTGAAAGTGCAGAAAAACATTACTGACAATCTTAAATGAACTATTTCTGACAGTTCATCTGTATAACAAATATAGAATATCAGTGAGAAGGGCAGAAATGATAAAATGCTTAACTCTACTCTTCAAGTAAGCCTTTTTCAAGGTGGTAAAAACATCAGTGGACTCTACTATATATATGTAGTCCTAGTAACTCTTCTTTTAATATTGGTGGAATTATAATCTTGAAATGAGTTTTCAATTGATCACCAGTCTTCCATTTTCAGTCCTAGTAGTACCCCCCAACTTGCCATGGGTTAAAATATATTTAAAAATATATATAAACCATGTAGTTGAGGTCATTGAAAAGGCCACTCAAGGCCACTTTTCCTGAGGTGAATGCAGCCCTAGTCATCAAGTGCCTTATATAGCCAAATTTATTGACTCCAATATTCATTATATTGTTTCAGGAATGTGGCTATAATAGTGAATGATGACACTAAGTAAGAGCTGAAGCTTCAACAGTGATTTTTAAAAATAAAATTTTAATTATTTCCCAAATACATTTAACCTTTTTTTAAATATTTATCTTTAAAAATTTTGAACTCTAAATTCTCTCTCCTTCCTGTTCCTTCTCTATCTCCCGAGAAAGCAAGCAATATGATATTGTTTATACACATGAAATTATGCAAAATATATATTCTTGTTTTAGTTAGCCAAGTTACAAAAGAAAATAAATGAAAAACCCCCCATCTTCAATCAGAGTTTATCAGTATACTCTCTAGAAGTGGATAGCATTTTTTTCATATGCGTCTTTTTGCAATGATTTTGGATCACTGTCTTGATCAGAGTAGCTAAGTCTTTTACAGTTTGATCATTGTTATAATATTACTGTTACTGAACAATGTTTTCTTAGTACTATTCACTTCACTTTGCATTAGTTCATATAAGACTTCCCAGGTTTTTCTGAAACCATCATGCTTAAAATTAAAAAAAAACAAAAACTTTATTTCCCCAGTTACAAGTAAAACAATTTTTAACATTTGTTTTTAAAACTTTGAGTTCCAGATTCTTTCTTCCTCTCTCCCCTTCCTTGTCCTCCCCAGATTACTACTGTTGTGCAAAACATTTCCATAAAAATCATGTTGGGAAAGGAAGCATAGTTCTCCTCTTCTCCTTCCCCCCAAAAAAAGCCTCAAGAAAAATAAAGTTTTAAAAAAGTATGCTTTAATTTATATTCAGCACAATCAGTTCTTTCTTTGAGTATAGATAGTATTTTTCATCATAAGACCTTGAGAATAGTCTTGGATCATTATATTGGTGAGAATAGCAAAGTTATTCACAACAAATCATTCCACAATATTGCTATTATATTGTCCATAGTACATTTTACTTTGCATGAATTCATGGAAGTTTTTACAGTCTTTTTTCTGAGAGTATCTGGCTCTTCTATTCATCACTTTTATAGCACAATAATATTCCACCATAATCATATACTACAATTTGTTTAGCCATTCCCCAATTGATGGGCATTCCTTTAGCTTTCAATTCTTTGCCACTTTACAAAAACTGCTATAAATACTCTTGCACAAATTAGATTATTTTCCCTTTTCTTTGATCTCTTTGAGATACAGACCTAGCAGTGGTAATGATGGGTCAAAAGATACACACAGTTTTATAGCACTTTGGGCATATCTCCAAATTGCTCTCCAGAATGGTTAGATCAGTTCAGAATGCCAGCAATGCATTAGTGTCCCTATTTTTTCACATCCACTGCAGCATTTATCATTTCTCTCTTTTGTCATGTTAGCCTATCTGATAGAAATAAATTGGTGTCTCAGAGTTGTTTCGATATATAATTCTCCATAGTAATATTAATTAATTAATTAAAACTATTAATAGTTTTATTTCTTTTTTCTTTCTTTCTACCTTCTTTCTCACTCTCCCTTCCTCCCTCCCTTCCTCCCTCCCTCCTTTTCCTCTCTTACTTCCTTGTTCCCTCCATCCTACTCTTTCTACTTTTCTTTCTTCTTCTCTTCCTTCCTTTTTTCTTTCTTTCTTCCTTCCACCCTCCCTCTGTACCTTTCTTCCTTTCTTTCTGTCTACTTGCCTTCCTTCCTTCCAGATAGGGATAAGAAAGAGGGATTATGAATAGTGATTACAAAAAAAGAGTGCCATTAAAACATTTTTTATTCCCAAAAACAAAACCAAAAGATTTTTTTTTAGAAAAAGATAATGTTTTAAATGCATAGGAAAGAACAGAAGGAAATTCAGGAGGAAGAACAGATTAAGTATGACAGTTTTGAAAGTAGCATGTAAAATTTATTGTGTGCTACATCCATATGTACTTAATGGAGACTCAATGATTGAACAAAGGGACTCCTAAGAGTTCAGAATTCCTGCCAACCCTCTTCTCAATCAGTTTGGAGGAGGAAGGAGTTAATATTTTGTAACAACCATTTTGAATCTATTCTCTCCAAGGAATGTGTAGGTCTTAAAGAGGGGAGAATATTTCCATGGCTTGATATTTTTGTACTGTAGTCCTTGCTATATACACTTTCAGTCGATATTCCTTTATAAAAAGCTAATTGATGTTAATTGGTTAGTTTGATACCATGAGATGTTGACAGAACAAATGATTAGAAGGAACACACTGGGTAGAAACTTGTGAATGATAGTTTTAGGTAGTTACAACAATCAAGTAACTAAGAATCCTGAGGGGAAAGGTATTATCTACCCTATTGCAAATCCTGATCTGTTATACTAAATGGGGTTTGGGAGTGATCTCAAAAATTGAGTAAAAAGTATAATGGACTATTTGAGGATTTTGTTTCCAAATGAATTTATGGGTGTCTGTACATTCTTGGAATCTAAAATGATTTAAAAAAAAATACAGGTCTGGCAAAGTCACCTTCCTACTTTATAAACTCTAGTGATTCTCTATTAGCTTCCAGGATCAGATAGAAACTCCTCAATATGGCTTTTAAAGCTTCTTTATAACCTGCCCCCTTTCTACCTTTCCAGTCTTCTTCTATTTCACTCTTCTTCATACACTCTATACTCTAGGTACATTGAACTACATGCTCTTCTTTGCATATGACATTCCATCTGTGACTTCAGTATCTTTTCACTGAACCCCCCATACCTGAAATATTCTGTCTTCTCGTGTCTATTTCTTAGATGCTCTAATTTCTTTAGTTATCATCCAATCATACATTCTGCAGGAGGCCTTTTCTAACTAATACTTCCCCTCTAAGAATGTCTTCATTCTACCTTGTATATATCTTTTATGTATCTAATTATATGTTGTCTTTTCCATTAGATTGAAAGTTTCTTGAAGACAGGGATTATTATTAGTATTATTATTGCTTTTCATTTATATCATCAGCATTTAGTATAATGCCTGGCTTATAATAAGCACTTCAAAAAAAACTTTGACTTAATTTCATGGGGAGGAATAATACTTTTTTTTAAATTGTCAAACTAAATGCTCATGTTCTACATTGAGCACCTTTGTGGGTGGAGATCCTATTCCACTGAGAGGAAACTCTAGACATGAACTATATTGAAGCTTTGTCTGGGACATTTCCCTGAAGTTTTACCCTAGGAGTATCAGATTTCAAGGATGTATCTGGGGTCCATATGAAACCAGATGCCCTTGGAGAGGATGAGAGTGGGCCCTTGGCCACATGGGTAACATAAAATGAGGCAGCTGAACTGGATAGCATCTAAGATCTATTTTAACTCTGAAATTGTGTGGTTGCCAACAATAGGCATAGACTTTCAAGTTGAAGAATTTACAGGCAGGTGCTCACAAGGTGGTCAGAAAAAGTGATACAAGGACACTCTCAAGATATTTCTTAAGAACTTTAGATTCAATTCTATGACAGAGGCGACCCTAGCACAGGACCCATCCAGCATAGTGTGCTCTCATCAGAGAAGGTGCTACACTCCATGAGCAAAGCAGAATTGAATTAGCCTAAAAGAAATGCTAGATGCTCAAAATTAGAGAAGCTATTGCAAATGTTCATATGGACTATTTGTGTCCAACCTGTGGCAGAGCACTCTGAGAGTGTATTTGTCTGATTAACCACAATAGGATACACTGCAACTCAACTCTAACATAGTGATGTCATTTTGGTCCTCTCCGAGAATGAGGGATAACAATCAACCAATAGACTTTCACTCCTGGGAAGTGTTTTTCTATGTATCATAGACGTGACATTTTTGCTTCCATTGAGCTTCATAATGTTTCTCAGTATTGTATGTCACTCCAATCACTCTGTTGCTGTCCAGTGCCAGAAGCACAACACAATGTCACGTTGCTTCAAGTTTCTCATTCCATTCATGGAGGTTGTTCTCTTGTCTGCCTTTTATTACTCCATTTCAGTACACAATACAGCAGTGCCTGTTCTTTTCCATCATGTCCAACCCCTCAAAGCCAAATTATGTTAAGTCTGACTTTGATGCCAGTTGTTTGGCTTTGTTCCAGTTTGTAATTACTGGAGAACTTGTCTCACTATTTGATATTAATTATGGTGTGTAGGCTTCACTCATGAAATAATCCAGAGATGGAATGTAATAGATGTAATGGAATTTTAAAAATAGACTTAAGTCTTGCAAAACCTACCTAATAGACCAGAAGTCAGCAATATTTTTTAACTCCCAGATGCTACTAATGGGGCAAAGTTACTCTGGATGTCCCTAGCAAGACTAAGGCATAAGAAAGCAGTAGAAAAATGAAAAGGGGTGAGGAAACAGGATAAAGAAGAAAGGCCATTTGAGAGCAAGAAAGAAGAAGAAAGAAAAGAGTGGACATGGTGAGGAATGTTAGATTAATCCCAAGACCACCAGTACCATACTTGGTCTACCTTTGCACAGGATATTTTGTAGAATTAGGGAAAATATAATTATAAATGGAATCTTGGAAGTAGAAACTCATTCTCTCTCACATTTACTAGGTTTGTAAGATAAAATAAGTCTTTCTCCTCTTTCCACTCATTAATACTATAATGTTGATTTAATATGTAGTCTTTAAAAAAACTTTGTCATTTCTAGTTCCACAATATTTCTACTCCAGTACTTAATTGTGATGTGAAGGGGACTCTGACTCCAGTTTTTTTTTCAAGTCTGTTCTAGCTATTAGGAAGGCTTTGATTGTAATAAGCCCAGTGACAACAGATTGTGTTTGCTTTTCCAGAATCATTCTAATTAACTACGAAAAAGCTTATCACTAGTAGCTTGACCAGAAGTTGATAAATTGTTCAGTTGAGTTAA
Organism: Sarcophilus harrisii; assembly: GCF_902635505.1. Taxonomy (NCBI): domain Eukaryota; kingdom Metazoa; phylum Chordata; class Mammalia; order Dasyuromorphia; family Dasyuridae; genus Sarcophilus; species Sarcophilus harrisii. The sequence goes on from NC_045426.1 coordinate 447,292,466, forward strand.
TGAATGAAACTATGATATGGTCCTCAATCCTAAATGATCCCTTCTTCAACTGTGGGTGTGTCAGAAAAAGACATAGAAGTCACTAAGAATTTCACAATTAGGTGATCTACAAACATGAATTTAATTGTTGGCATTTTAATTATAAAATGTTTGTGTAATGGCTATTGAGTTGAGGGACTCTTGGAGCTATAATGACATTTTTTTGCCACAATTAAAGTCAAAAGGCATAAAAAAACAACTATAGCAACATGGAAGGGGAATTCATAGGTTTTAATTGGAGAAGCAAATAAAAGGCATTAATGAGGTTAGTTTCAATGGATGTCCAAGGACAAATTTAAAAAATTAACACAGCTGCCTTGTGTTGCATTGCTTAGGATGATGTTAGGCAAGAGTACCACTCTGAAAATATTTAAAGCTTATGAATCAACAGTTTTTGATGAAGATGAAGAAGTACAAAGGTTCTTTGAAAACTTTTCTTTTCACCCACATGTGCAAAAATGTTTGTGGCAGCCCTTTTTGTAGTAGCAAGAAACTGGAAACTAAGTGGATACCCGTCACTTAGAGAATGGTTGAATAAGTTATGGTATATGAATGTTATGGAATATTATTGTTCTATAAGAAATGCTCAGCAAGATGATTTCAGAGAGGCCTGGGTGAACTGATGCTAAGTGAAATGAGCAGAACCAGGAGATTGTTGTACATGACATCAACAGGATTATGTGATGAACAATTCTGATAAACATGCGTGGTTTCAACAATGAGATGATTGAAGCCAGTTCCAATGATCTTGTGATGAAGAAAGCCATCTACACCCAGAGAGAGGATTGTGGGAACTGAATGTGGATCACAAAAAAGCATTTTTACTCTTTTTATTGTTGTTTGCTTGCATTTGTTTTTTTTCTCATTTTTTCTTTTTAATCTGTTTTCTTCTTATGCAGCAAGATAATTGTATAAATATGTATGCATATAATAGATTTAACATATTTTTTTAACATGTTTAACATGTTAATCTAGCAAGATGAATTACTTGCCATCTGGAGGTGAGGTTGGGGAAGGCAGGAAAATTTGGAACACAAGGTTTTGCAAGGATCAATGTTGAAAAATTAACCATGCATATGTTTTGAAAATAGAAAGCTTTAAAAAATAAAAAAGGAAACTTTTCTTTTCATGATCCTTTAAGCCAGCTCAATATATACTTTGATATTTGGTGACTTTAGGGTGACATTGAGCAACCAGGAGTGGAAAAATACATTGGAAAATGAAAGGAATCTAAAGTCTAAAATGAAAAAAGGTTAAGAAATGAAAAAATCCAAAGGTTTATTTAAAATCTTACATGTATTTGTCACAAATACTTGTTTTGAGGGCAATGGATAGATCATTGAATAATAAACATGACAAAAAAAATCACCAAACTTAACTTTCAACAGCCCATTAGGTAAATCATTTCAAAATCAATTATCTACTTTATGAGACACCTAGAAGGTATGTAGTGGATAGAGTGCTGAACCTGAAGTCAGAAAGACTCTGAGTTCAAATTCAGTTTAACTGTGTAACCCTGGGCAAGTCCTTACCTTTGTCTAAGTTTCCACAACTGTAAAATGGAGATAATAACAGTTCCCAACTTACAGAGTAGTGTAACAATCAAACAAAATATTATTTGTAAAGCACTTACTCAGAAAGCATTATTTAAATACATATTTCATTTTCTCCCTCCCTTCCTTTCTTCTTCTCTTTTTTCTACTTTCCTTATTTCCTTTCTCTCTTTTTTCCTTCCTTTCTTCCTCGTTTTCCTCCTTCCCTCCCTTCCCTCCTTGTTTATAGTGAGATCATTATCTACTTAAAGTAAAAGTCAAAATTAACACAAGATTTGAAGGAAAATGTTGAGAAGATACTACATGAAAGACTGATGCTGTTGAGATAAGCAGAACTAAGAGAGCATCATACACAGTACCAGCAAGATTATGTAATGATCAACTATGGTAGACTTAGCTCTTCTCAGCAGTACAGTGATCCAATACAATTCCAATAACTTGGGATAAAAAGTGCCACCTACATCCAAAGAAAGAACCATGGAGACTAAATGTGGATTAAAACACAGTATTTTCACCTTTTTATTTGTTTTTCTTCCTCAAGTGTTTTTCCCTTTTGGTCTCTTCCCCCTCCCCCCCCCCCACCCGAGGCTATTGGGGTTAAGTGACTTCCCCAGATTCACACAGCTAGGAAGTGTTAAGTGTCTGAAATCAGATTTGAACTCAGGTCTTCCTGACTTTAGGGCTGGTGTTTATCTACTGTGCCACTGAGCTGCCCCCTGGTCTCACTTTTCTTGCTCAACATGACAAATATGGAAATATGTTTAAAAGGATTGCATTTATTTAACCTAGACAGATTGCTTGATGTCTTGGAGAAGGAGAAAAATTTGGAACACAAAGACTTACAAAAATAAGTGTTGAAAATATCTTTACATGTCTTTGGAAAAATAAAATATTAAAAAAGCTTTTGACTCTATGAAACACTATACATATGTAAAGATCATATAAGATTCTAGCACATATACATACATATATGAATATGTATATCATTTCTGAATAATTTTTGTTTAATTAGAGACATCAAGCAAGGTGTAAGACAAACAAATGTTTACCAAAATTATTTCCAGTATCATAGGCAATAATTTGTGCAAAGTTCAAATAAGAGTGATTCTCTATAAATTTTAGGGAAGATAGGATGTTGCCAGATGCTCTAATTTTCAGACAACAGATCATACCAACCCAGAACTCTTCAGGACCTACTCAGTGAGATTTGCAATTACAATTACAATTAAAAATTACAATTACAAGGTTTAGTTGGCAATTCACAGAAAAAAATGATACCAAGGGATATGTATTGCACATTATCCAAATTATGACATCAATATTTGAGTTAATTCTTCATAGAAGCTGAGTCACAGATTTGATTTGGGACTACCAAGTTTATCTCTTCACAGCTTGTACCTAAACAGAAATGAAATCCTCTAAACAATGCTCCTGACAATTGATTATCCAGTTTCTATTTGAGGGGCTCCATTATAAGTGGCCCACTTCTTCCTAAAGAAACTTCATTCTACTTTTGAACAGATCCAATTAGTGGGTAATTTTTCCTTATATCAAGCCAAATACTACCTGGAAGATGTTAGGTTATTTTTCTAGCAAAGCTATTTAGCTAAAAATGATGGAATATCTCAGTCTCAGAAAAATCTAAATTATAGATGCAAATACATGGAATATATAATTAGGCTTCAACATATTAATAATGGTTAGAAACGACACAAAAGATATATTCAAGATATGTATGACTAATGGACTTGTAGCTGTGAAATATTCAAAAGAACAAAAAGAAAGAGTGAATTAGATTTTCTTTAGCGGGTGTATGGAAAGATAAATTCAAGTAAGAAAGGAATGATAAGGAATGGACAAACTAATATCTGCTCTTGGCAGGGAATACCCACTTCAAAGACAACATGGGTATGCTGAATTATCAAAGTCTTATTACCCAAATGTTGCCAAACTTTGATGGGAAGATCAGAACTTAACAAGAAACTTGGCTCTTATGTTCCAAGAAATGGGAGAAAGGGAGGGAAGTAAGTGATAATGTTAGAAATCAAAAAAATAAAAAGATGATATAATTCAGAAAAGCTGATAATAGAGACTATTATGGACACATGTGCTAAAATTCAAGTACTGTCTAATGTAACTTATTGATGTAAGTATATTTGCTTCTGTCTTATACATAGCAATACACAATAAGAACTTGCCTTCCATACATGTTAATTTTTTTTAATTCAGCTCAGCTCTAACATCAAATTAAAGGATATAATCAGATATTGAAAAGGGCAACATCTGGGAAAAGAAGAACTCATAGTTAAGAAACAGGAAAGGGCTGATTAATCAAATAAGGAGAGTAGTAGAGGAAATACTTATGCCACTTGAAGCCTAATGGACCTGCTCTATGGGCATAGCACTGGACCCAAGAGAGAGAGTGCTCACTTTCTTACTGGAAGTTAACAAAAGGTAAAGGACATCTTTTTTGGCTTTGGGTTCCAGAGTTTAATCTACTTTCTAGTAGATTACATTACCGCCAAAATTCTACCTGCCTAGGATCATTTTAAGTTCTCCAGTACCCCAGTTTTAAGATCATGAAGGGGGAAAATATCTTTAATAAAATTCTGAATTTTTTTTCTGGGGAACAATATAATAATATTTTTAAAAATTGGATTTTTAAAAGATCGTACTACTATTTCCTGACCTGATATATTTGTTCTAACAGTAAATATTTATGATCTCAGTATTCACTTGAGGCTGAAGTTAGCTCACAGTGAAGGATTATATTTTCCAAACAAAATGAAACAAATGGGACTTTGGGAAGAAAATTCCAAAACTAGCAATGATTCAGTGAATCACACCCCTTGACTTGGCCATTTTTAACTTGTATGTGCAAAACCTCTGATCTCAAAGACTTCTATTTCTGACTATCTTTGTTTTTAAAATAGGTGGATTGCTAAAGAGTAAATAGATATTCATAAGAAAATATGAAGGAAATGAGGGGTGGGGGAAAAGTAAAGTTCAGAAAAGGAGAATGTTTGAAGTCTCCCCATCTTGATGCCATCAGTTAAATCCCTATTGAGAACAAACAAAAATGAACTGTGTGTGTTTGTGCAAGTTAGGGCCTTGGGTGGGGTTTACTGGTGTGGAGGTGGAGGTGTGGAATGCTCTCCTGTGACAGATAATACATCTCAACTCTACTTTGAAGTTGACCTGAATGATCCTTTCATCGAGTCTTCAATATTACTGTGGCTATAATTTAAGCTTGAAACAGGAACAAAGTGGTTTAGTTTTTTTTCCTTCCCTATTGAATAAATCCTCTGTTGGGAGACCAAATTTCTACTCATTGCAATTTTCTCCTCAATTCCCCTTGTGTGTTGCAATTATCTATCCACAGTAACTCATCTATAATTTCTACAGTATATCTACTTTAGGCAAACAAGAGTGAACAGATAGAATTAACTGTTGTCTAAACAATAACCCTGATATTACTTTAAAGGCCCACACCAAAAGAGATAATAATCAAGGAAAATATTTCCAAAGATAAACAAAGTCCAAATAATGTAATCCCACTACATGTATGCCTAGCTTGAATCCTTATTATTCCTGTTTTTTTCCTGAGGCAATTGGGGTTAAATGACTTGACCAGGGTCTAAGGCTGGCTCAGGTTCTCCTGATTTCAGGACTGGTGCTCTATCCACTGTGCTATCTAGCTCCCCCTTGAATTCATATTATTCCTTCCTCTGTTTGATTACTCCTTCCAACTTTTCTTATAAAGTTTTGGACCTATTAACTGCAGCATGATTTATATTTTGCAAGAAGGAAGATAAGTATAGTTTGTATCAGCTTAATACAGCACAATCAGTTGTTTTATTGCTTGTAGATATACATAATAAAAGTAGAAATGTGGAGCAGGGCTGATGGATGCAGTTGTGGATTGGTTCTGATGGTCTTACTTGCTTCCTTTTGTTTATGCCTCTAAATTTAATTTGCACGCCAGAGTAGGTTCTTGAGAGTGAGGGGACTCAGAAGATAAAACGAATGATAATTCATAATTTTAAAAAATCTGTACAAATGAAAACAATGTAGCTAAAAAAAGAAACAAGTAATTGGGAGAAAATATGGCAACAAATTTCCCTGTTAAATGCCTTATTTCAAAGATATGTAAGAAATTGATTCAAATTTCTAAGAATAAGATCCATTTCCCTTTGAACAAATGAACACAAGATATAAAAAGGAGATATCCAAGCTTGGATATCTCAAAAGAAGATATCCAAGCTATCATCAGAAACAAACAAAAAAAAAATGCTTCAAATCATTAATTATTAGATTAAATGAAAATGAAAGTAACTTCAAGGTTCTCTACTTATATTCTTCAGATTGTCAAATATGAAAAAAGGAAACTGGCAAATGTTGAAGGAGTTACAGGAGAAAGACACATTATGCAATGTTGGTGGAGTTGCATTTTGGTCTACTCATTTTGGAAAACAGTTTGGAACTATTTCTCAGTCATTACTAAACTGTACATACCTTTTGACCCAGCATTATCACTACTAAGCCTATACCTAAAAGATATTTTTAAAAAGGGAAAAGGGCAAATAATCTACAAAAATATTTAAAGTATCTCATTTTACAGTAGCAAAGAACTGAAAACTAAGGGTATCTATCGATTAGGGAATGACCAAACAAATGTAATAAATATTAATTTCATTAAAATAAATGACTAATGAGATGAGTCCACAGAAACCTTGGAAGGAATGTATGAAATGATATACAGTGAAGTGAGCAGAACCAGAATGATTTACACTATAACAGTAAGATTGTAAAGGCAAACAACTTTAAAAGACTTAAGATCTCTATTAAATGTAATGACTGACCAAGATTCCAGAGGATTATTAATGATCCATGCTACCTATCTTCTGACAGTGATGGATTCAAGATACATAATGAGACATACGTTTTTTACACATGGACAAAATAGGAATTTGTTTTTCTTGAATATGCATATTTGTTGCAAAAATTTTGGTTTTCTTTTAAATTTGAGGAGCAAAAGAGAAAATAATTGCTGGATAATTGAAAAATAAAGTAAAATATAAAATAGAATAAGGTGAGTCACATCATGTTAGCTGCCATATAATTGTGGTTGTAGGTTTACAGGCAAGGATTTAACAGAAGATAAAAGGAATTTTGTAACCTCAAATCAATAATTGATCTGGACCAAAGATCTTGAGTCTGTACTAGGAGAAAGACTCTCTAAAAAATAAATTTAATCTTAGCCTGCAGCATTCTGCTACTTTTTGTTGGCTTCTTGATTGGATATTATGGCTTGTAACTTTTGGCTATGGCAAAACACAGCTGAAGTTTTCTTCTTTTTTTCTCCCCTTCCTCTTTCTTCTTTTGGTGATGCTGATGAGGTTAAGTAGCTTGTCCAGGATCACACAGCTAGTAAGTGTTAAGTGTCTGAAGTCAAATTTGAAGTCAGGTCAAGCCAGTACTTTATCTACTGCTCCATCTAGCTGCTTCTGAAATTCTCTCTTAGGGGAAAGCTTTCTATCTAAGATATGTTAGTAGACAGTATGAGAGTAACTCATGGCTCTGAAGAAGCTAAATAGGTGAAGCCCAGAAAAATATCAGCAGAAAAAAGTTTGACAATCTTGTTAACACTAGAGACATCCAACAGAAATAACACAGAGTAAAGAAAAGGAAAACTAATAGAGAATAGTCATCTTGCTATAACTGAAGGACATCGGCAGATATGCAATGTGGAAGGTATGAATTGCTTTGGAGATTTATGTCCAAATGCCTTGTGGACTTTTGCTGTGTACCCCTTCATTCATTTTCCCTTTGTGTTTATCCTTTCACATTAGTGATATAATACCCTATGGAAGAATATATATCCCATGAATGCATGGGGAATCTTTTCTTACACTTGATTTGTTATGCTATTTGTCTAAATTTCTTTTTCATTGAATTAATACATCTGATTGTTTGGTAAAACTGAACACCTCAGCAGGGGCCTATAAAAAATGATGTTGAGTGAGTGCTGCTGATCTACAGAGTGTTTTGGTAACTTTTGTAGGAGTTCAAACATGAATGGAATTAGGTTCCACTGATTACTACCTTTTTTTTTCCTATTTCATGAAAGGAATTATGGTAAAATGATTTAGAGGATGATGGGCTCAAAGTTTTGGGCAAAGCTAGAGTGATTCTGGCAAAGGCTCTCACTGTTTCTCTTACTCCTCCCTCTCATCTGCTTTCAGTATCTCAAATTTTCAAATTAGCTATTTTGAAGGGAACAGTATTAAAGGGATGCAAATAGCAAAATATAGATGGTATCTAATATTAGATAAAATGTTAAATCATAATCAGCCATGACTAGCTTACTTTGAATAGTATATTCATTCCTCAGGACACAGGACAAGAGACAGGAGACAGGAGACAGAAATAAAACAGAAGACAGATAAGTTTGAAGGTGACAGAAAAAGAACAAAATCCTGTGTAGGAGGCACTTTTTATGGGTAACTGTATCTGTGGTTCCTTTACTGGATTAATGGGAATCTAAAGAGCATGAAGTACATAAAAAGGGATAGAGGAATGCTAAATACAGACTACTGTTCTGTATAATTTTGCTTGGAGCTTGGGTAGTGTGGGGATTAAAATCATCCCACTTACAATAAAAGAGGCTGAGGCAAAGCTCTGAGCCAATAACATTTTATTAAAGGGTCTTCTTTAATGAAATGAAACTCAGATCTTCCCCATTATGTAAGATGCCTCCTCCTTCTAGGGCTCTATTTTTATAGGGCTAGTTTTCCAGTCATTATGGAACAGCTATATCAAATACAGAATAATTCCACTGATTGATATGTGATGCATAAGTTAGAATAAGCAAAATAATAAAGCAGCAGGATCACAAATTGGGTGAAGTAAAGAATATTTCCAGACAAGATAGACAGGTTTCTTCTTAAGTTGGGCAGGAGGAAATGGTACAAGCTATCACAGTCAATGACCTAAGTGGTCATAACATGGTTATCTGCTCCTCTTGGACAAGAGATTGGTCCAGAGGTACAAAAATATTTGGAGGGACTTTCTATGTAGTTGCCATTTCTTGCCACACTGGGCTTGGTCACTATGAAAAGAAAAAACAAGGGTGGAGAGCCTTTAGTTAAGTTCTTATAGTTAAGCAAGCGAACTTAGAATCCCTCTCATAGCTCTAGAGCCTTATACACAGAACTTTGATATGATTCTATCAAATTGATTAATATTGATCGGAATAGAGTAGGGGACAATAATTCATTATTTCTTATAGTAGAGTGACATAGACTTTGAGATGATTCAATCTTGGCAATGATTATGAAATTATTCTCTATTGTCCAAAAATAATGGTTCCCAACTTATATTCTATGGACTAATCCAAAGACTGCAGAGATTTTGCAAACGCTTCAGAAATAGATAAGTAATTCGATAAATAAAACAAAAGACAAAAAAACCCACAACCCTGAAAACAAGGAAAACATTTAAATATGAAAAAAGTCATAGGTATGTAAGGAAGGTTTGATATCCAAGGAGAAAAAGGAAAAAATTTCTGAAGACTGAATAAAAATGCATCAGACCTATCTATAATATTGGTCAAGTAAATGCAATTCATATGTTAAATAAAATATAATTTCATTAAAAATTATTTATGTCTTTACAATAGCTCTTTGTATTTTATGTATTCTCTTAATCAATGAATACAACTACTGTTTATAGGAATTTATATAACAACATTCAGATCACTTCCCCCCACCCCCCAAAGAATAATTTAATGAACTTGGTTAAAAAAGCAGGTGACTCTTTAGTCTTATGAGTACAAAGTGTATATTAAAATAATATAACCCCAACTTAATGATGAAAATCCATTTAAGTAGAAATGATGAGAAATTACCTACCAGGAGAATATTAAAACTCTAAATGGATGACTGGCTATATTGAAGTTTATAAAGAATGTCCATCTGACAGATGAAATAATGTGTCAGCAGTTTATTGGTTGGATGATTACACTAACTGTATTTTAAATTGATGGGGCTTAAATTGCAACATTTGGAGCAAGATGAGATAGTTATTCATTCCTAAAGGGGTAAGCATGTGTCACCCAAGGTCAAAGAAGGTATTCATCACTTTTTTTAAAATACCCAAATCATCAACTAAATCAAACTAATCAACAGCAGAGTAGATTGAGGCCTTGAGGAAGATACCTCAAAACTCCTTTCATCTGGTCATTCCTCGCCAATCATTTCACCTTCCCCCCCTTTTATATTGTATCTTATGCCCAGAAAGTTCTTGCTACCTTGTTGAGTAAGTTATCACTCTCTCATTATTTAAAATGCTTCTGAAATTTCACCCTACTAAAAAGTCCTTCTGGTTTGATTAGATGAGGCCTTAATATCTGGACTCAGAAATCCCAATTATCTCTCCATCTCTTTTAGGGTCTTCTTACCTTTTCTTTCCCTTTATTAAATAGGCATAAGTCATTGCCCCCAGCTCAGTGGCTCTATGAAAAATGCCACTGTTTACTTTCCTATTCCCCTTAAATATCCTCACCATACAGGTAGTGGTATTCACTCTTTTTGTAGACCCTCAAACACTTTTAAAGTTGTTTGGATATGACATAAGTTTATAAAGGTTAATATTAAATAATAAATGATATAATAGAAGACTGGGGGCAGTGTTAGGAAGACCTGAATTCAAGTGTTATCTCTGAAATATCTTAATTGTGAATTTGAAGAGGTCACTTAATTTCTGTGTCCTAAGGAAACTTCTAAAATTGTAAGCTGAAAAAAAGTTTCTGATTTGAATTGCTATATGAAGATCTCTGCACTGACAAATTACTTCCCCCCCCCCATAAAAGACTCCAAAAGTGTAAGTATTAGCTGTGACATATTTCAAAATTTCAAGGATACATGATTTTATTAGAGAGAAAAAGATGGTGGAACAAGACAGAGACAAGAGTGAGGGAGATACACACAGAGACAGAGTGAATGAGAGAGGCAGTGAGAAAGAAAGATAAACACAGAGACAGAGAGATAAAGTGAGAGACATATGAAAACAAAGATACAGAGACAGACACACACAGAGAAAGATAAAACACAAACAGAGAGGGGGGAGGAGGAAAAGGGAAAAAGAGAGGGAGATAGAGACAGAGACAGAGAAAGAGAAACACAGAGACAGAGAGAAAAAGAGACACACACAGAGAGAGAAACAGAGAGAGAGAAAGAGAGAGAAAAAGAGAGAGACTGAGAGACACAGAGAGATAGAGTGAGAGACATGAAAACAAAGATTCAGAGATAGAGACACACAGAGAAAGATACAAACACAAACACAAAGAGAAGGGGGAGAAGGAAAAGAGAAAAAGAGAGAGATAGAGACAGAGAAACAGAAAGAGACACGAGAGAAATACACACACACACACACACACACAGAGAAACAGAGAGAGGAAGAGAGAGAGAGAGAGACAGAGAGACAGAAAGAGAGAGACAGTGAGAGAGACAGCGAGACAGAGAGACAGAGACAGAGACAGAGAATAAGCTCCTAGAACATGTAGGGCTCTCCTCAGGTTTTAGGGACCTAGGGAATGACTGGAAATTACTCTCTCATCCTCAAGTGAGACACAAATTTCATAGGTTAAAAAAAAATCTTCCATGATTCCCTTTAGTATAATGAATGATCTAAAAAGAGATCGAGACAAATGTCTTCAGGTGTTCTTTCCACACAAGACAAAGAGTCAGGAAACGAAATGTTATGTGTGATGAAGAGTAAGAAGGCCGGTTGGCCCATATCAGTTCTATCGCTGTCATAATGTGGGGAGTGTCTTTTAAGTTCTTTACTTAGAGGTATACAGAGTTTGCAGTGCTTGGGGGGCCCATGAAAGGAGGTCTAGCAAGGGCGTTTCTTAATTTGTAACGTTAAAAGAGTGCATAATTGAAAGATTTGACTTGGGGGCCTAGAATTTGACTTTTCAGCACTGCTTAAGTCAATCATTTCATTAACAAGCATTATTTAAATTCCTACTATGTACCAGGCACTGGGATAGGCATTGGGTCAGTTGTTTATCTAGGATTACAAGTTTCCATGGGACTCAGGACTGTGTTTATGCAGCTTTCATTGTCCCACAATGCAGAAATTTCAGTCTTTGAGACTAAGAATGGTCTCATTTTAAGTCTGATGAAAACAAGGAAACAGCATCAGAAGGTGGTTGAATTTTTTTAACCACACTTGTGATCGTGTTAGTATAGAGCAGAACTTCCTAAACTTTTTCCACTCAGGTCTCCTTTTTGTTTGAGAATTTTTTACATGACTCCTGGTATATAGGTATATATGTATATAAATCAACCATTGCTGATAATACATTATAATTTCATGACCCCCACATTCAGTTACATGATCATATATGGGATCCCAAACCACAGTTTTAAGAAGCTGGGGATAAAGAAGTCCTAGAAGAAGAAATCTCCATCAAAAGGTCAGTACCTGTTCTGAAACTTAGAGTATTAATTATCTTTGAACTTGAAATATTAAAATTTCAACATAAATTAAAATCAAGATAAGAAATCTAATAACTTCAAAGAGGAACTAGTTACAATACAGTAATAAATTCAATAGAAAATCAGGATTAGAAACATGCAAGAATTTAAAGAATTCTGTGAATGGAAAAACTGACATCTGGTATCTGGCTCCTTTTTTTTTTTTAATAGCTTAACTGTGGCCTATACCTCAGAATTAAGTTGATATTAATACAAAAAAGTACTTGCTTACTTGTGGCTGATCACAAAGCTGGCACTGATAATACAAGCAAATAGAAGTCCTGCTCCACATGGAGTGGAAGAAAGTGTTTGCATCCTTGTACATTCCCATTATTGAGGCCAAAGTCATCTTAGATACATAACTGTGGAGCTTTGCTACAAAACTGCATTCACACCCACCTAGAACTCCCATGCAAAGCCACAGATGCACTTCCCACTTCTTTCTTAGAACTGAATAGAATGTGAACATTCCTGCCCCTTAGAGCCCCATTTCCTCCATGACTGCAATGTAGTTCTTTACAGGGCTTTTTATGCTCCCCCAGAGAAATTTCCTGGGTCACATTGGGAATTTCACACGTAGGAAGAGAACCCAGAGTACAGTGTACTATAAAGATCTATATTGTAGATCAGAGAGCATCATTTTGCCCTAAAAATGCAAATTATATAACTTTAAAAAATGTCATCCAGATGTCATTAAAAAAAAATACAGCTTCTAATTCCACTGCAGTCAGGATCAGTGGGGCCAGATTTTTATCATCACTGAAAGACCAGTCTTGGCACTTCCATAACCTTACCCATTGTAGATATTTTATGAGGAAGTTAGACATATATTTTATTATTGTACCTTGCTGGCTAAATTCCATTTTGTGACCAAGATTTATTCAGTGTTCTGGTATGACTCTTTATGCATCCATGTAAGGTAAACTGTGTGTTTAGATTTCAACTTTTATCTTTATCTCTAAATTTCACCCTAATCCATTTCTCTCTGAAGAAATCTTCAGTCTCTCCACAAATCCTGGCCAGGTAAAGCTGTCTCTGTCACATTATAAAGTTACTTGCAAATATCTATAAAGATAAAAGGGGAAAAATGTAAAATCATATCCATCTTGTGTGTTGCTATAATTTACTGCATCCTAAGCAGACCAAAAGAATTTTAAGAGCTGGAAAACATTCTCCAGCAAAGTCTTGCTCTGATGGCTCATGGTGACATGTATTCTTGGATTCTTGAAGCCAGCAATTGATTCTAACAAGTTGGAAAGACATTTTTTAACAGACCTGATAATAAGCTATGTTTGCTCTCTGAGAGACAGAACAGAGGTTCATGGTCAGAAATCTGACCATTGGGTGATCAACATTCTTTAGTAAAGGTGACATGTGAAATAAAAGGGGATAGAGTACCCTTCTACTTCTACAGAAACAGTGGTGGAGGTAGGGGCAAAAGTCACTAATAGAACGAAGCTCTTATATCATCAGTGAATAGCAATTTAATTGTTAGCCTTCCTATAATTCTTTATCCAATGATCAACAAAATTTTAATTCACATTTTCCCTATAAATGAAATAAAAAGATAAAAAAGTGTTAAATAGGATAAAAACTTGTGTGGCTTTGGAAGCATTCAAAGGCACCAAGAAATAGAATTTCAAGAGAAGTTGAAGTAATGGGTGTAATCAAGGGAATCTGCTTCCCCATCGGCTCAGGCAATTACAAGAGTAAATTCTAGAAGATGAGGCTGCTCCTTCATGTTTTACTAAGTGAATGACTTTTTCTTAATTGATGGTAATTCTGTTCTTAAGTAGCCACCTAGAAACTATGGCTTTGCCAGGTCATCCTAATGTACCAAGTATTTCAGCACCAAGTCAGCACATGTGAACCACATGTGCAGACCAAGATGTATGTTATCAGAAGGGGCCAAGCTCTAGGCATGCTTCATGGGGAGGACTTTAACCAGAGCCAGTGTGGGAGACTATAGATTCTTCCTGATTATACACATTACATTACATTGGTTATCTCACAGGGCAGTGCTCACAGTGAGTATAAACATGCAGACCACCATGAAAACAATTGCAGTTTTTCTGCCAACATTCATTGCTGAGGATAAAGTAGAGAAATTATATGAAGAATTTAATAAGATCTTTCAAATTAAGTCCTTGTTACTCAGTAATTTTAATCTGAAAATGAATACAGAGAAGGATGATGAAAACTGGAAAATGTGGTTCAGAATAAAAAAATGAGAGTATTCAAAGGACTGTGGACCATCAGAAGACCTCATCTCTATATCGTATGACTGTTTTCTTCAAGAAAACTTGGGATTCACTAAACTTGGCAAGCATCAAATCATATATTTACATTTTTACATGAGATTATATTTTAAAAAGCAGTAAGTGGCTCACTAGTGGAACAGAATTCACTTCAGAGTGAATTATATGCAGTCTGTGCTGGTTAAAAAAAGAGTCAGAATAAGTACCAATGTAACTCTTGTTTGAAGAAATTTCCTACTGCACCCGTTTTTCTCCTGCATTTTCCAGATTTATAGGTTACACAGAGAAAAGGCAATAAAAACACTTTATCTGCATTGTTGATGGAACAATGAAGTAATTCACACATTCTGGACGGCAATTTGGAACTATGCTTAAAGGACTATAAAATTGTACATATCCTTTGATCCAGCAGTGTTGCTACTGAGTCTGTATCCCAAAGAAATCATAAAAAAGGAAAAGGACCCATATATTTACAAAAAAATTTTTTTTGACATCAGTGGCAAGGAATTAGAAATTGAGTGAATACCCATCAGTTGGGGAATGGCTGAATAAGTCATGGTATAAGAATGTAATGGAATATTATTGTTCTATTTGAAATTATGAGAAGGCTAATTTCAGAAAAGCCTGGAAAGACTTGTATGAACTGATTCTGAGTGAAGAAATCAGAATAAAAAACATTACACACAGATATTGCCTAAAGAGATAACTTTAGAGTCAAGAAAACATGAGTTCAAGTCCTGCTTGTGATACATACTGGCTTTGTAACCATGGGAAATCTGTTTAATATTAATAATGCCTTTCAACCTTCAAAATTATATGACCATCAACTGTGATGGGCTTGGCTCTTCTCAACAAGGCGATGATTCAAGGTACTTCCAATAGACTTGTGATGGAAAGTGCCATGCACAGCCAGAGAGAGAACTATGGAAACTGAATATGAATCAAAGAAGAGTATTTTTACTTTTGTTGTTGTTGTTTTTCTTTCTCATGTTTTTTTCCCTTTTGATCTGGGATTTTTCTTGCACAACATGTCAAATATGGACATATGTTTAAAAGAATTGTACATATTTAAACTATATCAGATTACTTGTTTTAGGGAAAGGGGAGGGGGAAAAAAGGGAGAAAAATTTGGAATCCAAAGTCTTAAAGAAATGAAAGTTGAAAACTATCTATACATGTATTTGTAAAATAAAATAATATCAAAAATTAAAAAAACCATTATCTTTAGAGATGACTTCAGACCAAGAAAATATGGGTTCACGTCCTACCTGTGGAATATTTTGTCTTTATAACCCTAGGCAAACTGTTTAACGTTAATGACCCCAGTCAACTTTCAAAAACTGTACGTTGCAGAGAAAGCCCTGACTTGTGGAGACTTCTCATTTGGAAATTTCCTAAACAAATGAAATCACATGTTTACTCTTCTCCTCCTTAGGTCCCAGGGACAAAAATGCAAAGCTGGAATAGTATCGGGAGCTGCTTGGTTCTATTCATCTACTAAAAAGACTTTTTTTTGAGTGCATCTATAATTTACTGTCCACTTTCCTTCCACTCTTACCCTTAAACAAAGGAGCAGGATGCAGAAGCCAGAAGGGAATTAGAACAACAGACTGTGAGCCTTGATGATGATTATTTATTTTTGGTCATTTGGCTGCCAGAGAAGTGGTAGGTTAATTCCTCACTGGAAATTTCAAACAGAGACTTAATGGAAATGTTAAAATGGAGATACCATTTCAGCTATAGGATAGTCTTGATGACTGCTGATTATACCTTCTATAAAATCCCATGATTGTTTGAAGATCCTTAGAGTTGAAAAAGTCACTGCCAATGCTTTTGAAAGTCTGAAGCTTTTATTCTTCCCAAGTCCTCTTCTATATGCTTACTCCTTGCTTTAGACTGAATTCCAAATGGTCTACTAGGTATAGTAATTTTTCCTCTCTCCTCCCCATTAAAAATTTTTAGGCAGAGACTGGATGACAATTAATGGGGATATTACATTGGAAATTTAGAGGTTTCTTCAAAGCTAAAGACCCCTCCCCTTCACACTTTATTGATAAAATAGAGGTAAATTGCTATAAGCATTTTCTCTCTTCTTTATCTCACAATTTCCTGATAGCACCGCTCATCCTTTCCCCACTTATTCCAGGATCTGATGAAGAGGTAGTCCTTTCTCACCAAGGATAAATCCTCTTCACATATTCTTGATTCCAATGAAACTGAAAATAAAAGCTGTCATTTCCCAGTTTTATGGTGATGCTCTACCATTTTGGGCAAGGTGAAAATTGAAGAATCCTTTGAATCACAGAATCTACACAGATTATCAAGGATGGACAACTTCCAAGGAAATTTGAATCATAGTCTATTAGATGGAAAAACCTATTCTTTTCTTCAGGGTTACTGAGGAAAATGATGTCATTCCACTTTTGAATGACATCAATCTCATATAAAATTATAAGAATTATCCAAATGAATCTGATGCATGATTCAACTTAGTCCTGCATCCTATGACAGTTTCATAGAGGAGAATATTGATTTGCATTAATGTTGACCTCAAAAGTTGTAAGATATAGTCCTCCTCCACAATCAGTTTAAATTTATTTCATTTGTCAAGGATGTGTATTCCACCAAAGTATCTAAATATGTCTATATTTAAAAAAATCTATTCACAATATATTACCTCTCTCTCTTTTTCAGGTATGAAATAGCAATCTGTTGCTACCATCCTTACTGCTACATACAGCTGCTCTAGTAGCAGACGCCCACTGTTCTGTTCCCAGGAAGGGGGCAAGATTCCAGCTGCCTTTTGAGAGGCACTGTAGCATAGGAATAAGGTTAAGAATAAGATAAGGCATTGTAGCATAGAAAACAAGACCAGCGTGTTTTGGACTCATGCTAGACTCAAACTCACCAGGGAGCTATGAGTTCATGGCTGGTAGGTGGGTGGAATACTGCCTTTTTTGGAAAGAGTTTCAAAAATATTCTACCTGTGCTGGTAAAAAAGTAGTATTAAGTAAAAATCTACACTACAATTTAATTCAATAAACGTTTAGTAAAGAACCTACTATTATTTTCAATACAGAGACATATCCTAATTTGTTTTGTTTGACTATGCTTATTTTCTATACATTTTTCCTCTAAATTCAATAATATTTTATTTTTTTTACACATAAAGATGGTTTTCAACATTCATCAATGCAAGAGTTCCAAATTCTCCTCTCCTTCCTCCCCACCTCCAACCTCCCCAATCTGATATAGGTTATGCACATATTTATTATAAGATAGTTTTTTCCTTTCAATTTTAGGAGATAAGGGGAGGAGCTAGGAATAGGGTAACATCCTATCCCCAAAAAAGGGAGAAAAAAGAAAAAGGGTGTTTAAAGTATTTTTTAACACAAAGAAAAGAATATAAGGAAGTCTAGAAAAAGCACACAGGATAATTCTGAAAATTACATGTTGAATTTATTATTTAAAAGTAAGATATGCAAAGACATAATTTCATTACAGTCCCCTTTAGGTAGGCCTATGTATATATAATATTCATTATACTTAATATTTGATTAAGTTTAACATAAAAATTATTTATACTTAAGGTACCCATCATATGCCAAATGGTCTTTCAGGCAGTGGGAATACAAAGTCAAAATCAAACAGTCCTTGTTCTTAAGGAGCTTCTATTCTATTTAATTTCATTTGTCTTACAATAAGGCCATGTGCTATGGAAAGCATAGAAAAGAATAGACTAAGAAGTCTGGGTTTTAGCCCCAGCTTTGTCATTAGCTAGTGCCATAACTTTGAGCATGTTTCTTAACTCCTTTGTGTCTTGTGCTTTGTTTGTTTTGTTTAATCTGCAAAATAGAATGCTTCCCTTCTTCAACTTTCCCTTTTAGAATCCATAATTTCCTTTTAAGATCAGATCAGAAGTCACCTGCTTCAACACCCTTGTGTGTGTGTGTGTGTGTGTGTGTGTGTGTGTGTGTGTGTATTGTTATAATCAGAGGCTGGAGAGAGATAGGTCCTACAGAGAGCTTTGGTCTGAGATTAAGAACACCAAGTTTAGTCTTGTAGAAAAGACTAACCCCAAAGAAAGAGAGTCAGGCTTTCCCCCATACTCTATAACTCATAATCTCCCCTCTAGAGTTCCAGGAAAATATTAAGCAAAGATGTGGCTGATGTCTAAAGTCTAAGGGAGACCTTCTAGAATGGTACTCATTGTACAAAGTAGTAGTCAGGTATAGGACAGCTATTTATTTCTCTATTACAGATGGAATGCTTAAAATAAAGCACACATTAATAAAGAAAACATGGAACAGTAACCCATAACTCCTGTTATACTCTTTTGAGAGGTAAAGATAACTTTGTAGGAAGTGCGGAATAGACATTTCACTTTCATTTCTGATGTCTTTTTTGGAGGTTTACAAGTCTGAAATCTGACAAACCAAGGCATAGCTTTGGTTTTCTTAGTCTTTAAGGTAGTTATCTCTTCCAAGAAATTGTTTTGGAAATCAGCCCCTGCTCAGCAACCAATATTCAGCTCAAGGAAACCTCAACTGCTAAATTCACAAAGTAGCTGCCAGAATCCGAGACTTCCATCTCTCAAGATCTCTGTTTGGTCACTTTGCTTAGTGGAAGAAACACAAGGTGAAAGAGGAAATCAAGGCCTTGACATCCAGTTTGAGGCTTGTATAGGGAAGCACATGTTTTCACTTTCACATGTCTAGCAGCTGTTGCTTCTAGATCAGAAAGAACCCTCTAGGTAGAGCAGTGGATAGAGTACTGTAGAGGGCCAGAACTCTGGAGAAGTATACTTGAAACAAGGATACTTACAACAAGGTGTTAACTCAGTGAAATTGATGAGATAATGGTTCTCTAGTTTACATATATCTAGTATGATATAATGATATAATCACTCTAATTTGATATAATGATATAATCATTCTAAGTTGCATATATTCAGTATGCTGTAATGATTTAATTGTAATAGGGTATTTAAGGGCTGAGAGAACTGGGAACAGGTCAGTCAGTCAGAGTGAACAGACTGTGAAGGAGACAATTAAAGACTTTAGATTCTATTCCTGTCCATCCTCCTGGTAACTATCCTGCTGAGACCAAGATCCTTCTGGAGGACCTCCAGTAAACTAGCCTGAACATTACAGAGTACCAGCCCTGAAGTCAGGAGGACCCGAGTTCAAATCCAATCTCAGACACTTAACATTTCCTAGCTATGTGACCCTAGGCAGGTCACTTAATCCCAATTGCCTCCTCAGCAAAAACAAAAACCCTCAAAACAACAACAACAACAACAAACAAACAAACCCCCTTCCTTTCTTACTGGAATTTCAAGGGAAAGCTCTGCTTCAATGTGTTCCAATAATGAGAGTTCCTCAAAGGAGATCTAAAGTCATCCCTCCTTGATCCCTAAATCCCATCTAAAGACCTAATGTTCACAGGTAGCTTTTCTTAACTGATCCCAGTCTTCAACTCAGCCACAAATTATGGGAGCATGAGGACCAACAAATTGCTGCTGGTGGCATATGTCCTTTAGCAAGATTACAAACCCTGTGGTCCACCAGAATTGAGTCAATATACAAGCTCAGCCCTATTATCCTGTTACAACTGCATATATTTCTTTTGCTGTTAGGCATGGTTTATCTCTGTTTTCAATGTAATACAAAATTTAATATATAGCTTTAAAGCTGAAAGAGTTCTTAAAGATCTGATGCAGTGGTGTCTAAATCAAATAGAAATATATTCCTTATGCTGCATATTGACTGAGAACACCACAATTGTGCTTTTATTTATTTTGTTAATTTTTTTTTCAATTACATTTTAATCTGGTTTGGCAGCATTGGAAGTTTTGCGGCAAGAGACATAATGAATTTGGCACCTCTGATCTAGTCTAATTATTTTACAGATAAAGAAATTGAAGCCCAGGTAGGGAAAATCACTTGCCCAAGTTCATACAGTGAACAAATATCAAAGCTAATGCTCGAATCCAGCTCCACACTTCCATTAGCTAACTTCAATTCTGAGTTATCAAATGGGCTAATTATGAAAATTTACCTGGACAACCATAAAGTAGTATTCAAATGCAACAAATTATTGGATCAAGATTATGGTATTTGGAGTCACATCATTAGTGGCTCCTCTCTCCATGGTCTTGTTCTTTAAAGAAACAAATCTTTACAAGGAGTTTCTTTTATGGAGCAAGTCACACTCCCTTACTCAATTTTCTCTTCTTCAATTTTCTTGTCTTCAATTTGCTTCAAAACATAAAATACAAAGTGTCTAATTGTTATATTAAACTGCCTATACTGTTTCCAGCAAGGATGTGAACTCTATGATTTGAAATGTCAGTTGTCCTGCTGACTTTGCCTGTTCCTATAGAAACTGCTTTTTTTTGCTAGTGGCTACTAGGAGTGGTTTATCTTGATGTTTGCTATAAGAGTACAAGCTTTAACATGAGTTTAACATGAGTTCCACTGTTTCTTACCAAACTTTCTTTTATTTTATCTCTTTAAAATAGTGTTCATTTATTTTTGTCTAAAAATTTAAAATGTTTGAGAACATCCACATTTCAGATGTAAAGAAAGAGAATGGTTTTTCTTTCATTTGTTTCTGGGTCAATTTTGGATAGGACCATCTAAATAATTTACCTTCTGAGGATAAATATAGAAAATTTGGCCAGAGTAGTTCTCTCTCTCTCTCTCTCTCTCTCTCTCTCTCTCTCTCTCTCTCTCTCTCTCTGTCTCTCTCTATCTCTGTCTGTGTCTCTCTGTCTCTGTCTCTCTTTGTCTGTCTGTCTCTGTCTCTCTCTCTCTCTGTCTCTGTCTCTCTTTGTCTCTGTGTGTGTGTGTGTGTGTGTGTGTTGAGGGGAGGTGTTTTTCTCTTAGTTTATGTGGTGGTGAAATGGTATGCATATTTCAGTCTATTGAAGTAAATCTACTAAAACCTTTAGCTCATCTTTTCCCACTTGACTTTATCACTTCTTTGACACAGTTTTCATGAAATAAATTCACTAGTGTTGCGTCTTCCTTTGGAATTTTTCCAGATTCCAAGGTGTACTGCAGTGCAAGGAACCTTTTGGAACGTGTGGAGGAAAAAGTGCATTTGTCTTTGTCATCATACAGTCTCTAACATAAAAAATGGCTCATGAATTCAGCATCATATGGTGTTATTAAAGTTCTTATTTGGGAGTATATTATGTAAATGAGAAACAATAATTATTTTTTTTGAAGTTTTCATATGAATCATATACACCATGGGAGAAATTTACCTAAAGTTTTAAAAAAGATAAAATTATTAGAGTAGATAGAAATAAAGCATTTAATAAGTGCTTATTATATGCCAGACTGTGCTATCCCTGAAAATACAAATATAAACAAAAAGATACTTCCTGATCTCAAGAAGCTGACATTCTTATGTGGGAAGACAATATATAAAAGCAAGCAGAAAAGGGATTGGAACAAAGTGGAGAAATATAGTCAGAGCTGAAATGGATTACAAGTGAGCATGGCTAAAGTGGATACTTCCTCAAAGGAGATTGCAGAGGAGGAATTCTTCAGTTGGAGAAAGAGACTACAAGGGTGGACAAGAAAGAGTTATTTGAGGGGTGGGGGTGTCAAGGACAGAAACAGATTTGGAGCTGGATTAAAGTAATTTATCCTGGAAACTTCATTGTTCAGTCACCCAAAGAAATAAATCCCCCTGAATCACAGGATTCAGGGCTATAAGAGAGTTTAGAGGCCATCAAGTAAAATGAGCTTCCTCCACCCCATTTTTACAACAGATGAAGAAACGAAGACACAGAGATATTATATGATTTTCTCAGAGTATATAATCTTTTGCTACTCCAATAGTAAATCCCTGAGGCAAAATTTGAATCTATCTTCTGACTTTGAGGCCAGTACCATGCAGATTTTTCAGTCCATTGATTTCAAAGGGAATTCTGCTTGGATGAAAGGTACAGAATCAATCTGCAAACTAGAGATTTATGGATGAAGAAATCATGTGTCTGAAATTTTCTGGGACAGTTCTGATTTCAATAAATGAAAGCATGCTTTGAAGGTTTTGTAAAAACCTTATCTTTCTATAATATCTATGTTCTTATAAGATATGAATATCATATATCAAGTTATGTGCCTAATTTTAGATCTGATAGTCTAACTGCTATATTCTTAGGGTATAATACAATTTATCAGTAGAAGAATATTTCCATGACGCACTCTACTCACCTTCACCTGCTGACATTCCTCAATGCCCAGCTAATATGGACACCCACTGTACCACTTCAATTATCTTATTTGTTTGGAAAGAATTATTCATGTCATCATATATTTCCATATTTTCCCATATACCTTCTTAAAGGAGAAATGATATATTTCATTTCATTTTTGTATCCCCTGTACCAAGACAGAGCTTGACATATAATAGGTACTTAATAATAAGTACTTATTTGATTGGATTGGAATGGAGGAGAGAGAAGTCACTTAATTTACAATGTGAAGAATTCATTACATTTTATTTTGGTGCATTTTATTGATGCTTTCCTTTAGAAATAAGAAAGCGCTACTGCAAAAAAAAAAAAAAAAAAAAAAAAAAAAAAAAAAAAAGGCTTCTCTTGAAGAAATTAATTGGGTAGTAGCATCTCTACAACCAGAAACTTTGTGGATTCAGTTGTACACA
The DNA here is from genome assembly GCF_902635505.1 of Sarcophilus harrisii. Classification (NCBI taxonomy): domain Eukaryota; kingdom Metazoa; phylum Chordata; class Mammalia; order Dasyuromorphia; family Dasyuridae; genus Sarcophilus; species Sarcophilus harrisii. The sequence continues at coordinate 447,315,542 of NC_045426.1, forward strand.
AGAACCCATATAGTCAGTTTATTGAAAGAAGTTAAACCGAATGGAATCTTGCACAATTTCGGGTCTAGTATCTTTTTTGGTCAGCATGAGAAGGAGCTGGGAAATACGTTCTATGCATGTATATTTGAATTGTTGTGGGAGAGAAAGTTCATCTAAAAACACTAAATCTATTCAAATTATTTTTAAAAGTTTCATTAGATATGGAAAATCTACTTGGAAATCAACTTCAGATACAAAGAGGAACTTACTTTTTTCTCTTTTATTCACCCACTCATTGAATCACAGTCATTCATTCCGGTTTCTGCTATCAAATTTTGCTCCAATGTCTGAAGGAAGTTCCACACCCCATTCCACCTATCCACACCCCTAGCTCACACACCTTGCTCTGGCTTCCAACCCTCGGTACAACCTTCCTAAAGTGACTGTCTGAGCAGATCTTGTGCTCCAGAGGATTCGTGAATTTAGCTCCCAGCTATAGGGAATTCGTGAATGGGGGCGGGCTGGGAACCTCCGGTTTTCATAACTGGTAGCGGTAATTCCTGATACTTCCCCGCATCCGGGTCCCCATTAATCCTGGACATTCAGAGCTGGTTTTAACAACTTTGAATAGATCCTTGCTAAAGACGCCAGAGTCTACAGGTGCTTGTGGACCGCCACTACTGGCCTGGACTCCACTAGGGAAGTGCTCTCCCGGCTCTTTCTCCGATCCTTTCTCAGATCCATTCTCCTCCCCGAGCTGGGATTTTCTTATCTTCGGGTTAGTGCACTCCCTACCCTGAGGGGCAGCCCAAATTGAGAATAGAGAAGGGCGGAAGGAGAACACCGAGGAAAGCGGCTTTCTGGCCCCTTCCTTGCTAAGGGGAGTAAAGTAAGGAAGAGAGGGAGATGAAAGGCCGGTTGTTGCCCCATAGGGGCGAGACCCTGGGAAAAGGGCGAAATTGGCGTCCCTCTTCCTAACCCGGGAAGCGCTCCGGCGGAGTCCCCCCCCCCCCCCCTCCCGTCTGTTGTCTAAATGCAAGAGGCTCAGGCTGTGAGGTCTCCAGAAAGCCAAGGGCAGCGGCAGATGGGGAGGGACTGCGTCCGAGAAGGGCGGGGGCTGGCAGGAGGGGCGCGCCTTGCCTCTCTGGCGGTTTGGGGGCCGCCTCCTCCACCCTCATCGCAGAGGAGCCCGCTCACTCTCCCAGGGGACCAAGTCAAGTCACCGTCGCTGTCTCTTTTGGCACCGTTACCATGGCTGTTTCCTTCTGGCGGGGAGAAGCCTTCGCGATGCAGACCCTTCCGAGTGCCCTTTGGATGGCACTTTGGGGGTTAGCGCGCCTTTGGGCCGGGGCCCAAGCGGGCTGTTCAGAAGTGGGGCGGTGCTGCCCTGGGCGGGACCCCACCTGCTTCGGCCGGGGCTGGAGGCTGGACAGGGTTTATGGGACGTGCTATTGTGACCAAGCGTGTCGGCTCACTGGGGACTGCTGCTTCGACTACTCCAGGGCGTGCCCAGGTAGGGAGGTGGGCGAAATATGGACAGGAGTGTGATGCGACTGAACAGGGCAGCCCGCACCCCGGGAGTGTTAGTCTTCCCGCTCTCCCCAAGGTGGGCATGGTGTGTCCCCATTTGACCCTTTCAAGGCTAGCCATCTCGCAGCTCTGCCCTAAGTTCTGCAGAGCTGCCAGCGCTGGGGCCCTTCTCCTTAGAGGCCAAAAGAATTCTCGGATGTGACTCAGGTTCAGATGAGAGCTCGGGCAGTGCTTCTTGGAGAAATTCCATGCAACCATTTGGGGAGAAGTTAGTGACCACCTGGTGGGGCAGTAGTCCAGTAGAACTTTCTGGGGTCATGGTTTGGAGGGCTTGGGGCCGGAGAACAGTGGAGGGAGGAACCATAGGAGAGGTGGTAAGGATTAAAAAAAAAAAATCCTGCCTACATAGGACTACCTGGTTTGCTTTTATAGGTGTAGCATCATTCTCCTAAAGATTTTCTTTCTTCAAATATTCCCAGTAGGTATCTGCCTGAGAAATACGGAGGGTGGGAAATTCTCTTTTCAATCGGAATAGATTAAGAGCTGGAAGGAATCTTAAAAGTCACCTATTGCTTAGACTATACTAGAGTCAGCATGGTGAGGGGGAAAGGATGCTAGAAGGGAGTTATGAGATACAGGCAGGCATTCAGAATGAAACAGTTCTTCCGCTAACATTTTACTGTGATATCATGGGCAAATTATTTTTTGAGTCTCAGTTTCCTTAACCTAAAAAAAGGACAAAATACTTTCAAGACCTATCTCTCAGGAGCTATTTAAATATAACATAATTCATAGCAATAGCCAGTTTGTTATACTCTAAGTGGTCATATTTAAAATAGCTTTCCATCCTATTCCCGTTGAACTAAAAAAGTAATATAATTGATGACACTTTCCTCTGAAAATGAGGAGTTGAACTAGACCTTTGAGGTTCCTTCCAGCTCTAGTCCTATGGTTCTATAAATCATTAACCTGCAATGAGCCACACCACTTTTCTGGGTTGTACTGGCCTAGTACACACCTCACAATGCAATGCAGGAATGTAGATTGTTTGGAGGAGATGAGGCATGGTTTCTCACTGTCTTACTTTCCCCCTTTCCCTTCCCCCCAAGCAGGCAAGAATCAGGCTGAACATCTACCTCATTTCATTAAGTAATTCACTGAACATATCTACTACATGCAAAGAAGTATTCTAACTAGGTTTTAGGTGGTTATATGATAGGCTGTAGGCTCCACTCTCAAAGGTTTTATGGTCAAATAGGGAACCATACACGAATATCATCACACAAGAAAGAAAGGTAAAAGCAAAGGAGAGATCTAGTCAAAGTGCTCTAAGAAATTTGAATCCTGAAAGACTTCCTGGAGGAGGTATTTTGAGGTATATTCTTAAAGGAAAAAAAGAATTTCAACACACAGAAGAGTAATATTTCCAGAAATGCAGAATAGCCCCAAAAAGGGAGAATAGGAAGGGAACAGAAAAAAATCTCAGAGAGGGGCTTAAAACAGTTAACGTTGTTAAACTTTATACACACACACACACACACACACACACACACACATATTTATGTATATATATGAAACTCAAAAGTTTCATATATAATCCCATTTCCTATTTTTTGTTTGTATATTGGAAACATTCATGTACATTGATGTTTAAAATCTAATTGAAAATAATAATAATAAGTACTAGGCAATGTGATGATAAGCACTTGACAAATATGTCATTTGATTTTCACAGCAACCCTGAGAGGTAGGTGCAATTATTACCCCTATTTTATAGTTGAGGAAACTGAGTCAAACATGCTGGGCCCTGTGAGAAGTGCTTTACAAATATCATCTCATTTGACCCTCACAGCAACCTTGTGTGAGGAACATCATTTCAGAGTTAAGAAAAGTGAATCAAACTGAGGTTAAGAGACTTCTCCATCATCACAGAATTAGTAATTGTCTGAGACCACATTTGAACTCCGGTCTTCCTGATGTCAGACCCAGGGCTCTCTTCACAACACAATGTAACTGCCTCTGATAAGTGATCTTCTTGCTCAAAATGCAGATTGCAAGAGTAAAGTTATAAATGGCAAGGGAAAAAAATGACATTCTTTCTGGTTTACTATTTTGGAAATTAATGGTTCTCTGAAAAGTGTCAATAGGAGTAGAAGTAAACATTGTTGTGATATGATTCCCTGATGTATATTTTACCAATTCCTACACTTGACTCATCTTTCAGATTTCCCCATTTCTGTTGAGTACGTCATGATTCTTCCAGTCATCCAGATTCGAAACCTTGGAATTATCTTTGATTCTTTCCTTCTCTTCCCTTTTCATATCCAATCAATTGTCAAGTCTTATCAGTTCTACCTCCATACTATCTCTTGGGTCTATTCTATTTACTTATATGCTTATTGTATTAATTCAGTCACTTTGCATTAGGATTGTTGCAATGAACTACAATTTGATTCCTCCTGGTTTTAGGTTCTTCTCACTCTAATGGATCTACCACACAACTGTCAAATTAATATTCCTCAGGTATAGGTAAGACTAGGTCATCCCCTTGCTCAAGAAGTTTCAAGGGTTCTCTTTTGCTTCTACAATAAAATTAAATCTCTTCACCTTGATATTTAAAACTATCCCTCCTTCCATTATGTTTCCATTCATCTTTCCAGATATATTTCATATTATTCCTCTTTCACATACTCCGTTTTCCAGTTGTCAGTGATCTCTTTGCTGAATTCAATAATCCAGATCTTATTTCTGTATCTTTACACAAGCTGACCCCAATGTTCAGAACTACATTTTAGCCATTATCTCTTAGAATTCTTAGCTCATTTCATGGCTCATAGGATCATAAATTAGAATTAGGAAAAAGTTTAGATTCTACTTTGTCCAACTTCTTCATTAAACAGATGAGGAATTGAGGCAAATAAAGATTGACTTGCCCAGCATCCCATAGCTAAAAAATGTTGGAGGTAGAATGTCAATCCCTGATTTCTGGTTCCTATACCCCAAACCCTACCTACCCCAGCTAGTCCAAATGCCACTTCCTGTATAAGGGATTTTCTGAACCAACAGGTTCAAGTTGTTTTTAATGCTCCTAATGATTTAAGATTATCCTGTATTTATTGATATACATCTTGTCTCTTGCCTCCTCCTAATCCCTCCCCAAGCAGAATGTAAATTCATTCAGGACTTGCTTGTTTTTATTTTTGTTTTTGTTTTTGTTTTGTATCTAGTGGCCACCACAGTGCCTAGCAAATAGTAGATATTTAATGTTTGTTGAAGTGAATGGTTTTGATGGAGCTTGACCCATATTCAACTATTTCTCCTTAGTCAGCTATTTTACCCGTTTCCTTCTTGGAAGTATAATTAGATAGTGGCTATCTCGGGCAAATTCCTGAATCTGTGAATTTTGCAGATTCAAAATCTAAGGAAACCATTCAATTAAATAACATCAATAATCAGAGAAGAAAAAGTAACCTCAAAAATCTCATGATTGTAGTTTGAGATTTTGCCATACAAATTCAAAAGATCAGCTTTTTTTTCAAAGTTCTATGGGCAAAAAAAAGTTCTATGGGCAATTAATTCATTTTAAGATTAATGAACAAAATAATGTATATTTGCTTTAGTTATTTTCATAACTCAGGGAAATAGAGAAGAAAGCTATGTTCATGAAAGGGAGTTTGAAGTTCTACAATGGGAGTTATACTCTTCTCTATTTCCTTTTTCACCAACCTAAAACTGACCCCTAAGGAAATCTGCCTTTCTTTCAGCTGGATGTTTGCAAGTTTTCCTTTCCTTAATTCAACAATGAAAAATTCAGGGTTAAAAGGTTTACTAAAGAATTAATGAAACTAACTGGAAAAAAAAAGTAATGTGAAAAAGTATTGAACTATGGTATGTTAAAGGCATAATCTTTGATTTAACCCATCCAATTCTATCTTGCTAGAATTAAAGGAAAGAAGATTTAATTGACAGCTGAAACTGAGGGGAGCAGAAGTGTGATTACCTTGTAGAGAGGGTCATGGTTAGGCTGAAGAGAGAAGATATGAGAAAGTCTTTGAAAATGAGGCTTTTAGAGTTCAATTCAATTCACCTAACATTAATATTTGTGTAGGGCTATGTTTGGTGTTAGGGATACAAAGAAAAAAAAACCCAGAACGGTCCACTGGGCAAAAATAACATTCACATAGATATTTTAATGCGAAATATATGGTGTAAATTAATTTTTGGTGGAAAGAACACAGACAACTAGTGGGATAGGTCTTGGTGGGAGGTAGACATTCCAAGAAGTAGAGGTGAAGAGGGAGAGAACTTAGTTAAGGAAGCTGTTTTTGGCTTGCTAAAGAGAAATTCTTTTCAAGAATCTAGTTACAGAACTCCCACCGTCTCCATATGGTTAACATATAATCCTCATTTTAAGTCTAGGAAGGTGGAAAAGTTAGAACAAAGCAAACTCACAATTCCCAATTTCAGTGTAGAACTTTGAGATAAGTAGTAAAGGAGATGACCCTGCCATCTGGAAGTACTCAAATAAACTCAAGTTCTTAGAGAAAAAATTCCTAACAACTCTATGCAGGAGAAAATTCTTATTAGTGGTGATTAAGAGGAAACCAAGCCAGAAAAGGGATATGTATTTTCTAGGATTTTTGTTTTAAGCATATCCAGAATCCCTAAACATTCTCTCTTAATATTTTCAAGTGTTTCAGAAAGCTTTGTTGACTTGAAGAGAAAAAGAAAAGAAAGTAGATTTTAGAAGACTTTAAAATAATTTTTCTCAAACTTGACAGTTATTGACAAATATGAACATTTCCAAATAAAAAAAGAACCAAAAAAGAATTGCTAATGTACTATACACAGCTTGGGTTTTTGAAAGTATACTTCAACTTTAACATGGTTGTACCATCACTTCCCTTCTTGTCTGTTTCCCCTTCTGAGAAAACAGACATTTAGGAAGATTTCTTATCAGCATGTTCTTTGGACACACAGATAAAAGACTCACTATGGTTTTTTTCTGATGATGGTCATCAGGAAGATGGTAACTGCAGAGAACTGATTTGTCCACATTGATTTATATTTTTCATTATAGCTTTAGACAGTATACATAAGTAATATTGTATAGTATGCTACAGAACACCTGGATAGAAAGGAAATAGATGAGGAGTTTGGGAAATGGATCAGAAGCCTGGAAAAGAAGGATGCTATATTAATGATAGGGGACTCCCCTTATCTGTACATCTGGAGGTCTCTATCTGCCAAAAGCACAGTTAATGATTTCTTAACTCATCTTAATGATCATTTATCCATCAAAAGAGTTAGAAAAAGAAATAGCTATTTTGCCTTGATTTCATCTATGAGGAAATGGTTGCTGAAGTGGAAATGACAAGAGCTTGGGGGTAGTGAATGGGAAGTGGCCATTCTATCTTAGAATTTATAAAACAGAAGAAGAGGAAATTTGAGCGAAGTTTGATATCCACCTTACATGTTTGGACAGCAATCATCAGAACTTTTAGAGAAAGGATAGTTAGATCCCATGGATTAAAACTATAGAAATAATAAGCCCAAGAGGGATGGGTTAGAGGTTTCAAGAATCAAATTGTGAAGATACAAAGAACAATTCTGATGTGGAGGAAAGGGGAAACTGATGTAAAAACATTGAAGATGAACAATTTAGAATTATAAAGATCATATAGAAAAAACCCATAGGGAATGGAAAATGAAGACAAAAGGGTGGCATAGTGTCAGGAACTTTAAAGAGGAGGAACTGCTGTTGTTGAGTTGTGATCAACTCTTCATGACCTATTTGGAGTTTTCTTGGCAAAGAAACTAGAGTGACTTGCCATTTTCTTCTCCAGTTCATTTTATAGATCAGGAAACTGAGGCCAATAGGGTAGGTCTTAGTACTAATTGAGGTGAATTTGAACTCAGGACTTCCTTACTCCTGATCTGGAATTCTATTCACTGTATCACTTAGCAACCCCAAGAGATCCCCTAGAAAAGGTAAGTTCAAAAAAGAGACATATTTATTTATTGGTATATTGGGGACAAGGGAAGATTAAAAAATTATAGGACAGCATGCAAATTGGGGGTAGATTAGATAATGAATGATGGGTAGTGGAAAGAAAGTTGAGCTATTTCTGCTCCTTTTGCATCTATTTTTACTGTTAAGAAGAATAATCTTTGGATTGGGAAGGACAGAGCAACAACAACAACAAAATGGCTAGTAAAGAGTTGAAATTCAAGATAGTAAAAGCACCTATCTTCTCTTGATGGTTTGTCAACAGGGAAGCACATCACATCGCAAGAACTAGTGGGTATGGTTCTTGAGTAATGATATTTGAACAGTTATGAATAATGGGGGAAAGACTGCAGGACTGGTAAAAGATAAAGGTTGTACCAATTTTTAAAAAGAAAAGAATGAAACCATTGAGATTTAGACCAGTGGGCTTCACTTTTGATTTCTTGTAAAATTCTGGCATATGATAAATGACTATCTAGGAAAAGGAAGCTAGCATCATAAAAAATAGCATCACTTCAGCAAGAACAGGTGAGGGAGACTGACTTCATTTTCTTTGTGGACATTGTAATTGTCATGATAAAGTTGTTGATGTAGATATAATTTATATAGATTTTAATAAGGAATTTGAAGATGTTTCTCACATTGATGAGATTCGAGAAGTCATAAAGGTGGGGGAGTTGTCTGGAAAGAATTCACAAACTTAGATCATTTTCCAGGCAAGGGGGAAAAAAAGCTTTATTATGATACCATAAGGTGAGCAAAGTTACCAAGCAGAATTTACAATTTATAAGGGGAAAGATGGAATCTTTTATAATAAAGGATTCAAGCAAAGTATCTTGGAGTTTGCATCTATAGTTTGGTCTCCTGATTGTATATAGTAAATGTGGGCTTTAGTTCTAGATAACTCTATTTGTACAAGGTGATCCTGTCAATGTTTAATCCTTGTGGTTAAAATAGAGGCCAGGATTTCTTAAACTTTTTGTCTGAGAAATTTTTATGTAATCCTGGGTATATAGATGTATAAAATAGGCATCCAAATTGAGCATTTATTGATAATAAATCATAATTTCACAACTCTCATTCAGTTATGAGATTGCATATGGGATCATGAATCACAGTTTAAGAAGCTGGGAGTTAGAATATAGTTGGATGAATTTTGATATGATTGGATAGTTGGACCCAATCATTAATTCCCACTGTCAGTTTAGACAGATCTTTAGAGTAGAACAACTCAAGTATTTTTTACCTAGTCTTGTGTTGTTAATTTTTTTTATTAATAACTTGGAAGAAGGTAGCATGTATTTACAGAATTTGCATGACACAAAATTAAGAGCAACAGTTAACTCCTGAATTAGATGAGAAAAGATCTCCAAAGACTTCAATAGGAATATAATATAATAATAATGACAATTATTATTATAACAGTAATAATAATAATAGACAATCTAAGGCCTTCAAGACATTTAATCTAGAGAAATAGAAGAGGCAGGGTTAGAAATCAGATTGTCTGATAAACACTTGGTATTTTTAGTGGATGGAAATCACAATGTAAATCAACAGTGGGAGAGCTCAGCCCCAACCAGTAATGCTACTGAAAATCATCTTGGTTAAGCCTCTTCTTAAGTATTATATTCAGTTTGGGGAGGTATATTCGAGGGATGACATTGAGAACCTAGAGCATTTACAGAGGAATAATAAAGTCCCCGAGATCATATACTATCAGGATTGAATGAAAGTGAGAAGAAAATGAGGAGTATTAGCTTCAGGTGGAAAAGGAATTAGATTTGTTCATCCTCCAGGGCAGAGGGGAGCAAAAGGTTGAAAGCTACAAAGGGGCATATTTAATTGTTAATTCAATTCAATCAGCATTTATTAAGCATTTACTATGTACCAGGCTACCAAAAACTAGGCTTAGGGATAAAAAAAATGAAAACAATTTTGTTTTATAGGGCAGCTGGATGGAGTGCCAGTTCAGGAGTCAGAAAGACTTATCTTGCTGAGTTTAAATCTGGCCTCAGACATTTATTAGCTGTGTGACTCTGGGAAAGTCAAACCTGTTTGCCTCAGTTTCCTCATCCATAAAAATGAGCTGGAGTAAGAAATGGCAAACCACTCCAGCATCTTTGCCAAGAAAACTCCAATTGGGTTGGAGGGTATGTGGGAAAACTGGGACACTAATACATTGTTGGTGGAGTTGTAAACTGATTCAACCATTCTGGAGAGCAATTTGGAACTATGCCCTAAGGACTATAAAACTGTGCATATCTTTTGAGCCAGCAGTGTTTCTACTGGGCATGTATCCCAAAGAGATCATTAAGAAGGGAAAGGGATCCATCCACATGTGCAAAAATGTTTGTGGCAGCCCTTTTTATAGTGGCAAAAAACTGGAAACTGATGCCCATCAGTTGGAGTATGGCTGAATAAGTTTTAGTATTTGAATGTTATGGAATATTATAAGAAATGATAAGCAGGATGATTTTAGAGAGACCCGGAGAGACTTATGTGAACTGATGCTAAGTGAATGAGCAGAATCAGGAGATTATTGTACATGGCAACAAGAAGATTATGTGATGCTCAGTTCTGATGACATGGCTCTTTTCAACAATGAGATGATTCAGGCCAGTTCCAATGGTTTTGTGAAGGAGAGAGACATCTGCACCCAGAGAGAGGACTGTGGGAACTCAATGTGAATTACAACCTAGAATTTTCAATCTTTTTGTTGTTCTTTGCTTGCATTTTGTTGTCTTTCTCATTTTATTTTCCTTTCTGATCTCATTTTTCTTGTGCAGAATGATCATTGTGGAAATATGCATAGAAGAATTGTACATGTTTAACATATATTGTATTATTTACATCTGGGGAGGGGATGGGACAAGAGAGGGAAAAATTTGGAATACAAGATTTTACAAGGGTGAATGTTAAAAATTATCCATTTTTATGTTTTGAAAATTAAAAGCTTTAATAAAAAAAAGAAAACTTCATTTGGGGTCATGAAGAGCTGTACACTTCTAAATAACAATCCCTATCTTCAAAGAGCTTATTTCTTCTGGGGGAGGAAATATTACCAAAGATAAGTAAATATAAAATACATGTAAAGTGAACATAAGGTAATTTGGGGGGCTTGATAGAGAGAACAACTGGGGAAATTAGGAAAGGTCTTAAATAGGGGAAACTAGAGTTGATCATTGAAAGAAACTAGGGTTTCTAGAGGTAGAGGTGAGGATAGAGGTCATCCAGGCATGAGGGATAAATGGCATAGGTGCAGGACATGAAGAGGGGAAATGAATTACCTTGTATGGAGAACATCATATGAGATCATTGGACTTGTATGTAGAGTACCTGGAGATAACAGGAGGGATAGAGTGGGGAGGAAGAATAATGGAAATATGGCTGGAAAGATAGTTTGGAGCCACAGTGTGAAAGATTTTAAATGCTAAATGTATTTTTTTACAGAAGTCTCAATGTGCTACCTATGTGGAAGATGTATTGAAGGGGTGAGGTCAGGAAAAAATATTGAGTAGAATTAGGAAGGTGTTGCAATAATCTAAGTGAAAGATCATGTATTTCTAAACAATGGTGATGGCCATGTGAGTGGAGAGAAATTTTGGACATCCAATTTACAAGGTTGAATGCAAGGGAAAACTTCCTAACAAGGTATAAACGCTCCCAAAGGCAGAATGGCTCCCTTTCAGGAAAGACCTTTAAGGAAAGGATGTATAACTATTTATAGAGCACTTAGTAGGGGGAGTTCTGTTCTAGGAGTTCTGAATGCTTCCCACTCTGAGATTGGGGAATTTATGAGTCTGGATCTACTCAGTTAGGTAGTCTGCAATCAGGAAAACCCGAGTTCAATTTTGAATACTTGGTAGCTCTATCTAGCCTTTATCTGCTTTAATTTGTTCAATGGTAAACCAGGGATATAATAGCACCTCTGTCCCAGAGTCCTGAGGACCAGATGAGAGAAGATTTGTAAAGTGCTTAGCACAGTAACTAGCACTTAGTAAGTGCTCAAGAAATATTTATTTCCTTCCTTTCCTTCCTATGATCTAGCCAAGGAGAAAAGAAACAGGGATAAGTCTGATCTGGGAGAATCAATCCAAAAGTCCTGGTTTTACTGAAGGGGAAATTGAGCCTTTGAGAGAGTGAAGTGTCTTATTCAAGGTCTTGTAGCTAATAAATGGCAGAATCAAGATGGTGACTCAGTCTTATCATACAAGAGCCAAGCTCCCTGGCTTTGGGGTTTGTTTTGTTTTTGTTTTTTCTTTTCCTACTTGATCTTTTCTCAAACAGGTGTTTCTGCCTTCCTCAAACATATGGACAGGGCTGTGTGTGTGTGTGTGTGTGTGTGTGCGCGAGCGTGCGTGCACCGCATGTTTGTGCACTGCTAGTTGAGATTTTTATTTTCATTTTCAACTTTGGAGCATTTAAAAAAATCAACCTCTCCTACAAAATAACTTGTCTTTATTTCTGAAAACTCTATCTTAAAAAAAATTCCACAAATATTTTTTATTTGAATTTGCAGTTTTTGAGAATACTATCAGTCAGTCTTTGGTATTATAGACCAGAAGAGAGACTTGCTCTGAACCCAACTGGCACCTTCATGTTTGGGCTTTTAAGTGAATTCGACATTTATACAATAATTCATAATGTCAACTTATAATTTTTCTTAGTCATTCTGCACAATAAGTCTTGGTGGTAACTCATCATTATTATTTATAGCCTAACTTATTTAGACAATAGAACCAAAGTTAAGGAAGTCAACGGGGAAGGTAAGGCTTATTTTGTAGGCTATGTGACCACACATTTCTGAATGCAGAACACAATGACATGGATTCTCCTATTTCAGGTCCAACAAGGTACTATCTAAAGAAAAGGCAGAAAATTGTTCATTTGCTCCTGATCATAGTTGGGAGAGACAGAAGAATAAAATAATAATAGATCATATTTTTTTAGTATTGTATTTTACTTTCCTCACAACAAGCCTGTGAGGTGTGGCAAGTCTGAGATCTATATAGTCTGAAGGACCATCATTGATTCTGAGAATCATTCAGAATATCAGAAAGTTTTGAACTCGGGATGCTTTGATTTGAGGGTTTTTCCCTGTTGCAGATAGAGCTGACTTGAAAACAACTGGGGCAGAAAAAAGTAATTATTTAGTCTAGTTCTTAGCAATATTTGCTTTTAATAGGAATTTAATAAATGTTTTATCTTTTTACATGTTTTTGTCTAAGTAGATCCTTTATTATCTGCTGATAGGGCTTTTCTTATATCTTCCTAACTCTTCTTTCCTTTGGTACTTTCCTTCCTATATTATCTCTGATAAATTAGAAAAGCCTTGAGGGCAGCTAGATGGCACAATGGTTAGGGCACCAGTTCTGAAGTCAGGAGGACCCGAGTTCAAATGTGCCTCAGAAATTTAATACTTCCTAGTTGTGTGACCCTGGGCAAGTCACAACCCCAGTTGCCTAACACATACACACATACACACACACACACAAATTAGTTTAAAAAAAGAAAGGAAGTAAGAAAGAAGAAAGAAAGGAAGGAAGGAAGAAAAGAAGGAAGGAAGGAAGGAAGAAGAAAAAAAAAAGAAAAAGAGTCTTGGATTTGGAGTCAAAGGATTTGATTTCAAATTCCAACTCTGCTACCACCTTTGCTCTTCAGTAAGTCTTAACCTAGGTCTTGTTTTCTATCTGTAAAGTGAAGCATTGGACTAGATTATTTCTTCAATAGGTAGCTTTCAACCTTAAATCAATCCAATAAACTTTACTCTCCCTAGTCTTTACAATTTTTTTTTTTAAATGCTGAATGATTAAAGTTCATTTATCATTAAAATCCTTCATACTCTTAAAGGGCACTAAATCCTCTTTATTTTTTTTGAGGTCAAATCCATAGGTGAACAGCAACTTCATTTCTTCTTTTATTTTTTCCTCAGTTTCCCTCAAGGCTCAAAAGAGGTACCATGCCCTTCCTGAAATTTTATCTGCTTCCTTCTACTGGAAGAGATTGATCTCATTTCAGGCTTGTCATAGAACTTTGGATCTCTACTTGTTATTATTGAACATATTTTGTCTTCTGTCCTAATTTTCCCCCTTCTCTCTCTCTCTCTCTCTCTCTCTCTCTCTCTCTCTCTCTCTCTCTCTATCCGTTTTATTTCACTGGAAAACTGTTAAGTTCCTTGTGGGCCAGGACCATTCTCATTTGCTTGTTTTATTCCTATTGCTGAACATAATACCTTGCACCAAGTTACCACTTAATAGATATTGACTGAAATGAATTTTTATAAAAACTGGTGTTTTTTTTTCAATATTTGTTTAATCTATAATCCCTGACTCTCAACAAAGTAACCTAAATTCCTAGGATAGCCCAAAGGGATCAAATTTTAACTGAGTTTTCAGAAACTTTGAGATTGTAGTTAACTTGTAGAGATGACTATTCAGAATATTATAGAACAGCAGAATGTTTTGTCAGGTTTCATTTGTAACTAGTGAAAAAAATGGATACTAAGAATGCTGAATTTTAAGAAAACTTTTGGAGAAATTTGTGGAGATGTGAGTTAAATCAAATGGAATAAGCATCAGAGGAAAAGAGCATTGAACAGTAATGCATCAGTTTTAAAATGAGATTGTTGTCATGCGGGTGTAATTATGTATGATCCTTATTTAATATTCAGTGTAGCTAAAATTTCTATTCTTTCTCTCTAGCTTCTCCCCCAAAACTAGTCCTTATTTGGCAAAAACAAATTACAGTTAAAATAATAAAAAACATAAAAATAAATCAAGAATAAATTATTTTATTTTATTATATGCAGAAAGGGAACAAACATTGTATACAAATCTTTCAACTTGATGTTTACCTTTTTATTTGTAACTATTTTCAGATGAATATATTTAACTTGTATCTCCCTTAAATCTCCCAAATACTGTATTTCAAAGTCCTTAAACTCTTTGATGGGTCTTTTAAAGTCGTGGATTTTAAACAAAACAGGAAGCCTCATTCTGCCAAGCTCAAATCTGAACCAATAGTAATAATGATAGAAAACACTAACTTGCAGCTTAGATTGCTTTTTCATTCAGGGACTTTAAATAGCTTTGAAACAATCAGATGAAATAAACTAAAATTTAAATATGAGCCAAAATTTTTGAAGGAGTTTAGGCTCTTAAATATACTCAAAAAGCCATTCTCATTTTCATTTTATCGAGGAACTTATCCCATGTGCATTTGTAATAAAAGCGGTAGGCTGAGGGAAAAGAAAAAGAATGGTGAAGATCTAGAGAATTTTTAAACTTTGAAAGATTTAAGCTGGAGAATAAAGTGAGAGAAGATGAAGCTGAATATGTTCCTCAGGGTGCCAGTGATAAGTAAAAGGAGTGATGGTTTTCATGTTGAGGACTCCCAAGTAGATGCAACAAGAAAATGGAAGAACTGAAATTCTTGATTCTGGAAAATATGGTGAAAAGGAAGAGTTGTATAGTGAAGTCTTTGAAGTAGGTGTTCATTTTCTTTCTGCCAGGGCCAAGTAGCTGTTATCTGTTCACAAAGTTCAGGTTGGCCTCCCTCCCAGAACATTTGTCTACTTTCTAGGTTATCAGGAAAATGAAGTGTTCCTTGAAAGTACCAGAAGGTGAGAGGTCATTTGGTGTAAGGGAAGAGATAAATAGTAATAGTTAGTGATTCCATGCTCCAAAGTAGTTCTTTACCAAGGATCTTCCTAAATATCCCATCATATAGACACTCATTCCTCAGATATAGTAATTCATATAGATGAAAGTAATAGCTTTCGAAGTATAAGATAGGAGAGGCTTGGCTAGACTGCAGTTTACATGAAATAAGAATGAACGCTGCAGATTTAGTAATGGCATGACATTAAAAAAAATAATAGCAATCTTTGCTTTGCAAATCTTAAAACACGGTTTGAATGATAGTGACCATTATTGCTGTTGTCATCATCATTGTCATTATTATTGTCCTTTATCTCATTCCAAATCCTGAAGGAATTAAATCTAAAAACTAATGGGACCTCTTACTTTTACTTCTATCTCAAATTGCCTTGGAAACGAGAAGATTGATGACTAAATGATGAAATTGAGTATAGGTATCAAATGATGAATTTGAAGAGAACAATTGGCACCAAATGCTGGGGTTTGCCATCAAATGTTGGGATTTGATCATGTGACAAAATCAGTGTTTTTTGTTTGTTTGTTTGTTTGTTTTGTTTTTTTGGCAAAAGAGAAATTTGGCAAATTATTTATGAGAAGCTACAGATAAAAGAAAAGGTAAAATAGACACCAGGAGTAGTAAATATGAAATAGATTTGGGAGAGCATAAAGGTGTTTTTTTTTTTTTTTTTTTTTAAATTAATGATGGAAAAAACAAGTTTCCTAGTAGAACTCACAATTAACCAGGAGAAAGGGAATACATCATGAGATGGGAGAAGCCCATTGACTGGCAGGAATCCTAAAAGAGTTAGCTAGCTGTAACAAGGAGAACCATAAGACACAGGGAAGGGATGAGTGGAAAGATACCATGGGGCATGGGGGAGGGGTGAGGAAAAAAAAAAACACCATCCCAAGGGGTTTCAAATCCAAAGGGGCTTCAAAAAAGATGGCCATGGACAGATTTACAGGGGAAATTTAACTTCTGGGCATTTGATACCTGGTCAGATATAGTAAAGTGAGGTTAGCCAAGATCTCTACTGAGATTAGGACTGTAAAATTGAATTGATCCCTTTCAAAGCCCTTCCTAATCTTATCAGTACTTCAGGCTTTCTCTGTCAACCCCAAGTAGCAATCCTAGACCTCCTCCAAAAGTTTTATCTTATCTTCAGCAGACTAAATCCACAGACATTTCTAAAAGTCAAGGTTATAGTCTGAGATTCTTGTTGTGTATGAAGAAAGCTCTGGATTAATTAGGAAGGCATGGGTACATGTTTGGGCTATGCCAATAACTTTGTGATCTCACTGACTCTCAGTTTTCTTATCTAAAATGAGGGAGTCATACTAAATGATCTCTAAGGTTTTTTTTTTCAGTTCCATGTCGTTTTAGTGATGGGAATTTTGGACAGCTTGTGGACTGAATCAGCTTTTTCTCAGGAATTATTAAAAATAGCCCATCTAATTCCTATTGTCAATCATGATGAGAACTCAAGTTTTCCCAGACTGTCTTGATTAGCATATTTGAGACAGCCTTGATGGAAACTCAATTTTCTCAGACTGTCTTTAAAATAATCTCAACATCTCAATTTACATCCTTGTTACTCCTAAATTCCATCTTTATTTCCCCCTCTTCCCCTGAGACCTTAAAAATTTGTCTCCTGAAAGAAAATTGCTCAAATAACCTATGATTCTGCCTTGCTTAGTTCTGGTTAGTTTGAACCCATGTGCTATTCACATATTTCTGTGATGGATGCTATGTCATGGTTGCTCCCTGTTACAAACCGAATCTAATATTCTTTTGCAATTAGGCTCTCCCAAATCTATTTTATATATCTACTTCATATTACTACTTTTGGTACCTTTATTATCACTTCATTACTTCTCAGTGATAGGTACTGAATATTCTGGAGTGGCTCTACTCTTGGATAGGTTTTCTTCAATTTACTTGATACATATTAAGGTGGGACCTTTTCTAGGACCCCAAAGGATCCCAAAATCCATTTTGGGGTTTTGAGAAAAGGGCTTCTGAAGGTTCATCATCTGTCATTAATGGAAAGAGCAGGTTTACCAAGTTGGTGCATTGGGATATTCTGATATTTAGTATGTATTGCAATATTAGACAACCATAGCTCCTAAAAGTAGTTGTAGAGGGAAGATAAATTGAAACAATCTGAAGATTTGTATGTTACCTTTTCAGTTGGATATCAGTTAAAAACAAATTTAGATACTGTTGGACTTTAAATCCTACATTACAAAAGATGGGGTGTAAGCATGATCCATTGGAGAAGTTCTCCACTGTAAATATTATATCATTTTACTTTTTTAGCTCGCCCATGCATTGTGGGAGAATGGAGTTCCTGGAGCAGTTGTGTAGATCAATGTAAACCTGCAACACGTGTGCGGAGACGTTATGTGCATCAGGAACCTCAGAATGGTGGGGAGTCTTGCCCACACCTTGAAGAGAAAGCTGGCTGTCTGGAATACACAACTTCCCATGGACAGGATTGTGGGCATTCATATGGTATTTCTGTTTGTCATTGTTGTCTTCCTATAATAGTACTCTTTATTATTTCATATAAAAATGGTTATTTATTGTTGTCAGAAAAAGGGAAAACCCTCCTGGGTGAGATAGGGAAATGGGGAGGAGAAAGGAGGAAATGGGGTGTTGACATTTACATATGGGAGGCATTCTAAAAATGTGCTTCTAAGAATTCCATAGGTTTTACCAGACTGGTCCATGATAACAACCCCCATGCTTAAGGAATGATAGACTAGTCAGTGTCTTCCTCCCCACCAATTTCTCTCACATAGTCTATTAGACATATTTCTTCAAGTCTTCTGACCCATTTGTGCAGAATAAGAGAAAATCGATCATACTACATACAGTGATGCAATGATGCCCCCAAATGGCTTGTGCTGTTATCATAAGCTATAGTGTTTAAGACTAATTTTGATGACAAAGTACATAGCACAAAGTATGGCAATTTTTCATATGAGGAAACAGGCTGACTCTGCATCTCACTTTGTAATAAAAATAAATGTAGCACATAATAAACATTTATAAAGTGTCTAATATGTTTCAGGCACCATGATACATTTTCATAGGAATATTTTCCCCATTTTGAAAATACAGACATAAGGAAAATTTTCCTTTAAATGGTATGAAAACACTATAAATAACAAAGCCTTATTTTAATTATAAGGGTTGCAATACCAAGTTCATAATTACATAGAATATATTCTTAGCAATCTGAAAGATAGTTGGCTGGAAAAAAGGAGAGAATTCAAAACTGAGGGTTCAGAATTAGTGAATTCTTGCACAGTGTCTCTTTTGAAAAAGGGAAGGGATAAATGGGCTTTTAGGAAATATCAGTTTATTCCTTTAAAGCATATTTTTCATTCTCCGAATTAAAAAAAAAGCCAGTCCCACCCAGCCTTTGGCTGCTACAATGAACTGGACAATTAAAGCTTTTGTTTGTAAATTCTTTAATAAGAACCCACAGTATGGTCCTGTGATATAACACATTACTACTGTTATGGCTTTCTTTACCACTGGGCACAGGAAAAGCATAGAAATTCTAGATTTAGTGCTGGCAATATATTTAGAGATAATAGAATCTCATCGAATCTCATCACCTCATTTTATAGTGGAATAAACTGATATCCAGAGAAATACAGTGTTTAAAATGAAATTAATTCTTTCTCCCATCTTTTCTCCCTTCTACCTTGCTTAATATTATAGAGGGCGATACCTTCCTCCTAGTCCCTTGATATCCAACCTAAATGTTATCCCTCCTTTATGATTTTCTTGGGATACAGCCCCAGTAGTGGCACTACTGTGTCAAAAGGTATACACAATTTTATAGCCCTTTGGACATCCACATTGCTCTCCAGAATGGTTGGATCATTTTACAACTCTACCAATGATGCATTAATGTCCCAATTTTCCCACATCCCTTCCAACATTTATCATTATCTTTTCCTGTCATCTTAGCCAACCTGGAAGGTATGAAATGGTATCTCAGCGTTGTTTAATTTGCATTTCTCTCTCTATATCTAAGTCAGTAGTGATTTAAAGAATTTTTTTCATATGTCTACAGATGGCTTTAATTTTGTCATCTGAAAATTGTCCATTCATATCCTTTGACCATTTATCAACTGGGAAGTGACTTGTATTCTTATAAATTTGATGTAGTTCTTTATATATTTTAGAAATGAGACCTTTATCAGGAATACTGGTTGTAAATATTTTTCCCACAGCTTTGTACATCCCTTTTAATCTTGTTTCTGTTGGTTTTGTTTGTACAAAAACAGGTTAGATTGAAGGCATCTGAATGATGAGAAGGAGAAAGGGAGAAGAGAGAATTATCAATGAAAGGCCTCAATATTTTTTTTATCAGTAAAATAAGAGTCAATATTCTCAGCTCAGAAGCTAGGGTGGTTAAATAAATAGATCATGGGAAGAAATTGAGGAACTGGGAGGTTCGAGTTTCAGTAATTGAAGAGAAGTATCTTGGAAATCTGTAAACAAGAGCTTCCAGGATATCAGTGCTCTTTCATTCCTTACCTAGGAGGAACAAAGGACATCAATTTGGTACTTAACTTCTGCAGTTTTGTTGCTTCTAGGACTAGTCAGTCAACAATCATTTCAATAAGGAATTATTATGTTTAAAGTACTGTGTTCATTGCTGAGGATAAAAAAAAAGGGGGGCAAAAACAGTGCTCTCAAAGAGCTTATCTCTTTATGGACGAGGAAATATCTAGGTAGATACAAAATATGCACAAATTAGGTAGACAGCAGTTTAGATTATTAGTTCCTATCCCTTTTATTATGGTTAGGATATTATTAAGAATTATGATACTTTAGGATGTTTTGATTTCTTGACCTTCCTCTAATCTTCAGAGTTCTTTATTCACATCAACAAACACATACTTTTGCTTTTAAATTTTGCTTTAAGAATCTTAAAAACTTTAATGATACTCCTTAAGATATTGGAAGTACTTAGAAATACCCAACTGGGGCAGAACCTCAGTAACAATCATTGTATCTAAGGTCTCTAGTAGAACAGCTAGATCGATTCTGGATCTGTAGTAAGAATAATGAATCCATCAAAGTAGTCACATTGAAATTTGTTCTATTTAATTGTATTAAAATATGCTCATCGATCTCAATCCAATGAAAATATGTCATAGAAACCACTTCAGGGGATAAATTATTCCCACTAATCAGGAACTTGTTTTATTAGTTGGATATATCAATAATCCAATCAGAAAGAATGTACTATTTATTATTTGCCTGGCAGTGTAATAAGCAAAAAATAGCAAAAATAGTCCCTTCTCTGAAGAAGCTCCTTTTCTAATGCAGGAGACAAAATGTAGATAACTAGGTATATATATACATGTGTAAGACATATGCAGAATTGATAGAAGATCATTTGGAGAAGTTTCTTGACTTTAGTATGACATGGAAAGACTTAATAGACTAGTGACCTGAAAGGGGCTTTTGACATCATCTAATCCGATGCCTTTTTCATGAATAAAAAAAATAAAGTTCTGAGAAGTCACATGTTCAGAGCTTAAACTTAAGGTCATATAGCTAATAAATTAGGGGAGACAGTTTGAACTCAAATTTTTTTATTTGCATGTCTCATTTTCCCACCCACTGTGCATTGAAACTTCCAAGATTCATAGATTTTAGAGTTGGATGGAATTTTAGAAATCTCCTAACCTAACCATCTCATTTTGCAGATGAGGTAATTAAATCCACCAAAGGTAAAGTGATTTGCTTGATTTTGTGAAGTCAGTTAATGACAGAACCGGCACTAGAACCCAGATTTTCGGACTTCCTGTCTAATGTTGATTTCCTTAGCTCTTATAGTTTGCTAATTCCCTCAGGTTGCATGCAAAGGACTTACTTTTTTTGAAGAACTCATTCCTCTTCTCCTTTTCCCCTGCCTCATATTGTTACCACAAGTTAATGATTCACAGTCCTGATAAATTCAACTGGGGCAGAAAAAGAACCCCACCCTGACACTGTACCACACACAACTTTCTTCTCTCTTCTTCCTGCATACCTCCTTGCTTGTCACATTCCAGAACACTTTAAGTTCATATTTCTTAAAGATATCTCTGTTAGCATCCATCATTTATACTAAAACAGTAATAATGGATTCCAATATTGGAGAACTTCAGTTTAAATAAGATTAAGATTAGAACAGTTGGAGCAAGTACAAATGAAAAATGGGTGGATATCTCTACCAAAGTTCTTGGTATTTTCCCTTTCTATTGTATGTTGTGCTTTATAAACTTCAAGTTACCAGGTGGATATTAACTTTTATATTTCCATTTGTTTTCTGTTTCCATATTATTTTTGTAGACCATTTATGAATAATTAGCTTTTGTGCTCAAAGAGCACCAAACACTTCAAAATAAATTTATTTTACTGTAATTTTGTAAGCGAAATATATATTACATAATATTTTAACAATTGTAGTTTTTTTTACAAAATAAAACGTAATAATATTGTTGCATATCCCTCAAAAAAGAAATTATTCAACAAATAATTAAATATATTATCTATGAATGCTAATGGTCACTAGCACAGAGAAATATGGAATAGTAGAAAAGGATTTCTAAAATAAAATCATAAGCTTATTTGTTGTTTTTTAAGTAAAATAGGATAAACTATAACAATTATAATCAATGTGGAACTGTCTACCTCTGGGAAGCCTGGCTTCCACAAAATCACAGGAATTAAAACTTTGGAGAAATCTTAGTGATTTTTAATCTGGTTATGTTGGACTTGGGGGTAAGGAAATAATCAAGCTGGTAAGTCATAGCTACCTAGTTTCCAAATTTTACAATTATACTTAGGTGATAAACAATGATAATGAATCAAAGGAGTGGAGGCTCTAGAGCTAAAAAATTTTTTTAGGGATCATTTAACCTTATCCCCTCATTTTTCAGAGGCAGAAATTGATATCTATAGAGGTGAAATATGTTACTCAAGTCACAAAAGTGACTGAGTAGAGTCAAGTTTTATATCTAGTTTTCTTTCCATTATACTATGATAAGTTATTAGATGTACATTTTATAGTCTCAGATCCTGTAACCTTCTCTAGTGAAAGTTTTTTATTTCCCTTTTTATTTTCTTACATATTATATATTATAGGAGGATGGATATTTCCTTACATATTATATATTATAGCAGGATGGATAGAAAGTACTTATATATTACATCTATAGCAGGATGGATAGATAGGACTTGAATTTGGATAGCCTGCCCCCTTTCTGTGAATGGCTACCATGTCCTCCTGAGCTGAATCTAACTAATCTAAGTGATTCTTGCTTCTAAACTGCTGAGTAAGAGCAATTTATTTAAAGATTCGAGTAAGAGCAATTTATTTAAAGATCTGATTTTTAGAAGGCATTGTACTTTTAAAAAATATCAAAATAAATCTAGGTAACATGGAAAAATTCATGGGCCACTTGTAATTTTTATGTTTTTTTCCTCAAAAGTATTTCATTTTTTAAAATTTATTTTTATTTTTTATTTAATAGCCTTTTATTTACATGTTATATGTATGGGTAACTTTACAGCATTAACAATTGCCAAACCTCTTGTTTCAATTTTTCACCTCTTTATTTCATTTTTCCAAATGCATATTTGTAAGATTTTGTGTTCCAAATTTTTTCTCTTTCCCTCTCTTCCCTCCCCGCCCAAGAAGGCAATAATATGATATAGCTTTTATATGTTGGTCACTTTTAATATGATGCATGTTTTTAGTAGTTGATTATTCCCCTCCTTCTCCATTTAAGCTAATAAAAACATGATCATTGTAGTAACTAGAAATGGAGAAATAATTATGAAACAAAATTCTGTAGGTGTGCTTGTTATTGGAGGCCACATCTCAAATGAAAGAAGAAGGAATGTCAGTGTAGAGCAGCTTTAGACAACTAGATCTTTAGCATATATGTATGGGTATGTACACAGATATAGCCATGAATATATATATATATATATATATGTATATGTCTAATATATGTACATGATATATATACATATATATATGTATAAACAAGGAGTGGAAATGATAGAGGGGACAGTCTGCTGGAGAAGAAGTGAAGAAATGAGATCATCTATAGGAAGGAATTTAGGTGATGGGAAGATAGAAAAGAAAGGAAGGAAAATTTAAAAAGGATGTAGAAGAAAAGCTCTTAACTTAGGTATCACTGCTGACTCTTCATTCTCTTATCCCTTATATCCAATCATGTACCAAATCTTTCTGATTCTTTATTTCTAACATCTTTTCTTTATGCCTCTTTTTTCTGGCAATGTAACAAACTTGGATCAGGCCCTCATTACAAATGCCTGGATTATTACAACACACTACTACAAGGTTGGTCATGTTGCCCCAAGTCTTTCCCTATTTCATTTCATCCTTCAATCAGCCATCAAACTGATCTTCTGAAAGCAGGCTTGACCATGTTATCCCTTTCCCCACTCCTCCTTCCCAACTCATTCAATAAATTTCAGTGGCTCCTTATTTTCCCCAGGGTCAAATATAGAACCCTTTTTATGTTTTAAAGTCATTTATAGCATGGCTTCCCTCTGACTTTTTAGTCTTTTTATACATTATTCTTCTTAACATACTTTATAATCCAATGATGCTGATTTCCTTTTTTCTTAGTACAGGACACTACCTCTCTTGACTCCATACATTTTCACTGGTTGTCCCTTCTTCTTGGAGTTCTTAGCCTCCTGTTTTCAAGATTTAGCTAATATTTTGTCTTCTGCAAGAAGCCTTTCTTGATCTCCCTTAAGTCTAATGCCTTTGCCTTGAGATTATCTCCATCTTAGTCTGTGTATATCTTTTTTGTACATAATTATTTGCATGCCATCTCTTATTAAAGTGTGAATTCTTTGAAGGCATGAACTGTTTTTGCATTTATTTCTATACCCACAGCTTAGCATGGTTTCTGGTATATAATAAGTGCTTAATAAGTATTCATTAACTTGACCTATCTCCTTTTAAACATATCCCTTTTGTACTTGACATTGTGTTTCTCCTCTTTTCTTTTTCCCTTTATAGTATATTTTATTTTTGAGTGGAAGTGCAGAAACTGCTTATAAATCCAAAACTAATGCTAGTCATCATGGAAAATACCTGGGCTGGTTTGCCCCTATTTATTTAGACATCTCAATTTCTTTCTCCTCACAGTTATTGCATTCAGGGGTTGGACATAATGCTTTTAGACTTAGTTCAAACACAGTCTGCATTAACTCTACTGTAGCTTAGAACTCCTGAACTCAAGTAATCCACTAAACTTAGACTTCCCAGTAATATGGACTAACATGGGTCATCCCACTTTGAAGTCATGGAAGGATGTCCTTCCTTCCCATAAAGTATGTGTGCAAACTTCTCTTAAATATAATTAAGGGGATATTTCCTCTTATCCTCTCATAATCAAGCTTGATGGTTATGGGAAACTTAGAACTTTTTGAGATATGTGTCACAAAGCCAAAGAGCTGGGAATGCTACTGAAAGTACTTTTTTTTTTTAGATTGTATGTTTTAATATGATACTCTCCTTTGCAGTTCCTGCTTTTATCACTACCTCTGCATATAACAAGGAAAGGAAAAGACAAGTGGTATCTCCACAGTGGTCTGCAGACACAGAGGATGCTGGGTAATTATGCTTTTGATTTAAAATTTGAAGGTTGAGTATTGGATCAGTAATAAAAGAGACAAGCCTGTGCATATAATCACAATCTAAGTTGGGTAATTGAATTTGCTTTTTATCTACTTGTATTGTGCTTTCATTCTTTCTGAATTTAGTATCTCCACCACCACCATCATAGAGTAGGGAATATATGTTTTCTTCCTAGTTTTATGAATACCATAAAAATTAAATTAGGTTTGAATTCTGAGTTGTTTGGGGCAAGGTTTTCTATAAAAATGAAATTGCAGGATCATATAGTTAGAACTGTATGACCTTAGATCATCTAATCCAATCTCTTCACTTTATGGAAGAAGAAAATGAGACCTAGAGTGGTTACTTGCTCAAGGTGGTGCAGATAGTAATGATTATATCACTTTCAGAATTAGTGCACTGTGATGTAATAGAAAAAAAGCTGGAATTGATATTGGGAATTCTCAATTCCTTACTTATTAGCTTTATTACAATGGGCAAATTATTTAAATTCTTATATCCTTAGGTTGTTCATCTATAAAATAGGGAAAATGATATTTATTTTCTCTATCCACCTAACAAGATGACTTAATACGAACTTACAACATTATTGATATGTAGGTTCTACAGACCAAAGCTTCTTAAATTGTGGGTCACATAACTGAATGTGAGGGTGATGAAAAATTTAGCAACAGTAAAAGCTATCAAATATTCTATTTATATCTCTTTATATAAATATTATATATCATATAATATATTTATTATATATGATATAAAATATTTATATTTATAAAAAATAAACAAATAATCCATCTTAGTATGCAAATTTGCTCTCATTTTCAATAAATAGAAAAATTATGTTTTACTAAAGAATTGTATTAAAATAAATTTCTTTATGATTCGTTATAAGTAAATATTTAATTTGTCTAGGAAGTCCTGCTATACTGCTCTTATTATAGTGTCAAAGAACTAGAAATTGCTATAGATAACAGCATAATTTCTGCTAGGTGCAAATAGTACTTGTAAATACTTCAGATTTATATAATGTTACCCGTAGACAAAAGAAACTAAAATTTCTTCTTAAACATGATTTAAGAACTGTGTACAGGAAATAAGATATTAGATTTTCTGCTTTGTAGGAGTAAATGAATCATGGATTAGGAAAAGATGATAAGGATCAGTCAGCAAATAAGCCACCAATCTAAAAATGGAGAGATCACCAAAAAACTGCTTATTTTACTACATTTTCCAAATATGAAATGTTATGACAGTTCTAAAAGTTATGTGTGTAAAGTTGGATGAGTAGTCCTGAAAAAGGCTTGGCAAGTCCTTTCACCAGAACTCCCTAAACACCCTATTCACCACTCATTCATCTTTGATGTCCATCTTCACCCAACTCTCACCTGGGTCTTCAAGAAGTTGTAACATGCATAGCAGCCACACCCCAGTAAAAGTGTCATGGAAGATGGGTTAAAGTAGGTTGAGACCTCAGATCTGTTGGTGAGTAAGAGGGACTTCCTTCATTGAAATGTGTGAATGAAGGGCTCTAAAGCAGATGCTGTGGAGCACTTAGATTTTGGTGATACATTGAAGATACCCAAGGTAATCTACTGCATCCTGGACCATTGCCAGTAGTCTTGATTTTTGAACTGTCACTGGGCTTTGATGACTTTGGAAGAGAGTGAGCCTGATGACTTTGTGCAACTCCGTTTCACTTAAAGCTAATTCACAGGCAAGTCAAGATATCACTCCATGATGTCACTGGACGAACAGCAGTTTTATTACTTAATAAAGCACTTTCTTCATAACAACCCTGTAGAACAGATAATCTTAGGAGTTAGAGGTGGTCTTGCCCTTTTTTTTTTGATAAAGAAACTGAGAATGAGAAAATGTAAGTGCCCAAAGTGTTGGGGCTTGGTTTCTGGTTGTTTTTGAGGCTGACAAGAAATTTTTATTAATAGGATGCTTCCAAGGAGTAGAACAGGTAGAAAATTGGGTCCAATGCTTCTGATGCCAAGTTAGGCATGCTTTCTGTTATGCCACAATTACTTTGGGAAATCATATCCTTAAAGTTCCCTATGGGTCTACTACAGCTTATGCAATTGTTTTTAACTGTTTTCTCTTGTAGATATTGTATGGAGTTCAAGACAGAGTCCTTGACTCATTATTGTGCTATGGAAAATCGTCCTCTGACCCGCTGGATGCAGTACCTTCGAGAGGGTTATACTGTGTGTGTAGATTGCCAACCTCCAGCCATGAATACTGTGAATCTACGTTGTTCTGGAGATGGTCTAGATTCTGATGGGTAAGAGAAGTAGATTAGTTTGTACAAGAAAGTATTCTGTTACAGAGTAGAATAATCTTTTGCCCCATCTACCACCTTATTTATGATAAAAAAAATTTTTGAGATGGAGAGTTCTATTTTCTTTCTCAGTGAGAAAGATATAACATGCCTTTATATAGACACAGAGTAACAATACTCTGTGACAATATATATCAAGTCCTGAACACTATATATTCTATAAAGGCAGAGCTCCTACTTCCTCTATTTTTTAAAATTTTATTTTATTTTCAATGAGTAAAAATCCATTTTCTTTTCCTCACACTATCTCATCCTATTGAAAAAGAAAGAAAAGCAAAAAAGTAAGTAAAAATATGCACAATGAAGCAAAACAAATTTCTACATTGGCCATGTACAAATACATACATATATATATATATATATATATATATATCAAAAAGAATCTTGAATTCATCACTTGTAAGGAAATGGGTTGCATGTTTTATGATGAGTCCTCTGGAATTGTGGTTAATCATTTCAATGATTAGAGTTTTTATGTCTTTCAAAATTGTTTATTTTTACGGTGTTGCTTTATGTATCTTTATAGGTATCTGTCTATGTTTGTACAGATAGAGATATAGTTCTAGTTTTGCTCAATTCACTATCAGTTCACCAAGTCTTTTCAGGTTTCTTTGAAACTGTCTCCTTTTATCACTTCTTAGAGCACAGTAGTATTCTATCACATTCATATAACCATAATTTGTTCAACCATTCCCTCATTGATGAGAGCCTCCTTAGCTCTTTAGTTTCTAATTCTTAGCCAGTAAGAAAAGTGCTATTTTAAATGCTTTTGCTTACATAGATCCTTTTTCTCTTTCTTTGATCCATTTTCGGTACATATATAGTAGTGATATCTCTAGGTCAAAGGATATGCACAAATGTTTTCAAGAGTGGCTGGGAGCAGCTATATGACATAGTGGATAGCATGTCAGTCCCGAAATCAGGAGAGTCCGAGTTTAAATCTGGTCTCAGATACTTAACACTTACTAGCTCTGTAATCTTGGAGAAGTCACTTAATCCCAATTGCCTCACAAAAAAAAGAATGGCTGGGACTAGCTCTCAGCTCCTGCCAATTCATTATTGTACCAGTTTCCCCATAATCTCTCAAGAATTTGTCATTTTTCTTAGTTGTCAGTTTTGCAAATCTGATAGATATGAAGTAGAACTCCATAACAATTCTAATATGGAATTCTTTTAATTATAATGTCTTGCAGCATTATTTATATGGCTATAGTTTAAGTTTCTTCACTTGAGTTCCATCTGTTCATAATCTTTGATGATTTATCAGTTGGTTAATGACTTCTGTTCTTATAAATTTGAACCAATTCTCTCCATAGCTTAAAAATGAAATATTTATCAGAGAAGTTTGCTTTCCCCCCTTTTCTCATCTAATTTTAGTTGCTTTGGTTTTGTGAAAACAGCCTTTTAAATTTTTGCAATCAAAATAGTTTATTTTCCATTCTTTTATACACTTTTCCCTTTTTTGATCATAAACTCTTTCCTCATCATCATATCTGAAAAATTATTGCTACCTTGCTCCTCTAATTTGTTTATGATGTCACCTTTTATGTCTACATCATATACCCATTTGTAGCTTCATCTTCATATGTAGATGAAATATTGTTCTATATCTAGTTTATACAAAACTGTTTTGTAGTTTTTGTAGGAGGTTTTGTTGAGTATTGAGTTCTTGCCTCAATATTTGGGATCTTTGGGTTTATCAAATACAAGATTACTGGGTTCATTTATTTCTGTATATCATATACCTAATGTATTTCATTAATTGACCTTTCCATTTTCTAACCAGTACTAAATCAAGTCATCTAGGTGGTGCATTGGATAGAGTGTCAGGCTTGGAGTCAAGAAGAGTGATTTTTTTCTGAGTTCAAATCTGGCCTCAGGCAATTACTAGCTATGTGAATTTGGACAACTTACATAACCTTATTTACTTAAGTTTCTCAACTGTAAGATGGGTTGAATAAATATCTTTGACAAGAAAACCTCAAATAGGATTATGGAGAGTCCAACATGACTACATAACAATAAAATATTTTTAATCATTAATTACTACTTTGTAACATAGTTTGAGATCTGTACTATTAGATCCTATTCCTTTTCACTTGATTCATGATTTTTCTTAAGATTCTTGAACTTTTCTTTCTCCAGATGAATTTCATTATTTTTTTCTACCTCTGTGAAGTAAACTTTTGGTAGTTTGGTATGGCCCCAAATAAGTAAATAAATTTAAGTAGAGCTGTCATTTATTATATTATGTTGGTCTATCCACAAGTAATTAATATTTCTCCAATTATTTATGTCTGTATTTGTATTTAAAATGTTTTGAAGTTGTATTCAAATAGTTCTTGTATATATCTCAGGTTGGCTTCCAAATATTTTGTATAATCTATAGTTATTTTAAACAGAATTCATCTTTTTTATGCCTGCTGATTTTATTGGTAATTACAGAAATGTCAATTATTTATATGGGTGTATTTATGTTCTAAAACATTGCTTTATTTAGTTATTTAATAGACTTATCATCTGCAAAAAGTGATAGTTTTTTCTCTCTTTACCTATGCTTATTCTTTTGTTCTTATTGCTAAGCTAGCATTTCTAGCACAATGATAAATAGGAATAATGATAATTGATATCTTTGCTTTTACTGCTGACTTTATTAGAAAGACTTTTAATATTTTCATTGTATATAATGCTGGCTCACAATTTTAGATAGATAGTATTTGTTATGGTGTTTTTTAATTTAAATTTTATTTTTTATAATAAAATTTTATTTTTATAATATTTTATTTTTCAAAATACATGCAAAGATAATTTTCAGCATTCACCCTTGCAAGACCTTGTGGTCCAAAGTTTTCTCCCTTCCTTTCCACCTCCCTCTCCCCTAGACATCAAGTAATATAAAATAGATTAAACACATTTCTATACTGCACAAGAAAAATAAGATCAAAAGGCAAAAAAAGGAGAAAGAAAAAACCAAACAAGCAAACAGCAACAACAAAAAGGTGAAGATATTATATTGTGATCCACATTCAGTTCCCATAGTCTTCTCCACGGATGCAGATGGCTTGCTCCATCAGAAGGCCACTGGAATTGGCCAAATCACCTCATTGTTGAAAAGACCCAAGTTCATCACTGTTGATCATCACATAACTTTGTTGTTGCTATGTAGTACTTGTTATGTTAAGGAAAATTGTTTACTTCTTTACTTTTTATTTTTTCAAAATAGGAATGGGTATTACATATTTTCAAGTTTTTTCTGCCTTGATTGAGATAATCATATGATTCTTGTGGTTTGAAAAAATAGGAAAAGAAGGGACATACTACCTATTTTTTTCTATGCTATAAACATCATTTAAATACATAACTCAGAGAGATTAAAAATAAAAAAGAAAATTATAAAACAATGTTCCTAATGAATATTGATGGAAAAATTTTAAATAAGATATTAGCAAGGATATCATAACAATGTGTCCCAAAGATTACACACACACACACACACACACACACACACACATAGAGAAGAGACAAAGAGAGAAGGAGAAGAGAGAGAGAGAGAGAGAGAGAGAGAGAGAGAGAGAGAGAGAGAGAGAAAGAGAGAGAGAGAGAGAGAAAGAGAAAGAGAGAGAGAGAGAGAGAGAGAATTGTAAACATAGTTTGTAGGAGTAGCTAAGTGGTACAGTGTGCTGGAATCTGGAAGATTCATCTTCTTGAATTCAAATCTGGCCTTAGAGACTTACTCACTGTAACCTTGGGCAAGTCACTTAACCATGTTTGCTCAGTTTTCTTATTTGTAAAATTAAGTGAAGAATGAAATGGCAAACTACTCCAACATCTTTTCTAAGAAAACTCCAAACGGAGTTCCAAAGGATGAAACATGACTGAAAAACTGAACAATAGTATCAACATAGTAGACTGTATCAATAACAAGAACCACAAAATCATATAATTATGCCAAGATATAACCAAGCAAATGGCTTACTTAATACAGAAATAAATTGTTCTTTAAATGTTTGATAGAATTTACTTGTAATTTAATCTGATCCTGGTATTGTTTTTTCACCCACTGGAAGATGATTTATGATTTGTTTAATGTCTTTTCCTCTGAGATTGGTTTATTTAAGTCCTTTATCCTTTATTGTTGAATATGGGCTTTTTTATATTTTTGTAAATTCTCATATATTTCATTTAGATTGTCATATTTATTGGTATATAATTGGGTAAATAATTTTTAATAATCTTTTCTTTGTGAATTTTTAAAAAATTTTGATATTGATAATTTAATTTTCTTCTTTCTTTTTAAAACTAATTTGCTAAAAATGCATATCTATTTTTTTAAGCTCCAAGTTTTAGTTATTAATTAAATGTGCTTAAATTTTTTTGCCTTTGATTTTGTCAATTTCTTCTTTGATTTCCTGGATAATTATTTTGTGTTTAACTGCCAACTAATTAAAAACTCCAGTTAAACACCAAAATAGCAACCCAGACTTTCTCTACCACATGCCAGGGGCCTTGGTCTCTCCTCTCCTTTCCTATTCTCCAGCTTCACTTTATATATCATTATTCTGCATTAGAATGTAAGTTTATTTGCATTTGTTCCCCATATGCTTTCTATCGACAAGTCTTCTTGTTTTTATCTTCACAATATCTTATCCTCTCTCCATCATTTACACAACTCCTGCTCTAGTGTAAGCCTTCATTACTTCATGCTTGAATAGTTGAAGAGACTTTCTGCTCTTTCTTACTACTCTAGTACATATTGAACTTGGTGAGCAAAGTGATTTTTGTAAAGTCCAGTTCTGAACATGTCAACCTCCCTCCCCACCCAATAAATTCCAGTTGTTCTCTATTACTTTTAGGATCAAATATAAATCCTCTCACTGCCTTTCTTCTTCCTTCTTTTACCATTTTCTTAAATGTTACTCTTCTCCATCCAGTTACAATGGTCTTTTTTCTCTTCTTCACACATGACTGTATTTTCTGATTCTGGGCCATTTCACTGATTCCCATGATTAGATATTCTCCCTCTTTGCCTGTACCTCCTACCTTCTTTTAAGACTCAAACCAAATCTTGTTTTCTGCCAGTCCTTTCCCTCTTGCTTAGTGCCTTGCACTAAGATTATTTTCCATGTATGCTGTGTGTATATAAACACATTTATGTTGTATGTTGTCTCTTGAGCTCCCTAAGGGTAGGGGTTATATTTTTGTCTTTCTTTGTGTCCTTTGTATTTAGCATAGTACCAGGCACATTTTTTAAAGTGATGTCTGATCTGACTTATTTGGGTTTTCTTGGCAAAGATGATGAGAAAATTGAGGCAGTCAGGGTTAAGTAACTTGACCAGTATCTGGGCCAGGTTTGAACTTAGGAAGATGAGTCTTTTTGACTTCACATTTGGCACTCAATTCACCATCATCTGGTTATCTGGCACACAGTCAGTACTTAATAAATGCTTACTGATTGACTTAGATAGTTTTAGAATGAGTAGAAGTCTGTAGGAAAAAGGTCAGATATGACAGCTGTTAAGTTGATGAGATCAAGAAGACTGGGAAGGGGGAGTGAGAGGAAGAATCCAGCGTGATTCCTAGAAGAATGGCAATGTGATGACAGAATTATATGTTATGAGGAAGGATGGTTTTTAGGGGAATAATAATGAGTTTTGTTTTGGGCATGTGAGTTTGAGATGTATATGTGATTTTCCAATAGAAATGTCCAGCTTATAGCTGGAGCTGTGGAAATCAAATTCAGAAGAAAAAATGGGAAGTGGATAGATTCTTCTCTGGTCTCCCTAACTTTTCACTGACCATCTCCCAAGCTTAGAACACTTTCCCTCCTTTATTATGAATCTAGCACTTCCTTCAAGACTCAATTACAAAGCTGGAGGCTTTTCCTGGTCACTCCTATGCTTAAATCTTTTCCTTCTAACTTTCCTTTTGATTACTTTTCTTTTTGTCTGAGGGTATCATAGAAAAACATAAGTATATTACATTATAATGGAGACAAATATGTATCTCTCTCTCTATATATGTGTATGTATATACACATATGTATGTACATATATGTGTATATATGTATGTATATGTATATGCATGTATGTATGTCTATATACAGATATAGAGAGACAGAGGCAGACAGACACAAAAACATGTGGAGATAGAGACACAGAAACTCACAGAGAGAGAGAGAGAGAGAGAGAGAGAGAGAGAGAAAGAGAGAGAGAGAGAGAAATAGACACAAAGAGACAGAAAGACAGAGAAAGAGAAAGAGAGACAGACAGAGAGAGAGAGAGAGACAAAAGAGAGTGCACTATCTTATAATGGAGTGATTCACTTATTCCTGCAAAATATAAGAAATTTTTCTGCTAGGAGGCAACAAGTAGGTTTGACTAGTTTGGGAAGAATAGAGAGCTTAAAAATAGCCATTGTAGAGACCTTACCCTGAGTCTCTAAAACTGGAAGTGATATGGTTGATGCAGACACTAGATGATGGTAGGCAGCAAATATTAAGGTTTGGTCATGTGAAGAATTCACATTAGGACATTAGTTTAAAAAATCTGAACCTGCCTAACATTTTATAGTTATGGCAATTTAATCCAGTACTTTCTATTCTTAACCAGTGCTATATCTGATAAATTTTTCAAAATCTCAGAGACCTGAATCAATACTTGGCCTCAGATGACAGTCTCAGGTAGAACTGGTTTTTTAAAAAATGGATTAAAAAGCATTTTTAAAGCATGGTGTGAACCTCTCCCAACTTCTTTTTAGTCAATTATTATTTCTACATTGTTGTTTTATTCAATAACTTGAATTAAATTTTAGTAGGCATTTGAGCCTAGAGGCCTCAATATAAGTTTACCATATAAATTAAAAATATTAAAGCAACTCACAAAATGGACAAATATACATAGGGAATCTGTTTCAAAAAGATATTATATTTAGATTTAATATATATATATTTTAGAATATCTCATTTGCATTTGTGGTTCAAATGAATTTTAAATAAATTTTAATTTGACTCTTATTCATAAAATATCTTAGCTTCTGGCTGAGGAACTGAGGAGCTAGCGACTTTTAAAAATTTTATATTTTTAATAATCTGGTCTTTTCATTACTCACACTTTTATTATGAAATTATAGTGTTATAAGGGAACCTGACAGATCATTTAGCTCAGAACCTATGTAATTTAATACCATGAGAAATAACAAACCTCTTTCCCTTTATAGATCATTTCATAACATTCTAATTAAGGGAATAATTGAAAATTTGCATTACACATTGAGAAGTATTTGCTAGGTAGGCAATTTGGTAGAGCGATAGATTGTTGGTCCTGGAATCAGAGGACTTGAGTTCAAATCCAGTCTCAGACACTTACTAGCTGTGTGACCCTGAGCAAGTCACTTAATTCTGTTTGCCTCAGTTCTTAAAATGAGCTGAAGAAGAAAATGTCAAGCCATTCCAGTATCTCTGCAAAGAAAATATTAAAAGGTGTCATGAAGAGTCAGGCATGAGTAAAAAACAACTAAAACAATAGTTGATAATACTTGAACAATTGCACAGGATGAATTTTTTTTGTGGGAATGAAAAGGGAAGGGAAGGCAGAGGTCCTGATCTTTCGTTTCTTTATCATAAAGAATTCAAAGTGTGGAAATTCTCACCACCAATGTAGATCAATAATTCATCTGCAGTGTATATTCTTAGATGATGTGGTAGGGGCCATGAGAAGTTAAATGGTTTGCCCAGAGTCACAGAGTTAGTATGTTGGAAATAAGACCAGAACTCTAACCAGTAGTCTATCTCTTAAACTATAATGCCTCTCACTGTTGTGAAGAACCTTTGTTTCCCAAAGGCAATTCAATACATTTTCTTCTTTTCTCTGCAATTCTAGTACAAGCTCATTGTTTATTTACAGTGTTTTAACAAAATGTATCTTCTTATAAACAACTATGTTTTGACCCTCCAATGGCTTATCATAGTGTGAGCAGTAGGCATTCTTCATCCATTTTTTCCTTTGTGAATGTGTGAGTGAATGAACTTTTGAATGATCATGGATCTCATTTGGGAAGCTCTGGAGGATTACCAGGGCTCAGTGAAATCATCTCAATGCCATTTGTAACCAGAGGTATCTGGAGGGCCTTGTCATCCACAGACAATTCTTCATTTTTGGACTATGCACGGGGCATCCACCATGTTAGTGTCTAGAACTTTGGTCCAGCACTTGCCTCCCTTTTTTATGCCTTACTTAATATTGGTAATGGAGAAGGGATGAGTAATTGAGCCTTGTCAAGGAGAAAGTATGACGCAGGACAGTCATGACATTTCGATTAATGAAGTTTGTTTATTGATCTGAGAGCCAAGGTTTATATACTCTCTATGCTAGTGTTGCAATAACACCAGATGTCTCTAAGTTCCTTAGTGTACATTCCATTGTTACATTTTTGCTAGATATAATCACTAAACAGTAACTAGCAATAACAATCTGGTTACTGCAACATAATCATAAATCCTCTAGTTTGTGATGCCTTGTTCCTGTTCCAGGCATTCATCACCAAACTTATTTTGAATTTATATCAAACGTTTTCCTGATGCTTACTTGTTCACCCTGAAAATGGGAGACACTTTGTTAGGAGAGAGTCTTGAGGTGATACTTGGCTCTAGTGATAAAAAAAAAATAGCTCCTATCCTCAGAGCAAGGAGGAGGCAGATAATCTCTATCTATCTATCTATCTATCTATCTATCTATCTATCTATCTAGGGATCCTCAAACTTTTTAAATAGGGGGCCAGTTCACTGTTCCTCAGACTGTTGGAGGACTGGACTATAGCAAAAACAAAAACTTTGTTTTGTGGGCCTTTAAATAAAGAAACTTCATAGCCCTGGGTGAGGGGGATAATCGTCCTCAGCTGCCGCATCTGGCCCATGGGCCGTAGTTTGTGGACCCCTGATCTAAAATAACAATGAGAAGAACATTTACAGTAAGGGGGAATAATAACAATACATTATATACTTTTATATAACCTTTACATTTTGATATCTTCACAATAATCTGCTGAGGTAGGTGTTATTATTATACCTGCATTTTATAGATGAATAAATTGCAGCAGAGAAATGTTGTTACTGCTAGGATCACATAGCTAGTAAGTTCTATTCTTTACTACGCTACTTCATTGCATTATTCAAGATCAAGAAAGATCTGCATAGATGGCAGTGTTTGATCTGAAATTTGAAGGAGAAAAGGTGATTCAAAGAGGCACAGGTGAAGAGGGAGTGTATTTCAGACATGGGAGATAGCCAGGGCAAAGATATGGAATTTGGACATAAAATATCATATGTGAGGAACAGAAAGTGAATTTAATTGGAGTACAGGATAAAAGTGGGAGACAAATTGGAAAAGTAAGTTGGGGCCAGATTATGAAGGCCTTTAAAAACCAGAGGAGTTTATACTGAATCTTAAAGGCAGTCAGAAGATAGAAGGATATATAGGATATATATATATATATATATATATATATATATAAAATAGTAAACTAATACAGAGTGAAGGGAGCAAAACCAATTGAACAATTTGTGAAGTTAATATTAAAAGTATCAAGTATATCAAATGACATTTTTATTATTTTATGTATTTAAATTGAATGCATTATAATTTCATTTTACTTTGAAATAAAAATGTTCATCTTATCTCTCTTTTTTGCTTATGAATATTAAAAAATGCAATATGGCAACTGATGTGATTTGATACTTCTAGGTATTCTTAAATTCTGGTCTTTCTATAGTTAAAAAAAAGTAAATTAAAATCATATTTGAAAATGTTAGGAATTGTAATCATAATGATTAACCCACAATTTCAGAGGACTCATGATAAAACAGACTGTTTACTTCCTAATAGAGAAGTAATAAACTCAGTGTAGATTGAACTACATAGATGCATATTTATTGTTGTTACTTTTGTTCTTCAGAACAGACCAAAGAAGGAAATTCTTTTGCTTCACTCTACATGTTTATAATTGGGATTTTGTTTTTAATGGGAGAGAGGAGTAAGTGGAAGAGAAGATGGCTCTTTATTTGAAAAAAAAAATTAAGTAAAGTGAAGATAATACAGAATCATTTTCGTTAGCAAAGTAAGTGACAAGACTAGACCTCTTCTTTAGAAAATCACTTTGGGAATTGTATGAAGGACTGATTGAAATGGGAAGAAACTTGAGGCTGGGAGACTAATAAGGAGGTTATTGTAGTTGTCTGGGCAAGAAATGCTAAGAGCCTGAATGAACGTGATAGCCAGGTGATGTGGAGGGAAGAAAGATGATGATAGGAATGATAAGACCTGGCAACTAATGAGAGATGAGAAATAAGAAAGAATGAGTAGTTGAGCATAATATCAAGGATGCATGGTTACTGATGTTCCGTTGGTCACTTTTTTTCAAGGTAATATGATTTGCTTTGATATCCTCTCCCACTTTGTTAGAAAATTTGATCAGTCAGTCAGGAATTTCTTAAGTGTCTCCTATCTGATAAGAATTATCCACTAAGTAGGGATAAAAAGAGAAAAGCAAAATGACCTCTGCCTTCAAAGAGTTTCCATTCTCATTTACGTTAACATGTACATATTCTGGCATATACAAATTCATATATAAGATATCTTTACGAGCAAATACAAAAAGTAATCTTGTATGGCAGGACACTTACAGAGGAGGTTGGAGGAGCATGGGATGCCTAAAAAAAGGCCTCATGGAAGAGATGAAGTTCGAGCCTACTAGTCTTGAAGGGAACTGGACATTCCAGGAAGTAAAGAAACCATTCCAACATGAATGACAGCCAATGTGAAAGCAAGGAGACAGGAGATAAAATGCTATGAGTAAGCAACACTAAATGGATTAGTAAGGCTGGACTGTAGAATATATTCCCTAGAAAGGAAGTCATGAGTGAGACACCTCAATGGAACCAGGTTATAAGAATTGTAAATGCCAAGCAGAAGAATTTATATTCAATGCTACAGATAATAAGAAGGCACTGGAGTGATGCAATGAAATTTAAACTGTAGGAAAGTCATTTCACTAGTTATTATGGAGAATGGATTAGTGTGGAAAGACTTTGGGCTAGGAGACTGTTACAGTTTTATAGATGAAAGATGTTGAAGACCAGAACAAATGGATGGCCAAATCATTTGAGAAAAGGTGAAGGATGGGGAAGATATCATAAAGAAAGAAATGACAAGATTTGGTAGTGGTTTGAAAATGGGTGGTTATGAGGAAGTGAAGAGTTTAGAATGACACAGAAAATAACAAAATTGCATTGTTAGCTTCACTTTTTCTTAGTCCTTATTCTTCTTGAAATCTGTTATTTTTCACACTATTGATCACTATCATCTCTTTGATATTTTCTTCTCTCTAGGTTTTCAGGACATCTGGCTTTCCTCCCCTGCTTTTTAGTGTCCTTTACTGGATCTTCATGCCTGCTAACCATGGATGTCCCACAGTTCTCTGTCCTGTGCTCTTCACTCTTTTCCTTCTATACTGTTTCACTTGGTGATTAGCTCCCATGGTTTCAATATCATCTCTATACTGATTACTTTCCAGTCCAGCCCAAATCTCTCTACTTACCTCCAATTTCAAATTTCCAGTTACCTTTTTTTAGATGTCTTTAACTGGATGTTCTCTTGATATCTTATATACAACATATCCAAAACTGAACTAATTATCTTTCTCCCCAAATCCTGCCTCCACTTCTAAACTTCTGGATTACTGTCAAAGGCACCTTCATCCCCCTAGTCCTCCAGGCTTGAAACCTTTCAATCCATCATACTTGTTGCAAGCAATCTATTGCAAAGGCCTGCCATTTTCATTTTCTCAACATCTCTCAAATCCATGCCCTTGTTTCCTTTAATACTGCCATCACTCTAGTTATAGCCCTCATCTTCTTACTAATGTAATGCTGGTTGATCTATTCAGTTAGAAGTGCTTTTTCCTTTTTTTAAAATTTTATTTTTTTACATCTTTATTTTTAAAAGCTTTTTATTTTCCAAGCAGATGCATATACTTTTCAACATTTGCCCTTCAAAACCTTGTGTTCCAAATTTTTTATCCCCCCCCCTTCCCCTCACCTCTTCCCCTAGACAGCAAGTAATTCAATATGTTAAACATGTTCAACTTTTCTATACATATTTCCATAATTATGGAACAAGAAAAATCAGATCAGAAAAGAAAAAAGAGAAAGAAAACAAAATGTTAGCAAACAACAGAAAAAAGTGAAAATACTATGTTGTGATCTATACACAGTACTCTCTCTGGGTACAAATGGCTCTCTCCATCTTAAGACCATGGGAACTGGCTTATAATAAGTGATTTTTCTTAACACACAAATCTGACTATGTTACCACCTCACTCAATAAACTCTATTGGCTCCATAAAAAGTCCAGAGCCAAATATTAAATCCTCTGATGTTCAAAGGCTCCCATAACTTAGCTTTCTGGTCTTTTTACATCTTATGCCCCACCATGTACTTTTTTGACCCAGTGACACTGGCATCTTTATATTTATGAATGCTATTTCTATTTCTTAATTTAGCACATCCAGGACTGTGATGCTATACTTTGATGTAGGGACTTCAGTATCTTAAGTGGGAAAAGAATTTGTTATAAAAACTTTTACCCGTCTTTTCTCTCTCTACACCTTTGCAAGCCCTTATATCTTTAAATGCCTTCATGATAACTTCTTTAACTGCATCTTTGGCCAAGCTTATTAAAAGTTTGTTTCTCTGTCCCATACTTTTTTCCTGTTTTATGAGGTGGTATTACTCAAAGCCTTTCACCATCAGTCCATGTAAACTTTTACATGGAAATATGTTTATTATATTTATGAAAAATATGTTTATATCCTAAGTCATTATTGCCCTTGGATGCCATGTCTCTTTCTCAATAATTTCAAACCTTCACTGGTTAAAGCAGTTTCCAAGTTGTTTTTTTCCCTTATTATGGCAATTAATGTATACTAGTAAAATGTGTCTGTATGAAATTGTTTTAATTGGTATTGGTGTCTATATATATTGCCACCTTTAAGCACCAATAAATTTTTTAAATAATTGAAGTTGGAGGTGTTTTTAATTTACATTTATATACTTTTGCTCATTTTCATTCTAGTTTTGCAATTATTTTGGTTTTTGTTCTAAAATCTGACTGCACTGTTAAGTCAGGAATAGTTTCCATTTCAGTAACAAGTAGTTTCTGTCTTTTAAAACATAATTGGATTCAATATTTGTAATAACATTCAGTGCTCACAATGTCCAACACTTCTTACTTCTTGAACTATTCATGAATTATACCTCCTTCCTGTAATTAGAGATGGGAGAAACTCTGGGATATGAAACAAAGTATATATTGCTAGATCAAGTCCAGTATCAACTGCTTTTAGTGAAATGCAATTTTTTTTTTTTTTGTTCTTCCAAATCTTTTGGATAAAATTAGCTGGATAGGCAAAGAAGGATATATAAAAATTAATGCGAAGAAAAGGTATTGATGAAATGAGGAAAAGAAAGTATGATATATAAACATATTAGCTTATCTTGATCTTTAGGCATTCAACATTTTCTAACTTTTAAAAAACTCTAATATACTCCCCAATTCCTATCTTTTCTGTGAGGTCATTGATTATAAAATTATTTGTTCATGTCATCTGTAGGGAATTTTAGCAAATTCTTTATAAAATTTCTCTTCCTTTCCCTAAATTTGACCAAGTCAAAGTGCAGGTATTATTTTCATATCCTTAATCCTAGATAGACTACTTCTTTTAATGAAGCTTATGGTAGTCAATTTGCATTATTGTCTCATATTTAATTTACAATCCACTAAAACTCCAGATTTTTTTTTTCATCCAAAACTGCTGTCTACCATATTTTCTTCATTGGCACTGTGTAAGGAGCACTGATATTAAAGTTAGGGAAACCCGAATCCAAGTCCTGCCTCAGGCAACTTATTAACTGAAATTCTTAAGCAAGATGCTTATCTTCTCTCAAGTTCCTCTTTTGTGAAATGAAGTAGTACTTACTTTACGAGGTTGTTGTGAGGATCAAATAGGATAATGCAGCACTTTACAAATCTTAAATAAATAACTACATATTGTTAATTATTATTATTAGCAATAGGGTCTGGACTTGTAAATTCATTGGTATAGAGAATTCCCAGTTGAAGAAACTCTATTAATGAAACTTTTTAAAGAGATGCCTGGAATACTGTGGTTAAGTGATTTGTTCAAGATCATACAGTTGGTACATGTCAGAGAAAAAGACTTGAACCCTGGTGTTGGCATTGAGCCCAACTCTATTGTGTTATGATGCTGATTATCATCATCATTTTATTCCTGACTACTTATAATTTATTTTAAAAACTCAAATTAGGACTTTTTTCAGCCCAAATATATGGATATGTGGGATGGGCTGTTGAAGTTTATTATTACATTTTTCCAGTGTACTTAAAGATATCATACATTAAACACTGCTTTCAGAACTGTCCAGCTTATCTCTATTTCCCTGTTTTCCTGTTTTTATTTAAAAATGTTTAAATGGTTTATCTTTTCTTTTTAGAGAGGGATTTCACAATTGCTATAATATTTTCCCTTCTGATCACCCTCATCCCTATTAAAACCAATCAACCAATCCAACAAACCAAAGTAACTGTGTAGATTAAAACAAATCCACAGGCTAGCTAGGTCCAAAATTTGTCTGTCTGTCTGTCTGTCTCTCTCTCTCTCTCTCTCTCTCTCTCTCTCTCGATACTTGAGTCTAATCTTTCTTTATATGTAAATTGGCTAAGCAAAATGCTTGATCAGGAGATTCATTGAAATGTACTTCTTTATTGCTTTAACCAGTTCTTAAATCTTTCAAAGTTGTTTTTCTTTACAGGGTTGTCTATGTAAAATTTCCTGCCAATTCTGTTTACTTCACTCTATATCAGTTCCTACTTCCCAGGATTTTCTTGAAATCATCTTTCTTCATTAAAGTGAAAATTCATTATATTCATATACTTTTTTCAGCCCTTCCCCAAATAATTAGGAACCTTCTTAGTTTCCACTTATTTTCCTTTTCATTTTGATTATCCCTTTAGAATAAAATTTATTTTGTTTGCAACTATTATCTTTCCCTCTTCAAAACCTCCTGCCCCACCATCTTCTCTTGTTTCCTCCTTTGGGTTTGATATATTTTTATATTTTGTGTTTCTGTGTTCAATCCAAATTTGTCTGATTCAGGTAAGAAAGAGTGAAGTCCCTCTGATGCCCACTTTTCCCAACTTCTTTCATGTCTTTTCTCAGGTCTGTACTGCTGAAGTAGCCATGAAATTTAACAGCCCCTTGGCTATCTGAAGAGCCTTTTTAAAGAATTGCATTGTTCACTGTCTGGCATGAGAAATGGCTAGAGAAGGTGCCCTAAAAGTTGTTTGCTTCATCCAATTTTGGCTGGCTTGCCATGGCAGGTGGGGACCCCATCTTGTGATCATAAACACACAAAAAATGTACAAAAACTTTTGCAAAGATAATTCCACTCATCACTGGTACATGGAATGTGTGTACATACACTTATGGACAATGCAAAAGTCAGTAGACCTTAATGACAAACAGTTCTTGTGAAAGATCTCAGCAGATAATGTATCCAAATAGTAGCTCTGAGTTAAACAAGGCTGGCAAATGAAGTCCAGTTACCCAAGTGGGAGCTGTACACATGTTTTTTGGTATGGTCACAGTGAAAGGGAGCATCATGAAGATGGTCTAGATTTTGTACTCAAAACTAATCTAGTCAACAAGCTTGTATGTCTACCAAGAGAAGTAATGACAGACTCATGAAAATGAGATTGACACTTGCAGGAAAGTGCCATGCCACCAAAATCAGTGCATATGCTTCTACCATGACAAACCTGAATGAAGTTAAAGAAAAAAATTTATGAAGCTCTAGAAACCCTCATGATTATCAATGTACCAAAAGAGGAAAAGCTTATAATTCTGGGTGGTTTTAATGCAAAAGTAGGCACAGACGATCAGGGAGTCCTTTAGAGGAATGGAGTCTGTTTTCTGTTTACTAAATGTAACAAAATGTCATGGATTCACTATCACAGCAAACATTGGCATTTAATAGTCTATGTCACTGTAAGGAGAAGAGATAGATAGGATGTGAGAGTGACAAAGGCAGTATGTGGTGCAGAGTGCTGGACTGATCAAGCTTAAATATTTGCATTCAACAAAAGTGGTAGTTCCAAGACACAAGAAGATTTAATGTCAACTTAGATTAGAGGGATTTTCCACAAGTTGTTAATTTGAAGCAAAGTTAAGTCAACACATAATTGGCAACAGTGAAAGGAAATGAGTGGGCAGCTTGCAGAGATTTGGTGTACAGCACCACATTTATTCATCTGGGCCAGAACAAACATCAAGATTAGTTTGTGAATGATGGGGAAATTCAGAAGCTGCTGAATGAAAAATGAGAATTCCACAGAATTTACCAGCAGAAGAATTCATCTATCTCTAATAAAGCTGCGTTTAACTCCATCAAAAGTAAAGTACACATGAAGCTTAGAGAAATGCAGGATTCACTAAGAAGGCAGCTGAAATTCACTTCTATGCTGGTAATAATAATCCAAAGTGCTTTTATGATGCCCTGAAAGCTAGTTATAACCCAAAGGCCTGTGGT
Organism: Sarcophilus harrisii; assembly: GCF_902635505.1. Lineage (NCBI taxonomy): Eukaryota > Metazoa > Chordata > Mammalia > Dasyuromorphia > Dasyuridae > Sarcophilus > Sarcophilus harrisii. The sequence goes on from NC_045426.1 coordinate 447,359,427, forward strand.
GTACCTCAGCAGCTCAGTTCTGATGGAACTATACTGATTATATGATAAGGAAACAATATTGGTGAGATAGCTGAATACTTCCATGGTGTTCTTAACAGACTATCATCAGTCAATGCTGAAGTCCCTGACTGTATAGCTCAGGTTGAAGTCAATCCCTCTCTAGCCAAATTTCCATGTGAAGAAGACATTCTGAATGCTATTTGCCTCTTCTTGGTGCTGGTTTTATTCCAGGTGAGCTTTACAACATGAGGGTCTGCTGCTCACACAAAAGCTGACTAAAATTTCTTGGTTTATATGGCAAGAGGTCATCCCCCAGGAGTTCAAGGATGCCTCTATTGTCCATCAATACGAAGGTAAAGGAAATAGGTAGACCTGTGACAATTATAGGGTGTGTGTCTTTCTTAATCATTGTTGGCAGGATTCTTGCCAGAATCCTCCTTAATAGGTTCATTAAAGGATGAATCTGGAAGATGGTCATCTACCTAAGGGCCAGTGTGACTTCAGAAAGGGTCAAGGAATGATTGATACGGTGTGAGCTGCCCCTACAACTCCAGAAGAAATGCCAGGAACAGAACAAGGGTTCTATATACAACATTTATCGATCTGACCAAGGCCTTGGATACTGTCAGTCATGAGGCACTGGGGGGAAATTATGGCAAAATCTGGATGCTCAGATAAGTTCATCCGTATTCATGTCAGTTTCATGATGGCATGCTCACCAGGTTCTGTATAATGGGCAATATTCTTGGATTTCCCCTGTCACCAATGGAATGAAGTAGGGCTGTATGCTTGCTCCCACGCTTTTTGGCATGTTGTTCTCAGCAATGCTGTCAGATGCCTTCGGGAGGATGAAAGCGGTATCACTATCAACTACCACACTGATGGTAAATGATTAAACTTGGAAAGACTAAAAGCCAAGACTAAAGTGGAAGAAAAGTTGGTTTATGGATGTCTATGAAATCTGGACAGTATAAAGGTTCCCTGCCTGGAAACTAAATTGTTTCCCTTTGATTGGTTTGGGAAGACTCAGAAGATCACTTGGCAAGATAAGATACCAGACACTGAGGTCCTTATCAAGCTAAACTGCCAAGCATTCAAACTCTACTGCAGGGAACACAACTCCCTGGCCATATTATTCAGATGCCAAACACACTTGCCTAAGACTTTTCTAGAGAACTCATGCAAGGCAAGCATTTATATGGTGCTACAAGGATATTCTCAAGGCCTCTCTCTGAAGAACTTTGGAATCAATTGCACAACGAAGCAACACGTCATTGCAAAGGACCAAGCAACATGGCATACCTACATCAAACAGGTGCTCTACTCTGTGACCAAAGCAGAATTCTAGTAGCTCAGAAGAAATAGATGTGCAAATTTGGAGACATCTCCACTCCAAATATTCATGTGGACTCTTTGTGCCTGACCTGTGCTAGAACTTCTTCCAAGCTCATATTGGTCTACTCAGTCAAACACACTGTACCTTGCATAGTAATATAATTTTACTCTTCTTTGAGAATGAAGAATAACCAACCAACAATCTCCCTCTGAGTTCTGTAAGTTCCTGACAAGTTTAATTCTAAGAATAATAGACTGCTGTTTGACTCAGCCATTTGGGAAGCTCTGCTGGTTTAGAGGAACAAAACAGAAAGCTTCTTTTTGGTCTAGAAATATTATCCTGGTTATTGTTTTGTAAGCTTTAGACAGGCCTGAAAGCTGGAACGAAGACCCTGTTCTCCTCCTGAGTTCTGAGCTGTACCACTGCTGTTTGGCTCAGTTCACTTTGAATCTGTGACCAGGTACTTCATAGTGAGCAACAAAACTGCTACTTGGCACCTTTTCCTTTTTGAAGTGCTCTTCTTGCCCTGGTACACATCTTCATCTAGCACTGGGATATTTCCCCACCTACAGCTTCTGGAAAGATACCTTCCCCAGTATCTGCAGTTTCCATATAGAGATCTGGACTGGAAAAAATGACTCATGGATTTCTCCATCAGATTTTGGTCTGGTCTATTTTTGACATTCTTTTATATCCTTCATTTTTTTTGGGGGGGGGATTGTTCACCATGTTCTTGTTACTCTACCATCTTGGCTCCATCTCTTTGGCAGCGTTTTATTTCAATATTTCCTACTATATATAGTAAGTTACACTACTTTTGTGATTTTCTGGACTCAAATTCCTTTCCTTCTGCATGCTGTATTTTTTTGATGTGGATTTTGGCTGGCATTCCTGAGGCTTTTTTCTTTTGGGATTTTTCAAAGGAAGCAAAAGGTATAGTCTTTCTATTTTTCCACTTTGGTTTCTAGTTACAATAGAGTCGGATATTTTGTCATTTATAATTTCCTAAAATACAATTCCAGGCTCTCATTTTAAAAAAACGAGGAAATCCAGTGATTCTGAAATCTATCCATCTGACAATATTTCCCAGAGTTGTTTTTGTCAGATATATTTTCTATTTTTTCAGTCTTTAAATCTTGTTCTATTTCTTACTCTCATGGAGTCATTGGTTTTGTTGGCCAGTTCTAATTTTGAGAGAGTCCATTACTTGTATGCTAATTTCTTTTCTAAGCCCTTTCCTTCTTATTCTTTCTCCAAGATTTTATTTCATTATGTCAGGCTTCATTTCTTCTAGATATTCATATAGTTATTAGAGACTACAATTTCCCCCTCCACATGAATCCTTGCTTTCAGTTGTTAGCAAGTCACTATCCTTCTAGGTTGGATTTTTGGGTATCTTTAGGTATTTGGGCACTTATTATCATTTTTAGTGATCTGTAATTTTTTCCAGTTTATTCATGTCTCTAGCTTTAGTTACTGAACTGAGCTTGTGCTAGGACCAGGCTTTGCTCTCTGCTATGGTTGGTGGATAGGCCTGAACTTTTCCAGTGTCACTATTACCCCCAAGTTAGGTCCTTCTGGATCTTTGAAACTTGTGGTATTGGTTCTTCAGATTCCTTTGTGGTGGCTTAGAACTGAGTCCCAGGAAGCTTGGGGCCCAGTCTTGAGATGTCCAAGGCTGACTGTAGCTATGCATGGCCACAGTCACTGGTCTGATGCTTTCTTCCTCCTCAGCTTTGTACAATACCCCTATCCCTGGATGCAACAAAATCAACTTAAGCAAAAATTTCGCTTAGGCTACTACTAATGTTAATTTGTAATTCTTGTACTTAGAGGCCAGATTTGGAAGGAATGAAGGACTACTTACTGTAGTCAATGAATGTGCTAAGAAGTATGGAGAAATCAAGGCATGGAATAGATTTTTTTTTTCCCTTAGTGATACTACAAAGTATAAAATTTATCTGTGAATGTTTAAAAAGTCAGCTCTCAATCAACAAAAATAGTCAACTTTGTAAGCAATATGTATTCGTTAACATCAAATTTTATCTGGTTTAGTGACACATTTTTTAAAAATATTGTTTCAGGAATCAGACTCTTCATTGGCAAGCAATTGGTAATCCTCGATGTCAAGGAACATGGAAAAAAGTTCGGCGAGTGGACCACTGCTCCTGTCCAGCTGTGCACAGTTTCATTTTTATTTAAAGCATAAGCAATTTTTAAAAACATGTAAATACTTTTAATATCATAAAGAACATTTAATACATTTCACAAATCTTTAAAAATTATTTGCTATGTGCTAAACACTTGTCATGCTTTGATGAGAATAAAGAATAAAGAAGGGAATTGTGGCATAGAATCCATGTCTTAAAAGTAAGGGACTATCCCACATGACTACTATGAAGTTTGTCTATACTAGATACTTCTATAGACTCTCCTTGTAGGAAGTCTATGAGACACACATGATACATATTTGTATTGCATTGAAGTTATCATCCCACATCCAACAAAAGTATTTACATTTCATGTTAAGATTTTTTTTTCCATGTCAAACATCTCCTTTGAATTTCCTAAATCATCAGGAATGATGAAGACCTGAATAACTAGGTGTGGATGGCAGAGAAAGAATGAAATATTGATGGAATTGCTCTCTGAAACAAGCAGGAAAGCAGTGGATGGGATCAATTTAACCTTATGGCCCCCGTCTTGCTTTGTACAGTCAAGATATCCAAATTATATCAAACCCCTGTGGTTAAATTTCCCCTATAAAACTCTCCATGGTTTGTCATCTTTGCTTAATCTACAAAGTTATAGCTTGGAGTTATAGCTCACCACAGTACTCTGCCTACTGGTATCTTTCCTCTGATCCCCCTACCATGCTTCATGGTGTCTCTCCTCTGATCTCCCAGTATAAATCATGGTGTCTTTCTCCTTACAGTTAACTCTTTTAGGGTACTAAACTCGATGGATTTAGGGCATGCTCCAACTTCATGGAATATTCCCCTTCTCTTGGTTAATTGTGAGTTCTACTAGGGAACTTGTCTTTTCCATTAATTGTTAAAATCCCTTTTCTTGTTACCTATATGCTCTCCCAATTCTATTTCATATTTACTACTCCTGGTGTCTACTGTATCTCTTCATTTTGTCTGTACTTCTCTTAAATAAACCTACCTTTTGCCAAAGAGAATGACCACTGCGAATTCTTCACCAGTGAACCCTAACATTTAGTGTTTACATAGATCTCAACATTTGATGCTCTCTTTGATCACATTTAGGCACATTGGTGCCTAAAACTACATCAAGGAATATTTCCTACTGATTATTGGTCCTTATTCTCAAAAACTTTTCAGACAGGTTATTTAATTTTTCATAAGCACTTCATAACATTTAATGCTCTTGTAAAGTTTTTATTGGAGAGAGCAAATGGATACTGATGTTTATGACAGACAGCCCAATGTTAAATTGAGTGTTGATATAACTTACTTTTAATATAATCATGCAGGAAACTTAGGAGTAGAACAATTGTGTAAGTTATAGAATTTCACTTCCATTAGCATCCAAGAAACATTTTAACTCTAAAAATTTTAAAGAGCCTCAGAAATATCTGAGAACTCCCCAAAGGAGTGTTTTAAACCATGGGACCTTGCTTAATGATGTAATTATATCTTTAAGAAACTTTTGAAAAAATTCTATTTAAAAATTGAAATAAAAATACTCCTTTTGTTTTTTTGTGTACGGTTTTCTTGGGGACGAAAAGGGAAGGTTAATTTACATAAGACCAGAGTAAAGCAGCAGGATATTCCAGTGCTGTACTCTGCCAGTAACTTGTCCTGATGAATGGAGTAAGGCTAATGACTTTATACAACTCTCCCTTACTTAAATCCAATTAACTTGAAAATCAAAACATCTTCCTGATATCAAAGAGAATAAAGGATGAACAATGAACAAATCAGAGTTTATCTTTCAGAGATGATGTCTTCCCAAAATCTTTACTGTAGAAATTGTTCTTCTAGTTTTGTTCACTTCACATGATTTCTTGCAAATCCTAGTTTTTCTGAAACTATTCCCTTCATTATTTCTTGTAAAATACTGTTTATTACTTAACCCTGGGCAGTCACTTTATTTGTGAATGCACTAGCATTAGTCGGTATTCTACATTGCCAGTCTCTCCTAATTCCCAGGGCAGAGAATCCTCTGGCCACTGACCTTTGCAGTGTCAACTAACTTTACCTGACTCACCTCCTCTGAGGTCTTCAGAGGTCTCTGGCTACAATTTCTTGAATCATAGTTTAATAACAGATAGCGCGTTCAAGAACAGCCATGTGCAAACTTAAAGCCACATAATGCCCTAACTCGTTAACTCCCAGATGACCACCTGGTCTGTGAGAGACCGAGGTGTTCACTATCAAGCTCCTTACCTCTCTTGGCTATCCATCCACTTGGCTCAGCTATTCCAGGATACAGAACAATCTCCTGCTGCAGTGGGCTTAAAAAAGGGTGAGGCCACACACAGCCAATCAGAGAGGGAGCTCTCTAGATATGGTTGGGATCCTGCCCATGGGGCAGTCCCTAGCCATAGAAAGTAATTTCTGTGCTGGGAACTAATTCCCCGCTGTTCAAACCTCCTGTTTGCTCTAGGCTTGACTCATAAAAATGCCTTTACAATTTCTTACCACACTAGAGTATTCCATCACATTCATACATACCATAACTAGTTCGTTCATTTCCCCAAATAATAAGCATCTCCTCAAATTCCAATTCTCTGCCACCATAAAAGAAGTTGCTTCACTACATATGGAGGTGGGTACCGTTTATTCATTCTTTGGTTTCAAACCTAGTAGTAGCATTGCTTGGTTGAGGGGTATGCAGTTTGTTAGTTTATTGGATATAGTTCAAAGTTGCTAGAAAATAAAAAGGTGAAAAGTCAGTCCCTACCATGACTACATTTAAGGACAGTCTGGGAGTGGGGAAGATATATACACACAAAAATGAACAGGGTGCAAGTAGACCTAACATGCATCAAAAAAATGGAGAGCGCATACTTTCTGAAGGGGAGCTGAAATGAGGAAAGGTTTCTTTTAAAACGTTGCATCTGAGTTATATCTTGGAGGAACAAATGGATTTCCAACAGGTTGAGATGATGAAGAAAAATTATTAGTTATTTGGTAGATGGTGTACAGAAAAACATGAAGGTAAGATATTACAGAACATTTATTAGTTGAATTTATCTAGAAGATAATTCTTGAAGAGATGAAATAAAGGTGAAAACAAGATGGTGGAGACTATGGAGATTCTTAACATAAGACTGTAGAGTGTATTTTAAGCTGCAGGGATAAGGTGACAACTGAACAGTTTGAGAAGTGGTATGGTCCAAATTGTGTTGACAACAGTGTACTGGTAGAGGTACCTAGGTGGAACAGTGTACAGTATGTTGGTTTTGAAAGACTGAATGTTAATCAAATCTCAAATATACAAACTTAAATCATCTTCTCCAAAAAACATTGAGTATACTTTTAACCTGACATGGGTGTGTAACATTTTCAGCTTCCTTTTGTGTACTACCTTCCACTATTAAAGTATAAGCTTCATTTGAATTTATTTTTAGCAACTATGCTCAGGTTAGCATATAGCAAGCACTAGGTTTCAAATTACCTGATGGGCCTAAGGAAAAAAAAAAGTTAAGAACTCTTGTGCTGTACTACTATCTAAGATGACTGAAGCAAAGGATGTTAAGAAGTCAGTCAGTTTCAATCAGGCAATAGAGTCCTGGTAACTATCTGAATTTTTGCACATACATATACTTGGCAACAATATGTGGATTTGAATCTTTTATTTAGTAATACACAATTCCAACAGTACAAGGGTCGACTCAATTTTTAAACAGAAAATGGAAAAAATACACAACTATTCTAATATTTCTTACATCCAATTTACAAACTCCAATCCCTAATAACTTGCAATGCAATTCTAAAATTACCATAAATTTGACATGTTATTTTTTCCTGGTTTGATATTTTAACAAAGAAAAACATTCTAGCTAGCCCAACTAACTTGATGCATTCATCATGCATACAACTAAATGATTCTATATATTCACTGACCATGACATGAAGATAATGCTTGAGGTGAACAAGTGATGGTGATTCCAAGAGTTTATTCTAATCGTTTTCACCTAAGTGATATTAAAATTATTAATTTGATCTATCAGAATTCAAATGTTTCTAGGACAATTAATACACTTTACTGGTCCTATGTTAAATAAAGTCAAAGATTTGATCTTTATGATGTATATTTTCATATAGAATATTACATGAGTCAAGTTTAGCATATAAGTTAAAAGTCTAACATAACAAATTCAAAACAATGTTATAGAAAATTTATTAGCCAATATTATGTTACTTTAAATAATTTGTTACCTTTAACCTTCCTCCTTATGTGAAAACATACAATGAACAGAAGTAAACATTGTATATTTTATGAATTAGTTTTTGAAAATTAAGCGACATACTAATGCCCTAAAGTCAAGCAATTGTATCTTAGCAGGACATAATTGTTTAGTGACTCAAAATATCCAAATTTTGTTTGGCAGGTTTTTTTCCCAGACTATTCTACATTAAAGTGAGCAGGATGACAGCATGTGGCCTGGTACAAAGACAAAGTACTAAAAAGCCTTTCCAATAACTTTGTCCTACAGAAAAATATACTATCACACCAAAACATTTAAAAGTTTCAAAATACAATAGCTAATGTTTAAAGCAAACCAATTGATTTAGGAGCTTTTCCACATTTAACCCATCTTTTATAAACACATTTAGTCTTCACTGCCCTAAGAAACTAATTCTAACCTCTTCAAAGTCCGCCACCTGTCCTTTAACATAACATTTGTCCGACTGCAGAATGTGTAACTTGTGAGAATTTTCTGCCAACGTCCCTCTCCATATTTTTTCACCCCTGATTTCAGTTTCTGGTCTTCATCCGAACTCCATGCCTTTCGACAAAAATAAGAGAAAGTTAAGTTCACACAATTGTTCTTGGTTCCTTATTATGTATATTTCTAGATTCTTTGATGTACCACTGCTGTCCAATTCCAACAATTTGGGTAAGTAAAAATAAATTTTTGGGGTTAAATGTACGTAAACTATAATTCTTTCAGCATAGAGTGCTGTTGGAAGAATTGTGACTGTTATTGTAATAAACAGAGACCACAGCAGTAATATATTAAAAAGATTCAGAGATCTGCATTAAAATTCTTTGAAAACAAAGCCCAAAAACTATGGCTACAGATCCCTAAAACTAAGGATTTTTTCTTTTCTGAGCAATAAAATGGATTTAGGAAATTAAGGAACTACAAACAATTACCACATCATACTCAGGTACAAAACTTTTTGTACAGTATAGTTACTTTCAATATCCAAAACAATTATAGGATTCATTCATTACAATAAACAATACTTATTTTCCAGTAGTGGCATATTCTCTACTACTGTTAATCAAGTCATTCCTCCTTTTTCTCCCTCTCTTCACCCCCATGTGATAAAATTTTCATATCAAAGAAAAATTAGCAATCTATAGTAATATCAAACATTAAAAAAGTATTACCAAAAGCAGCTTATCAAATATGGGTACACTACATTTTTAAAAAGAACAAACTTTTCTGCAGATGGACATAATTAGCTTATGATCAATTTCTAAAAATATTTATCTCTAAGATTACACACATTTCAGTTAAGAGGCTATTTTCTCTGATTGGAAGAGGAATTATAAAATATTCTTTGATTACATTCTTGGTTAAATGGACTTGGTTAAGTCCAGATTTATGGTAATCCCTTCACATACATTTTGACCTGGGAGCACCAAACATATTTACAAAGAACAGGTGGCTAGTGTTATAATACAGCCTATGAGTATGGACTAGAAAAAAAAAAATCTAACTAGATAACAGAGTAACTAAAATATTACCTTATTAAAATGGTGCTTTAATCAAATGAGTCAGTAAGCAAGCTCTTTACTATTTTCAAAGAGGCTAATAAACAAGGAGAGAGGAATTCTTATAACTTCTAAGGAAAGAGAAGGTTTCAAGCATAGAAAAAAATTTCATTTTAAAGATACCTAGAAAATTAAAAATTACTGAATTATTTGGCCATTTTCTGCCTCAATATTTTTATTAGAATCAATGGCATTAGGAAGGATGAAATGGGAGCAAGAAAGTGTACAGCAGACTTTTGTAGACAAAAACAAATTAAAGTATAAAGAACATTATATTCTAATATTTATTGTTGGCTATTTAAAAATTTTTGATACAACAGAGAAAAATGTTGCCCTAAATGTTCTTTCACACATAAAAAAATTCCTCAAAAGATGTAATAAACATAACTGTTTGATGATTCTGAAATGAAGGCATAAAATAAGGAAATCTATGCTTGAGCAAGGTCTTTGCCATCATCCTGGAAAACTGCGTCACATCACAACATCAAAATTAAAGAAATATACCCTTATAGATGGCTATCCAGAAGCGCCTATTTGTGGATGACATTGTGCAGACTGCACCAATCCTAGAATGCAACAAAGCCTCATAGAGATCAATAATCACTTGTGAATTATAGACAAAGTCATATTAGAAAAAACAAATGGATGAAGAGTTTCTTTATTCAGACTACAATAGATGATTGAACCATCCACGGAACTTTGTCCATTAGAACATATCTTGAACAATGAACAGAACCCCACAACCAAAGGAGAGAAAAACACAATTCTTGTACTCTTAACTGGTAAGTGCAGCCTGTGACTCATTACCAAAGGTTATTTATTTTAAAAATGGGTTCTTGTTGTTGATAGCATAAAATATTTGGGAATCTATCTACCAAAGGAAAGTCGGGAATTATATGAGCAAAATTACAAACCACTTTCCACACAAATAAAGTCAGATTTCAATAATTGGAAAAATATTAATTGCTCTTGGATAGACAGAGCGAATATAATAAAGATGACAATATTACTTAATCTATTTATTTAGTACTATACCAATCAGACTCCCAAGAAACTATTTATTTTAATGACCTAAATAAAATAACAACAAAATTCATCTGAAAGAACAAAAGGTCAAGAATTTCAAGGGAATTAATGAAAAGAAAAAAACAAATGAAGGTGATCTTGCTGTACCAGATATAAAACTATACACTTCAATAACAATACTGTATGAGGATGTATTCTGATGGAAGTGGATATCTTTGACAACAAGAAGATCTAATTCAGTTCCAATTGATCAATGATGGACAGAATCACCTATACCCGGAGAAGAACACTGAGAAACGATGTGGACTACTTGCATTTTTGTTTTTCTTCCCAGGTTATTTTTACCTTCTGAATAAAATTCTTCCTGTGCAACAAGAGAATTGTTAGGTTCTGCAGTACTACCTAAACTAATCTATTTATTTAGTGCTTATACCAATCAAACTCCCAAGAAACTATTTTACTGACCTAAAAAAAAACAAACAAAAAAACAAAAAACCCAACAAAATTCATCTGGAAGAACAAAAGGTCAAGAATTTCAAGGGAATTAATGAAAAAAAAAAATCAAATGAAGGTGGCCTAGCTGTACCTGATCCAAAACTATATTATAAAGCAGTGGTCACCAAAACCATTTGGAATTGACTAAGAAATAGATTAGGTGATCAGTGGCATAGGTTAGGTTTACAGGACAAAATAGTCAATAATTATAGCAATCTAGTGTTTGACAAACCGAAAGATCCCAACTTTTGGGATAAGAATTCACTATTTGACAAAAACTGTTGGGAAAACTGGAAACTAGTATGGCAGAAACTAGGCACAGACTCACACTTAACACTGTACACCAACATAAGATCAAAATGGGCTCATGATTAGGCATAAAGAATGAGATTATAAATAAATTAAAGGAACATAGGATAGTTTACCTCTCAGACTTGTGGAGGGGGAAGGAATTTGTGACCAAAGAAGAACTAGAGAACATTATTGACCACAAAATAGAAAATTTTGATTATATCAAATTAAAAAGCTTTTGTACGAAGAAAACTAATGCAAACAAGATTAGAAGGGATACAATAAACTGGGAAAACATTTTTAGTCAAAGGTTCTGATAAAGGCCTCATTTCCAAAATATATAGAGAATTGACTCTAAAAGAAATCAAGCCATTCTACAATTGATAAACAGTCAATTTTCAGATGATGAATTGAAACTATTTCTTCTCATGAGTGTTCCAAATCACTACTGATCAGAGAAATGCAAATTAAGACAACTCTGAGATACCAATACACACTGTCAGATTGGCTAAGATGACAGGAAAAGATAATATCGAATGTTGGAGCAGATCTGGGACACTGATGCATTGTTGGTGGAGTTGTGAATGGATCCAACCATTCTGGAGAGCAATTTGGAATTATGCCCAAAAAGTTACCTGCAGGATGATTTCAGAAAGGCCTGAAGAGACTAACGTGAACTGATGCTGAACGAAATGAGAGAACCAGGAGATCATTATATACTTCAACAATAATAGTGTATGGGGATGTATTCTGATGGACATGGGTATCTTCAACAAAGAGAAGATCTAATTCAGTTCCAATTTATCAATGATGGACAGAATCAGCTATACCCAGAAAAGTAACACTGGGAAATGAATGTGGACTACTTGCATTTTTCTCTTTCTTCCTAGGTTATTTTTACCTTCTGAATCCAATTTTTCTTGTGCAACAAGGGAACTGTATGGATATGCATATATATACTGCATTTAAGATGTACTTTAACATGTTTAATATATATGAGACTGCCTGCCATCTAGGGGAGGGAGTGGAGGAAGGGAAGGGAAAAGTTGGAACAGAAGTGAGTGCAAAGGACAAAATTGTAAAAATTACCCATGCATTTGTTCTGTCAATAAAACACTATAATTTTAAAAAATGGGTTCTTGTTTAGTTGAATTATTTAATTCAGTCAGTATTCAAAAGATGCCATCAAAAAGATAAATAAGATGAACTGATCATTTGACAAATGAAAGATAAATGGATAGATGGCTTGCGTATTCCATGAAATGTCAAGAAAATGAAGAAAAATACCAGTGGCATGCCAGATGGGCCTACTATGATGGATATATGGGATGACATAAATATCACAGAAGATTAAAAAGGTAAAGAACTTTATTCTGAGAATGTAGCTATTTTGATAAAACCATAGATTTTCTAAAGAAAATAAGGCCTTTTGTTTTTGGGAAATAGAGCAATAACACATGGTGCCTATTAATTTTTTTTTTTTTTTGTCTTGATGTGCTATTATTTATTGGTTGTACAGCCCAAGGACAGACATTAAAGACAGAAAGGTACAAAGGCATAACAGAATATTCATAGCATACATTTTCATGGTAACAAAAAGCAGAAAACAAAAAACCAAAAAAAACAAGGTAGTAGCCATCAACTGGAGGATGAATGTACACGATTATTGAGTACAAGAAACACCAAAAATACAGAATTTAGAGAAACTTGGGAATGCTTTTTGAACTGACACTGAAGAAAGTATCAAGAAAATGATACACGTGGATGCTAATAATATGTAAAAACAAAACAAAACAAATCACAAAAAGATAGCAATAATATCAATTCAATGACCGTTGCTTTCAGAGAATTGGTGATAAAACGCACCTTTTTCCTTCTGGCAGAGAGATGGTGGAATATGGGTACAAAAAGAAGCATCTGTTGTCAAACAATATCAGAGTTTCAGGTTTTTTTGTTTGTTTTTCATGGCACTTCTTTATTATAAGGGACAGCTTGGTTTGGAGAGAGAGTGGGCTTATAATAGGAAGTGATAGTGAAGTAAGAAAAAGAAACTTTAAAAAAAATAAAAATGGATGTGATTTTAAAGGATGTAAACTTTAAAGTTGCAAGGGAGTCAAGCAGGTATAGTCACAGGTAGAAAGCAGCATTAAAGTCTAGCCCATAATTCCCTTTGAGACTTTTGAAAGGCCACTTAGATTTATAGAATCATAAAATTTTATAGATGAAATAGCCCTTAGATAATATCTAGTTCATTCCCTTGATTTTACAAGGAAACTGAGATGCCTATTAAATTAAAATTTTATTCTGAAAGTCACTTAAATAAAAATTTTTTTAAAAAGAAAAAACAATATTTAGTAAGCAGCAGATGAATTTGATGAATTCTACAGACTAAGGAGATTAAGTTTTAAAAAGTATTATAAAACTAAATATGACTTAAATACTGAGAATTGTTATAATAGGCCAGGCTTTGCATAATTTTTCTAGTGCTTGAATTGAAAGGAAAATAAAGACTATTTCAGACTACTAATATCAAAATGGATCAGAAATTTTTATATTTTATTCATAACATTTTCAGCATTAGAAAATTATGTTATAGTAATTACTAGAGATGCTGGAATGATATACAGAAATTTTTTAAAAATTACATTTATAATAAACTACACAAGACTGTGATAATTTGGAGACAGCTAATCCTGATTTGTACCAAACAATAAGTTTTGAGCACAAGCTTAGCAAGAGAATGCTCTACTGGAGTTATAACAAACCACAAAAAGGTTCCTGGCAGAAGGATGTACAAGGGGTGACTGAATCCTTTAGACATGGGGACTCAATGGAGGGAAAACTGCTTTTCAATCCAATGTAACAAACTTAATCAGTGAAGATAGTGGAAGGGAGAAAACTGGTGCTAAAAATCACCATGTTCAAAAATTGGCTAAAGACATCAATTTATCTGCTGATACTTAACAAGTTGATATATTGAGAGGAAATAAATTGCAGCTATATTTATCATTTTTGTTCTAAGTCAGCACATACATAGTAATAAAAGGTCAGAGCATTCCTCAGGTGAATAAATAAGTGAAGTTGATAAAGAAACATTTCACAGACAAGCTGATGATCTCACCTTGCAGATCTGTTGCATATGATCATTGCCATGACCATTAGGAAAAAGACAACCATAAAGATACTTATCATTTTATATCAATATAAGGATAAAAGATTATATGAACTCATGGTTCAAAATTACTAAATCTCACAAGTGAAAGCAAGTTATCATACCCCCAAGTTCTGACTATATTTTTGGAAAATAGTTTGTATTTATCTATCTTTCCATCAGTGCATTAGCAAAATGAAAAGGAAAACTCTATAAAGGAACTACATATATCTTATGTATTATGTATGTATGTATTATGCCTTAATATATCTGTTGATGAGAACAGACTGACCCATAAAGGCAAAGTATTGGGTCAAGTTATAGGCCAAATACTATTGTTCTTTGAAACTCTGTAAGCATACTGTCAAAAGCCTTGAACTATAATTAAGATCACAGTTCATTATACAATTCATGAAGACAAAACTCAAAAATTCTAGAGAAGGGACTGAAGATGGGACAATATGACTTAAGAAGAAGCAAATTCTTAAGAGAATAGCCAATAACCTAAACAGTGGCACCTACAGTTTTTGATTTCTATGTGGTACTAAGAAGTACAAGCCAGGATGCACTGGGACCAAACAGTTTCAGCAAAGAAGAATTATGACAACATCGTTACTCTCAGCAAATATAGTTTAAAAAGTCAATAAAAATGTTCTAAGTGATTTGTTTTTTAAAGTCAGAAGACTCTAGAAATGGAAAACCCTAAATAGCATACAAAAACATAATTGCCAAAGTCTCAGCAGAATGAAAAAAAAAATCTTAATAAATCCTAGGTGTATCAATTAATTACAGAAAAGTTCAATAGTGGCACCAAATTAGAAGACTAAAACTATACTGTGTGCAACCATAACTTCAATCTAAAACGTGCCAACAAACTGTTGTCTATGAACAATTAGAAATGGATGAAAGAGCAAATTATGAGGTATTTAATTGACATAAAACTGACACAAAGATAAAGCTAAGAAAATGTTTCTGTCAGTAAATGCAATGTCCTTGCTGATTTGTGAGCAATGGCAGAATTTTCTTTTAGGGTACAAATTCTATTAATCAAAATATTAAGAAAGAGAATGGCAAATTATGAGCAATATGGTCTGCTTGAATATGAAATCCCATTTTCTTATGGAAAATGGGATGTAAACAAATATTCTCCAGAATTAAAAGACAGAATTATGAATTAAATAGAATATTTAAGTAAATTCTGGCTTCCTTAACATTATCCCCCCCAATGCTAGAATATGCAGTGTCAATGCATGGAAGGAAAAACTGGAAAGCAATAATTTTTAAGATCTACAATGTATTTGGATTCCATCTTTTGATGAATGATATTAATAAGTCATAAAAGGTGAGATAAAACATCTATTTAACCAAATACCTATTTAATCTTTCAAATCTTTATGATCTATGCACAGAGGTTATCCAACCTTCACAAAGGATATTCTTGCTGACTACATTTTAGCAGTCATATAAGATCCTGCCTTTTTTTTTCTTCTGATTACTCCTCCAGAAAATGTTTCAGAAGAACAAAACTGAAGCTTTAAATTGTATCAAAGATAATTCTTCCAATGATATTTTGATCAACAGGAAACAAAGTGAAGAAAAGATAAATACATATTCACCAATGGTGTTTACCACTATCATAGACAAGAAATATTAGAAAGTTCAAATGGAAGAGATCATAACATTCTCCAGATGTTTCTTTTTGTTCAAAATATTTTACAGACCAGGTATTCATTAGGAAATAATAGAACCTCTTTAGCAAGGTCTATAGCCATTTGCAATCTGTATAATTAGCATTTCCTCATTTCCAATATGGCTAAACTACTATAGGACTTCTCTATTATGCCATGGTTTAAGGTACTTCCCCTCATCCACCTCATGCTTTTTAAGCTTCCTTTTGTGTATTATTGCCACTATCCCTGTCCTGGTGAGATTGTAAGCTCCTTGACATTAGGGATTGCCTTTTTTCAATTTGTATCATGAGGATTCAGCACAGTGCTTGGCACATAGTACGTGCTTAATAAATGATTATAGATTATTTTTGATATTGTTAAAGTAATCTATTAATATTCCATATCTTAGATAGTTATCACAGATACATATTGTATTGGGCTTAGAACTGAAGAAGATTAAGGCAGTAGAATGAACATTTGAGAAATATCTCAACATTTCCAAAAACTCAACTTGCTTACTTGTCTCCAAAAGTCCGGGATTTTTTTTAAAAGTTGTGAATCATGAGACAGACTGATCACAAATAAAAAAAAGCTGGTGACCCAAAAAGTTACATGTAGGTACATTATTTGTTCTATCTTGTGTAGCTTAAAAGGCATTATATCATTATTATCAAAGACATTTCTGATCAGAAGATGAGGTAAGCTGTTTAAGTAGGGTATACAAAGTCTAAGGAAGACAGGTATTCCAATTATTAAAAAATGGTATTATTTTATAAATTATGAAAATATCCAAAAGGCAGCAGTAGTACCTTTGGTAGACAAGGATTATTATACACAATAATAATAATGGTGGATAATAACTACATAAAATTAAAAGATATAGATGGATTGCTATTGCCGCCATCATACTTGTATCTTTTTAATGTGTTCTTTTTTCCTTTTTGCCCTTTCTTTATATCTCCAGCACTTAGGATAGTGGCTGGCACATTGTGGTTGCTTAATAAATGTTTATTGACTTGATACTATTGGTACTAGCTTAGGTGTTTATTAAGCTAAACTGGTTTCTTTCTCTTAGTGAAGATGATGTGTGAAGATTTAAAGGTTTACGATTCCAAAGCAGGACTTTGTGAAAACATGTTTGGCTCATCATATTAATTTGGGTAGATCACAAATTAAATTTGGAATTACCAAATATAACAAACTATAAGGCTAAATAGTACGATAGGTTGAGTGGTATACCCACATTCAAATTCAGCCTCAGTCTCAGCTAATTAGTTATGTGATTCTGGCCAAGTAACTAATCCTCTATTTGCCTCAGTTTCTCATCTGCAAAATGGAAAACAATAACAGTACCTACCTTCCCCAGCGTTGTCATGAGGAAAAAATTCTCCTGTTTGTAAAACACTGTGAAAATTTAAAAGTGCTATATAAAATTGTTAAAAGTTGAGGCAGTTGGTGGTAGAAAGAATATTAGATCTGAAGTTAATAGCTGTTGTTTAGTTGTGTCTGACTCCATTATCCCATTTAGGTTTTTCTTGGCAAAGATAATGGAATGGTTTACCATTTCTTTCTCTAGTTTATTTTATGTATAAGGAAACTGAAGCAACCAGTTAAGTAATTATCTAGGGTCACAAAGTTAGGAAGTGTCTGAGGCCAGATTTGAACTCAGGAAAACAAGTCCTCTGCACTCCAGACCTGGCATTTTATCCACTATGCCACCAAGCTACTCCAAATGATCTTTGACACCGCCAAGACTGTCAGTCAGGAGACCTAAATTAAAATATGGTTTCAGATACTTATAACTATTTGATCTCAGAGGTAAGTCACTTAACTTCTGTCTACCTCAGTTTCTTTAAGTGTAAAATAGAAACAATAATAGCAACTATTACTTCCCAGGATTGTTGCAAAAATGAAATGAAATATTTCACATTTTGGTACTACATAAATGCTTATTCCTTTTCATTCATCCTTATTATCTATGTAATGGAAGCTTTGCACAACATCTTTATTCACTAGCTTAATTTCACAATAATAAAGATAAATATACCATGCTAAAGTTTAAACTATCATAATAATGCTAAACTGTTATTTCAAATAGGACTCAAGTTTATTAAGTATAATACATGCTTTCTCATTTCTACTTATCAAACCCTAATCTTTCTCTAAATGTTCAGGATATCATTTCCATCTGACTATTGGAACATCTTAAGCTGTTTGTCACAAAAACTAACTTAAATCCCAAAATGTCCAAAACCGAACTATTACACTCCCTCCCAAGCTTTTTTGTCTTTTCATGACTTTCTTATTACTGTTAAGGTTAAGCTTACAATAAAAGTTCATCATCTTATCTACTTTGATGCCAAGGCCTGTCGGTTTAACCTTTGTACCATCTCTTACATATTTACTCTCTCCTGACACTGCCACCAACCTATTAGAGACCCTCTTCAACTCATCCTTGAATTACTGTAATAACTTGGCCACTCAGTCTGCCTCAAATCTCTCCTAACACCATTCTATATTTAATTTTCCAAAAATCAAGTCATACCACCCCTTCTCCCCCATTCTGTAAATTCTAGTGACTTCCTATTATTTCCAGGATCAGATCTGTCCTCCTCTCATTGATAATCAAAGCCCTTTCCAACTCAAGTCCCTCCTACTTTTTCAAGTCTTCTACTTTACTTACCTCCACTTATTATGGATCTAGTGACACTTAATGGTTCTCCTTACTGCTCCTGCTCCTCATACGTTTCTCCCAACTCCATTCATTTTCACTGGGTGTTCTCCATATCTGGCTCCTGCCTTCCCTGATTTCTTGCAAGGTCAGTTAAAAACCTACCTTCTGTAGAAGTCATTCCTCATCCTTCCCTTAATGCTTGTGCCTTCCTCTACATATCAGGTTTGTGTGTAAATGTTTTCATGTTATTTCCCTTATGAAACTGTGAGGCTTTGTGCCTTTCTTTGTATATCCCCCAAATTAAGAGTGCATGTTATAGTACTTAACAAATGTTTTTTGATTGCTTTAAAAGGTAATTTACTCAGTTTTCTCTCTTTTTCTTTTGAGGGTCATACATTGAGATGTGTATATTTGAAAGCATTATTTTTTATCTTACCTATTTACAATGTCCATAAATATTTTTTATTTAATTTTAATTAAGAAACACCTACCCTCCTTTTCCATCGTCTAGGTCTTTCAGAAGTGTTTGTTTCATTGTTTGCCTTGTTTTTGTTACTGTCTTTAGTGGTTATTATATGTTTTATAGTGCTTTTGCTACTTTTTTTAAGACTTTGCGTGATCCTTTTACCTAAAAGAAGAAATATTCTTATTAAACAAAAATGGATAATATTAAAGATGAATTCCCAGATTTTTTCCTCACCACTGTGCAAAAGCACAAAACTTACTTATTTATTATTTTTCTAATTATTAAATTCTTTTAAGAATGCTTAAAGATAGAAATATGTAAGTTTTAAAAAGAGATAGGGATATTTCAAAATTTTGCAAATACATAAATTACATTGTCCCAGCCAACTCCCCCTCCCCATCCTGGGGATTAATCAATTACCTTTCAGAAATTATTGTTGCATTTTTATAATGGACATAAAATTTGAGCAAAGAACAATAAGATCTACCAGCACAAACATTTCCTTCACTAATAAATACTGAGACCGCAATTCGTCTACATCTTAGTTGTGACCAAAAAAAATAAAATAATTTGTACCTACTGATATCTTAGGCTTCTCCCAACTTACTTGAGTCATTCCTCAGATGAGTCCATCAATATATTTGTACTCAAAGTGCTGCATTTGTCTTATTAAAACTTGTGCTCTACTGGTAAAGCTTTCAAGACCCCAAAGTCACTTTCACACAATAATAAAAACACTCAGATATGGCTTTAGTAGAGCTATAGGAAAATTTTAAAAAGCAATAACAAGCTTAATAATTTTCTATAGATTTAAATTAAATAAAAATTATTTCAATGGTAAAGATGTAAAATAATGGAGGCACCATGTCACAGCAGAGAAAAAGCGTAGTATTAAGTATCAAGAAACCTGGGTTTTAAAAGCTGAAGTTCTACCAATCTGGGCCACGTTTTGCTTTTCTGTACAATACAGGAGGTGGAATAAGAAGATCTTCAAGGTTTCTTCTAGTTCTGAAATTTTATGATATTAGAAAATCATACTCACTTCCTCGACTCCTTATTTTTATTCTTGTTTCCTCAATATCTTGGTGCTCTGAGTTCTCAAGTTTATTTTGTGACAAAGATAAGGGAGTTTCATGAGACCTAAATAAGATAAAATGTTGAATCTTATTGAATCTATTCCTGCATAAGATATAGGTAAAATTATGGAGTCATAGCTTTATCAAATCTTTTTTTATAATGATACTCTCCCTTTACCTCAAAGTATTGACTCAAACACTCACTACCTTGGTTAAAGATACCTAGCCAATACCAGGGACACTGTTGCTGTCACATCTCTCCCTCCCTCCAGTTCTTTCTCACCAACCCCTCCTAGATTCTTTGTGGCTTATTTTCTATAACTGCAACAAACTTCCAAACTTAACTGTGATAATTCAAATATTTAAATAGCCAATTCAAAAAATCTATAATACATACTTACTCCCAGTAATATTCAGGCAGTCTTCTTCTGTTGACAAGTATTTCCTGTGCTCAAAGATTATTTCTATTAGTTTGCTTCCTGATGATCTCCAAATAAGCCTTCCTCTAGTCCTTAGCCTCACTCTGGACTACTGCCACAACTTCTTCCCCCCCTCTTCCACTCCACTACAGGACTTTTTACTGCTTGGCTCCCTTGGGCCAGCACCAATACAACTCTATTCTGGAAGTTCTTGAAACATAACATACTTAAAAAATAGGGGAGCAAAGCAGTGTATGGAACTGCAATAGAATAATGTGATTGATTCTGAGGTGTGTTATTTCCTACAATAAGAAAAGTTCCAAAAATGTTGAGTGATGGCACAATAATGTGAATAGACACATAGCCTTCTAAAGGGATTAATTTGAAAGAAAACATTCATTTAAAAGTTTTTTCCTATTTAAATAATAAAAAAGTCATAAATAGTTACACAACCCATTGTTAGATCACAATGGAAAAATGAGATTAAAATGCAAAGACACTGAATTAAACAAATTTATGATCTAAATTTCTATAGCACCTTGAATTAGTTCATATTCAAGGCAAGGCTCTAAGGCTTCTTTTTTAACATTATAAAGCAACACTATAGTGAAGGAACAAAAAATGAAAAACTCAGGTGTTAATGCTCACAGTCCATTATAGAGACAAGATTTAAAATATATTTCTCTTTATATATATTTTTTTCATTTATTTATCAGAGCTTTAAATAAGAATAACAGAATATACTGATTCTCAGGAATGCTATTTTGCTTCAAAAGAAACAGAAAGACAAAAAAAAAATGATGCTTATGGACTAAATTAAGGAAAAATGTGTAATGAGGAAAAATAAATCAGTGAAAGGCTTTAATGAATCACTCTTGACAATGTATTATGTATTAAGTGGCCCTAAGGCTACCCAAATCTTCTCAGAGATACTTGTAAAAATCTACTGCAAGAAGTTCTTCCAACAATCCTGATAAAGCTGTTTCATTTCTTCAACTCCTTAATTGTAACAGTAAAAATAAAGCAGGGATTATTAAAAAGATAAGCACTTAAGACTATGAAATTGTATATTTAGATATATCTTATGTGTCTACTGAACTGGCATTTATTAAGTGCCTACTATGTGCTAGGTACTTTTCAAATCATTAGAGAACACAAAGAAAATTATTAGACAGTCCCTGCTCTCAAGGAGCTTACACTCTAATGGAAGACAACAAGCAAGCAGCTTTGTACAAACAAATTAAATATACACTAGATAGATTGGAGATAATTTCAGAGGGAAGGTACTAAGATTAAGGAGAACCAGGAAAGAATTCTTATAGAAGATAAGATTTTAGCTGGGATTTGAAGAATATCATGAAACAGAGATGACAAAAGAATTTCCAGTATGGGGGAAAGTCAGTGAAGATATAAGAAAGCTAATAGATGGAGTGTCTTGTGCAAGGATGAGCAAGGAGTCCAGTGTCACTGAACCAAAATAATATCTCAGGATTAGGGTAGTGATGGTGGGTGGATGGAGGGAGATGGAGGGAAAAAGGAGAGAGTAAGCTTTAGGAAGACTAGAAAAATAGAATGGGCAGGTTATGGAGAGCTTACATAAGACTTTATCCAGATTTTTGTTCTAGATGGCAATAGGGAACCACTGGAGTTGACTGAATGTGGACACGGGATACAGGTGGACATGGTTAGATTTATATAAGAACAATTAAACAGTTGAATGGAAGATGGTGAGGAGTGGACTAAAAAAGGTGGGAAAATCACCAGTAAGCTTTTGCAATTTTCTAGCTACTATACTGCTATAGCATAGTAGGTTTAATAGATTTATACTTTTAGAAAGCTTTACATTACCTTGGTGTGCCAATTGTAGTTACTAAATATAGTGATTGTCAAAATTTCTATAACAATTATATCAGAAACTTAATTCATATTTATGTCATTGTTTCTATAGGAAAATCAGATTCTACTTAAGAGCATCCAATCTAAGATTTTTCATTTCTCATTTTTCTAGAGACAATTTGTGTCTTTTAGGAAGTTAAAAAGCAAATGCTTTTTAAAATCTCAGATTTATCTGATCTTGAGATTATTCTTAGGCATGTAAACAAATGAATGAGGACACAGTAAACAGTGTTGAACAGATTTACTCTGGCACATCTTAATTTTATAATATTAAAGTGTTGAAAAGAATCCTTAACTTTATATCTAGTTCTAATTTCCCACCAAATGTGGGACTCCATTTGACAACATGATCAAACTAATTTCATTAACTGACTCTCCATAAACAAAACCTGATGACACAATTCAATGAATTTTTGAAAATATGACAACTTAAAATCATATTAATTTGCTTAATTTTAGTCCTGACTTTATTGCCTGAGAAGATATGATGTAGTGGGACAATTAATTAAGGAAGCCTGGGTTCAAATCCTGAGTAGGTTATTTGCTAATTATGTAAATGTATATATTGATCCATTAACTGAGGACACTACTTATACTACCTATCTCATAGTTATTGTGCAGGTTGTTTTAGAAGCTTAAAGCCTAAATAAACAAGAGTTATTATTATTATTATTATATTATTATTATTATTTAAAATCACTCTCTGATTACTTACCGTATTTAAATGTAGGGCCAGGACCTGGTTGGTTCATTCAATGATTTTAAAATTAAATAACAGAAAACCTAATTTCATTTTACCTGGTTATGGATGTTGAATTCGCAGGAGATTCCGGTTTTGAATTCTGTTTTTCACTAATTTTTAAAGAAAAAGAATCAAGAAATTAAAAGGTTTTCACAAGTACTATCTAAATTATATAGTAGATTTTTATTTTAATTGATGAAACACAAACTTCTTGAATGCAGCTTTGGCATGCCAGCAGATGTCACTTAACAGAAAATATTTATGATAAGCCCCATTATTATTCAGATCTATTGAGCAAATAAATTTCACCTCAAAATAAACCAAATACGTATAACAGACATAAAGTCTTAGTTCATACCTATTTTGAATATTATCATTCCTACTATTCAGTTATGTTATTTTCATTCAATCATTTGTTTATACATTCACCCAAACTCGAGGAGTTCCTACCCTTTTATGTACAATTCTTTGTTCTCAAGTTTTCAAATCCTTTAAAATTGGGCCCCATTGTACCTGTAAGCCAACTTTTTCAACTGCTCTTTAGTATGCACCTTATCACCTTGTCAGGGCAGGTTTTAATGGCTATTCATTTATTTTCTTCCCCTTGCATATAAAGTGCTTTTCCTTTCCCCCTAAAAATCAAGTTCATCTCTCAACATAAAGTTCATGACTCACTTTTTTTTGTTGTTTTAGTTTTTGATAAAGTGAATAGTGTGTCAATGAGATCTTTTTTCATATGCATATTTAAGGAACAGAAGAAAAAATCAGGAGCTAAAAAACAGCAAGGGAAGGGAAACACAAAAGATGATGAAGAGACACTGTATCATGAATGAAGGAAATGTCAACAATACAGAAAAGTCAAGGAAAAGGAGTAATAATAATAATAATAGATATGGCACAGCTATTATTTCTTTTGGAAAAGTTTCAACAGAATGATGGTGAAGCAAGTCAAATATCAAGAGTAGTGGGGACTATAAACTTGTAGAATAAAAGACAGCATATGTAGTTTATTTTTTTAAGATCATGGCAAAGAAAGGGAAGAAAGAAATGGGATAAGGACTTGTTGGGAGTAACAAGGTAAATGAGAAGGGATTTTTGTATTTTTGTTTTTATGAAGATGTATGCAGGAAAAGTGAAAGATTCAATGGAGACAGAAGAGAATAAAAATGAATGAGGATAACTGAAAGAGCAAGTAAGATAAGATATTAATATGAAAATTGGTAAATTTGTTTAGAGTACAAAAGAATGTTTTCAGATGTGTCCTAAATTCTGGAAAGTATTACTTTTGCCTGTGGTTTGAGGACTATAGGATCTAGTTCCTTTTTCAGAGTGAAAATTCTAACCCAACATATTTTTAAGATT
This sequence comes from Sarcophilus harrisii, assembly GCF_902635505.1. Taxonomy (NCBI): domain Eukaryota; kingdom Metazoa; phylum Chordata; class Mammalia; order Dasyuromorphia; family Dasyuridae; genus Sarcophilus; species Sarcophilus harrisii. The sequence continues at coordinate 447,384,014 of NC_045426.1, forward strand.
ACACTTCTTATCCCAGAACAAACTATCTCACAGCAAATACATTTTGTTGGTCAGAAGGAAATAGAAGTGAGTGGATAGAGTGGAAATAAATTCATCACTGTTTTTCACTTAATATAATTTCTCTATGTTAAGTATGTCAAGTAATGGATTTACAAACCTATTTTCTGTTTCGCTGCTTGGGCTTTCAACAAAGGGACCAAAAATTTCTTCATCTTTTTTGCTTTCTACTACTTTTAATGCTGCCTGAGGGGAAAAAAAAGGGAAAGATTAAATAAAACCAAAGAACATTAAAAATAATCTAAGGTAATTTTAAAATCTGAGTCATGTTTAACTCAGTAAGTTTTAAGAAATGAAATTTCTTTTTTATTATGTATATAAATAGGTAAGTATTAACATATACATATATACTTTTTCCCAATTACACAAAAACAAATTTTTTTTAAAAAAAAACAAACAAATGAAACTTTAAAGAAGTTATTTGCTTTGATTACAGCAGAAGATCCAGAGTTCTAACTATTTCAGATTCTATCATGGTTCTTTGTTCTTTTAATGTTCAGATAATTTCTCTGTAGAATAAACCATTGGGTTATCTTGTAAACACAGTAACATTTCAGTCCTCCCCAAAGCCAACTAGAATGAGAGACTTCAGTTTTGTGCTCTCCCACTCATCGAATAATGACCCAGAAAATACTAGAAAAAGTAAAGGTACAACTTCCGTCAACTTGCTAGTACATGCATATTATGTATCACCTTCTGACTGAAACCAATTATACAAATTAACATCCATTTTATAAATGCAACATTACAAAGTATGGATCATTTTAGGCTAAATTTACATGTAATCTTTCAGCAACAGATTTAATCTGCCATCTCTGGAGAGATGATAAGAGAGTCTATCACTATTAGACTGTCCAAAAGGCAATGAATTCTATAATCAATGACCAGTCATGTCTAAGTCATTAGTAAGTAGATCTCAAAGCAAATGATGGCCATTACAAAAAGGGAAACACAGGCTTGATGCACGACAAAAACTTTCTAACAATTAGAACTATACAAAAATGAAATGGTCTGCCTCAAGAGATAGCAGATTGCAAGACAATTCCAAAAGACTCACAATGAAAAATGCCTCCAGAGAAAGAACTAATGTCATCTGAATACAGATTAAAGCATGCTATATTTTCACTTTAAAAAAAAAAAAAATTGAATTTCACTCCATAAAATGGCTAATATGAAAATGTACATGATTGTGCAGAGGTATAACCTATATCAGATTACTTATAATCTGAGGGAAAGGGGGTAAGATAGAATTTAAAATTCAAAACTTAAAAAAAAAGTTAAAAATTGTTTTTACATGTAATTGGGGGAAACATTTTTCAAAGACTGTTAAACAAGGTTTTGCAAAGATGAATTTTTGAAAGCAATTTTGCATGCATTTGGAAAAATAAAATACTATTAAAAAAAGAATGGAACAGCAAAAAAAAAAAAGTTAAATGTAATTGGGAAATATTTAATGAGATTACAAAAAAGACTGTCCCCTTTCACTAGAGATAGTACAAGTGTGTTAGTTACATTACAGATTTGACATCTCTTCACAATCTGAATTTCAAAAAGCTGGACCTAACACAGTAATGTGAAATTTAAAAGAAAGGATTTGCTAGAATTAATGCAGATTAAAGTGAGCAGAACCCAGATAATAATGAATACAATAATAAATCTGTAGAGAAAAACAATTTTGGATCAAAACATAGTTTTTCATCTTTTTTTGCTGTTTGCTTTCTGGTTTTCGCATTTTTTTCCCCTTTTTGATCTGACTTTCCTTGTGCAGCATGATAAATGTGGAAATATGTACAGTAGAACTGTACAAGAAAAACAACTTTAAAAGCCTTAAGTATTCATTCTGACAGAGAACAAAAGACAACTAGAACTCCAGAGGTCTAATGATAAAGAGTATGTGGGCCCTCTCTTGAAAGAGGGGTCAAAAATTTGTGATTCATAATGAGATTATAGTTTCTTAAGACATGTGAATTTGCTTGGCTTGTTACAAAGACAACATTTTTTTTTTTCAAGGCAGCAGTAGTGACAATATTTTTCTTTTCTTGAGGAAGGAGTAGAGAAATTAAACTGAAACATTAATAATAATAGCTACTCTTCATACAGGACTTTAATGTTTGACAGTCCTACATCTCATTTTACATATGCTCACAACAATCCTGAGAGGTAGGTACTATTTCCCTCTCTTTACAGATAAGGAAACTTGAGGGAGATAGGTCAAGTGACTTATTTACCTAGTGTTATACAGCAAGTAATTATCTGAAGCCAAATTTGAACTTACTTTTCCACTCCAAGTATAGAGCTCTGGCTACACTGTGTATTTCAGAACAGAGAAATTCAGAAGAAAACAGACAAGTAGGCAGCTTTCAATGTAATTATGAAACAACAAGCTAAAACAGAAAGATTAGTGATTCTGCAGTTGGAAGGCCTGGTTTCAAATTCTGCCACTAATTACTTTTAATGTCTGTGAGACCTTGCACAAGAAGCTTAGCTCCTCAGTCTTTAGTTCCTTATCTGTAACATGTGGGCTTTGGAATAGACAGAATAGCCCCTGAGGGTCTTTTCAGCTTTCACACATACATCTTTTTAACTTAATACATACTTTTTTTCCCCCCTTAAAAAGCAAGCTACCACAAGAGGGAGTCATGGTTTCATTCTTTTTCTGTTCTATTTTGTATGTGGAAATGCTAATAAGTATGTGTGTGTGTACATGTGCATGTGTATATAGAAGACCTGCAATTTAAAAATTAAATAAAAATTTTTTGAAAAGGTATTTTATAAATGTGAAGTGTTAAATGGATTCAGAAAGTCAACTTCATAAGTATAAGACTGAGGACTCACGACGATAAAATTTTTTTGAAAAAATTTTTGGAGTTATAATGAATTAGAACAGAAGTTCAATACGAGTCAATGGTAATAATATGGCAATCAAGAATGTCAATTTGACAAGCTGCATTCCAAGAGGAAGAGTCAATTCAGGTAAAAGGAGATGATGGTATTATTACATGTAGATTTTCTTAGTCAGGTAGTAACTGGGGGAATTCAGTTTTGGGCCAGAAATTTTCAACTTATCTGCAGAAAACAGAATGAGCTAGAAGAAGTGGGAGTTGCAAAGATCCAAATTTAGTCTTCAAATGAGGAAAATTTCCTAAAAATTAGAGCCATTATTCTCAGCAATACAATGATTCAAGACAATGTGCCAAAAGACTCATAGTGAAAAATGCTATCTGCCTCCAGAGGAGAATAGTGAAATTCAGATTATGCAGATCAAAGCATATAATTTTTTACTTTTCTGTAGTTTCACTTTCACTAGTATTCCCTCCAAATTTTGGGTTTCTTATTTTTTTTGTTTTTACAACATGACTATTATGGCAATATGTTTTGCATGACTGAACAAATGTAACCTATATCAAATTGCTTAATATTTCAGGGACAGAAAATAATTTGGAGATCAAAAAATTTTTTTTTAAATAAATGTTAATAATTGTCTTTACATGTAACAGGAAAAAGTATTATTAAAAAAAAATTCTTCAGAGCTAAAAAAGAAAAAAAATTAGAACTATTAAGCAATAGTTGGTTCCTTGACATCAGAGGAAGAAGCAAAAATGTTTTTTTTGTTTTTTTTTAAGGTTTGGACTAAACTGCCTGACCACTGAGGTCTTTTTTACACAAATTCTGTGAAAACTCTTTATAGAATTCTCAGTCCTGTGCTATCTTCTCTCCTTTAAGAGCAATAATAGAAGCATGATGAGTAAAGGGAAAGAAGCTACTGCAAGTGTGTTTTTAGATTACCAAAATCAACTTATATTACAAATGTGTGATCCTTGCCATAAACAATGATGTGGCATATTCTTTATTCTATCAAGAATTAAAGCATGTGATACTGATAATCATATAATGATTAAAGTTAAGTTTCCAAATATTCACAAAGATCAGGTTTTTAACTTCATTCTTCTATTTTAATTAACTGATACAACACAACATGAATAAATTTCATACATACCTTCATTAGAAAGCTTGATGATTTTTCAGTTAACACCTGATTAGCATAAATCTTGACTCTGTCTATCATGCATTTATAAGTGAAGCGTTGGAAAAAAGGATGGTATGGATCTTTCTTATTGATTATCATCAACAACTTCATTTTTAGAGGCTACAGAAAAGATAAACAGAAGAGTGCTAATTCACAAAAGACACTAATTTACAATTTTCAGAATAAAAATCTTATATGTATGTAGTTCAAGTTAAAAAACTTCATTGGCCACTTATGTGAAAACTTTATTAAGATGCATCCTTATTAAGTTCCCAGGCCAAAACAAGTTCAAAGGAGGATTAAAAGAATTAGCACCAGTATAATCATTTAAAATTACTTTGCAATTTTTTTACATTTAAGTAAATTAGATTCATTCCCCAAAAAGGAAACATAAGTTTCAAACATGATTCATTGTTCATTCATCCAATTTCTTTTTTCATATATATATATATATATATATATATATATATATATATATATATATATATAAAAATAAAAATTGGGATATAATTTGTTCTGGTTCTGCTTTTTTTGCTCTACACATTTCATAAAATTCTTTCCCATATTTTATATTCCTCATTCATCCAAACTAATTACATTATGTTGTTGTATCCCCAAAATCTGTCTTGACACTTTACTCACATTTTCTATTTGAAAGACCCTTCCCTTCCCATAACTCCCTTCAGCCTATAAAAGACATCTCATTTAACGTCTACCTTAAATTTCACTTTTTTGCTGAAGAATTTTTTTGACTACCCCAGCCACACTAATCTTTCCTTTCTTCTAAAGGAATGCAGTACTTTTTGCCTGCAAAAAGCATTTTGAAATTTAGTATATCACTTTGTAGTATTAACATTTTACAATTCATCTGTTCAACTAAAGATGATCTTTCAAAAAAACATTGTGTCTCAACACTTAATTTTACACATAAGGAAATGCATACCAAGAAAGATAGAGTTGTTTATTATGTGGCAGAGGCAGAGTTTTAAACATCCGTGTCCTCTTACTCTAAATCCAATGCACTTTGGGGGCACCATATTCTTAATCTTCCTCCATTATTTTAAGAGATAGCCAAGGTACATATGAACTTTAATAAGCCCTATTTAATTGCCATCGTTTTAAGTCAGACTCTGCTCTAGCTAGTTTTTTAAGACTGGAATAGTACTGCTTACCACATCACCAACTACTTAAGAGAGAATAGGCTGCTGAAGATAGGCCGATAACAATGGTCATCTTTCCATCCAACCTGTGCTGGAAGATATATCAAATGAGGGGAAGCTACTTCCTTCAGGGGCAGCACATTCTCATTTTCTAATAGTTCTTACAGCAATTAAGCTTTGCTTTTCTTAGAGTCAAAAATCAACCTTTCTTCAATTTCTACCCATAGTTCAGTAATTCAGTCAATAGGGGCTCAGAATGACAAAGGTTAATCCAACTCCTTATGAAAGCCCTCCAAGCCAGCTTTTTTAAACACCTCTCTTCCACCACACCCACCTCCAATAAAGCTAAAACACTCCCACACTTCCTTCAAAAGAGCTTTAGAACTAGGATTCTGGCTATAGTAATTTGTCACCTACCTCAAAGTCATTCTGTTAAAACCCTTATCCAAACACAAGGCACCAGAATTGAATACAATACTCTAGAGATTTTTATCTGAGCAAACTTAAGTTTTCCATTTAAACAGAAAACATTCTTTTGCGTTTTAATAGCAAGAAATTTAAGTATACAAAAGAAATTTAAATTGTTACATATCCCAGTGCTTACAAGTCTTCATTGCTCTAGTATCTACCTCAAGACACTAAACTAAGAAGCTAGTTGATGGAGGAGGCAGTTGGGTGTTAAAGGAAAGAAGACTCATTAAGGACCAAGATTCAAAATGAGAACAAAAGAGAAATCACAATCATAAAAGTTATGAGTAAATTTAGATTAAGAAATCAGTTTTCAAGGTATATTTTAAAAATAGAGAAAATAAAAACAAAACTGAATACATGATGGATAAACTTAAAGAATTCAAATTCTTTGAACAAAAGATTTGAAAAACAAAAATACTAAATCAGAGAAAATATGGCAGAATGAGAAAACAAACAGCAGCAATATTCAAAAAAGTTAATAAATTTTATACTAGGTAAAGCATCTGACCCCCTAATAAAAAGATTCAGCTATGCAAAGTCAACAATTCTAGGAATTCCAGAAGATCATAATGAATTAACAAAAACTAAATGCCACAATGCAACCCCCCCCCCCAAACTTTAGAATACAGACTCTTAAGAAAACTACCCCAAAATATCCATTAATTATCAGAAAATTCTAATCCTTTAAATTTGATTGCTGGTAGTGCTTCAACAGTTAACAATCTTCCAGTTACCTTATCTTCTGTGTCTCCAAATATTCTTTCGAAGACTCCTTCTGCTTCTTTATAACTTGCTTTCTCCATACAAACTGCTACAGCCTAAGACAATATAAAAATGTTAAAGATAGTAGCAAATACATTGCTTAATTTTCTAAAAGCAATAAGATCTTTAAGATGGCATTTGAAAAATTGTACATTTTACATAGCTTTATAAAAAAATTAAGAAACAATTTTTTCCTTAATGATAAAAAACCTGACTTGAGAATGCCAGAAAATTTTACTTTGGTTAAATTCCTGTTTAATAAATAGCCAAATTACAGTTCAGTTGCTGAGCAAAGACTCTGACAATTGTCATGGACATGGGAAGGTATCAAATTTACAACATCCAAGACAAATGGTTATTTCAACTTCTCTTAACAAGAAATTTTTAGTACATTGAATTTAAATCTGACTCCCTAGCAGCAGACAGAGAACCCACTCTGAGTTTAAATTTAATACTTCCAAGCTGAGATCCTAGGCAAGTTACTTAACTTCAACTGCCTCACCAAATAAACAAAATGAACGAGTCTGCCACCACATATCTCTAAACTCACTCCAGCCAAATATCAGGAATAGTAAAAATAAAACCTCCGATGGTTCCTCTATATTCAAGTCAATCCACTTTTAGACAGTTAGTATCACAATAGCATTTGAGAAAATTGTGGAAAATGAAAGAAAATTCTTATTAGGCAAACTAGAATCTTTAACAAATTCCATTTCTGAATATCACATAGCTGACTCTAATGATGTAATGGGAATGTCACTACCTCATTATGACAGTTCTATTTCTAATGATATAGGTTAACCTTTCCAATAACAAAAAGCACTTTAAAAAAACAGATAAAGCCATCTTTGACACTCTGGGAGCTTTGAAGAATTTATATTTCCTTTTTCTAGTTTAAGTCTTAACTTCAATTGTTTCTCATTCATAATTGCACTTACCGCTAACTCCTTGATATTCCTGAGAAAAAAATTTTAGCTTTTGTTATATCTTATTTTTTTATTATAGCTTTTTACATATGCATGGGTAATTTTTCAACACTAACCTTTGCAAAACCTTCTGTTCCAAATTTTCCCCTCCTTCCCCCCACTCCCCTCTCTTAGATGGCAATATTCCAATACATGTTAAATCCAATATATGTATACATACCCATAGTTATCTTGCTGCACAAGAAAAATTAGATTTAGAAAGAAAAAAAAAACTTGAGAAGGAAAACAAAAATGCAAGCAACAACAGAAAGAGTGAAAATGCTATGTTGTAGTCCACACTCAATTCCCATAATTCTCTCTCTGGGTATAGATAGATGGCTCTCTTCAATGCTGAACAACTGGAACTGGTCTGAATCAATTCATTTTTGAAAAGAGCCCCATCCATCAGAATTGCATCATATAGTCTTCTTGGTGCCATGTACAATGATCTCCTGGTTCTGCTCATTTCACTTAGCATTGATTCATGTTAAGTCTCTCCAGGCCTCTCTGAAATCATCCTGTTGTTCATTTCTTACACAACAATAATATTCCATTTTTGTTACATATTTTAGAAGTGTGAAGCATTTGTATATATGCTATAATTCACACTTGTATCCTACTATGATTTATCTTGGATTAACAACTTTTTAATAGTTTGTATCTAAAATTCTTGTTACTTTGCAAAATGACTTTTTTTTTTTGGTGTAAACACAATGAAGTATATTCTGTTTTCAGTATTTACTACACCTAAGCACAAACTATTTAGCTTTTAGCAGAGAAATCTAAAGATAAAGTTAAATAAATTCCTAAAAATGTTAACTGTCTTATTTCCATTATGTTAATGGCAATTAAAAAAAAATTTCCAAGATCATATCTTTTTTCATTACATATATTAAAAACACATCTACATAGGTATAATGTACAGACCTGAATTTCAAGTAAATCACGGATTTGGTCATGAAGTGGTTCTTTTTCCTTTCTAATTTTATTCCAGATCATCAAGGCTGATTCCAATGGAGTAAGTCGTGCATCACTTTCAAACTGTGCATCTTGAGAAAAAAAGAAAAATAATACAAATAATTTTGGGGGTTACAAAGAAAACAATCACTAACTTATTTAACATAGTACAGTGGTAAACAAATGATTATTTGTTTTTGATAATTTCCATTTTAAAATTTAAAATCCAATTTTTATATGAGACACCTGGTTTTTACCTAATGAAAACATTTTGGAAATAGACTATGCTAAATTGTAATGAGTTCATACAAAACTACAAGTTAATAAATTCATTAGGTTAAAACTGTTTTCAATAAAACTCAAAGGACAGTCTTAAAAATCTTTTGCTATATTGACAAAAATACTGTAGTGTTATATATCTTCTGATACTGTGTAATTCTGGCTTCCCCAAGGGAAGAAGAAGAAGAGAGGAAAATCTGAGCTAAATACAAAGAAAATTCTAAATGTGAATCGGAAGAAGTTGGGGATAATTTGAAAGAGAAAGAATGATATGATCTATAGGGGAAGAGCTCAATTCAAAAAAAAGGATTAAAAACTAAATGAAAAAGTAAATACAACTAAAGAGAAAAATAAGAGGAAAAGGTAAGTTGGCAAAGCGATGCAGAAAAAAGTAAGTAAAACAAATTACTAAATTGGTAAGCAAAACATATTGGTAGAATAAAAAGAACTTAGTTAATGAGAAAGAGTGTGGCAGACATAGTAAGTTTTAAGTGGCTTAGAAAGTAATGTGTAAAGACCTACAAACAGCTCATAAAGAAAGCTAACAATAACAATCATTCTGGAGAATGGGAAGAATACTAATAATGTGTTGTATTTCAGGGTGCAGGTGTTTAAACTTTGCCACAGCCAAATAACTTGCAATGTATCATTCAAGAGTAGAATTGCCTTCCTTGAAGAAAAAAAAAGTGAACACATTTTCAGGAAACCAAGTAATCATCAGAAACAGATAATTAATTGTGCCTTAGAGGGGAAAAAAAATGGAAGTGGGGATCAATGTGAGACCCAAATGAGAAAACAAGTAAAATGCTTTGCTATATAAATACTGTTGTTATATATTAGTATTGAAAAAAAGAAGGGGAGTTAGGTGATATAATGGATAACAATACTGGCCTTGGAATCAGGAGAACATAAATTCAAATTCAAATCCAAATTAGCAATATGACCCTGGACAAGTCACTTAAACTCAAGTGCCTCAAAAGAAAGACAAAAAAGAAAAATTAACTTTCTTCTCAGTTAAATTCACATATTCCTTGAAATTATGTAGAAACCCATTTGGGATCTATGTCTCTTAGATTAATTATGGGGGGGAGGGAGAAGAACAAAAATTTAAGAGTGGAAATTAACCTTTGTGTCAAGTTAAAGATTAGAAAATTATTATTGCACAGAGGATAAAGGGTAGAATAACTTAGACTTCAAAGTGAGAAAATAGCTTCCCAGAAGCTATCCAGAAGAGATGAGCAATTATTTGCCAACCTCAAAACTGAGAAGTTTGTTGTTCCTCCTGTGATATAATAGGGAGCCTGTAAATAGTTATCAGAATGGATGACTACAACCCAATTTCATCAATCTGCTTGTGCAGAAATGCCACAAGGAATCTGGAAAGTATTGGAAAAACTAGAGAATTGGACAAAATAACAAAATTCATTTGGAGAAATAAAAGATCAAACATACACCAAAAAAGTAGTTGCAGGGACAATAACACTTCTAGATTCCAAACTATTATAAAGAAGGAATCAGAACTATTTGATACTTTAATAATTTTATATGTAAATATATAAAATATCTCATTGAGAAAGGCAGAACAATGAACAAAATTAGACAAGGAAGAATCTGAAATAATGGAACTCGGTAGGGTTCAATAAACCATAGCCATAACATATTGAGGAAAAATTAAAATGGAAATATCTTAACTTTTGCCTCATATACAATTATAAAACAAGAGGGATATAAATAATTTGCTCAACCATTCTATAATGCAATTTAGAACTATGCAAAGACAATTTTTAAATAAATATCCATACTCTCAAAAGGTATCTCCAGGCAGACTGAGAGATTTCATTGCTAGGAGGCTTATACCCCAAGGTAATCAATGGCAAAAAGAAAGGCTTCATATACAAATCTAGATATATGCAGAAAAGCACTTTTTTCTGGTAAAGTTAACTGCAAAGTACTTGCCCATCAACTGGGTAACAATGAAATAGTTTTAGAACATCAATGTAAAAGATTATGGTGCTATAAGAAATGATTTATATGAACACAAGTTTAGGAAGAACTAGATACAGATCTTCCTTGAATGGTTACAAAGTAAGCAAAATCTCAAAAAACAACATGCCCATTCATTACAATATAAAAAGAATAAATCAATCAAAACCGAACACCTGGAACACAGCTAGGTGGAGAGCAGATGGAGTGTTTACTTACAGTCAGAAAGACATGAGTTCAAATCCTTACTCAAATACTTATCAACTTTGTCCCTCTGGACAAACTGTTTAACTTTGCAAGTTTAGTTTCTTCATCTAATTAATGTTTAACATCTCAGGCTTCCTCAGATCAAAGAATATTGTGCTGTGAATAAAGTCTGAAAGTGGTTCTAGCCAGTCATTATTTGATTCCATAAACAACCAATAAAAAATTACATCATTACTCCAATGAAAATTACAATGTTTTTAAATAGATTTTGCATTCAATGTTTGTAATGCAGTACCTTCCAACTATCATTCTGAGAAAAATATTCAATATGAACGGGTGAGGTTTCTTAGTAAGGTCCAAGTCCCTGTTGGGTCACATTTTTATTGTAAACTATAGCTACCAACAATATAATTTTTATCCTTTTAAAATTAATTAACTGATAATTATTATTTTTAAAAACACACATTGCTTTATGAATCATGTTGGGAGAGAAAAAATCAGAACAAAAGGGAAAAAACCATGGGAGAGAGAAAAAAACAGAAAAAAGAAGTGAACATAGCATGTGTTGATTTACATTCTGTCTCTTTAGTTCTTTTCCTGGATGCAAATGGCAATTTCTGTCCAAAGTCTATTGGGACTGCTTTGAATCACTGAACCACTGAAAAGAATCAAGTCTTTCATAGTTGATCATCACACATTCTCTTGCTATTATTGTGTACAATGTGTTCCTGGTTCTCCTTGTTTTGCTTAGTATCAGTTCATGTAAATCTTTCTAGGCCTTTCTAAAATCAGCTTGTTCAAATTTTTTAATAGAATAATATTCCATACTTTCATATACCTTAACCTGGTTAGCCATTCCCCAATTGATGGGCTTTATTCATTTTCCAATTTTTTTCTACCACAAAAAGAGCTGCTACAAACATTTTTGAACACGTGGGTCCTTTTCCCTCCTTTATGATTTCCTTGGAATATAGACCCAGTAATGGTATTGCTGGGTCAAAGGATTCCTATGGACATAGTTCCATATCTCCAGAATGGTTGGATCATTTCACAATTCCAACACTGCTTTAGTGTCCCAATTTTTCCACATCCCCTCCAACATTCATTATCTTTTTCTGTCATGTTAGCCAATCTGAGAGGTGTGAGGTGGTATCTCAAAAGTTGTTTTAATTTGCATTTCTCTAATCAATAGTGATTTAGAGCATTTTTTCACATAACTACAGATGGTTTTAATTTCATCATCTGAAAACTGTTCATATCCTTTGATCATTTATCAATTGGGGAATGGCTTGTATTCTCACAAATTTGACACTTCTTTATATATTTTAGAAATGAGACCTTTATCAGAAATACTAGCTGTAAAGATTTTTCTCAGCTTTGTATTTCCCTTTTAATCTTGTTTCTGTTGGTTTTGTTTGTACAAAAACTTTTTTAATTTAATGTAATCAAAGTTGTCTATTTTACCTTTTGTAATGTTTTTCAGTTCTTTTTTGGTCATAAATTCTTCTCCAAAGATAAATTATTGTGTTGTGTGTGTCTAATCTATTCCACTAATCCACCACTTTATTGCTTAGGCAGTACTAAATGATTTTGAAGACTGCTGCTTTATAATATAGTTTTAGGTTTGGTACTGCTAAGCCACCATCCTTTGTTTTTTTTTTTTCCTCCATTAATTTCCTTGATATTCTTGACCTTTTGTCCTTTCATAGATGAATTTCATTATTGTTTAGGCAGAACTGGCATTTACCAATATAATTTTCTAACTTTTCTCCTATGCACCTTTTATTAAAGTTACCAAATTATCAAGGAGTGTGTGTGTGTGTGTGTGTGTGTGTATGTGTTTGTGTATGTTCAGGCGCATACAAATGGCATATATTAGAGAATTAAAGTTTGAAAAATTTTGTCAAGCTCTTCACTGAAATGTCTTCATCTTCCTCAATGTTCTTTAATAAATCTGGCTATAATCTTTATGTAATGTAATGTGCTACATGTGAAAATTTTGAATTAGTCAATGAAAAGGAAATAAATGCTTCATAGCAGTTTTTGTTGAAGAGGGAAATCACCACAAAATTTAAAGTCTTATATATATTGTTTGCTATACCTTGTAAATTCTTAAAAAGGTATTTGTGAAATGACTAATATGATGTCAAGTATACATCAATAAAACAATTTTTTAAATGATAGCTTCTATTTGGTTGTTATTCCAATTGACATAACTTTCAAGAAGCCATGCCATAAGTATTTTAAAACTAAGAAAGAACTGAAAAAATATTTACCCAGTGTTTTTCCTTCCACGATTCTTGTTAAAAACTGGCACACATATATAGTTCTTAGATGATGTGCTGTTAGTCTGGTGAGTCCATGAATAATAGCTGAAAGAAAGAGTGAATTAAATTAAAACAAAAAAGTGATCCAACAGGGTCACTGTATAGCTAGGTTAAAAAAAAAAAAAGCATTTTTTGATCATAATTCCTATGCATTTATACAGATAATATAATTAGGTTGAAGTAACACATTAATGATTTCAATGTAAAACAAATTTAGTTATACTTAAAATTTGATAGGTATATATTTCATAAAATGTATTTGTAATTAAGTTTACAGATAGCTGCTATTGTGATGAAAAGTACTCTAATCTTGATGAAAAATAATCTTATGTGAATGTATAAAACCAGTATGGAATTCTTTACTATCATCTACTCTTCAATTCCTTGGTTCCTTGATCTATAATCATTCTTTTTTTGCTAAATTCCAATCTTGAATTACTACAGATTTCTCTGCTGTTGGAGAAAGCTAAAGAAGTCTCTCTAATTTCACTGAGGTTTTACTACAGCAAGGAAATATTTTTGCTCAACTCATTCTAACTTTACAGTATTTTTTCCAAACCTTCAATCTCCTCAAATCTCCCAACTCTTCTATTCTCAGCTATGCAACTTTGTTGCATATTTTTCTGAAAAAAATAAAAGACCATTCATTACTCATGAATCTCTTTTTCCCTTTTCTGCATTTTATATGCCCACTTGACATTATTTCTTATTCTCTCCTTTACTGAAATCTGAATATGAAGTAGTCCTTTACCAATCCACATTGCTCCCATATGTGCTTCTGATCCATATTCTTCTCTAGATTGCCCCCACAATTATTCCTTCTTTTATCTTTAGTCTTCTTAAGTCCTTCCTAGCTTACAAACCTCTTCCACCCTGAAAAAACATATCCTTACCAGACCTATCTATCTATACAAAGCTACCGCTATTACAGACTCCTAGAAAAAGTGTTCTATAAAACCCATTGCTTCCATTTTGTCTCAATTCTCAACCAGTAAGTTGAGACAATCTGACTTGATTGCTCTCAAAAGTTACCAATGAACTAACTGCCAAATTCAATGGCTCTTCCTTCAATCCTCATCTTTATTGGCCTCTTGCTATTTCTGGGACAGAATAATCTAAACTCCAATTTGGAGCATTTTTACTGGTTATCTCAGCTAACATTCATTCCATTTTCTGCAAAAAACCTTTCCCAGTCCTCCTTTATCTTAAGAGGTTTTCCTGTATATATACATAGCATATTATTTACAAATAATTACTTGCATATTGTTTCCCTTATTGGGTTGTAAGCTCTTTAAGAGCAGAGACTGTTTTTTGCTTTTCTTTGTATCCTGGCATTTTGTACATGATGGATACTTAATAAATGCTGACTTGCCACTTTCTATATAGCATCTGCTGATACTGACCTCTCCTCTTTGTTTTACTGCTCTCTCTTGGATTTCATCTCACCAAGGTGAGGAATCAGCCTTTAACTTTTGGTTTATTATAAGGTTGTCCTAGGTCTCCTTTGCTTTCTTTACTCTCATTTGGTGACCTCCTCAGCTCCCTAGTTTAACTAATATCTCTATGCTATAACTTATATATAATCACTTTGGACATGTCACCCAAATAGAATTCAATTCTTTAAAAATCCACTTATCTTTGGAACTCTTCTGTTTGTTAAGGGCATTTCCTTCTAGTCACACAGGATCATAACCTTGGCAGTATCCTTCACACCCAACCACTGGCCCCAATGTATCTAACTGATTTTGCATTTATCCCACCACTTTCTCCACTCAAAATCCACATTAGTCCTCATATATCTTAGATAACATTTCTTCTTTTCTCTTTCAAATAATGCCCCCTCCATCTGCCTCCCGCAACTCCCAAATGCTCATCAGTATGTTCCTCCATACTTATTCTACTTAGTTCTGGATTCTCTTTCATGGAGAATCTTAATGGATAATTTGAACCTTTCAGAGCATATTCCAGTGACAGGTTCTATTCCTCTAAGTCTTGGGTATATAACTATTCAATTCAAATCCACTACCTTGTATTACTTCTTTTTGTTTATTATCTAAACTTTGTCACATTTCTATATATCAACTTCAACTATGGCTTTTATTGTTGATTCCTCTTTTGTATTTTGTTTTCTGTTAACTATTATCTAGAACTATTCTTCTTGCTGTATTAGATATGCTAACTACCCAATTTGGTAGAGATGTGTAAGACAGTTTTCTCCCTCATCTCTTTTCAATTTAAAGCCCTTTGAACCAGATTTTTAAGATTCTAAAGTTGTACCACAGTTCTCTTTAATTGTCTTGAGTTTCCCTGTACTAGTTTCCCTTATTGTCCTGACTGAGTTTCCCTAATTGTTCTGCCTCAGTCTCCTTAACTGTTCTGCCTCAATTCTCTTAGTTGTAAAACCCATCTCTGGTCCATTAAGTCTGAGGACCATTTGCTCTAAGGTTATAAATTGTCAATGTGAGACTCAAGATGAGGGGAAGATCAGACTTCCTGACTCCTAACTCCTTCTGCCCTCAAGAATTTATGCCACTACCTCCTCTAAAATATTCCAAAAGATAAGATTATCCCGGATACCACATTGACACCTTTACTTCTGTTTATTCAGACATCCTGACTCTGGCTTTTAGCAAGAATTTATAGCCTCCCCCCATCCTGACAGAACCAAATGGGTCTGTAAAAAATTTCCCACTTCTTTCCCCTTCTCTGTCTGAAAAGGGTATATAAAGATTCGGGATTCTCCCATTCATCACTGGATACTTTGAGACAAGAGTCCTGTCCAGTCAATTATACTCTCCAATTAATAAAATATTAAAAACTCTCTAATCTCCATCTTGTCTCAGTTTCTCCAGCATTACACTAAAGATTTTTTTTTTTTGATTAGATCTTATTAGATCATTTTATTTTTGGATGATCAGTCACAGCTTCACTCAAGATGATCCAAATCTTTTTCTTAAAACACCACTGTTTAAACCAGCTGTTCTTTTTTCTTTCCAACACCTCTGTTTTAAATCAGCAACAGAAATAGAAACCTGTTGTATGTCTAAGTTCTTTGATTTCTTGCTTAGGACACTTCAAACCTTAAGAATATTTTCTAGGATCCTTATGGCAGTATCATTTGCTCTCATATCAATCATGAAAGCATGTATTACACTTAACAAATTTAAGGACGAGTTTTGTCAAGTTCCACTTATTTTGATCCAGGAAGTGAGAGAAAGACCTCTTAAATATTGATATCAGGTTGACAAAGCAGTACTCCTTTATATATTATATGTATATAAAACAAAGCCAAATAAGTAGTTGTATCAGGAGTTCAGATGGTTAAACGTCTTTCATGTAGGTGAGACATGGATACATAGGTAGGTAAAGGAAGGGAAGGATATCATAGAGAAGAAAAAGAACAGATGTAGAAGCAAGAATGGAGACAACTGTTCAAAAGAAAGGAAGAATAGTTTGATAAATGGATTTAACACATAGGGTTTTAACTGGGAAGCTAGATGTTGCAGTAGATAGAGCAGCAGGCCTAGAGTCAGGAACATTTGAGTTCGAATCCAGTTTCAGACACTTAATAACAGAAGACTTTGGGTAAACCACTTAACCTCTGACTACCTACCTCTATTTATTTCACTTTAAAATGGGTAAAATAATAGCACCTACCTCCAGGCTCATTCTGAAAATTATAATAATAATAGCTCACATTTACATAGTTATCCCTAGAGGGAGAGGGGCAGGGGGGAAGAGAGAGGGGCAGCAATATGGAAAATATGTGGCCCTCCCTTATCAGAGAAGTATCTAAATTTTTAGTATTAAAAGACTATGTCAATATTATGTAATACTATACATGTTTTATGCATTTCTGAGTTTCTAAACTTTTTCTGTATCATCTCTGGCTTCTCTAAAACTTCCCCCAAATTACCATTTAATTTCTTATACAGATTACTGGGGTGCTGCTGAAATAAAAAAGTAATGAGTTTGGCCATTTTTGGTCTAGGATCATTGATTTTATTGGTATAATAATTCCTTTTTGAAGAAAATCTCCTTTCTGTCAATAAAAATGATTATTCTACAAATTAAAGAATTAAAACAGTTGCCTGAGTAACAGAAAGTTTAAGTGACATCCATAATAACACTAGAAGGCAGGTTTTCCAAATCAATGCTTTATTCCATATTGTCATCTGTAGATTAATACGTAATTCTTTTTAATAAACTACAATTTAATGGAATAAAAGTGAATCAACAATGAAAGGGCTCATTCTAATAAAACACATAACTGCAAGAGCAAATTAAAACTTAATTATATCGAATTCATTTATTCTGACCCAATTCTTCTGAATAATTAACTACTGAAACTGAAATCTAGGTTGTCAGAGGAAAAAAAAATGCTGAAGATCCTTACAGGAACAAAAGATCTTTTTAAAGAATAGAAAAAAAAAGAGTACCACAACTGAAGAAAAACTGAACAGGCAGCTAGGTATTTACCCTTCTCAGAACCAGATTAACACAAAAGCAAGGACACATAATAGAGGATAATTTAAGAATATGATTCAATTTCTTAAAAAAGAATGTTAAAGACAGCTTAAGGCTCAGAATGGACTGAGGGTTGTCAAAAAGCTAAAAAAAAGTTTTTAAAGCTATATGGAAGAAAGAGAAAAATTGAAGGAGGTAGATCTTGAGTTAGAATGTAGCTATGCAAATTTTTATTTTTTATGGTTACTCTGCCAAGGAAAAATCACATTTGCACTGGAAACAAAAGAACAAAAATGGCTTAAGAGATAGTAAGTGAGCACCTGGCTATCCTTGAATTTAAATTAACTGGGTCCATAAACCACATTTTGAGGAATGGAAAGAACTAGTGCATTTGATTGTTAAGACATAGTGGCTAGCAGAGTGACTAGTACAATGCAAAAGCATAAAAAATGCTTGTTCAACGTATTAAACTGAATGTTATTCATACATTCAGCATATACAAACTATAAGCCATTTAGCTTCATTTCAATTCCTGGAAAATTCTATAATGGATCCTTAAGGTGATCATCTTGAAAAGAAAGATTTATTACTAAAATGGTTTCTTAAAAGGACAGATTAAATGCCAGACCAACCTAATTTCCTTTTTTGACAATGTATTACTAAACTGGCAAATCAAAAAACCAGATTTTCTTGATGGAGATGTGGTAAAAGAGCTTAAATTGGTTGAATGGCAAATTGTCATTAATAAGGCAACAGCAATGGTTCAGTGGAAAGAATAATATATTTATACTTTGGGGAAATCAGTTCAAATCCTACCTCTGCCCCAAAATACTTATATGATCTTGGGCACAAGTTCAATTTCTTTGGCCCTTAATTTCTTCACCTGAGTGTTAGTCTAGATGTCTCTCAAGTCTTTCTGAGCGTTAAAGCAACAATCCTAATAAATATCAACTTCAATTTGGTAAGAGGTCCTCAGGGATCTAACATTTTTAGCAATGATTTGGACAAATGTATAAAGAAAATATATGCTAATAAAATCCGCAAATGACAAAGTTGAGAGGTTTGTCACAATGAAAGACAGACGAAAAGATCTAAAAAGAGCTTGCAAATCTAGAGCAGAGATTCTTAATTTTATCTGAGTTACAGATTAACATCTCTGGCCTTCCACAAAAAACTACAGATTTCTTCTCAAAATACTCTTTTAAAAACACCATCAAAATATTTTTTAAAATAAATCTCTGATATGGGTTAAGAAAGCCCCTAGGCTACAGTATTTGGCTGAACTACATAAAAATGAAATCTAATAGGGAGACATATAAAATCTTATACTTGAGTGCAAAAAATTCTACAACCTTCTTCAAATATGAAATGGTACTGGTAGAGGGTGGCTTTGGAGTAGGAGGTGGATAGGGTGAAACTTCTGTCAAATCCCTCTTTTGATTCACATTAGGCAGGCTATGAGACATATTACTTAAGTGTCTCAGGGCTTCCCAGGTAACTCTTTAAGTGACAAGGATTGCAAGTGCAGAAAAATACAAAGCTGAAACTTAAAAGTTTTTTTTATAAGTATCTTATAATAAATATAAAATAAGATTTTATAAGTAGAAATGACCTGAAAGAAAATGCATTAGCATCTGCTTTGTCACTGGACCCCAAAGAACAACAAACTTTTCCAATGAACTTGCAGCTAAAACCTTTTTAAGTGTGCTTGCTGTCTTCCCCCATTAAAATGTGAGCACAGAGTAAGAGCTGAATACATTTTTCTGACTTTTAATTTTCTTATACCTTACTGCCTTCCACATACTCTTTATGATTTAGTGATTAGTTCCTTAACAAGATCCTCCTTTGCCCTACATGACACATTTCACTAGCAATACACCTATCCCTGGAATTTTCTCTATACTCCCCCTACTGGCCTCTCCACCCTACTCTAGCTGTCAAGACAAAAATTGCATTGGCCTTTCACGATTTCCAAGAACAACAATAATAGCTAATACTAACCACCTTAAAGCTAGTGCCTCCATTAAATATGGCCAATTTATCTTTCAGACATGCACATTTTATATTTTGCATGATTTCTCCTGCACTGGATTGTAAGGCACTAGGGTTGCTTTTGTTTTTGTTTTTTTGGGGGGGAAGGAAAAGTCGAGGAGTATTTCAGTTCCTTAATAAAAAACCTTCCCTTTGTTAAATTCTCTCCAAATATATTATATACGTTATAAATCGTCCTTATGTAGAGGTAGTTTGTGCATATTTGTTTGCACGCTCTGTCCCGTTAGACTGAGCCACTAAAATGGCAAGGTTTGTTTTGTTTTTTGCAGGAGATGCCTTTATATCCCCAGGATTTAGCATAGAGCACAGGTACATAACAAGCCCTTAAAAGTTGTTAGCAGATTTGTCTTGAAACAGGGGTCTTTTGTGTTTGTAACATCCTCATCGTCCCAGACCAAGACAAAAGAAAAAACAGAGCCGTCTTTCTCTACTGCGACCCCGGGAAGCAGGGGTGTAGACGTCGCAAGGAGCAGCCCGGGGACAGATAAAAGCCAGCCACCGAACCCCTAGCAGCCCACGCCCACCCCAGAAAACTCGGGCATAACGGGAATGGGAGTGGAAGGGGGAATCAAAAAAGAACACCTTTCCCTCTCGCCCCGCCCCCTGGGCCCCGCCCGCTCTGCGGCAAAACCCAGGTCTCCGCTACAGCGGCCGGCGCGAGGCAAGTAGGGGCCGGGTGCGGGGCCCGCGCCGCCGGCTCCGGAACCTCCCGGTGTCTGCCGCCCGCCAGCCGCCCCCGGGCGCTCTCACCCTCCGCAATGTTGCGGTTGCGCTTGAATTCTTCGATGTCGTCCTCACAGAAGGCCTGGCAGAGGTTAAGGCAGAAGAAGTCCAGCATCCATCCACAGGCCAAGGAGTCGGCAGCCGGATCCATGGTGTAGGGCGCGGGCTCTTCCTCCTCCTCTGCCTCGAAAGGGACTAATTGCCGCTTCATGGCCCGGATATATGCTCGTTCCCGCGACGACTTGGGCGCCATGGCTTCGTCTTCCAATCTCCAGCAGCCAGAGACCTTCCGCTCTCCTCTCTCTCTCTCCGCAGTATTTTGAAAAGAGGCTGAAGGAAGCGAACAGGTCGACGGGAGAAAGGACAGCCCACTTCCTTTTTTAGTCATCTCCCGCCCTCCCGGCGAATTTCTATGACCAGTCAAAACGCGGGACCGATGAAAGGCGGTTTCTGACTGGCTGAGGGTTGCTTCAGTCATTCTGACTCAATGCGACCCGCCCTCTCTGCAGCAAAGGAAAAATTGATCCCTTTCTGCTTTTGCTTGGTTCTTTGGAAGAAAAGACACGGTGTCAGAATGAAAACAATAACTACAACTACAAGATACTTACTGCCTACTGTGCTTTTGTTATTTTTTTTTGCCTCAGGTTATAGGAAAAAAATTTAATCCGGAGTATAATGGCTTTGCTAGTAAGTGATAATAAGAGCTACTTGAACCAGCGAGACCACCTGTCCGGGCTGGATGAAGGCAGATGCGAAACATTTGTATATATATGTATGTGTGTGTGTGTGTGTGTGTGTATATGTGTGTATGTATATATATAATATATATAAACATTTATGCATATATATATACACACATAATATATATATAAACACTTATACACACATATACACATAATATATATATATATAAACACTTATACATATATACACATAATATATATAAATATTTATACATATATATACACATATATATATATAAATATTTACATACATATATATATACATAATATATATAAACATTTTATAATATATATTATACACATAATATAATATATATAAACACTTATACATATATACACATAATATATATAAATATTTATACATATATATACACATAATATATATAAACATTTATACATATATATATACACATAATATATATAAACATTTATACACACATATACACATAATATATATAAATATTTTATATATATATACACATAATATATATAAACATTTATATATATATATACACATAATATATATAAACATTTATGCATATATACACATAATATATATAAACACTTATATATATATATATATACATAATATATATAAACATATATACATATATATATATAATATATATAAACATTTATATATATATATACACATAATATATATAAACATTTATGCATATATACACATAATATATATATAAATAAACACTTATACATATATACACATAATATATATAAACATTTATACATATATATACACATAATATATATAAACATTTATGCATATATACACATAATATATATATAAATAAACACTTATACATATATATACTTTATATATAATATATATAAACATTTATACATATATATATACACATAATATATATAAACATTTATATATATAACATATATATATATAAATAAACACTTATATATATATACACATAATATATATAAACATTTATACATATATATACACATAATATATATAAACATTTATGCATATATACACATAATATATATATATAAACACTTATACATATATACACATAATATATATAAACATTTATACATATATATACACATAATATATATAAAACATTTATACAATATATATAACTGTATATATATATAAATATTTATAATATATATATAACATAATATATATAAACATTTATACATATATATACACATAATATATATAAACATTTATATATAATAATCACATAATATATATAAACATTTATGCATATATAACATATATATATATATATAAACACTTTATACATATATTAACTAATATATAAACATTTATAATATATATACATATAATATATATAAACATTTATACATATATATACACATAATATATATAAACATTTATGCATATATACACATAATATATATATATAAACACTTATACATATATACACATAATATATATAAATATTTATACATATATATACACATAATATATATAAACATTTATACATATATATACACATAATATATATAAACATTTATACATATATACACATAATATATATAAACATTTATACATATATACACACATAATATATATAAACATTTATACATATATATACACATAATATATATAAACATTTATGCATATATATACATATATATATATATATATAAACACTTTATTCATATATACTATATTATATATAAACTATAAAACATTTACACATATATACACATAATATATATAAACATTTATGCATATATATATATACACACATAATATATATATATAAACACTTATACACACATATACACATAATATATATATATAAACACTTATACATATATACACATAATATATATAAACATTTATACATATATATACACATAATATATATAAACATTTATACATATATATACACATATATATATATAAACATTTATACACACATATACACATAATATATATATATATATATAAACACTTATACATATATACACATAATATATATATATATATAAACACTTATACACACATATACACATAATATATATATATATATATAAACACTTATACATATATATAATATATATATAAACACTTATACATATATACACATAATATATATAAAATATATATATATACACACAATATATATATAAACATTTATACATATATATATATAAACACTTATACATATATACACATATACATATAGAAACATTTATAATATATATACACTATAATATATATAAAATATTTATACATATCATATATATATACATATATATATATATAAACATTATACACACATATACACATAAATATATATATATATATAAACACTTATACATCATATCATTATTATAATATATATAAATATTTATACATATATATACACATAATATATATAAACATTTATACATATATATACACATAATATATATAAACATTTATGCATATATATACACATAATATATATATATAAACACTTATACACACTATATAATATAAATATATATATATATATATATATAAACACTTTATATATATATTAATATGAATATATATAAAACATTTATATATATATAACACATAATATATATAAACATTTATGCATATATATATACACACATAATATATATATATAAACACTTATACACACATATACACATAATATATATATATATATATATATATATATATATATATATATATAAAACTATACATATATACACATAAATATATAGAAACATTTATACTATATATATATAATAATATATATAAACATTTATATATATATATATATATACATACATATATATATATATATAAAACACTTATACACACATATACACATAATATATATAATATATATATATATATATATATATATATATATATATAAACACTTATACATATATACACATAATATATATAAACATTTATACATATATACACATAATATTATATATAAACATTTATGCATATATATATATACATATATATATATATATATAATATATATATATATAAACATTTATAACACATATAAACTTACTTATATATATATATATAAAACATTTATACATATATACACATAATATATATAAACACTTTATCATATATATACACATATATATATATAAACATTTATGTGATATATATATAAATAATAATATATATATATATATATACATTTATACAATATATATATAATATATATATATATATATAAACATTTATACATATATATACATAATATATATAAACATTTATACATATATATACACATAATATATATAAACATTTATACATATATATAAATAATTATATATATAAAACTTATACATATCATATACAATATATATATATAATATAACATTATACATATATACACATAATATATATATATAAACACTTATACATATATACCCATAATATATATAAGCACTTATACACATATATACACATAATATATATATAAACACTTATACATATATATACATATAATATATATATATAAACACATACATATATACACATATATATATATAAACATTTATACATATATATACACATAATATATATAAACATTTATACATATATATACATATATATACACATAATATATATATATATATAAACACTTATACACACATATACACATAATATATATATATATATATAAACACTTATACATATATACACATAATATATATAAACATTTATACATATATATACACATAATATATATAAACATTTATGCATATATATATACACATAATATATATATATATATATATATATATATAAACACTTATACATACATATACACATAATATATATATATATATATATATATATATATAAACACATACATATATACACATAATATATAGAAACATTTATACATATATATACACATAATATATATAAACATTTATGCATATATATATACACATAATATATATACAAACACTTATACACACATATACACATAATATATATATATATATATATATATATAAACACTTATACATATATACATAAATTATATATAAATCATAATTATACATATATAATATACATAATATATAAACATGATCATATATATACACATATTAATATATATATATATAAACATTTATACACATATATAACATATATATATATATATATAATATACATTATAACATATATAATATTTATATATATATATATAAAACATTTATATATATATACATAATATATATAAACATTCATAATATATATAATATAAATAATGTATATATATATATATAATATATATAGATTTATCATATATTATAGTGTATAATATGTATAAATGTTTAATATATATATATATATGTATATATGTATAAATGTTTATATATATATATATTATGTGTATTTATGCATATATATACACATAAATATATATATATATATATATAAACATTTATACACACATATACACATAATATATATATATATATAAACATTTATACATATATACACATAATATATATAAACACTTATACATATATATATATATATATATATATATATAAACATTTATACATATATATACACATAATATATATAAACACTTATACCTATATATACACATAATATATATAAACATTTATACATATATACACATAATATATATATATATATATATAAACACTTATACATATATACCCATAATATATATAAGCACTTATACACATATATACACGTAATATATATATAAACACTTATACATATATATACATATAATATATATATAAACACATACATATATACACATAATATATATAAACATTTATACATATATATATATATACACATTATATATATTTGTATATATAAATATATATATAAACACTTATACATATATACACATAATATATATATATATAAACACATACATATATACACATAATATATATAAACATTTATACATATATATATACACATTATATATATATGTATATATAAATATATATATAAACACTTATACATATATACACATAATATATATATATATAAACACTTATACATATATACACATAATATATATAAACACTTATACATATATACACATAATATATATATAAATACTTATACATATATATAACATATATATATATAAACACTTATACATATATAACATAATAAAACTTATAATATATATATAAATACTTATACATATATATAACACTTATACATATATAACATAATATATTATGACACTATAATTATTAAATAATATATACATATATATATATATATATATACACACAATATATATATAAACATTTATACATATATATATATAAACACTTATACATATATACACATAATATATATAAACACTTATATATATATACACATAATATATATATAAACACACACACACACATATATATATATACATGATATATATATATATATAAACATTTATACATATATATATAAAACATATGTGAACATTTATACATATATACACATAAATCATATATGAACATTTATACATATATACACATAATATATATAAACACGTATACATATATATACACATAATATATATATAAACCCACATATATATATATACACATAATATATATAAACATTTATACATATATACACATAAAATATATAAACATTTATACATATATATACACATATTATATATAAACATTTATACATATATATACACATAATATATATAAACATTTATACATATATACACATAATATATATAAACATTTATACATATATACACATAATATATATATAAACATTTATACATATATATACACATAATATATATATATATATATATATAAACATTTATACATATATACGCATAATATATATAAATATTTATACATATACAACATGCATATATAACATTTACACATATGTGTAATTTACTGCATATATATGTACAGTAAATTCTAGTGGCATATATATATATATACATACATACACAAAAGGGTGATTTTTGGAAGCTCTGAAAAACTGTTTTGGCTATCTTTATAGATCATTAACAGTAATTACTACCTATGTAGAATCAGAGAATTACAGTTGGAAAAGCCAAGATCAGATAAATTCTGACAGATACCAAAAGTTTATTTTGTGAACGCTGGTTTGTGAGAGCTAAAGGATCTTCCCTTAATGCATATAACAATATTTGTCATTCAAAACTTATCAAATGCCTTTCTTTGTGAATGTAAATGAATTGAAGGTACAAGTTTTTGATAATGTTATTCCAAAAAAAAAAAATTAAGTAAGTGCCACTCTTCCTTTGTAAATAAATGGGTATTAAGCACTTACTCCCTTTCCAGCTATGGACTAACCTCTGGTTAGAAAACAGCAAACAAAACTGGCCCTACCCTCAAGGAACTTACATTCTAATTCTAACCTTCCATTCTTCTATTCTATTTATTGAGTACTAAAAGATGAAGGGAAAGCAGAAAATGATGGAAAAGAAAGAGAAGGAAAGTAGAAAGCCCAGGATCCCATTAGACAAGGTAAAAAATAAAAATAAAAGCAAAAAACCCAAACCAAAATAAAACTTCACTATTCTAAACTCGAAAGAGTCAAGAATGTAGTCTGTTTCTAGTGGGACATGAGACCCTGGTAGGGATACTGCAAGAATTTATGTGGTTGCCTAGTTCTTGGTTAGACAAGGCAAAAAACATGCGTATTAAGTAAAGGTGGATCGAACAGAGAGTATAAATACATATAAACATTTCTTCTCACATATATAGAAAAATGAAATCTACTTTAACATTATGCATATTACTTGGTTATTAGAAGTTTTTTTCTTTTACAATTTTCATTATCCTACTTTTTCCAGAATCAGATCTTTCTTTCTTTTTAAAATTTAATTGTCCTACTTACACACAAAAACATCATTTTTGGAGGGAATTGTACATTCATTTTTTTAAAAATATATTTCCATATGAATTATGTTGGGAGAGAAAAACCATAAGAAAAAAAACCATAAGAAAGACAGTTCTATCTAAATTAATTTACTTATTTCAGTGCCATATCAATTAAATTACCAAAATTATTATGTAGCAACAGAAAAAAATAATTAAATTCATCTGGAAGAATGAAAGGTCATCTGAAAGAATGAAAGAATATCAAGGAAATTAAGGGAAATATGTGAAGGAAGATGGTCTAGTTGTATCACATATCATAGCAGTAATATATATGTTGTTATATTTATAAAGTAGTAATCATCAAAACAATCTGGTATCTACTAAGAGGTAGAGTGATGATCAGTGAAATAGATTAGGTACATGGTATGCAGTACTAAATGACTATAATAAAGTTATATTTGATAAATCCCCAAAATACAACTTTTTGGAACAAGAACTTATTATTTGACAAAAACTTCTGGGAAAACTGGAAAATAGTGTGGCATAAATTAGGTATAGATCAATATCTTATTCTATACACCAAAATAAAGTTAAAATAGGTGAATGAGTTAGACGTACAGGGGGATACCATAAGCAAATTAGGGGAACATGAAATTTTACTTGTCAGATCTATGGATAAGGAAAGAATTTATAACCAAACAAGAAACAGAGCATTCTAAGATGTAAAATGGATAATCTTGATTATATTAAATTTAATAAGTTTTTGGTGCAAAAACCAACAAAAGCAATGAAATCAGAATTAGAAGAAAAGCTGAGAGTTGGAAAAATTTTGTAACAAGTGCTCTAATAAAGATTTCATTTCTCAAATATATAGAACATCAAATATATGAGTCAAATTTATAAGAATGCAAGTCATTCCTCAATTGATAAACATTTAAAGAATATGAATAAGCAGCTTTCAAATGAAAAAATCAAAACTATCTATAGTCATATAAAATGCTTAAATCATTACTGATGAGAGAAAAGCAAATTAAAACAACTTTGAAATACCACTTCACAACTCTCAGATTGGCTAGGATGATAGGAAAAGATAATGATAAATCTTGGAAGGCATGTGGATAGATTGGAATATCATTGCGCCATTGATGGAGTTGTGAACTGATCTAGTCATTCTGTACAGCCATTTAGAATCATTGCCAAAGGGCTATAAAACTTTTTGATCCATAAAAATACTATTAAATCTATATCTCAAAAAGATTAAAAATAAAGCAAAAAAGGCCTATTTATACAAAAATATTTATAACAGCTCTTTTTATGGTGACAAGGAATTAGACACTGAGAGAATGTTCATCAATTGGGGAATTGGATGCTTTTGGAAAAATCTGGAAAGACTCATATGAACTGTTGCAAAGTGAAGTGAGCAGAACCAGGGGAACATTGTATATAGTAACAGCAATACTATATGATCAATTGTGAATAATTTAGCTTTTCTCAGCAGTACAAAAATCCAAGACAATTTCAAAGGACTCATGATGAAAACTGATATCCACCACCAGGGAAAGAACTGATGGAGTCTGAATGCAGATCAAAGCTTACTTTTTTTTTTTCCACTTTCTTTATACTTTTTGTAAAAGTGATTTAAAAAAAAACACTATTGTGTTTTCTTTTACAATATAACTAATATGGTAATATATTTTACATGATTGAAGAGGAAAGAAGAGAATTTGGAACTCAAAAATTAAAAAAAAAAGAATGTTTAAAATGTTTTTACATATAATTGGGAAAAAATAAAATATTATTAAAAATAAATGGATGAGGATTGAATTGTTTCAAATGTATGCCATATATTTTTTCATTTTCATTTTTTCTTTTAGCTTTGTACTGATTTTGATGTTTGCCTTAATAAATATATAAATAATTCAAAAATAAACTCAAACAATAACACATTTCCTGTTGTTTTTGTTGTTTTTAAGACATTTTTTGGTGCTCACAATATCTATTCCTTACTAACTTACCTTTGGAAAAAAGTATTCATGACATATAATCAACCAAACTGTCCTTTCTTATTTGTATATTTTCTCTGATAGCTGTTTGATATCAGCTTGGGTAAATTGTTTTGTCACTTGGTATATCTTCTTTTGTGGAAATGTCCTTTCCTGCCCAGAATATATAGTTTGGGATGTTCCTTTTCCGTTAAGGGATAGTAAATAGAAACTCACCTCAAACCTAACAGTTCCTCCAGACTAACAAAATTTAAAGGACTGAATAGATATAAATCTATCCTGGTAGCCTTCTCTGAGGAGAGGAGAATAGCTAGTCTCTGGCCCTGATCTTTTGTTCCTTTCCTGGGAGGAATCAAAATACCACTTGGAGAAAGGTGGGCAGGAGAGACTCATATTTTTTTGCTCATTCTTCCCTGTGAGCCATATCTCAACAGACTCATTTAGATACATGTAACTGACAAGAGCAAAACACACTACACACATGACTGAGAAAGTATTTTCCCAATTCTAAAAATAATGATTTTATATATGTGTCCATCTTAATCTCAAATGAAACGTTATTTATGAAACCCATACCATCTAGATTCGTAAATAAAAGAAATTCCATCTTCTTGACTTGGAGCAGAAGTGAGGGAAATGAGAATTCTAATCCTTTGGCCACCTCAACATTTCCTTTAAACACTTACAACACTTAAAAAAATTAAATCATAGATTTGATTGTGGGAGTAGAAGCATATAGCTCCTTACTTCTCCACAAATTACTGCCTTAGAATCCCTGAAAATTAAAAAATCAAGATAATATCCTCAATACACATCAGAGATAGGGCTCATTTTGTATGAAAAGGATGGGGAGGGAATAATTTATTCCTAGATGCTGATTGGATATTGTTACAACTAGTGGAGGTAATCCCAAAATGCAAACTTGAAGACTTTCAGCATCCCTTATTTCAGCCTTCCTAAGGCTTCAGTTGACTATATAGAATATCCTATAATAAATCTAATTTGATTAAGTAACCTGATTTCTGTGTGGGCTCTCATTTTTGTTTAATATTATGGATATCAATTTAAAATCATTCATTTAGAGAACCATTTCAGTAGGAAGTAGGATAGGTAGGAGAGATCAATTATCTCTTCATTTATTCTCATGTAATTAAAATTACATTAATTAATGAAAAATAGTTCAGAAGGATCCTCAGAAGCCATCAAGTCCAACCTCTGGCTCAAAAGATTATCCTCTACAACATATCATAAATAACCATTAATTACTCAGAAAGCATCTTTTGAGCACCTCTGTATTTCAGGAACTATATTAGATATCAAAGATATAAAAATGTTATGGAAGCTTTCTCTTGGAAACATAGCATATCATTGAACCTTACATTCTCCTTGGGAGCTATGTGTTCACAGATAAATATATAAGGAATAAGGATAATAGCTGGACCTATGATTTCACCGACAAAAGGAATTCTTGGATGAAGAAATTCTACTAATGCAAATAATATAGTCATGGCCAATACAAGATTTATTTAATCTCAGTGGGGGGGGGGAGAGATTATGAAATAAATCAGAACTGAAAATAAAATAAAATTGAATTTAAAAAAAAAAGAAAATCATTCAACAAGTATTTCTTAAAACTGTCAGAATATGTCAGAACAGTACTAAACTGAGATTACCAAAAGATGCAAAAAATAGTTTCTGCTCTCAAGGAACTTACAATGTAATGGGAGAAGGGGAGAGTAAGGAACAGCAGACAAATGAATTTATACAAACTATATATAAAATAAATAGGAAATCAATCAGAGAAGGCACTGGAATTAAAAGGGGTTGAAAAAATATTCCTGTATAATATAAAATTTTGTTGGGACTTGAAGGAAACTATATGGATGAGATGAAAAGGAAAAGCATTCCATGAATGGGGGAATAACCAGAGAAAACACCTGGAGCAAGAGATGGAGTGTCTTGCTAATGGAATAGCAAGAAGGTCAGTGTAACTGAATTGAAGAATCCATGGACGAGAATAAGATATAAGAATACTGGAAAGGTGTGTGTCTAGAGGACACGCCTTCTTCACCTGAAGAAGGGTTTTGAATTGCAAACAGGATTTTACACTTGATTCTGGAGCTGATAGAGACCCACTGGAGTTTATTAAGTGGGAAGTGACATGGTTGCATCTGTGCTTTAAGAAAATTTCTGTATTTGTTTAATAGGGGATGGATTAGAGTGAAGAATGACAAGTAATAGGCAGACCCAATAAGCATCAGGTTATTGCAGTACTCCAAGAATAAGGTGATGAGGGCCTGCACCAAGATGGTGATAGTGATCAGAAGAGAGATGTAGAAAAGATACAATTGTTCAGCTTCAGCAACAGATTAAATATAGGTGATGTGAGAATGAGGACTTAACGATGACACCTTAGATTTATAAATTGAGTATTGTAAGGGGTATTAAAGTCTAAATCTATCATTTATCTTAAGCTAAAAAAATAGGGAAAGGTAAATCTTGTTTATTAAAAATATTCCCTTTCTAGTAAAAGAGATATAAAACTTGAAAAGACTTTGTAGTAATATACATATAAGAAAAGGGAGGAACAAATCCAGATTAAGGGCAGATTAGGAATTTGGGCCAAAGAGATTTTGTTTCCATGCCACAATACCATGGCCCACTCATCTGCATAGAAGGACAAGAATGATTTTGCATTTGAGAAACTGGATAACTCTAGATTTAAAAAGTATTTGCCAATTATTATTTTTTTTTTGAGAAAGTTTCTTCTAGATTAGGGGACAACATTTTAACTAGAGGTATGTTGACCTCTAAGGGGTCTATGCAATATTTCATGGGGTACATGTACTTGGATAGGTAAATATGTCTTTTTTGTGGGGGGATACAACTTTATTTTTACAAACTTCTAATTGAAATTTAACATTTCTTTAAATTATTTAAAAACATGATTCTGAGAAGGGCCCATAGATATCACCAGACTGACAAAGTAATTCATGACACACAAAAAGGTTAAAAACTGTTGCTCTAGAAAGAATGCTGATCAAGGATAGTATGACTATCTGAACATTTCAAAGAATTTCCAGCCCAAACAAGAAGAGGAAAGCTTTAGTTAAGTCTGAAAGTACGGATATTTGGGAGTAGTTCTGTTCTGTTTTGGAAAGAGCTTGACAATCTCTTTGTTTCAACCATCCCAACCACTGGCCTAATGGTGGTTGAAAATAAGGAGATGGGGTTGTTGATAATTCAACAGAGCCGTTTATTTTGAGAAATTATGCTGCTTATGTGTCTTAAAATGATATGTTATATGGGCAGCTAGGTGGAGCACTATCCCTGAAATCAGGAGGACCTGAGTTCAAATCTGATCTCAGACACTTAACACTTCCTAGCTGTGTGACCTTGGGCAAGTCACTTAACCCCAATTTGCCTCAGTGTGAAGATCGCGTATTTTAAAATCAGCAGGAGTCCGGAGTTCAGGTTAGGGGAAAATCGTCAGTCTTTATTCTCAGTGAAGAAGGATCAGAGGTGTTAGAGAATCAGCGATAGCAATGTGTGCAGCTGAGTCAAGAAGCTAGCTCGACCAGCAGCCACACAACCAGCAGCTCGGAGTCTCGAACCCAGGCCCAATCTCTCCCAGCTTCTCTTCCTCTCTCTTTCTCTCCTCCACCCACCAAAATCGTCATTTCCTGTACAACACATCAGGACTTGCACGGAGAGTGGGCAGGGACCATTCTTTATCCAATCATGTATATTAATAGAGTATAGCCCAATTACTATTTAGCCTCATGTACTTGGGACCGAAGTGCATCAACTCAAACTTCAGCCCATTACACCTCAGCAAAAAACAAAACCCCCCAATATGTTACTATGAAAAATGATGTTCTGTAGCCAATCCTGGTTTCTCTTTTCTATAATGTGAAGCATGTTGTTAGTTTCTAAGGACTCAATCTTATTTAAAGTTCACAATGTCCTAGTAATTGGCCAGGGCCTTTTGTTTTCTCATGATTTCAAGCTTTAATGCACTCTTGATTAATCTTAAGAGGAAGGGAATATTCCAGTTACTGAAGTCTCTAGCTTCCTGGGAGTTCTCTACATCTCTTGTTGAGATGAGAAGACCGTTCAAATTAAGACTGAAACAAAAAGACAAATGACTCTTTGACTGTCTGGGAAGGTCATTTTCTTTCACAGAAAGGAATTTCACTTGTCTGATAGCTGACTTTTAAGAAATGATTCTTTCTAAAAGAGTTATAGCAAAAAAAAAAAAAGCCTACTGGTTTTTGTGAAGATCGTGTATCTTTAAATCGACAGGAGTCAGGAATTCAGGTTAGGGGAAAATCGTCAGTCTTTATTCTCAGTGAAGAAGGATAGGAGGTGGAAGAGAATCGGCGTGCAATGTGGCGCTATCAAGGCAGCTCAACCAGCAGCCACACAACCACAGCTCGGGTCTGAACCCAGGCCCAATCTCTCCCAGCCTTTCTTCCTCTCTCTCTGTCCCCACCAAAACTCTTTCCTATACAAACATGGACTTGCATGGAAGTCATTCTTTATCCAATTGTATATTAATAAATATAGCCCAATTACTAACCCACGACTTGGGACCTCATGCATCAATCAAACCCCAGCCCATTACTTCCCCTTTTTTTTTAGAACACAGGTTCATGCCATCCCATCTTCAGGAGGCCGACCCCAAGGGAGGTGCCCCCCCTAACTTCTCAGGAAGGGGTGGCACCGAAAGGGAGGTAATCACAGCCTCCTGACTTCCGGAAAGGCGGTGAAAGCACTAAAAAGGGAGATGATCAGCCCACCTGACATCTCGGAAGGGAGATGAAAAGCAAAAGGAAATGGGGGGTTCATGGGTTTCGGGCTGAAGGGTCTTATTATGCAAAATAGATGAGAGGTATTACACAAGCACTGCTAAAAAGAGGGGATACCCTCCCTCAGTTAGTGACCGTTGGTGTAAAAAATAATTTTTACCAAATGGGAATACAAACAATATAAATCAACATGGTGTTGGAAAAGATCACCAGAAGTCCTGAAGGTGGGTATGTAAACAACAGTCACAATACACCTTCTTCAGCAGCCAAGAATAGTCAAAACCAATCTATTGTCCATTTTCCATTCAGAACCAAATCCCCCGGTTTTAAGTCCTGCAAAGTCTTTTTTTATGTGTTAGGAACCAATGATTCCAGCAGTTTTGAATCAACAGTCTTATCATTTCTCAGAACAATGATTCTGAGGTTTTCTCCCATGTCTCAGAGTCCAATGATTCCTGAGTGTTTTCAGTCCCATGTCTCAAGAACCAAGTTCCTGAGGGTTTTATCCTAGTCTCAAGGAATAATGATTCCTGAGGGTTTTCAGTCCTATGTCTAGAATCCAATGATTCCAAGTTTTCGATCCTATGGCTCAGAAATCAAGATTCCTGGGGGTTTGAATCCAAAATCTTTGATGTCCATAGTCAAAGCCTTAACTGCCCTTTCAATGGCAAAATCAGCAACAACACCACCCGAATTTCTTGGGTCTTCCCTTTGTTTCAAGGTCGCTCCATCTCTGCGGGACAAGGCAAATGGCTCGTTGGCACCCATCTATTCCTTCTCCACCTGTAAAACAAGCAAAACCTTCCCCAAAGAGTTGCCTATCTGGTCCTTTCCATTCACCACTTTCTTCTCTCCACATCACCCTGGAGATTATCTAAAGATAGTAAGCTGCTCGCCGGGCACTGCCCCCGGTGGGTTTAAAACCTGTTGCCAGGCCCAGTGCACTTTGTCAAAATCAAAAGTTAATAGTATAAAACTGATTTAGAGTTCTTGGGTTGCCTGTGGCTCCCCCTTTTCTTTTTTTTGGGATTCTTAAATCTTTTCTCCCTCCACTATTGCCTTCCTTGAGGTTAAAGGTACCCGTGGTGTGTAAAATCTTATACGTACAAAAAGTGTGCAAAATGTTTTGAAGTATAAGCAGGACCATTTCTGTTTTTTTGCTTTCCCCATAATGGCAAATCTTGTGAAATTAGTGACCACCGGGCTGTCTCTTTTGCTGCTGGCTTGCAAAGTGAATCCCAAAAGTGTCTACCACAACATGGATGAAAGACAGACGACCAAAAGATTTTAAAGGTCACATCCATTTGCCAATTTCATTGGGTCTCAAACCATGAGGGTTCTTCCCCGGCGGTGGAGCTGGAAAGGAAGGCAACGTACAGGCTTTTACTATGCTCCTAGCTTCCTCTCTTTTTTAAATTTAAAGAAAGCTCGGGCACCTGATGATATTAGAATGAGATGCCTGGGTTCTTGGAACAAAGGGGTTTGACCAAATAGTTGAAGGCTATCTGCCTTTGGTGCCATCAAATATGGGACTGGAAGTACTATGAAATGGACAGTAAATATAGATCTTACCTGGATGCTTTCTCACTTGCTCTTGAAGTCTCTTAAAAGCTGATATATATTAAGGCTCAAATTTTATTTGGTTGTAAATTCTTTGTACCACACCTAGAAACCGAATCAGTATTATTTTATTCTCTGGATAATGTAAGACTGAATGATCTACAACATTCGTAGGGACTGAAAAGGAGTTTGCTGCCTCTTTATAGTTAGACTGAAGTACAAACAAATATTTGTTTGGACATCCGTGAAATATTGGTCCTTTGGGAATTTTAGAAACTTTTTTTAAAATCCATTGCCAGTTATTAATTCTATTATCTTTAATGGAACCCATGTAAAAATTTAATGGTAATAAAATTTCCACGGGATGGTCTCACAACACATTAATTTTGTATTGGTATAAAAGGTGTATATCTTGTCAGGTCTTGTCCCAGATAATTGTACTTATGGTGGCCTTTAAAAAATTCTAGCCAAAGCATGGGTGGGGGAAAGGCTTTGTTCTGGTTTGCAGGTTCACCCACCTATCACACTGTGTCCTTGATGAAGGACTGCTGGGTGCCTCTTTTGGCAAAACTGATATCTCCAAGGGTTTTGGTGACTCTTTCAACCACATTGGAAAAGCATTCAATTCTCCAAACCCTTGATTCTTTTTAAGCTGGCGTGGGAATTTAAACACTGTCTCCCTTAAAATGTCATATTTGGTTTAATATAGGTAGTCAAACCTAACACTTCGCATCCATTGGATATCCCTATCAATTTCTGAAAAATCATTCAATGTATTTACTTTTTTTCTTAAGGAGGTTTTTGAACTGTAAGCATTTAGGGTATACTTATATCCTAAATATTGAAAAGGAGCATTCTTTGAATTTTTTCTGGTCTATTATAATTTGTAATTCCTAGTGTTTCTATGGTCTTTTCGAATGCCCTCTAAATTTGTTCCTCAGGGCACATCCCAAAATGTCATCCATGTAATTAATACATAACTTTTAAATTTTTTTACTGGAGCAAAACGCACAACAAACATTTGACACATAGTGGGGCTGTTTTTCATTCCCTGTAAAAACCACATATCTTTATAAAAGGCTCAGCTGTTAAGCTGGGCACGAAAGGCAAACTTTTCATATCCCATCCAGGGATAGAATAGAAACAATCCTTAATATCTTGACCCAAAGAGGCCATTTCTAGGCAACTGGTAGGAGATAAGTCGGTAAGAGTTCCCAAGTTTCCATCTGTTCATTCACTTTTCTTTTAAACCTCCATTTTCCAGATTTCTTTTTCCAACAAACACTGGGAATTCCAAGGACTTAGAAGGTTTTAATGTCCGGTCAAGCCCCTGTACTATATCTAATAAGGCCTGAATTTTATCTTTACTTAAGGGCCTGCTCTATCCACACTGGTGTATCAGTTTTCCATTGGAAAGAACAGGTGAAAGTGTTGGCGGCCTTAAACCAGCCCTCCTAAAAAACCAAGTACTATTTTTAACCCAATTGCTGTAAAACATTCTTCCCCACAGATTGATGGGGATTTTTCAACTATAAAAGGAGTAAAACTCCTGTTTTGCCTTAAAAAGTCCATCTCATAGGGGCAGCACTAACTTTGGCTGCTATTGATCCTCCTACACCAGACATGTAGGTGTCTGCTTTAATCTTTGGCCAGTGACTGGGCCATCTGGCACCTCTAATGACCGTCCGATCTGCACCAGTGTCTACCAATCCTTCCAATGGAAGGCCATTTATATAGATTGTGAGCATAGGTCGGTCAGTTGTTACAGCTGCTGTCCAGTAAATTGCTGGATTTTGTGATCTGGAATCAGAATCTGGGTTACTATCACCAGGCTGCTTATTAGGATTCTGTATGAGTAAACCTGATGCTACTATTTCTCCTGGGTGATAAGTCACACATTGTCTGCCTGTATTGGTGACTGGGATATTATCTACACATTCCCCAGTTTCCCACATCAGTATGTGGATGGACACTATTTTATACGTACTCTCAGGAGGTAAAATGGTCAAGCCCACGGTGCCTGGAGGCAAAGGATCCATAGGCTGGAGAGGAACAGATTTCACCTCTCGAGGGGGTATCTCAGTTGTCTCAGCTGCATACAACTCTATTCTCCCTAATTGTAATCCCTTTCTCCCATCAGGTTGCTTCCTGGCTGATTGATTGTGTAATCCCTTTCTGCCATCATATGGCTTCCTGGCTGATTGGTCATATTGGGATATTGGCCGTCTAGGCACTCTCTGGGTGCACCATTGGCTGCCTTCATGCCCCAAGTGTTTTTTGCCTGGGGCCAGGCCCCTCATCCCGTTTCCCTGAACCTGTCTACATTCTGAGGCCCAATGGAAGCCTCTGTTGCATTTTGGACATGGGATACTGGGTCTTGTTCTCCCACCCTGTTTTCTCACTCTGCCTCTATAGCAACATTGAGCTTTCAGATGCCCTACCACCACACATGAAAGCATTGATGTGTCTCTCTAGATCCTAGCCAGAAGGGACCCTGTCTACCCATGTTGGGATCTTGGGAAGTCTGCATCATAGTCTGGCTATAAAAGGCATTTGTGCCCACTGTGGCACAGCGTCTTATGTCCTCTAAAGGAGCATCCTTGGGCAGTCCTAGTATAATCCTTCTGCACACCTCATTAGCATTTTCCTTAGCAAGTTGCCTTATTAAAACATCTGTTGTTGGATTTTCCCCATTAGTTCTTGTGATAGCAGTCTGCAAATGTCCCACAAAGTCAGCAAAGGGTTCATTTGGCCCTTGTGTTATTTTTGTGAAGGCCTCACCTTTGTCATCTTTATTGTGAATCGAAGCCCACGCTTTGATAGCATTAGCAGCAATTTGCTCATATGCTTCTACTGAATAATTAACCTGTGCTGTGACATCTGCATACGGACCTATACCTTGTAGTAGGTCATAGGTGATCGCAGCATGAACAGCATTTGACTATTTTGTTGGGCTTGTATCCTACAAAACTCACTATATTCAGAAAGCCACATGTAATTTTGTCCAGGTTCTAGGCATACCCTTGCTATAGATTTCCAGTCATCAGGAGTCAAGACTTCAAAAGCCAAATTCTGTAACAGCATCTTAACATAAGCTGATGTAGCCCCATAAATAGTGCAGGCCTTTTTAAGATCTTTAATGATTTCTATGTTAAAAGGGGCGTATCTTCGACTTTGTTGACCCAAGGCATTAGACTGGGAAATTACAGGAAACATAAGTGGCTGAAGCTCCCGGATGTCCACACCCTTTTCTTTGGCCTTCATTAAGCCCTCTTGCAGTCTACTCAAGATTGGTCCTGTCACCCCCCCCCCCTCCCCCCCACTGCCCCTCCTCCCTCCATCCCGGAGGGTGGAGTTGGTGGAGGAGAGTCAATCACTTGCTCCTGGGGTGGGGCTGAAGCCGCCTCCTGAGGGGAAAGGTCACCACACCCTTGCCCACTTAAGTCTCCATGCCCTGTGGGGATATGGTCATTAATCTCTTCATTGTCTTCCTCCTTAATATCATGGCTAATTTGAGAAGTAGAAGGAGCAATGGGGTTTTTTTCTTCTAGGGATAGGGTTTCTTAGGGCTAAATGAATTATATTGTATAAATAAAATGCCTCCATGGAAATTGAATGAGGACCACATTCTCTGAAATGCATGGACATCTCTTGTCCAACCCGGGACCAGTTATCTCGAGAGATCTGCTCCTCCTCTACGATCCAAGGGGAGATGCAGTTTAATATACCCACAAATCTCGCTATCTGTTC
The DNA here is from genome assembly GCF_902635505.1 of Sarcophilus harrisii. Classification (NCBI taxonomy): domain Eukaryota; kingdom Metazoa; phylum Chordata; class Mammalia; order Dasyuromorphia; family Dasyuridae; genus Sarcophilus; species Sarcophilus harrisii. The sequence continues at coordinate 447,424,206 of NC_045426.1, forward strand.
CCAAGTTATAAGTAACCCATGTATTTCTATCAGCTTAAGCATGCTTTCTATAGCACCACTCTTGGGTGGGGTTGGGGGCGGGGATGGAGAGTCTTTAGCTAGCATTTGTCCCATTTTAGCCAAAAAAAAAAGATTACTGGTTTAGTTTTTAAGAAAATAAGTTCCTTATTTGTCTATTAACAATACTCACCCAAGTTCCTGGTCACCGGAGACTTCTTCAGTCCTTGGTTCCCATCGTTGGGCGCCAAATGTGAAGATCTTGTATTTTTAAATCGACAGGAGTCAGGAATTCAGGTTAGGGGAAAATCGTCAGTCTTTATACTCAGTGAAGAAGGATAGGAGGTGGAAGAGAATCGGCGATAGCAATGTGTGCAGCTGAGTCAAGAAGCTAGCTCGACCAGCAGCCACACAACCAGCAGCTCGGAGTCTCGAACCCAGGCCCAATCTCTCCCAGCTTCTCTTCCTCTCTCTCTCTCTCTCTCCTCCACCCACCAAAATCGTCATTTCCTATACAACACATCAGGACTTGCACAGAGAGTGGGCAGGGACCATTCTTTATCCAAGCATATATATTAATATAGTATAGCCCAATTACTATTTAGCCTCATGTACTTGGGACCTCAGTGCATCAACTCAAACCTCAGCCCATTACAGATTTTAAGCTGAAATTCCCTGGAAGGAGGGTTAGGTGATGCTGTGGATAGAGTGCTGGATCTGGAGTCAGAAGATTCATCTTCCTTACTAGTTCTGTGACCCTAGACAAGTCACTTAACCCTGTTTATCTCATTTCTTCATCTGCAAAGTGAGCTGGAGAAAGAAATAGCAAACCATTGCAATATTTTTGCCAAGAAAACCCCAAAAGTCATCATGAAGAGCTGGAAAAACTACTGAACAACCATGTCTGGCAAGAGCAATGTGACAACATTAATGGCTTTCTAACATTAGAGAAATGAGTTCTCTTTTCATACTTATGTTCTAGCCACATGTATTCCTTACATATCTGCTTTTTTTCCCCACAAGTGACCTATATATGACCACTTAGCCATTGATAGACCGCTGGATCTATTTGTGAAGACCCAGTTCCCAGATTTATGGGGGGATGCTTTGCTGCTATTTTTTTCCCCTAAGCTATTGCCTTATATGCTTTTACTTTGAATTAATTGTGTCCTTCACTTCACTAATAAAGGTAAACATATTGTTAGGGGCATGAACCATGGTTTTGAGTCGATTGAACTCTGAGAATATATTGAATTTTAGTTATTCTTTTTTTCATTTTCATAGTATTTTATTTTTCCAATTGCATATAAAAAGTTTTTAACATTCACTTTTGTAAGATTTTGAGTTCTCATTTTTTTCCTCTCTACTGTCCTTCCCCCCAAGACAAGTAATCTATTCTATACAATCATTTTTTAAACATATTTCTATATGTCATATTATAAAAGAAAAGTTAGAACAAAAGAGAAAAACCATGAGGAAAAATTAGGAAAAAAATTTTAAAAAGAGTAAAAATTGTATGCATTCAATTTCCATACTTCTCTTTCTGATGCAGATGGCACTTTCCATCCCAAGTCTAATTGTTTTGGATCACTGTATTGCCAAAAAGAGCCATAGCTATAATAACTGATCATCACATAATATTGCTGTTAATGTATACAATGTTCTCTGATTGTGATTACTTCATTCACCATCAATTCATGTAAGTCTTTCCAGGCTTTTCTGAAATCAACCTGTTCATCATTTTCTACAGAACAATATTTCATTACATTCATATACCATTTACTCATTCAAACATTCCCCAACTAAGGAGCATCCACTTAATTTCCTCTTGCCACTACAATTTCCTTGCCATTATAAAAAGGGCTGCTACAAACATTTTTCCACATGTCAGTCCTTTTCTTTTTTATAATCTCTTTGGGATACAGACCCAGTAGAGACACTGCTGGATCAAAGGATATGCACATTTTGATAACTTTTTGGGCATAATTCCAAATTGCTTTCCACGATGGTTATATCATTTCACAATTCCACCAACAATACTTTAGTTTCCTAGTTTTTCCACATCCCTTCCAACACTCAACTTTATCTTTTCCTGTCATCTTAGCCAATAATTATCTATTTTTGCTTTTGTTTTGCCTGAAATTGCTGCCCCCTCTTTGAGCCAAATTGATGAGATTAAGCTTCAGACAATGTTCATCTCTCTCCCTTCTTTCCCTCTATTGTAATAGGTCTTTTGTGCCTCTTCATGTGATTTAATTTACCTCATTTAACTCCCCTTTTCTCTTCTCCCAGTACAATCCTTTTCCCATCCTTAATATCTTTTTTATGTCATCACATCAAAGTCAACTTATACACATATGTATGTGTGTATATCCCTTCTAACTACCCTATAAAAGATATAGTTCTTAAGAGTTACAAGTATCATCCTCCCATGTAGATAGTTTAAATTTTAAATAACATTTTTTTCCTTTCTTATTTATCTTTTTGTGCTTTTCTTGAGTCTTACATTTGAAAATCGAATTTTCTGTTTAGTTCTGGTCTTTCCATTGGAAATTGATTGAAAATTCCCTATTTCATTGAAGGTCCATCTCTTCCCTGTAAAATTATGCTCATTTTAGGGTAGTTAATTCTTAGTTGTAATCCAAGGTTCTTTGCCCTCCAGAACCTCATATTCCAGTCTCTCCAGTCTTTTAATGTAGAAGCTGCTAAATCCTGAGTAATCATGACTATGGCACCTCAATATCTGAATTGTTTCTTTATGGCATCATTCCCCACCTGGCTATAAAAGGCATTTGTGCCCACTGTGGCACACTGTGAAAAATTCATTGGGATATGAATTGTTTCTTTATGGCAGCTTGCAGTATTTTCTCCTTGACCTTATAGTTCTACAATTTAGCTACAATATTTTTTTGGAATTTTTCTTATGGGATTTCTTTCAGGAGGTGATTGATGGATTCTTTTGCTCTCTGGTTCTAGGATACCAGGACAATTTTCTTGATTTCTTGATGATTTCTTGAAGGCCACTTTGAGCTTTGCTTTCACCAGGCCTCTGGTGTTGGGCTACTTGCTCACAGAGCTGGTGGTAGCCTGACATACTTTCACTTGTTGCCTGGCTTCCAGAGTTGGCAATTTGCCCTTTATACTGGGATTGGAGGCTCTACCACTGATGAGCTATGCTACTGTCTGTTGAGCTAGGACTGAGGGGTCTTGGCTGTTTATCTGTGCTATGGCTAAGACCCATCTATGCTGGCTTGCTCAGATATCATCTGTTGTAGGTTGCACTGTCACCTTCTCTGAAATCCTTGAGCTGGAAGTTTGTTTCAAACAACTTCCTGGCTTTAAACAACTGAAAGCCCCTTTAGTTATTCTTGTTGGCAAGTTGAAGGGATTTAAAGGAACTATAAACAGATATAATGCAGAGTAAAGGAATCTTTTTTTTTTTTTTTCTGAAGCAATTGGGAAGGACTCACTAGAAAGAAATTATATTTGTACTATGGAAGTAACACTCTCTAGACACAATTATTTGGATTTTTAAAATGTTTTCAAGAAGTTTTATATAATTGTTTGGAAACATTCTGTAATAGTTTTTTGGAAATTATCATTATGTCAGTTAGTTGATGGAAGAAACTATGATTAGACTGTAGCAAATTGAAAGATATGTGGGGATTTAAGTGGGCTACAAACTCAATGTAAGTTCAGTATTAGGCAAACTGATAACGATGATGATGACAACAATAATGATAATGACATTCTATATTTCTCTACTTTAAGAATAAGTGATAACTCCATTATATTCTACTCTCAACAGCCACATCAAAATATTACTTTCAGGTCTGAATCCCATAATTTAAGAAGAACAATTGCTAAGCTGGTGAGCTTTAAGGGGAGGATATCTGAGAAATGAATCCCTGAGTCCATATCATTTGAGGACTGTTTGAAGAAACTAAGAATATTTAGTGTGAGGAGGACAAGATTCAGAGGAAAACAATGAAGCGGGTTATAATAAGTATTCATTTGGCATATGTATTGAACTACACAAGGAGGAACTGAATTCAAATTCTGTACTTCTGTGTAATGAGGTATAAGTGGGGATCATGGTGAGAGTAATGGAGGAAACATAAAGAATGATAAGGCTAAATGATGAGGTCTTTGTTTTGACTTGGAGATATTTCCTGCTATAAGGAGTGAATATCTACCCTACTATACTTTGATTGTATTTCCTTGATGAGATATAGTCTAGTACCCTTGTATTAGGTTGTAGTATCTTCCTTGTCTTCCCTTTTCCCTCCCCTTTTAATACCAACATAAGGATACTATTGACTAAAGTTAAGTGAATAAATGCTATTGTGTAACCTAAATTGTTGTTAAACCCTGTGACTGAACATCTAGAGCAGGGGTCCTCAAACTTTTTAAATAGGGGGCCAGTTCACTGTCCCTCAGAGGATTGGAGGGATTATAGTAAAAACAAAAACTTTGTTTTGTGGGCCTTTAAATAAACTTCATAGCCCTGGGTGAGGGGGATAAACATCCTCAGCTGCTACATCTGGCCCACGGGCCGTAATTTGAGGACCTCCTGATCTAGAGTATTATATTTTATATTTTAAAAATTACACATTCTAGTGTTTACTTTGAAAAATAATCACTAACCACTTCTGACATTAGATGGCACTATCTGCCAAGGTTTGGAGTTCAGATAGCAAAGAAAAGTAAAAGAAGTCCTCAGTATCCTACACTTATCCTTCAAGAATATAAGCTAGTCAGAACCTTTCCTGACTACATTATTTTCCTTTCATCAGGTGGCTCAGGGGGCATGATCTTTATTTGGTCCATGTCTCTATTCTGCTTACCACTCAGGCAGCCAGAAGCTTTACCAAGATGCTTCCTGCTATTTACCAGTGTTATCAAACTCAAATAGAATGGATCCCTGTAGCTTCATATTGACTTAGAAAACTTCAAATTAGTATTATTTATGATTTCTTGCATTTTAATTTATTTTGTTTTACATTTACCAATTATATTTTAATCTGGTTGCTACAATAGCCTGGAAATTTTATACATCTGTTATATACCACCTGGACTGAATAAGTAAGATGATCAAATTTTGACTAGTAAGCAGCATTATTAAATAAGTTTTCTGTAAATATTTGACAGAGCTATATAGTGATGAGCTCCTGAATAGTGTGTGGGACAGAGAGAAACCAAAAAAATTGATACCTGAGGTAGGCAGGGAGAAGACACTAATAGAGATGAATTTAACTCTCTGGTCTTAATATCTGGGGAAGTCATCCAGTCAGAAATTTAAGATATTTCAAACCCCTGAGACCCACCTTCTGTAGAAGTCCTGAGTTATTTCACTTTGCCATATCCTGTCAGAAATCTCAGGATGTCATGACCCTGAGGTTAATTTTTTCCTTCAAAATCTACTTATGAGCCATGACTTCACTTCTGCCTGCCTTTGGGTCAGTCTGTCATTCTGCCTTGTGGTGTCTTTCTCTTTACCTCTCTCCCATGCTATGTGATATCTTTCCTAACTCCACTATGATTCTCAATCCCACTTTTCCTTATAGTTAACTATTTTAGGGAGCTGAGTCCCTGTCAGGATTCAATTTGCCAGCTAAGGACATATCCCAATCCCATGGAGTACTCTCTTTATACTGGGAGATTGTGAGTTCCATTAAGAAATTTGTCTAAGTTCTCCCAACTGTATTTCATATTTATCATTTCTGGTATCTATTGTATTCCTTCATTTTATCTGCAACCTTTTCCTTAAATAAACCTACCTTTTGCCAAATAGAATGACCATTATGAATTTTTCACATGACTAAATCCCAACTTTTGCTTCCTCTCCTTCCCACCCCTTACTCTGGGTAAATAGTCAGTATCTTTACTATTTAAAAATTTATCTACTCACACTAATTTCTTTTTTCTTTTTTTGCTGAGGCAATTGGGGTTAAGTGACTTGCCCAGGGTCACACAGCTAGGAAGGGTTAAGTGTTTGACACTAGATTTGAACTCAGGTCCTCTTGACTTCCTGGTGCTCTATCTACTGTGCCACCAGTTGCCCCTACTCACATTAATTTCTGATGATTATAGCTCAAAGCCCATCAAACCAGGTTGAAACAATAGCTGGTTTAGAACAAAGTTGAAACATATCTCTTGTTTAGTTCTGTGGATTCTCTTTGTTCCCACCAAATTTAAAGAAATGAATGAGAGATGTTATAAATTATAATTTTAAATGAAACAAGACCAAGAATTAGAAATCACTTAAAGAAATAGAAAAATCATGTAGGAAATGCTTGAAGACTGCAACATGGGGAAAGGTGGAATGGAGTTAAATCTTCATGGTCATTTCACTTATCTCAAGGAAGTATGACTGCTATCCCTTCTCAGGAGTTTGAGTAAGAGCAGTGGAAGTGATGAGGTTGATGAGTCAGGGAACCAGAATATGATGAGGTGAAGTCTAGTTTGGGGGGTTCCCAGTATGGGAACCAAAAATATGATGAAGTTTATGTTTTGGGGTTCCCTTTAGTAGGGAACCAAATGATAAGGTCTAGATTTAGGGAACCAAAATGAGATTAGGGTTTCCGGTGGTCAGGGAGTTAAATGATAAGGTCTAGTGGCAGGTTCAGGGAACCAAATGGAGAGGTTTGGCTTCCCTGCACCCCTTTGGGATTAGGCACAAGGGTAGGGAGTTTTGGGGAACCCCACTTCTGGCGGCAAAGGGATTCTCTGTGAAGGAATTTACAAACCTCAAAACCTCGATTGATAAAAGAGGTTTATTATAGGGATTGGGAAGTAAGGTTAGAAGTCCTGACAGAGAGGCATAAAGTCTTGTTAGGGAAATAGTTGAGGGTAAAGAGAGGGTAACACTGGAAGAGAATATTATTCCAGCGGGCAGAGGTTTCCTTGGCATAGCATGGCATGTTTAGAACTTCTGCAAAGAGAGGATTTTAGATTGCCTCTTTTATAATAGGAGGTTTGGGTACAAGCTGAAGGGGGCTAGTGGGTGAAGTCCCAAGTTGGCTCATCTACTAGCTGAGTTTCAGCTTCAGCTGGAATTTGAATAGAATTGAGTTTCTTTAATTGAACCAATCCCACCTAGATAACCGAATGATACTGTCTGTCTTGTTTCCCTCCAGCTGGGTCCCTCATTGAGTCAGAGTTGAAGGAGATTTTCTCCTTCAAGGAATTTTAGAGTTTAGGGTCCCTTCTTCAGAAGGCATGGAAGGCTCTAAGCATATTATCACTTCCAGTTTCAGTCTATATTCATTGTGCCTATTAAAACACTATGTTTTCTCTACTTAGTACTTAGTACTAAGTCCTTCCCCACTGCACTTGGTTCTCTCCTAACCTGGAGTCTGTGCTGCCAGGTCACAGAGCCATTCTTTGCACAGCGGAGAAGTCCGAATACATGACTACATTATGAATAAAATAAGTTAGGGTAAGGGGGAAAGGAGAGAAAAAAAGAGTAGGGGGAGGAAGATTAGTTTGCATCTAGTCTTATGAAAAAGCAGTTTTATCTTTTCATTTGAAATTCTATTTTTCTAGGAAAATTTCAGTTATGCTATATGACATACAAACAATCGTATTACAAGTAAAAATTTAATTAAAAGGTTTAGTTTGGGTGAGTAAGGGGTTTATAAAATTCTATTGGTTGATTGATTTTTATTTTCCTGAATTGATCAAGACCATTTTTTAGGGCTATTCTTGATGTTATATTTATTTTGCCCAGTAGAGGTCACCATTTAATGATAGATTTCACTAGGTATAAAAAGTAGTGGTTTCTCTCTCTTCTCTAAGTAGTGCTTGGAAGGTAAAAGATGGAGAGTAGATCTTTTAACTTAAATTGGGGTAAGTGGAATAAGGAAATTACCTTTACAGATTGCTGACAGTACTTACACAATTTTAGCAGGTAGAAACAATGGAGTTTAGTAAGATGTTAGCAATATGGAAACTGCAAATGACAATAGAAAAAGCATTTAGGAGAGTTAGTGATGAAGTAGATTGAGCTTTGTACAGGAGTTCAGCCTTAGACATTTACTGTATGACCCTGGCAAGTCATCTTACCTCTATCTGCCTCAGCTTCCTCAACTGAAAAATGGGAATTAAAATAGAAGATGTAATGAGGATTTAAGATTCACATTTGGTAACTTTTGTAACACCCAATTAATTGAGAATTAGGGCTGGAATTTGCAGCTTCAGGTTAGAAGTAAAGGCTGCCTTTGTAATTTTTTTTAATGCCTACTAACCTAGGCACCTGTTCTTGTAAGAATGTAAAATAAAATATTTTCAGCATTCATCAGTGAGTCAGTGAAGTTCTTGGAAAAATATTTTGTTTCTTACAATCAAATCAAACTTACCCAGGGAGGTTAAACAGCTTAACAAATATTACATTGGCTTTAAGTATCAGAGAACTGATACCACCTTAGGTCCTCGAGAAGGAGGGAGGGAATAAGCATTTATATAATGTCTAACTAAGTGCCAAAACCATACTAAGAACTTCTTACAACTATTATCTCACTTGAACCTCACTACAATCCTGGGATTTCCTCTGTGGAAACTAAATCCTCATCCAATTCTCACATAATGAATTAGTTAAAATAGGATAACTCTTCTTTATTCCTGCTGTACCCCCAATAACTTACCAATCCTGCCATACTGCTTTTGTTGTTTTTAAAATTTGTTTTACTGACCTATCTTTCCTTATTTTGCTGTAATCTGAAATTTTTTTTTTCTAAGACTAAACTTGCCACTTGCATTTTTTATTTTATTACCTCCTATCTTCCATGACCTTGGTAATTTCATAAACTGAAGATATACTTGTTATGTGCCCGTTATATGCTAGATTCTGGGTAAACAAAGGCAAAAATTATACATTCCCCATCTTTAAGGAGATTGCCTTCCATAATATTTAACTCCCCCCTAAGTATAGCCTCCTTTTTTTCTTACCTCTCTTACTCCATAGATCAGAGAATCTCATTTTAAAAATTGCTATGCAAATATATATAGATACATACTCCAATGAGTTCTCCACTGGTTCAGGTTACCATCTGATCTTTTCTATTTATGACTGTATGATTTTTACAAGTATTCCACAAGTGTTCCATCCAACAAACTAGAATTCTTCCTCTAGGTCTTTTAGTATTTAAAGATCCCAATGAAACATTCAAATTATCTACTTGTTGTCCTTCACTCTCAATGATGTGGGTTTATTCTCTTCACCTGTCAGAAAGAAGTCCAGCTGTATATTATTAGATAGAACCAATAACCAGACTATTTTTGTTTGTACGAGTGATTGTGAGGATGGAACTCTATCAACTTCCATTGTCTATCCCCCAAACTCTGTGCATCTTTAAACAACCTTAGAGATATTGTTTAGCCTATTTTTAGACAAATCTGGGGACTTGGTCTGCCAGTGCATTCCATCTAGTTCCTTGATCCCTTCTTCTGAATTCCTATCTTTACTTCCCAGATTTTCCTCCCCTGAGATTATATTTTCTGTACAAAAGATCTGTTCAGTGATGAAGATCTTTGCTAAATCCACTATAAGGCACTCTTTCTCTCCCCTCATAGTGTCTTCTTTCTTCTGACTCTGGTTGGTTTGCTAAACTCATCTTTTGATTTAACCTGCCAGTCAATGGCATACCTAGGACTCATGGCATATTCCTTTAATGGATTCTTCCAAATTACTTTCCTTTGCAACCTTTATTGCTCTCCTAACTCTATTTCACTTTTGCCACTCCTCGTCCCTATTTTACCTCTTCTTTTGTCTGTAACCTTTTCCTCTAAATAAATATCTTTTGACATACATAATTGCCATTGTGAATTTGTCACATGTTTATTTTGAACTAGGTATTGTTACCTCTACATCATTATTCAATATATGACCATAGCATTTCTTTTTAATTTATATGTGTCCTTGAAAATATATTACAGCTCTTTTTGATTACAAATCATCTTTATCAATATGATGAAAACTATACCACTCATATATGTATCTATTGAATTTTGAATTACATGTAAGTGATTATAAGTGAATCAATAAATCAACAAGCATTGGTTAAGCACCTGCTATCTTCAAGGCAGTGTGATAGGTTTTAGGGACATTAAAGAAAAAAATCAGGACTAGGATACCTACTTGAATCAGAATCAGACTCTAACTCCTACATACTTACTTGTAAGGAATCCTAGTGAGTAGGGAATTCTAGTGAGTCAGTTATCTAATGGAATGCCAGGAAGCTTAGGAAGGAAAGGCCACCCTTCTTGTTCATTGGTTAAAAAGTTTCCTTTATTCCTGATTTGTGTTTGCCTCGGAAACCTGACCATTTCCCTGACTAAGTGCAGTAATTCTAAACAAATGAACAAATATTCTCCTTGGGGGATTCTTTGAGATGGAACATCCTACACCTGGAAGACTGCTTCATCTCAAAAGTCACGTATCAAATGAAAATATTTTGTTTTCAGTCTATAAAACCCCTTAGTGGGAAAGGGACTTTGAGAATCTCACCCAGGAGGAAATGTACACCTTTCCTGGGATCCTTCCACTCTGAGATCCTGAATAGCTGTGACTAGGGATTCTCCAGTCAAGTAACTCAGGTGTTGGTGTTTCCTTGGAATGGTGGTGATATATATTGTATATTATTTTTTTTGTTTCTTTTATTGTCTTTATTGTTATGGTGATCACTATGTATTACTTTTATGTTAAGTTTACTCTTCCCTTATGTCTTGTTTGAATCAAGATTCTGAGCTTTAACAAACTTGTATTCATCCTCTTTAAGCTGTGCTTGTTGAATCTGAATTCCAAACCTAGATTAATCTTACACCACTCTAGCAAAAACATGAAATTTGCACTAGACAAAATAACGAACAAGAAACCCATTAATAAACTATAATAAGTGATTTCTTCTGTTTCAGAATTGCATGCCCACCCGTGGGAGGCAGAAGCCTGCATAGGCCCACACAAACAAGACCACCATTTTACAATAAGACTAGAGTTGGGTTATAGACATACACACACACACACACACACACACACACACACACACACACATACACTCTTCACTTGACTAATTCAGTTGACTAAAAACTGATTGAAGTTGCCCAAGTCTCTATTCCCAGGCCAATGAATTGACTGGAACTGACCAGACTAAATTCTTTCAAACTTTCCCCTTCAGAGATTCACAAGCTTTCATTATGAATTTTTGCTTGTTATGTAAAACGATTTACTTGGTGAAATTGTGAAATAGCTAATTCCTTCTCCCTGTACCCTAGTCATTTTCTCTGCCTTAGTACCCTACACAAATGCTGTTCCCAGCCCCTTCAACAGGTACCCCAGTTCTTTTTGCATGACACCCCCAGCTTTATCTCACTTGCCCTAATTAAAGAACTGCATTCTGTTTCATTGGCTGTTAATAAAATTCAAGTTGATTATCTATATCTATGTCTATATCTATAAACTCCTATGGGCTCTGGGTCTAGAGGAAATAAGAAAAATAATTTTTTTTCTCTCAAAAAAATCTTGTGGTAGGGACCATGTAAGTCCTAGAAAACATTAATGACTAGAGCGGTGGACAAATGCTAGAACAACCCAGGGATAAGAATGCCAAGGTGCCTATTATTCTGTCTTGAGACATCAAAGAGTACCCTAAAGATCCAAGACTCTAAACCTTAAAAATCCTTGGGCAGGGAGGGTTAACCCTAGATGGTTGAGGTCAATTCAGGAATCCATGTAACTCAGTGCAAGACTACATAGAACCAATTACCTCACCCCAAAATTTTAATTCATACAGTCTCTGATTAGCCATGGTTGGACACACTGTAACTTGACTCTAACATAGTGATGTCATTTTGTTCCTCTTTGAGAAGGACAACAATTAATCAACCATTTCAACCCTGTAAACCTTTTACAACTAAGAGGTTTATAATAGGTCTCAATATACTTGATCAAACCTGGATATTTTTCTTATCTTTTTTTCCTCTACAATGCTATTTCTATTTCCTATCTAAATGCTTAAAGGGCTGGGATGTTAGGGTCCAAGTATCTTAGCCCTTTGAGGATAGTTCCAAATTGCTCTCCAAAATGGTTGGATTAGTTAACAACTCCACCAACAATGTTTTAGTGTTCCAGTTTTCCCACATCTCCTCCAACATTTGTCATTATCTTTTCCGGCCACCTTAGCCAATCTGAGAGGTGTGTAGTGGTACCTCAGAGTTGTCTTAATTTTCATTTCTCTGATCAATAGTGACAATCTGTCATTTTCATAATAGTTTTCTATTTTGCTCGTGTTTGTTGTGTTTCCCCTTAAATTTAATAATTTTTACATACAATTTTAAAAATAAATTTACTTTTTTCTTTTATTTTTGTTCTTAAATGACACTGGAATGACTTTGCATGTCTTTCCAGCTTATTTTAAAACAGTTATACTCTCTATTGTTTCTGCTTTTTGAGATAACACTATTCATAATTGTTCATTATTTTTCCTAAGATTTCACAAAGTAGTTCATCTTCTAATCCACTGGTACCTTTGACAACAGTGTCTCCATTTGCCAAATAAATCAAATGTTTCCTGACCATGTGATTTTCTGAGCTCTTTTGATCTTGTTGAGGTAACTGATTTATATTAATTAAATTCCTCTGTGACATTATGATTATTGGCATTGACGTATCATTTTTGTGGTCCATTTCTCATTTTGATTATTGGTTACTTGTCTAAGGAGATGAAGATTCTGTTTTTTCAATTGTACACTATAATGTTTTCTCATTATAATTCTACTTGTTTTTATACATTATGTAAATTCATGATATGACAAATTATAGGATAATATAAATTAATAATCTGACTAAATGCAGTTGATGAACAACTTGTACATCAATAAGTATTTTTATTTGTCAAATATAATAATTTTTATAGTGATGAATCAATATATTCTATATTTAGTTTTACAGGGCATAGTAGAGGTACCTAGGTTGCACAGTGGATAGAGCACTGAATCCAGAATCAAGAAGTCCTGAGTTCAAACTAAGATACTAACTAGTTAACATTTAATCTGTTTGTCTCAACTTCTTCATGTGTATAAAGGACATAGTAATAGCATCTACCTCCTAAGGCTGTTGTAAAGATAAAATAAGTTAATTGTAAAGTGTTTTGCAAGCCTTAAAACTCTGGATAAATCTTAGCTATTATTATTAATAATTGTTATTAAGCATTGATCTTGCCTTTTCTCCCACATTACATTATTGTTGTTTAGTTGTTCAGTCATTTTTTGAGTCATATCTGATTCTTCATGACTCCCTATGGGGTGTTCCCAGACACTGGATTGTTTTCCCATTTCCTTCTCCAGCTCATTTTATGGACTGAGAAACTGAGGCAAAAGGGTTAAGTGACTCACTCACGGACATGTTTGTAATGCCTGAGAAACTGAAGCAAGATAGAGATTAGAGAGTTTTTAATATTTTATTTGAATTTCTAAGAGGGAGAGATTGTCTGGAGGCAGAGCAGAATCCATTTTGCACCCAGGACTGAATTAGACTTTTGTCTCAAAGAATTCAGCATCGAATGTGAGATTCCAATGATTTTTTGGGGCTCTAGCAACCAGGGGAGACAGAAGTGGGGGAAGGTTAGAGTGAGCACTGATGAGCGCGAATTTCCATGAACAGGCCATAAATCCGGTTTTGACAGGTTGGGGGGGTGAGGACCACAAATTCTTGATAACTTAGGAGGATTTAGGAGCCAGGATGTCTAAGATAGAAGATCTTCCTCTTTTCTGACATTAAAAATTTACAGTTTATGACTTTAGGATAGCCATAGCCAGCCCTAAGTTATAGCAATCCTAATAATCAGGAAGGGGGGTTTACAATCAGGGAGATTGAGGCAGAACAATTCAGGTAAACTGAAGTAGAACAATTTAGGGAAACTGAGGCAGAACAATAAAAGGAAACTGTGGCACAACAGTCTAGTTAATGTCTGAGGCCAGACTAGAACTCAGGAAGATGAATCTTCCTGATTCTCTTCACTGCATCACCTAGCTCCTCTCTTCTTTCTGCTACCTACCAAACTTCCTCTGGTATAGATTGCAAAGGCAACTTCTTTCTTAGATTTCTTTCTCTTTGCTCAGATATCTCTTCTTGTACTCAAATGATAGTGTTCTAGGACTTTTCTGAGGCTTTTGCTGCCTTTTAGTTAATTGAGGAAGCAACAAAAGGAGAGAAAGAGAACTGTCTATTGGGCATATTGTAAGGGAGAGAAAGCCTGTGGCAGAGAATGGCTGGTAGACTGCATGACAGAGGGCTTTCTTGTTTATGGCCAGCTTTAATATTCACAACTCATTAGTGCCATCTGCCCTTGTGACTTCTCTCAATGAAGAGTGAAAAAGTCCTCCCCAAACTTTCATTTGAGAAGAGTCCCAGGGCAACCAACTTTTTCTTTCTCACTTGGCTGCATTCCTTTGTTCTTCCTTCACCAATTCCCCCTCCCCTCCAATTTTTCCTCCTTCATCTTTTCAATTACCTTTCATTTGTTATCTTTCCCCATTAAACTGTAAGCTAGACTGGAAGTCTCTTTTCTATATTGCATACCAAAGTCCTTCAAAGTAATCGGCAACTTAGCAGGTGCTTAAAGTAGGTGCTTTCCTGAGTGACAGGAAAACTAGATATAAAAACAATTCCCACCATAAAATACTTGGCTAATGGGCAACAATGTCCTCTTGAAGATCTATAAGGGGAAGGGACCAATCAGTACTCTAGACTTTTCACTGCTTTGGGGCAGCTCTCATTGTTAGAAAGTTTTTCTTGGTTTAAAAGCTCCTGTTGACAATTTCTATTCATTGTTTCTGTTTCTGCTTTGAGGCTAAACAGAACAAATCTATTATAAAACAAGTAATTAGCCATTTCTTTATGACAATCTTTCAGATAAGTACTTAAAGGCCATTATTTTATTCCCCCTCCTCCTCCTCACTCTACAATCTTCTTTTCTCCAGGCTAAATTTCTTTGAGTTATCCTTAGGTAATGTGAACTCAAAGCCCTCTATTATCCTCTGAGATCTAACTCATCAATGTCTATCATAAATTGTAGTACACTGTATGCCTCATAAAAGAGGCAAAAAGACCCACATGTGCTAAAATATTTGTAGCAGCTCTTTTGATGGTGGCAAAGAATTAGAAAATGAGTGGATACTCATCAATTAGGGAATGGCTGAATGAGTTTATGGTATTTGAATGACTGTTGTTCTGTAAGAAATGACGAGCAGGCTGATTTCAGAAAAGCCTGGAAAGACATGAATTGATAATGAGTGAAGTGAGCAGAAATAGGAGAATGTTGTATAGAGTAACAGTGAGATTGGATGATGATCACCTATGATAGGCAATACAGTGATCCAAGACAATTCCAATAGGCTTGGGATGGAAAATGTCTCCACATCCAGAAAAAAAAAAAACTATAAGACTGAATGCAGATCAGAGCATACTATCTTAATTTTTTTGTTTTTCATTTTTCATGGTTTTTCCCTTTTGTTCTGTTTTTTTCCCCACAACATGACTAATAGGGAAATATTTTAACATTAATATTTCCTCATCTACAAAATGGAGTTAATAATAGTATCCATCGAAGTAGTAACTATCCAAGTTTATTATAAGGATCACATGAAAATAATTGTAAAGCATTTAGAACAGAGCACAGTGCCTGGATACATATTAAACACTAAATAAATGGTAGCTGTTAATATTATTATTAATAAAATTATCATTTATAATCAATTACATTTTGTCCAATTATTTCAGTTGTATCAGATCCTTTATGATCTCATTTGGGATTTTCTTTGCATAAGTAATGGAGTGGTTTGCTATTTTCTTCAGCTCATTTTACAGATGAGATAAATGAGGTTTCACATAATGAAAAGATCTTTAAAGATTTGTAGTCCATCCAGGTGGATTTCAATATGCTAGATATTGAAAGTAATTTTATTATCAGTTTCCCCAGTGAACATATTTTGAAAATTAGCAAATCATTGTGCAATTGTAAGGTGGCATTATTATTCATTGGAATTGTGCTTTATGTAATGTTATTCAATTATCTATTGTCCCGTAAGAATTCCTCTTGGGCCAGAAAAGAGAAGACTGGATTGGTAGTCTAAGGACATGAGTCCAGAACCCACTTGGTTTCTTACCACCAGTGTGACTTTGGACAAATTATTTTACCTCTCAAATTTCTTATCTATAAATAATGCCCTCTGAAGTCCATTTCATCTCTAAAGCTATTAATCTGTGAGCAATTATTTATTGAGTGCAATATTTGTCAAATAGGCAAGGCTTTGTTTTATCCATTGTTTTAATTGCTTGGGGGATACAAAGGAGAAAACATATGGTCTCTGTTCTTAGGAACTTTAAGTGTAGATACTCTAAACACAAATAACTATAATCCAAGGCTGAATAAGGCAGCTTTTTTGAAAGTGGTACAGAAAATAAGCCCATAATACTAAATTATAAGTCCTTGGTTCTAGAGTGTAGGGAACATGTATTATATTTATATTTGTATTTGCCCTGATGCCTAGTACATTTTAGGTGCTAAACATATTTGTTGATAAAACAAGATGCTGTCAAAAGAATTTTATTTTTTAAAGTAGATTTGCATACTTCATAAAAACCTTAGCATATATTTAAAAGGAATAATGAATTTTACATAATAGATGGGCAGTTTCATGTGCAATGGTCTTTTTTATTCTACTTTGTTATAGAAATGCTTGTTTTATATCTTAAATTGATAATTTTTAAAAATCCCAAACTTTAGTACATGGAATCTGAATGTTATTCAACAAATTCTGACAAGTGAATTCACAAACTAATGACTGAAATTTTCTTAAGACTTCACTTCTTTTAGTGGTGAAATGAATTGTGATGATCCAATGTCTTTGTTTATGTCTTTTTTTTTGTGGGGGAAATCTTTCTTTTTTTATTAGATTTTTGTTTTTATCTTCAATTTAATCAGATATTTTTATTCCATATTCTTTCCACTCCTTATCCTTGAGAGCCATCCTTTATAACAAATAATTTTATAAGAACAGGAAGAAAAAAGGTCAGCAAAACAAATTAACATATTGAAAACAATGGATGTTAATACGAGATGCTCCAAACACATGAACCTTTACTTCTTCAAAGAGACATGGGGAGGACCTGTATCTTAATATTTCTATTTTGTTCCAAACTTGGTCTTTATAATTTCATAAATAATTTAGAGTTCACTGGGATTTTCTTCTTTTAATTTACATTATTGTAGTCATTTGTGTCTTGTTTTCCTGGTTCTGCTTACTTCATTATGCATCAGTTCATATCTTTCTATGTTTCTTTGTATTCATTATGTTCATTATAACATTAATCTACCACATTTCATTTAGCAATTCACTACTTAGCTCTTATTTCTTTGTTTTACCATTTTTTTCAATGATGTCCTCAAGGTATATGCCTTGTAATGTAATCTCTAGGTGAAATGGTATGGGCATTTTAGACACTGCATAATTCCAAATTGTTTCCAGAATGGTTGTGCCAACATACATCAATGAATCTCTCTTTCCATAACCTCTTGAATACTGATTACACTTAATTTTGGTCATCTTTACCAATTTACCAGATGTGAGGTAAACATTGAGGTTTTTGTTTTTTGTTTTCTTGATTATCATTTCTCTTATTGGAGACAAGTAGACTGTGCCACAGATAGAACAGTGGACCTGGAATGATGAAGATCTGGGATCAAAACTGACCTCAGATACTTTATAACTCTGTGACTCTGAACTTAACCTCTTTCTATATTAATTCCCTCAACTGTGAAATGAGGATAATAACAGCACCTGCCTCCCAGGGTTGTTATGAGACTCAAATGAGATAATATTTGGGAAGTCTTAGCACAGTGCCTGCCTGTTATATAGCAGACAGTTAATGCTTGTTCCTTCTTGCTTCTTAGTGATTCTGAACATGCCTTCATTTTTTTTTTTTTGGTAATTAATGACCTCAAAATTTGATAACTATTTGTTAATTTCCTTTGACAACTTATCTATGTTTATATCTATAGTTTAAATATTGAAATTTCAGCCTAAAATTTAATATTAATGAATTTATTAATTTTAAAGTATATAATTCAATAAATTATTTTATTTAATAATTTAAAATAAATTATATAAAAACAAGCAAATTGCTAATAAATAATGAATTAAATAATAAACTAATAAGTTAAATAACAAATTGATCTAAGTTATGCAATTTAATTAATTTAATTTAGTATTGTTCAACTTAAAGCATTTTCTGAAATAAACTTACATTTTAAGGTGGAATTTATTTTCTTCCTTTAAATGTGTCATATTTCAGGGTTTTAGTAGGATTAAATAGAAAAGAAGATAGTTGTTCTACTTTCACAATTCTTGATTTGCTTATTTTTCAACTCTGAATAAGAACTCTTATTCATTTTGTCTGCTTCTATACTCAGACTGCTGCACATCACTGGATAAAGTTAAGAAATTGAGATAATTTTATGGATTATAAATTTATAGAATATGATTTTGACTATCTCCTCATTGCTTTTTAGCAATCTTCTGACTTTTATTATAAACCCTTCTAGATCACACTTATTCAGGCTTAATATTTTAATTTTCAATCCCAACAATAACTGTTACAAAGGTATCCTGTATTAGATTTTACTACTAGACTTCTTCCTTTTCAGTTGAAGGCAAGCTCCTTGAGGTAATTGGGTTAACATTTATTTTCATTTTGTCCTAGTTTAAAGAAGCCTTTTAGTGAAAATATTTTAATTTCTCTGGCCTTTTTTCCTAAGATGAAGAGATATCCTTATTCCTTGTTGAAGTTCATCCTTCTATGTATGTCCTTGATCTCATTCTTGTTTTGTCTCCTTCAGGATCTTGCTACAGGATCTTGCAATCATCCTTCCTTGTATTCATCTTCCATCTTTCTCTTTAATACATCCACTGATTCAAAATCAAACATTAAAAAAATCAAAACAAACAAATGATACCCTGCCACCAGAATCCTTTCTTGATCTTTTGATCATATAGAACTACAATTACTTCTCTTCTTTACTTTATTGCCAATTTAAAAAAAAAAATTTCTACAATTGATGTCACTTCTTCCTTACCTACTAATTTTGAACTTAACTCTCTGTAATATGGATTCTAATTCTACTATGCTCCTAAAACTACTTTTCTTAAAGTCACTGGTTAACTTCTAATAGCAAGATACAATATTATGTTTTGGTATTCATGCTCTTTATTTTTCTACAATATTTCATATCACTATCCAACCTTTTCTTTTGGGTGATTTTTTTCTTCTTTGACTTTAGAGTCATCATGTTCTTCTGGTTCTTCTCTCACTCCTCTAACTTCTCACGTCACTTTGTTGTCTTCTTGTTATGTTTTCAACTGTTTAGTGTGGATATTTCTTAAGGTCTTTTCCTTGGCTCTTTAGTTTCCCCATTTGTCTCTTTTGTTGACTCCTATGATTCCAATGATTTCAGTCATAATGTATTCTCTAAATTCTTTCATTTTCATCTGCTATCAGGGCATCACTATAAAAATGTTTCATTAATACTTGAAATTCTATATACCTAGAACAAAATTGGGAAGGATATCAGACATCATGTATGATTAAAAAAAAACAATCACATAGTTCTCTTGGGTCTAGAATTGTGGATCAAATTTTAATGAAATTTAACAGAGATAATATAAAGTCTTAAGCTTGGATTCAGAAATTCAACTTTATAAGTAGAAGATGTGGAAAACAAAAATTAGACAATAGTTTGTGTGAAATTGATCTAGGGATTTCAGTGAACTCAAAGTCCTCCATAAGTTAACAACCAAAAAACCTAATGCAGTCCACATTGAGTGGTACAGTGTTCAGAACACAGGCAGTCATAGTCCTCATGTACTTTAGTTATATAGTACCTAGAAAACTAGGTTCAGTTTTTTGTCATATTTTATGAAAAATATTGACAAGTTGTGGAGAGTCCCAAAATTAGGATTTTCAGGGGTCTTGCACCCACTTTATTGATGAAATGAGTGAAGGAACAAAAGATGCTTAGCATAAAGAACCCACAACTCAGTAGAATTTAAGTATTTGAAATGCTACTACTTACAAGAGAAATTAGACTTGTTCTGGTGGTCCCAAGAAAATTTATCTAGGAGCTAGGAGCAAACTGGGGTTGGTTAGTTGTGCTTTATTCTTGTAGTGGACCAAAATTATATCACTATGTTAAAACAAGGCACCATGTGTCCCACTGTAGTTGATTAGACTAATATGAGCTCAGAAGTCTCTACCATAGGTTTGGCATTTGGAGTAGAGAGACTAAATTTGTGTATCTCCCATTTCTCTTGAGTTACTGCAATTCTGCTTGGCTAATAGAATACAATGCCTTCTTTGATGTGAGCATGTCATGTTACATGATCCTGTGCCAATAATTCTCATGTTTCACAGCTGATTCCATAGTTCTTTGGAAAGAGATTTATAGAAAGGCAGATTTAGGCTCCATTCAAAGAAAAGCTTGTCATCAATTAGAGTTATTCAAAAAATGGAATGGGTTGCTCCTCATTAGAGATCTTAAGTGAAAAGTATATGACCTCTTATTGAGGTTATTGCAGAGAGAATATTTGGTTAGGTGTTAGATTTGTGATCCTTTCTAATTGTGATTCAAACATTTTATCTTTACCCTTAAGCCTACTCCTCCTTTTTTCCTTTTTTTTTTTTTTTTTTTGGTCAATGGCATGATATTTACTTTGTATTCATTGGTGAAATATTTAGTGATATCTTTGACTCTTACCTTTCTTTCACCTCTCACACTTAATCTGTTACCAAGTTCTGTTGATTTTTTTCCTTCAAGACATCTCTTATATGTCTTGCTTGATTATTTCTCTACTCTTCATCCAAATTATACTACTTCTTGTCCCTTTAATATTCTCTACTATTCCACAGACTTGGAAGGCTTTATTTCAATATTTTAATTTTTTACTTTCACCCTTTATTACTTACTGAACTCTTACATGTCCTTAATTTTATGATGATCTTCTTGATTCACTGAGTCAGTGATAACTTTTCTGCCCTTTGACCTCCCATAGAACTTTTTGTGCCTCTTTTATATACTTATACAATATTTTGCATTATAGTTATTTGGATGTACCATATGGCATAAAACCTGGCCTCAAGAGTCAAGAAGCCCTGGATTTCTCACATATAATTGCCCTGAAAATCTGGGTAAATCATTTAACCTCTAAGTGCCCCAGGCATCTCTTAAGGCCTGGAAGTTTCAGAACCATGCCAGTCTGCATTCATGGAGGGAATTTTATCCCTGAGACTTCTTTATAGTAATTAAATGACAAGTCAGATGCTAAAAAATGTGTATATGGTTTGTGTGTATATGTATATGTGCATATATATGCATATATAATAATATATCTGTGCTTAACTGTAGCCTGCTGGAGGAAATGGGGGGGGGGGGGAAGGATGGCAGGAGAAAAAAAATAAAAAGTTCACAATAGAGAACAAAAGAATAATCTACAAGGAAGCAAATGAAAGATGAACATTTATGACTATAATCTATTCTATTATTATATATGCTTTCCATTATATAAATGGAAATTTATTTTTATATATTTTGAATTCTCCCTGATGTTCTGCTGGGCACATGACAATGTTTTGTTTGTTTCGTTTTTTAATTCTTTTTTAATTCTGTTTTTGCTTATTTTGTATTTGGTTCACTTAAAAAAGGGAGGAAAAAAAGTAAAAATATGTTAGATACTACTACTAGACTATAATCTCCAAGTGGACAGGGACTAAGGGCAAGTGGTACAGAGCAAAGAGTGTTGGACTTGGATGAGAAAAATTTAAATTCAAATCCTGCCTTAAACACTAACTTTGTGAACCTGGGCAAGTCTCTTAGCTATTATCTGCCTCAGTTTCCTTATCTATGAAATGGGGATAATGAATGCCTTAAACACTAACTTTATGAACCTGGGCAAGTCTCTTAGCTATTACCTGCCTCATTTTCCTTATCTGTAAAATGGGAATAATGATAGCACCTAGAAGAGATATCTTAGAGGTATTATCAACAAGAAAATCAATAACTGATTGGATGTAAGAGGGAGGTTGTTGTGAAGATAAAATTAATTAATATTTATTAAGTACTTTCTAAACCTTAAGTGTTATAAAGTGCTAGTTATTATTGTTATTTTTTTTCCTAAAATTTATTTCTCTCTTAGTTTTTAGCTCAATTCTATAAATACAGTAGGCATGTAACAATTGTGAAATTGAAGTTAATTCTGTTAGAATTCTGTTATTTATAAGATTGAGTCCAAGTGCCATTAAAATAAATCCAGTAGCCTTGTCACATGAATGTCTAATTTGAAAGAGCAGCAGAGATTTCTCTCATTTACTCTTGATTCCAGTCAAATTGCCTTACTTGCTATTCCTTTGATCAGACTTCTCTTGATTTTTGACTCAAACTTCCTCAGTTCTCTTTAAAGATTAATTTAGGAACTCCCTTGGGAAACTTTTCCTGATTTCCTAAATTTCTCTCTATCCTCAAACTTTGTTTATTTATTGATATATATTCATCTTCCCCCCATTCCTTAGGAATATAAACTCCTTGATGATATGAACTTTTGGGGGTCTTATGTTTCTTTGTACCTAGACCATTGTCTTGAATATAGTAGACACAATAAGTTTGTGTCAGATGATATAAAATATACTTTTAAAGGTAGCTTTGCAGTAGTCCAGAACTTAATACTTGTTATATGAGTAATTATATTGTACTGAGAACAATGTTACATTAATAACTATTCTATTTTTATATAATTAAAATAACTTATTAAGCTAACATTTATCTTTTTTAATGAAGGTAAAATTTAAAAGTTATATTTTGCTTATAGAGTTAATAGATATTTACTGATTTGTGTGAAAGATATTTACTTTTAAAGTAGCCTAATTACTATGTTTCTATGAAAAAGAAAAAAAGGAAGAGTTCAAGAATGGAAACTTAAAACATTGATATCTTGGAAACAATGTAAGAACAATGAATCTACTCCAGAACATCATAACAAAAAGGGAAGTGATCAAAAAGTCAGATAAGAGGAGGAAACTTGAATGAAATTTCAATTCAATTCAAAATATTTATTTGGGACCAACTATGTACAAGTCACTGGGAATACAAAGATAAATGCAGCAGAGATCTGGATAAATGCACTATGAATCAAAGGAGAGTAAGCCAAATAAAAGGAAAGGCTCAGAAAAGTTTTTTTGAGAAATTTGAAGAAGAAAAGATAACTTAGACCTGCAGGATAGTGAAGCAATCAGGGAAGACTTACGAAGGAAGTAAAATCTTCATTGGGCTTTGAAAGAAAGCAATTCAACCGATGCAGGTGGATGGGAAAAGTGAAGACCAGATGAGAATGTTGTAGTTTTGAGCTCTGTCCAACTCTTTGTAATCCCATTTGGGGTTTTCCTTGGCAAATTCACTGGGGTAGTTTGTTATTTTTTAATTCAGTCATTTTACAGATGAAGAAATTAAGGGAAATAGGATTAATTAAGTGACTTGTCCAGGATCACAAAGCTGGAAATGTCTGAGGCCAGATTGGAACTCAGGAAGATGAGTCTTCCTGATCATCATTTCCAGAACTCTATTCACTTTAACACTTAGCTGCCCAAAACAAGAATGACAACATTTTGGCCAGAAAATAGACTATGTAAAAAAGGAATGTAGTAAAATCACTGGATTTTGACTTAGAAGTTTGTTCTGTGTTCAAATCTAATTGTGCTATTTATAACTGCTGACACAGTAAATAGAGCACTAGGGCATTAGGAAGAACTGAATTCAAATGCAACCTCAAACACTTACTATGTGACTGGAAGTTTTAGAGTAGAAGGTGGCGTGATCAAAATAGTTCATAAACTATTTTATTTGGGCATTGATGTAGCTGAATTAGAGAAATAATAATCTAGAGTTGGTAAAACCAATGCCAGGGCAAAAATGAGAAGAGAGAAGCTCTGATCTATGTTGGTTGTAGCATTAGTGGAGGCAGGGTGGAAGAAGAAGCATTTATTAAGAATCTACTATGTGTTAGGCAGTGCTAAATGCTTTCCAAATATTTCATTTGAACCTTGCAGCAATATTGTGAAGTAGGTACTTCTATTTGACAGCTGAAGAAAGTGAAATAGAGAGAGATTACAAGACATGTTCAGTGTCACACAGATAGTAACAGTCTGAGACTGAATTTGAACTTAGGGCTTCCTGATTCCACATCTAATGTTCTAATTTCTGTGCTAACCAGCACTTAGGAGAAGATCCAGATACTAGAGTGAAGATACCAAGGTAGACAAAGATGTAGAGGTTATGTAGTCCAACCCTCTAGGCTGATAAATAAAACTGAGATAAGTAGCATTTGGCAGATCAGAATTGATATTAAGTCCTTTAGCTTGAAATTTAGTACTTTTATCCACTCTACCTTGCTGCCTCACATATTATATGAATAGTAATAATAGAAGTTGTCAACTGATTGAATACGGAATATTAACAAACTATTAGACACTAGTCCAAAGTCAGGAGCCTAGGATCTAATGACAATAGTGATTCTATTAGGAGAAATAAAAAGCATTGATTGGAGGAACAATTGGGAGAAATCATATTATAGATTTAGCTAAAAATCTATTTTAGGCAGGAGAGCTAGGTTAAATTTAAGTTGGAAATTTGAGAGATGTTAAGTATGGAAATATAGATTTGAGAGTCACCTGTATAAAGATCATAGATAAATAACATTATGAGTGAATGAAATCCTGTAGACAGTGTAGGGAAGATCTAATATGCATGAAGAAAAGAGTTTGAAATCCTCTCAGAAGAGATAAAGTGTGGAGGTAAGAAGACAACCATTAGAGTGCAGGGTTATTGGAAATAAAAATTTAATTTGGTGCCTAGAAGGAAGGGGTAGTTTTCTGTCAGATGTCAGAGGTTAATCAAGAAAAATGGAACATAAAAAACAAAGATTTATTGTATTGCCAATAAGGAAGATAATGATTTTGGAGAAAGATAGTCCCTTAGAATAGGGCTTCTTAAGCTGTATCCACTTACAACCCCTTTTTACCTGGTATATAAAATAGGTATGCAGAGAAAACATTTATTGATAATAAAATATAACTTTGTGATCCCCACATTCAGTTATGAGACCCCATATGGGGTGGTGATCACAATTTAGAAGCTGAGCCCTAGAATGTTGCTTTCAAAACTAATGCAAAGGATTAAGAAATCAATCAACAGTAAGGAAGTAGTATAGTATTCTATTTTTGGAATTTGGTAGTAGGAGGAAAGAAAGAAGATGATTGTTTGAGGTTGTTGTAAGATGTTGTAAAATTTTTTTTTCTTGCATAGTAGATTGAGAGGAGGGATCCAATAGAAAGTGAGGAAATGAAGATTCAGGAGAGAATAGAAATTGAAGAAGGTCCCAAAAGAGGAAGGAAGGGGCAGAAGTAAAACTACACATGAGGCTAGCTTTGCCACATCCTTAATGGAATTTTTTTTGTGTAAAAGTGAATAAACAGTAAAATGGGATTTATTGGGAAGAGAGGGGGAAAGAAAAGTCCTTTGTAAACCTAATAGAAACAAACAACTGAACATTCTGCAGACCCCCAACTCTTTAAATAATGTTCTAGTCTGGCTAGACTCTACTCCCCCCATCCCTCTTCTGTGTGATATGTTGGCAGTTAAGTGAATGAATAAATAATACAAAGGAGAATGTTTTCATGAGTATTTGTGCTTCTTTCTGATTAGCTATGCTTGCACATAATTTTGTGCTCATGTACACTTGAATTACTTATGAGTGATTAAGTTTCTTTGTTAATGAACTTTAGATAGTTAATATATCTTTGAAAATTTGAGTTCCCTGTCATTTATTGATTTGCTTTGATTGGTCTCTTGTCTAGTCTCATAAAATTGTCTAATTTTGGTCATTGCTGATATGATAGTTGAGTGTATTGCCAAAATAATGCATTGGGGAATAATATTTCATAGTTCCTACTGCCAAATTTGATTCAATGGAGAGGTCTATAATCTATAGTTCATTTTAAGCAACCTAATCAACTAGCTTCAAATTCTAATCTATTTTAGTGTTTGAGTAGATAGGGTGGGATGGGGAGGAAATTGAGGGATTAAAAGTTTATGAAAGAGGTTATAGGAGAAATAGAATTGAATATTTAAAGAATATTTAAAAAGCAAACAAGAAAAGAAACATCTGATTAATAGACTTTGTCTTCATATCATAGTCATTTTTGGAAAAAAAAAATCAATCCTCCATCTCCTGTAAATTGAAAATATTCTTTAACAAAAAAAGAAGGCCCTCATCTGACAATGAATAGTAAACAGTTTACTTAGCATTCTTCCCTAGAAGTCCTTTGCCTCTTAGATGTGAGGAGCAAAGGTAGTTTCACTATGAACCAACCCGGTCTTTTCAGTTATTCAGAATTCAGCTTCTTTTTAGTGATCTTTTCTTATTTTTTCATTCTTGTGTATTTTGTTTTTATGGCTTTGCTTATTTCACCTCTCACAGATCCAACTCCAGTGTTTCATTGTGACCGAGAGCTGACCACTTTTTTTGTTGAAATCTAGGTTAACAGACCAAATGTTTTATCTGGTTATATGCCATGCTGTTAAGGATGGTCCTGGCAATAGACCAAGTATGTTTACTAAGTAATAACTTAAGAAACTACCAAGAGACCCATCACTAATAAATCAGTCATTTGACAACAATTTTTTATTTTTTGGCCACAATAAGCTATAATATAAAGAAAAAAAATGCTTTAGTCTTATATGGTATCTTCTGATTCTATAATGATGCTGGAAGAGTGACAGGAAAGAGGACAGAGGATATTAAAAATGACACCATTTTTTGGATCATCAATAAATTGTGAAATTGCAAATTGCTACCTTACTTTATTTTGTTTTGTTTTAAGGCTTAGTCAATTTGTTTTATATTAATGATCAAACCATTATTTATTGATTAGTTGATTTCTTCATATGTTTGAACTCCCTTAAGCTTGTAACTTCAGTTGCTTATTTTGAAATTTGAAAATTGATATTCTATGATTAATTATTAAGAATTGAAATCTAATCAATATTCTAATCAGAATCATTATTTGTGAATTAATTTCAGACTTGATTGTATATGCCCCATTAGCAACATTTGTAAACATGTAATTTTTGTATTCCAATGGGCTAAAGTCCACCCATGTAAATTTTAATCTGTGAGCTTTTGCTGACCATGGAAGGGAATTAGTGGAATGGGTTTTATCATATAATTGAAGGCCACAGAAAATATTATTTCATGGGATATTTGGTGGGATTGTGATCATCATGTACTGAAATATTAATAATAAGTATTTGCTAAAAGACTACCTTGAAAACAATTGCCACTTTTGAATCAATAGCATTTGCTGAGAATTAAGTAAGTGGTAGACAAATTCTATAAGGAATTTTATTAAATCTCCAAATTAAATCAGCCTTTGCTCTAGTGTTTGATGAATTTAATGCCATGATATGGAAAGGTGAGGATTTCAGAAAGTGAGATTTTGGAAAAAAGAAATAAGTTTAAATAACATTTATTTAAGGCTTACAATATATTTATAGGGATAAACACACACACAGACAAAGAAATGGGTATGTCCTTACCCTTTTAAAGAGTCTTACATTTTTAATGCAAGAAGACACCACATAAAAAGAAGTGGAAAAGAGGAAGGAAATGAACACCTGAGAGAGGATAAGAATATTATCGAAGAAGTAAAATCAGGAGAATGAGTTGTGCTAGGCGTGAACTGAACTTGGTTTCACTCCACTTAAATGGTGTTTTAGATTCACCAATTGTCCAACTGGTGAATCAGTATGCAAAATGTGGCATCAGGAAAGAGAATTCTTTGGTATCAGAAGGCTGCTGGCAAAGAGATAAAGGTTGGAGGAAAGAAAAGAGAGAGAGAGAGAGAGAGAGAGAGAGAGAGAGAGAGAGAGACCGAAAAGGCAAAGATGTGAGGATCAAGCAGAAATCTCTAATCTTTATAGCATGAACACTTTCTTTGAGATAACTTTGAGATAACAGACTTGAAAATATTTATTATTGATGTGGGAGTTGACTTTTGGCGTATAGACTATTGACTCACAAAATTTAAGATAAGAATTAGTGAAAAGCAAGAATAATGATGAGAAAAAAGTCAACAATTGAAATAACCTAGAATTTATACAGAAATGATATTAATGCCAACTACAATAATTTAATCAGAAAATGTGAAAGAAGTTATAGGATAGGATGGAAAAGCATGGATAGGTTTTGAGCTATAGCATTATAGAGTATATGAAATCATAGATCTGAGTATATACCATTTTAGACTATATAATTTCATGCAAAATTCTAATGTTTCTCTGAATTATTAATATCATTACTTTACTAACCTTTTTTTATTTACCATTTTCTTTTCAAAAGTCTTTCTCCACTGAAGGCCACCCACTTTATTTTTAGTTTAACTTGACAGGGCAAGCATAGATATTTTAATATATATTGTATCTTTGCTTCCGTATTTGCCTTCTTTGGGAGATATATATGTCCAGTTTTGGAAATGCTGTGTTAAAAGATAATGAAGTTATCTTTTTTGCCTAATCCTAATTGATGTCCAGAATTATTGAATGAGTTCACAGCTTCACAAACAGTGCAGTATTATACTTCTCTTTTCAAGGCTATTTTAATAATAACCATTTCCAAGTTTGTCAGCTTTGCCAATTTGCAGAGTATGAACTGAAGTCTCAGTTGTTTGATTTGCATTTGTTTTGTAAATAACGATTTAGAGTATATTTTAACCTGACTGTTTATAGTTTGCTAACATTCTTTTTGCATATACTTTGACCATTTATTATTAGGTAATGACTCTTGTCATTATATATTTTTGTATTAATTCCCTCTGTTTTTTGAAGATCAGAATTTTGTCAGAGATTTTTAATGTAAAAACTCCTCTCTTTGGTAATTTCTCTTCTTGATCTAAATGTATTCACGTTGTTTTTGCAAATCCTTTTAAATTTTGTTATTGGAATTGCCTCATTTGCATTTAGTGACCTGCTCTTATTTATTATTGTTTGTCTAAGAATTATTCCATAGCTGTAGTTATGAAAAGGACTTTCTTCTGTTTTCTTTAATGAAATTATGAATTTATTTTATGCCATTTTTATATATTAGGAATCATAGCATTTTAGAGCTGGAAAGGATTTTAAAGGTAATTACTATCTCTCTGCCTTGCATTTTCCATGTGTTTTTTCCATTTCTTTCTTTTGGCCTATAATTATACTTAGAACTATCTGATCCAGTTTGCAGTAACCCTGTCCTGCAATAATTACTGTTCTACCATCTATAGCTCTTGTTCAATGTTGCTCTTTGCAAAAACATCTAGGAAGGATAGTCTACATTTTCTGCCATTACTTTCTCATCACTCATTCTCTTTCTGACCCCTTGTATTCTCACCATTTTAGTGAAACTGCTCTATAACATTGCTAATGAGTTTATTCCATTCTGACTAAAGTACTTTTCATTGTTCAGTCTTTCAGCCATGTTTGAGTCTTCATGACCTCACCTCACTGAGAGTTTTGTTGACAAAAATACTGACGTGGCTTTCCATTTCCTTCTCTAATTAACTTTATAGATGAGGAACTGAGCAAACAGGTTCAAAAGACTTGTCCTGGGTCACACAGCTAATAAGTGTCTGAGATCAAATTTGAACTCTGAAAGATAAGCATTCCTGATTCTAAGCCCTGGGCTCTATTCACTTTACATTTAGTTTCCCTGACTACTGTACATATGCTTTCTTTTAAAATCTATATAACAAATTTTCTAGATAATCTAATAAAAAAAATCACTGAATAACAGGTGTTTCGTGTTCTTTTGCCTAGATATCCAATTGGTTGAAATTTGATTTCAGTCAATTGGAAACTATATGTCATATAATTAGTGATTATATATTGTACATATTATATGGTATTAAATATATATCTTCCTAAAACAGTTTAAGGCTTGGATCTATTTGGAAAATCATTTTGTAGTTCAGATCTACTATCCAGTTTTTGCTCCTGATTACTTTACTGATTATGAGGACAGCATAAAACAGTTTCTTAGTAAAAATGTTCCAAATAGGTTTTCCTATAAATTAAAATTGTAGCATGTTTACATGGTATTGTTGTAGAATTATCTATTACTTTACTTATTACTGTTTTTTATTGATAAATAAGCAAAAACTCACTTTTTCTGGAAAGCATAGGGGAAAAAAATAACCAAAGCAAAGAAGAAGCTATGTGATATAGTTGAAATCTTTGAAATTAGAGTATCTAAATTCAAATCCTAGCCATTTACTATGTCGTATGGCTAAATAATAGTACCTCTCTGAGTCATTTTTTTTAATCAGCAAAATGAGATTTGATCTAGGCTTCAAAAATCCCTTTCAGCCTTAAATTTATGAGCCTATAACATTTATAGAAATGTATGTAATTTTTTCTTTGCCATAGCTAGGTGTATTATGGGACAAGTAGAACACAGTATCTGAAACACTTTGCCTGAAGTCAGGACAACTTGTCTTCCTGAGTTCAAATTTGGCCTCAGACTTTCAGTAATTTGGAAGATCCTGAACAAGTCAATTAACCCCATTTACCTCAGTTTCCTCATCTGTATAATGAAGTAGAAAAGGAAATGGCAGAGCTCTCTAGTATCTCTGCCAAAAAACCCTCCTCAAAACCAACAAAACTAAATTGGGATCACAAAGAGTCAAACATGATAGAAAAAATGATTGATCAGCAACAAATGTTAGTAATTATTACTATTTTTATTAGTTTTTTGCCCTTTAGAAAAACAAAAGGAACTATGTCCAGATACAAAGCATTTATAGCTGGAACCAAAGGAAAAGAGAGACCAATGACAAGGTAAAATCCTTCTAAATTAGTACAAAAACTAATCCTTGGTTCATTCATCAGGAACTTTCCATCAGCTTTTAGCACCCAAGGCAGAAGCAAAATATAGACTTTCAGAATTATGCCTGGGTTTCATTGAATAAATTAATGCAAACCACAAAGAAAAAATATTTTAAAATAGTCAAATAAACAGAAAATTAATAATCACAAACAATTGGAAGGGAAAAGCATATAAAAATGTTAACAATACAATTATAAACTCCAATAGTATGTTCATTCATCAATTACATTTTGGCCAATGAATTCCCAGTGACTTAGCATATACTAGGCATGTAATAAGTGTTTGTTGAATTAAATCATACTGGTCTTTGGTTAAAAAGCACTGAACAATTTCCAAAGAGACAATTCAGCTCTCTTTCTTTTTCCTTTTCAAGTCAACACAAATAATTATTTAAAATAGGAACCTCTCTGCTCATTATGACCATATTTTCTTTTACAGGGTAATCACTCTAACTCACTTCCAAATTGTGTCTGTCTTGGACTATTGTAGTAATTGATCTGTTTCTAGTCTTTCCTCTTTCTCTATTCGTAACCCCTATCCAACAGAACTTACAAAATAATGTTCCTAAGGCATAAATCTAATCATACCTATTCCTGGCTAACAATATTTCAATGGCTTCCTATTCTAGAATAACCCCCCCCCCAAAAAAAAGAAAACCCAAACCCCCAAACCTTCTGGTATTTAAAGTAATTTATAGCATCTTTATGGCTCTAATTTACCTTTCCAGATATGTTTCATATCATGTCCTTTCATATGTACCATATTCCAAACAAACTGGTCTATTTGACATTTTTTATCTATGAAATTTCAGCTCCTTCCTTTGTGTCTTTGTAGAGATTTTCCATCATATCTGCAATACTCTCCTTTTTTTTTTTCTTTTTAAAAAAATAATAGCTTCTTTTCTTTAAAAATTTTTTAAAGCTTTTTATTTTCAAAACATATCCATAGTTTTCAATATTCACTCTTGCAAATTTTTTTCTCCCTCCTTTCTTTTATCCCTTCCCCTAGTCATTAAGTCATGCAATATTTGTCAAATACGTGCAATTCTTTTATATATATATATTTCCACACTTATCATGCTGCATAAGAAAAATCAGGTCAAAAAAGGGAAAAAAATGAGAAAACAAAATGCAAACAACAACAAAAAAGTGAAAATGCTAAGTTGTGATCCACACTCAGTCCCCACAGTCTTCTTTCTGAATGCAGATGGCTCTCTTCATCACAAGACCCTTGGAACTGATTGCCCTCCTTTCCCATTAGCTTTTTGACTTCTATCCTCATTATACTGTCTGACTCATATTAGTCACTTAATGATTCTTGATTAATTAATAAGGAGGCCAGAAATATTTATCATTGTTAAGAATGCTCTTTGAAGAAAAGTGATTTTGTTGACAGATGTTTATAGCAAAAGCAAGAATGTAGATTAAAAAATTTAAAAGATTGTTGTCCTAGTAGTTCACTTAATTCTTTTGTTCTCCCCCCTGTGTGTTTATGTATGTGTGTATGGGGTTGGAGAGGTCTTTTCTTGTCACTTAATTTACTGTGCTGTTTGATTAAATGTCTTTTGCTTTGTGCTAGGTCTTTTCAGTGGGGCTTCATAAGTAATGATTTTTGTTGGATGCTGATTTATGAAGGGCTTCAAAGCTGAGGGCCCTGGATTATATAAATGTTTGTTGAGTGAATGAACAAGAAAATATTTTCATTTGTACTGTGTTTTAAACAAAGGAATTTTTTAATGTAAGGAGATTGCTTGATTTTTCAAAGTTCTTTCTAGATCTATGATTCCATGATTTTAGATTCTATTGTTTATCATTTTGTATAAATGGCAAGCATTTTAATTTTATTGACTTAGATTTTATTGCCCTCTATTAAAAAAAAAACAAACTGCACTTAAGTAATAAAATTAGAGCTCCAGGGCTAAAAAGCAAATGATAGTTAGTCTGTAATGAATATTCCTTTTGTGTTTCACATGAGGAAAATGAATCCCAGTTAGGGATTTTACTTAACATCCCTAACCCTTTTACTTTTGGGATCCTTCTCTGCTACTAATATTAATATATTTGGACCAATCATCAGCCAAATTGGCTTGGTGGGGCTGATTTGGTATCAGACTCTAGCTGTAGCTAATCACTTGGACTCAAGGGTCAGAGAAAAAGGATACTGCCTAGACCCCATTTTAGGTTCCATATAGGGAAATAGGCCAAAATGGCATGACTTTATACCTGAGGACCAATCCAGATGGTATCTCTTCTCTGCTTAAGCTGAATATATGCTGAATAAAACTATTTGCTTGACCACAGATCACTAAGCTTCCTAAATGCTCAAAGAGGAATTCCCTTTAATGTACCTGACTTCTTGCCCCATCAGATTGTGCTCCACCCCTCTGATCACCTAAGTGGAGCCAAGAACAAAGAGGACACCCAGTGAGGTTATATGATTTCCCAAAATTGTAGTTAGTAAATAACAGAGTTAGAACCCAAGCCTAGGTTTTGAGATTCCAAATCCAGTATCCTTTCTGCATTGCTCTATTGCTACAATGTCCCAGAAAAATAATATATTTTCTTGTCAAATTTCAATCAGTTTGATTTTCTGTTAATGGCACTACCACCTCAACTCTTGACATTGTGCAACCCATATTCAATACTGTAGCATCAAATTAATATTTAAAAAATAGCATTCCTTAGAATCCAAGTATTGGTCCTTTATTACAAGATCACCCATTTTCTTGTTTCTCCTTTCCTTTTCAGTTATATAGTGGCTTTCTGATTACTGTTCATTTGGAACACCATTACATTTATGAAGACTTTGAAATGGGCTTTGGGCCACATAGAGAGTAGAAACTGCTCCTAGGAGAGAACCAACTGATTAGCTCCTTCATCACTTTACATTTCTACAAAGAGGTATTTTGAAGCTAATTTATGAATGTTTTCTCCCTGCCTGTGGGTCTAAGGATTCCACAGGGTACTTTCAAGTAAATTTGATCTGAGAGAAGTACAAAATTGAAGAAGGAATCAGAAGAGATATCTATAAAGAGGTAGCAAGTTGTAATCTGTTTTGTGGCCAGAAAACTTGAAGCAACAGCTATGACTAATTTGTCTTCTGAGGTCTAGATCAGCCACATGCAGAGAACTGTTGCCATATTAGTCATAGTGTGACTTTTTTTTTTTTTTTTAGACACAGAAACTTTTTAGAATGATTTATTAAGTGGTTGATATTGGTCAAAAGATTATTCACACTAACAAAATTTCAAATCTTTTCAGTGGTGGAAGTATATAGGAGGCATATTTACTTTCTGCCAATATATTTTAACCCATTCTCTTTTTTAAAGAATTGCATTGTCTGTGAGCAAAAATTCAAAGTACAATCAATTTAAAAGAAATACTTTAAAACTAAAGAGAAGAAACTCTTGACATGATTTAGTCAACAAGTTGTTACCATTTATTATGCTGAGGAAACTGAATTTGCCCATCTTTGCTATTTAAGTTCTTAAAGGTTTCTTTCTCTAATTCTTTGCTGCAGGGAGGATGTGAATGTTAATTAATTGATTAGAAAAATGAAGGAATTGTACCAATGACTCTGTATTCCTATTCAGGATCAATTTGTGGGTAAAATAAATTATAATTCAAATCAAATAACTCCTTAGAATGGAGTGTTCTGGTTAATTCAATTTTCTATTTAATTGAATGTTGAGCAGAAACCACATTAATTTCAACTCAAGTGAAAATCTTTTAAAAAATGTGGACAAATATTTACTTCTATGCCTTATAGTACACATTTTTCTCTTGTTTAACCAAACCTTTTACTTCATTGATACAGGAAATGTCCCTCGAGGAAACTCTCTACCAAATGCAAATTGATACCTGCTCTGCAATTTATTATTTTAGGGAGTTCCCTGAATTACTGAGAGGTTAAGTGAAAGTGTTTTAGGACCACAAAACCAGCTTGTATCAGAGATAGAAAGTGAGAAAGAAGTAGGCTTCTACCTGACTGGAAGATTGTTTCCCATCCAGTATGCCATACTGTCTTATAGAACTGATGGTGAATAAAATATAATTTTTAATTATGCAAAATTTTGCTGTGGCTTAGGGCAGTTATAACACTTTAGGTATAAAAAATGAAAATTGAACTGATCACAGGCATAGCTCAGAAACTGCTTTTGTAACTTAATCTCATATAATTTTACTTTATATTGTTCAGTTCCTTGCTTCTTAAAGGAGAGAACAGTTAATATTCCAGATATTTGAGGGGTCTTTTGTGGTTATGCTTTGATTTGAGATCCATACTCTTATCTTTTAAATAAACAATTAACTCTCTCTCCTTTCTCTCTCCTCTCTTTCTCTCTTCTTTCTTTTTCCTCTCTTTCTCTCCCCATCTCTCTCTTTCTCCCCCCTCTCTCTTTCTCTCCTCTTTCTCCCTCTCTCTTTTTCCCTCTTCTTTCTCCTTTCTCTCTCTCTCTCTCTCTCTCTCTCTCTCTCTCTCTCTCTGTCTCTCTCTCTTCCTCTCTCCTTCCTTCTCTCTCTCTCTTTCTCTCTCTCTGTCTCTCTCTCCCCCAAATGAATGTTTACATCTTTCTTTCTATTTCTCTTCCTAAAGCACTATAGAAGACCTTAGTTTTCTCCTCCATTTTCATGTTTTCTCTTCCTATTTAATTTAATGCATAAAGTAATTTTATAAAGGAGAAAAAAAAGGAAGCCACAGTCATTTTCTACTTTAATATACTAACATAACCAAGGTCAAATGTCTCTTAGAATAATATTTCTCACATGACATTGTAGTGGTTTATTTGGTAGCAAATTTTGAAGGATTTTTGAAGTTGAAGACACTGGATCATGCATTCAAATTGATCTTTTAACAAATTACTTCTTTTCAGTATTTTCTTCACTTTGTTCAATTCCCATTCATAGAGGATCATATTGAATACTTTATTATGTGATATTTGCCATTGTCACTTCTTGACTTTGTCATGTTTAAAATATGCCAAATACCAAATATTGAGAAATTAT
The DNA here is from genome assembly GCF_902635505.1 of Sarcophilus harrisii. NCBI lineage: Eukaryota > Metazoa > Chordata > Mammalia > Dasyuromorphia > Dasyuridae > Sarcophilus > Sarcophilus harrisii. Next base: position 447,460,220 of record NC_045426.1, read on the forward strand.
ATGCCCAAAAGTTATATGATATAGGATATTTTATATATATATATATATAAAATATATGCCCAAAGGTTATATATATATATAAAATTATATGCCCAAAGGTTATATGATATAGGATATTATATATATATTATATATATGCATATATATATTTTATATATATATAATATATGCCCAAAGGTTTTATATATAATATATATATATATATATATATAATATCCTATATCATATAACCCTTGGGAATATAATTTCTCAATTATATATGTGTATATATATCCATATATATATATATATATATATATATATATATATGGATATATGATCCTCCCTGATATTACAAAACATAATATTAGGAACCTCAGAATTTTTGAGCCTGTTATCCATTCTTTTGGGACTTTCTTGGAGCTATCTTAGGCTAGCCCTCCACTTTTTCTGTCTCAGAACATTGAACTTTGAAGGCTATACATTTCTAGTCTCTGGTTACAGTTGGTGATCAATTTGCTTGTGGGTCTCTCTTTCCTATTGTCTCATGACCTGATTTTTTGTGATGTTTTGTCATGAAAGATATCACTTATTATAGATCCTCATTGGATTTCTTAGTCATTATTTGATCTGGTATCTTAGCTTTTACTGGAGTTGGTGAATGGTATTTGGGCAGCCTGACTACCATTCAGTTGCCCAAAATGTATAAATAGGTGGACTTTCAAAATTTGTTAATTCAAACAAGATGGATGGACCTAGATGATAGCATAATTAGATCAATTCAGATGTAGATTACTAGCCATATACCAAACTCTGTCATTAATGAGTCAGTGTTTGCTGGGAAGGAAGTCTTCTATTGAGCATCCCAGGGATTTATACTTATCTTTATATTGTTTAGTATTATTATCAAATATTTGAATAAAGGCATTGATAACATTCTTATCAAAATTTTAAATGACACAGTTTTGTAAAACAGGTAATCTATTGGAAAAGAATTCAAAAAGATAATGCTAACAAGATGAAACTTAATTAGCCAATCAACAAGCATTTATTAAGCACTTGTTATATTTTAGACACTGTATTAGGTGCTAAAGATATAAGGCAAAATTGAAATAGTCATATATTCTATGAAGAAGCCAATGTATGCATAAATAGTAATATGCAAAATAAATACAAAGTTATTGGAAGGGAAGGCACTAGTAAGAAGGGAAGTAAGTAAAGATTTCATGTAAAAGGTTATTCTTCATTCTTGTATTCATTCTTTATTCTTGAAGGAAGCTAGGGATTCTGAGGAGCAGAGGTGAGGAAAGAGTCCTTGCCTGGAATGATGGCTAGACAGTGAAAAGACACAAAAATAAGAGATGTATTTTTATGTGTGAAAAACAGCAAGGGAAATTTGGCAAAAAAAAAACAAAAGGAAGTAATGTATAATAAGTGTCAAAAGATACATTTGGGCCAGATTGTGAAGAGCATTTAAATCTAGACAGAACAGTTTATATTAAATCCCAGGAGAAATGAAGCCACTGGTATTTATTGAGTAGGAGAATGACACGTTTAGTTGTGTGCTTTAAGAAAATAAACTCTGGCAGCTAGGTAGAGGATGAATTGCATTGGAAAGAGACTTTTGGAAGATAGATTAGGAAGGTTTTCCAATAGGCCATGTAGACTTAAACCAGGTGAGTGGCCATTTGAGTAAAAAGAAGGGGATGGATGGATGGATGGAAAAAAAAAAAGTCTAAATAGCTAATGCAGTCTCTGGACACATACACACACACACACACACACACATATCTTGAAGCAATAAGGAGGCAACAGTCTTGCTGTATTCTTTCTTGGTCAAACTACATCTGGAGTATGTGTAGTTCTGGACATTTTATTTTAGTAAGTTCATTGATAGGCTGCTGAATGCCCAAAAGAGAACACTCAGAAAGGCAAAGGGTCTTGAGTCTATGTTAAATAAAAACAGGTAGAATGATTTGGAATTATTAGCCTGGGGAACTGAGCACTCAAGTAGGACATAATAGCTTTCTCTAAGTATTTGAGGGCAGTCCTGTGGAAGAGACTGATTTCATTCTGTTTGACTACAGAAGACAGAATTGAAAATAAAGAATAGAAGTTGCAGAGTGACCAATTTAGGTATGATATAAGAGGGATATCCTAAAAATGATAATCCCAATGGACTGCCTTAGGAGGTGGTGGGTTTTCCCTCACTGGATGTTTTCAAGGAAAGGCTAGGTGAATTGATCACTTGTCAGATATATTGTACTGGAGATTCTTTTTCAGCTATAATTTGACCTAGACAGCTTTTGTAGGCTCTGTCATTGTTACAGTTCTGTGGTTTTGGGCCTGTGATTTGTGTTGTGGCATAAAATGTGGGCATGCAGCTACTTTATTAAAAAATATCTTTTAGGAAAATGCTTATTCTCCGCCCCCCCCCAACTCCCTCACCCTTGTAAATAGTTATCAATGCTAAATGGATTTGAGCTAATTCACATTTCTCAACAAAGACATGTGGATATCTATCTCAATTTTGAGATATTCTCAAAAGAGGATTCTACATGTTACATTGTTGCCTCTATTGTTTAATAACTTGTCTTACTTGTAAGAAACTATTTCTTATGCCACTTAATGTAGTGTGATTTAATGAAAGAAGCTCTGGATTTTAAATCAAAAGACTTGGGTTCAAATCCTGGTATTTATACATATTCCCTATGTAAACTGGGATATCACTGAACATATCTGGGACATATTTTCTTAATTTTGTAAAATGCCTTCATTGGATAGATAGTCTTTGAGGACTTTCTAGACAAGGATTTTATAACCCTATTATTTCTATACTCTTTAATATACTATAAAATTAAGACCTTAAAATTCAATGACTCCAAGTTTATTGCTGTTTTATATGATGCCTCAGGATAGAAGCTCCTTTCTTGGGCTTCTATATGAGCTTGTTTATAACTAAAAAGGTACTCATGAAGTATGATTTGGGTTTGATTCTTCTGCGCCAAGTCCTCTCTACCTGTGTGCTCATGTCTTTAAAGTAGGTCAAAGAAAACTCTTTATTTGACTTTTGGAGATAAGCATAATGGAAGACACACACGGGCCTGGAAATCATTAGACCTGAATTGAAATATGGTTTTACTTGGGCGATGTTGAATAAATAACTTAATATCTTCAGGTCTTAGTATCCTCAACTACAAAATGAGATTAGATAAATTGACCTTTTAAGATCTCTTCTCTTTTTCAATTCTATTATAATATAATGGTGTCAGTTTTAATCTATTTCCTCTAACATTCAGAGGAAGTAGAGAAAGAGAACAGTTGATTACCATCCTCTGAGAATCTTTTCTTAACAGAGAAGTCTTATAAAGTGCCTCGATATTGGGTGGATTTAGTAATAATCATGGTCCAATCGTGTGATCTGACTACATAATGATGCTTTTGTGGTCCTCTTTTTACAGGATAGGTCACTTTGAAAGCAGGTCCTCTCCCTGTCTTCTAACATCAGTATTCTAATGGAATTTTGGATGAAATTATTAATCCTCCCTTCAGTCTTCTCTCCCTCAGGCTGAGTAATCTTATTCATCTTATTCCTTTTAGTCTAGCATCATAAATCTTTGTAACTCTCCTCTGAATGCTCTCTATATTCTTGAAGTCCTTCTTTGGTTATGAAAGCCAAACTTATCCACAGGACTCTTGTGAAGATAGTATTTATTTTGAGTTTTTCTATTCCATGTCCTTTATCTTTGTTTCTTGATATCAAGGCCCCTTTTCTTATGAGAGAAGATGGAAATGCAGTTTGAGTATATAAGGATTTGCACAGTGTTCAGAGAAGTTAGAAATGCTTAAACGAAAATCAACACTTGTTAAGGTATTCAAGCTAAAGTCTGAAATCCTAAAGTCCTTGTTTAGGACTCTTGATCTTTGATACCAGGCACTTGGATGCAATTACCAACTCCCTGAAAATTAGCTACAGAAGTCAGGATGGTGGTGTCAAAGCATTGGGGGTGGAGCATATTGAATCTTTGGTTTGAGAACTCATTTTTTTCCTAGGCTAGCCTGTAACAACTGGAGTTACAGTATTGGACCCATCTGTTTATATGAGGTGGAAGATGAGATGAGCTTGGGGAAAATAATGGTTTTTTTTCTTAGTTCTCATAGAGTGGATGAGATACTCCCCTTCTCTCTCTTCCCTCTTTACATAACACCATGTTTATTGTGTTCTGAACTTGGTACTGCCCAATGCACTTCTTAAAGGCCAAAGGAAAAATATAATTGAGTAGGCTAGGGAGGAAAGTGTGTGAATGGAATGAGAAGTATATGAAGCCACTTCTTTCCCAGGTCAGTGGAGGTAGAGCACTGATGTCTTCTGCGCTTCTTATTCTTTTACTGCCCCACCCCCAAGTTTGGTTTAGTGATGCTATAAAAGAAGACTCCAATTTCTTTTCCCTGCTTCTGCTTTTTTATGCTTTTCTTTCCTACTTGGTTTCTTACCAAGATTATATAAAGAAGATTTTGTGGGAATAGGAGATAGAATTGATTTTTTCTGCCTCCAACTGCTAAAGAAAAAGATGTTGGAAGGTAAGAAGATGTTTTTGGAGTCATAGCATGTATCAGTGAAATGTTTTGCTAAGAGGAAATCATTTCACTCTTATGCATCTAGAGTTTCTGCTTCAATTGTTCTTTAAATTTTTTTTAATGAATTCTTCATGTACTGGAGGAAGTGTCTCCATTTGGGCAAGTAGCTTCTCTAATAGATGCCATGGCCAACATGGGGATAGTAGGGGACAATGTCCTCCTGGCCACCCCCCAAAATCGATTCTCTCTCAGAGATCAGGTTTTTTCTTAAATTCTGGCTTCTCCATAAACATCTCAAACTACATGGACTGACTTTTAAAAATCACCTAAGGGCATTGTAATTATTCATAGCCCTTCTGACTTAATCAGAAATACTAAAAAAATTGCAAAATGTTAACTTATTATATATCATCATCAGTGGTTAAATCGTTCTACTACCAAATCCCTACTCCCTCTAAGTCTTCAGCAGGCATCTCTGGTAGAATATGCTGTTGAGAGAATGCCAACTGGCTCACTTCTTGAGTAAAGTGTTTTTTGGAAAACCTGACCACTGAGGTGACTCCATCTCAGAGAATCTTGAGATTCTTTCAGACATGAGGAAATTCTTTTGGGTAATATAGATGACAGAGGTTGTCCTGCTCCATTTCTTTTCTTCCATTTCCAAACCCAGCTCCTTTAGTGCTTGAAGAAATTTGAAGTGTGGGATTCAAATACAAGTATACAAATGTGTAGAGTAAGAGGAAGAAGCAGATCTATTCATAAATTTGCTTTAGCAATGATATACAAATGAAGATCATCAGAAGCAGTTATCTCCATGTTACTCCATCCCCAGCATTACTTCACCTCACTCTTTCTGCTTTTGGGACATTAGTTGAGTGCATAGTGACCAGACAGTATGTACCACTTCCCTTATTTCCTCTTCCCTTTCCTTTAAGCCATTAAATTATTACCTCTCACTATGGTGGCTCTTTCCTCCAACGTACAAAGATGCTCAGCACTCTTTTAATCTAAAATTGCTTCTAAGTGAATACCTCATCTTTCTTTTCTTTTTCACTACCAAATTTTCCATTGTTTAAATGATCTCTATGCAGACTCTCAAATGCTTATGTTCAGAGTTTCAATCTTGTACTTCCAACCACTTGCTAGATATTACCATCTGAATGTCCTGCTGACATCTCAAACTCGACACATCTGGAACTGAATTTAGTATCTTCTACTATAAAATCTTTTCCTCCTTCTTTTTCCTAAAGTCTGATGATGCCATGCCTTCTCCACAAATTCCAGCAATTCCCTCTCACTTTCAGAATACAATACAAACTCTTCTGGCATTCCTTCATAATCTAGCCATTTCCTATTTTCCCAGTTCACTTTATGTCATATTCCCTGATACATTATCTTCTATCCATTGAAATTGGTCTCCTTGCTGTTCCATAAACAAGACACTATCTTTCAGCTCCAGACATTTCCTTTTGCTGTCCTCTATACCTGGAATATTCAACTAAAATTCCATATTTTAGAAGGAGCCAATTCCAACCTTTCTTAATTCTGGTGCCTTCCCTCTTTTGATTATTTCCTATTTATCTTGAATATAGTTTGTTTGTATATATTAATTTTTCTGTTTTCCTACCCATTAAATTGTGTGTTCCATGAGTTCAGGGAATATTTTTTTTTGCCTATTTTTATATCTCCAGTGCTTAGCACAGTGTGTGGCACATAGTAGGTGCTTAATAGGTATTTTTTTTTGATTGATTGATTGTGTTTTACTGATTATGGACAAGTCACTAAAAATTTCTAGACCTCAGTTTTCTCACTTGTAATAAATGAGAGGGGTAGATTAGATGAGTTTAGGATCCTTTCCAGGTTTAAATCTATGATCTTATATTCCTCTACTCACAAACAAAAAATGAAAAATTTTCTCCAGTCTATCATTTCTCCATCCATAATTGCCTGTCTGAACATGCTAATTTTTTGGGAAAGTTTGACCTTACTGATCAAGCAATAATGAGTTTTTCAAGTCAACAAGGAAAACAAGTTGAAGAGTCTTCCCAAAATTTCTATCTATAATGTAGATGCTATCACCAGATATAGTTAGTAGAAGTTAAAGACAACTTCAAAAGATAGTTGCTTTGATATCCTTTTCCCCTTGTTATAGAAAGCCAGTTTCTAATTGTTATGGAAAGAAAAATTCAGTTCTTCTGACATATAAGCCAAGTAGCATAATCCATGGATAGAGAATAAATCAATTGAATTATAGAAGTACAAGATTCCTTTCTTTCTTCTGTTCTTTCTTTCTTTTTTTCTTTTCTTTCTTTTTGTTTTTTTGGAATGACTATGGATTCTAGTTTCACTTTTGATTTTTTTTTTTTTACAAGTTTAGCATTTGTATCCTACATATCCTTCTAGATCTACCTGCATAAAACAGTAATGAGATCTCCAGGGACTATGAATTGTTGAGTGGATATGTCAGCAATGCTTAATGTACAGTGATTTCATGCAGAGAACTGAAATGAGACACAGATGATTCATTTACACATTTATTTTCTATCCTGTATATTCTACCAGACTGAAATGGAGAACAATTAATTTCATAGACATTTGACATAAATTAAACAAGTATTTTGATGTTGAACAATTGTACAGACATGCATATAAATATGCTGACTAGTGCAGAAATATTTAGCTGATCAGCAAAATCTATTAATACGAAACCACATTTCTTTGTTGTGAAGTTAAAATGCAGCAGATAATGGAGACATTGATACAGATATCATTAAATGTAATAGAGAATTGTTACACTAAAGGTGTATGACAGACAGCTGAACAAACATTTATATATGAAACTGGGTCATCTATTGCAAAACGAAATCAAACTTTTTAAAGCAAATATAATAATAATAAGAAAGCATGTTGAGGCAGATGAATGAAATTAGACAAGACTTACCATTTATTCATATGCTTTATCTTCTATTGACAGCTTGTATTAAAATATTTCTATATAGCTATTTATTATGAAATGATAATGTAGTGATATTGATGGTAGTGAAACCATGACTACCCAATCAACTGAGAAACCTTGGGAAAAAATACTATTTGTGCTTTTTTGGTATTTCCCTGCAACATTTCAGAAAATTCTCAGAAAAAAAAAATCCAAATGCTGCAAAATAATTAAACTGAACAAAATGATATACAGTCCATGCTAGTGCACTTATGCATCTAAGAGTATAACTTAACAACATGAAGACTGAATATTGTCTTAGTTGATCCTTAAACTGCTTTTATGTCTGTGTATTCTATCCCTAAGATTTTTGTTTTTGTTGTTGCATGGGTTTCAAGAGGCAGTTTAGAATAGAGGCTAGCTTGCTGGCCTTGGAGTCAGGAAAACCTGGATTCTAGGCCTGTTGCTGATAAATACTGGTTGTGAACCATTAGCAAGTCTCAACCTCTCAGTGTCTCATGCATCGCTCTTAGATTAGATGTTATAGTTAAGAAATAGCTCTGCTTCTGTGGAAAAATCCTACGTCAAAAATATCACAGATCTAAACTTCGCCCCCCCAAAAATGCTTTAAATCTGTTAAGACTTGAGTGACTTAGTAGAAGTTACATGTCTAGAATTTTGTATCACTTTCCTTTCTGAATATATCTATTTCATTAGGAAATTAACCGTGATTAGCCCCAAAGGATTTTTACTTGAGTTAGTTACTGTAATTTCTAAACAACTTCATCATTATTTTGTGATTTCCTAGAAAGTGTTTCTGTCTGAACCTAATATAGAGCTCAATTTCTAAGAATTGGTTATGGAGTTTTAAAATTTAGAAAATTCATTTTCTAATACCCAAAGAATATAGTCGAGAAATAGAACAATCATTCAGATATTTTAGGTCCTCTCAAAACAAATTTTGTTGAAAATATTGAAATGAGACCAAGGTTTTTCTTTTATTTAATCATTTGAATTATGTCTTTAAGGTTTTGCTTTTCCTTAATCATCCATAATGCTATCTTTGTTTGATTCTCAAAAGTTTGAGCATGAAAAAATAATTTGAAGGAAATGGACTATTTTTCTGGGATAAAAATAAAAACTGTTTTCTATTCTTTTGATTCATTTTGAAAAAGTCTTTCTTTTATCTTTTGATGATCATATGAAAAACAGCTAATATCAGGTAGGTAGGAAGTCTAATCAAAATTCTATCTTTTGTTTTATATGTAATAGAGATAATATGAAGCTTTTTATGGGTATGTATGCATAGTCAATGAAAAAGCATTATCTGAATAATTCAGGCAAAAGAAAAAAAAACAACAACAACCCAACAACCTCCCCCTCTGTAGCCTATTATGAGGTTGTATTTTTATACTAAATTGTCTGATGACTTGAGACCATGCATACTTGACTCTAGATTTTCTGGAAAATCACTGAAAAGCAACTATGAGAGGAAAAAAAGGCTTCAGTTTGTGGTAAAACAGGATGCAGATACAAAAGTTGAAACAGGCAATCATTTTAACAGAAGGTATCATTGCATTGCTGATGTAAGCATTTTGCAGTCATTTTTGTATATGTCCTATGTACATGATACCATAGCATGAGGTTGTTTGATATTAGCATAAGGTGTTGCTATAGTAACAGTGGCATGAATGTCTTGATGGCACTTGTAGGAAGCAGACATGAATGAATATTTGGGATTTTATATTCACTACATAGCAATAGAAGACAATGTAATAAATACACTTAGTGAGCAATTAGGGCAGCATCATATTTATCTGAATATTATTAATTAACCGGGAACTTTGCTCTTTTGACAAAACCTAATGAAAAGAAGAAATACAGTATTAATTAATTTGTTTTTAAAATGTTAAAGGTTGTTAAGGTTGAGATTGAGTCATCCAGATATGGTTTAGAAAATGGCTTTGTTTTTTGCAGACATCAAGCTTATGTTAAATAATTTTAAAATTAAAAAAACTTAGACCAAATATTCAGAGTGTTTGGTATTACACTAAAACATTTAGAATGGATTGCTGGTTGATAACAGAAACTCCTTGAGAGCAAGGGCTGTTTGATTTTTGTCTTTGTATCTAAAGCACAATGCAGTGCTTGACTCCCAACAGCCACTTAAATGCTTTGTTAAATCAATGAAAGCATTAAAGTGAGAAATATGACAATGGTAGGTTCAAAGATCTATCAATAAGAGTCATGCATCTTAATAAACCCCACAGAAATGCCTACCAAATCTTCTGAAAATGGAATTTTCAATGGTCTTTGCTTTGATGAGATTCAGTCATTATTTTAAGGTGAATTTAACAGATTCATAGCATTATGATTCTGCTTCTTTTGATAGCTGTACTCTCAATCTTCTCTGTGATTTTTCATATCACACAAGTAGATGCTAGTCGTGGTGTTTGAAGTAATTACACACTGAATTACTATTTTTTTGGAAAGTGTAGGAGTAGTTGCTTCATGTCAGTCTATCATTATTACACAGATAATACTACATACATAATAAGACAATATTAAAAAGATTGATTTTTGTAGTCAAATGACTTGGCTATTTTAAATAAAATCAAAGTTGAATCCACCTCTAAGTTATTTTCCTTAGTTAAGCAAATGGTATTTGGATGAAAAATTACTAACTTATAAAATCTAAATTAAAAATACGAAATTGATGAGAACTTTTAACATGGAGACATCTTAGACTTTGGTTTAATGACTTGTACTGGACACAAAGATTAATAATAAACTTGAGTAGATGTGTGTCTACATGAAGAACAGCTTTAACATGAGCTATTTTACAGAATGTACTTTTAGCAATACAGACATTTTGCAACATAAAAGGGTGACCAGGATATGTCTCAAATATGAATGTCAGATTGTTAATTTAAGTTCATAGTACTAAAGATAATATAAAAAGCCTCTAACATATAAAATAGTTTGAGGAAGGACTGCTTTTGCTCCTGAAGAAATAGATATTTCTTTATTGTATTAAAAAGGCAGCTAGGTCAAATATTTTGAATTATCAAATTCCCCAAATATAATGAAATACTTGCCCAAGGAAAGTTAATTTTTCTTTAAAGCAGCATGAGATAAATCTACAAATGTTTCTTGTAAATTTTCCAATTCCTCAAAACATGAGTTTCAATAACTACTGTATGCTATCTTAAGGAAACAATAGTTTAAAATATTTTGGATTATTTAGAGAGCTGAAAAAATTAGTTGACAAGATTATTAGCACACATGCATTGAATAAAATGCTTCTTCAGTCTAAAGCTGCTTCTACAATAAAGGATAAAAGGAGAGGTTTTTTTTTTAAAAAAATAAAACAATATTAATCTTGGCCCTACTGAAGAAAAAAAAAGGAGATTCGTATTTAATTCAAAAGGAAGAAAAAATCTGTTCCACATATAAAATATTTTTTTACTCTATGTTTAGGAAAAACACAGCATGGAATTAGTGGATATAGAGTTGGTTTTGGAATTGTAAAGACTCCTATGCAAAATCTGCTTCTGCCTGGGCAAGTCCAGTAACTTCTTAATGACACAGGTAACAGTCCATAAATTACAGATTAGTTGCTAATCTGCATTAGTAGACAGAGGTCCCACAAATAGGAGTTATACATACTGATGAAATCAGAGATCTGGATAAAAAGAAATAAGAAATCATATAGTTCATATCCAATATCTTTGGTTGAACCTCATTTCACACTTCATTAGCTTCTGTACTGTATCTTGAAGAACAGCTATGAAAGCATCTATTTTCCTTGGTTGAAATGTTACATTTATCAAATATACTAGAATTTTGTGATATCTTCAATTGGGCATTCTCTGACATCTCAGATACCACTCCTCAGTAATGATTTCTTTATTAACCCCTCTCCCTCCTATTTAAGAAACTATTTATCTTTGAAAATCAGGTGTATGGTGTAGAGACAGAAAATTTGCCTTATTTTTCCTGAGAACTATTGTTCTTTTGCTAGCAACAAAAATTGAGGAAATCTATCTTTACTCTTATCAGGTCACTTTTATGCTGTATTCACATAAGTCTCTTTATCATTTTTTCCTCTGTAATCTGCTGTAATCTTCAATTCTCTCACAACCTCCCCACTCGTCAATCTTGGGTTCTAAGTTGCTCTTCTGCATAAATCCATTATGCTCTAATTTGTAATGAGTGTTTCTTTATTGATAACTGTTCTATGACCAATAAGTGAGTGATCTTTGTTGAGGGGTTTAGAGAAATGAGAAGGAGGAGTGATGAAGAATGAATTTAGATAGGGATCTTCTAAAGCAGTCCAGGAAGAATTTGATAGAAAGGAAAAGGTCACCAAAATATTAGTGGTCCGGTTCTGTATGGAAACATTAATTGAGCTTCCCAAATGTCTTTCCTAATAGACTAGTACCAATTAGGTAGAGGATAATTTTTTTTTCCCATTGAAAATACATTAAATCAATTGGCATTTTAGGACTTCCATTCCCTATTTCACTACACACACACACACACACACACACACACACACACACACACACACACATAGTTTCAGGTTGAACATTAGCAGCTGGAAACATATGCAGTTAAATCTAAAGCTTAATATTAAAAAAAAAAGAATGTTTCAGTGACTTAATAGCATTTCATTACTACTAAAAAAACTTCTTTTATACATTTACTTCTGACTTGTTTATGGTTTAATATCATGATGCTTTAAATTTGCATACATTTTAAAATTTGGATATCATAATGCAAAGATAATGTTCTATAAATTTTTAAAAATAGGTTTAAAAATGAACAGGAAAACTGATGATTCCAGAGAATGTGCATAGCATAGGTCATTTTGTTACTAGTGAATCCTGTATAGTAGTATGTGGTGTCTAAAAAAATAAAGTCCATATTTGTTTTTAGTTGGCTATTAAAAGAAAAAAAAAATACACAGGCCCATAGCATGAAAGGCAGCATGACTTAGGGAATAGAAGTTCAACTTCAGAATAAAAAAGACCCAGGGTTTAATTCTTCCTTCTTACATATACTGTGGTGGGGACTGGGAACAAGTCATTTAACATTTCAGTGATTATATAATAAATTACAGATTAGTACACACTGAAGTTCCCCACACTGATGAAATCACATCTAGGTCTCCCCATTCCTTCTACATTACCCTGGATAAACAGCATTCAATGCTTTGGGAAATCTTGATTTTTAGGACCTATCTTATAAGATTAACTAAGGATGAATCTACCTGCAGTCACTGAATTGAACTGAAATTTTAGATTCAATTGGTAAATTAAATCATTAAAAAAAGAGGTCCATAATGAATACAAACTGGTGCTTTCAGTTGACTTCTAGACTCCTGTTGATTCTTAAGGTGTGAGTTTGTATAGCTCCAGACACCTGAAGACTTGGGTTCTGAATGAACTATAGGTAGCCTGTTGTCAGAGCTTCAATTCAATCTAATGGCAATATATAGAATTGTACCAAGAGAGATGCCACAGAAGACTGGCAGCAGTTTTACCAAAAACTTTGGAGAAAGATAACATTTACAATGCAGCTATAAAATGATTGATTCTAAAATGCCAGTCTTTAAAACTATTGCTTTGAGTTTATTGTTGGTAAGTGAGTGATGGAAGATATTGATTTTTCTTTTCAAATTTATCTTCTTGATTACCACTTACTTTCCTGACAAATTAATTTTTTCATTTTTGTCTCACAAAATACCCATTATGGGAGTGGGTAATTTCTTTCAAATCATATTGTTGAGCTATATTGACTATATTAAGAAGTCTATCTATACAAATTGTGTCTATACCAGAGTCAGTCCTTCTTGGAGCTGCTCCTCACTTCATCATTCAATATTTTTATTCTTTTTTTTATAATAAAAAAGCCTGAATAAGTAGAAATGACTTTATGCAACAGAATCTTTTGTTTCTAACAACATCCTTTCAAGGTTAAGGGGTTGTTTTAATAGACAAGTTCTCATTGAAACTAATGGGACAAGTCCCATTACTATCAATAGATTTTGGCCATTCATTAGAACTTAGTATTCCTATTCTAATGATACTGCAATGGAAGGTTGGACTTTATCTTTAGAAAAGGGAAAGTATTAGAACTTGAATAAAATAGGGGACTATTGAAGAGAAATATTGAAACACATGTAGTAAAAACTCAAGAAACCTACATATTTATAGAGACCTCAGCTCATCCCATTGAACTAGACAGTACCCAGTCACAGAATTTCTTTATGCATGAAAATATTTTTACTAGTGATTTCTTTAACAGAGGATTAATAGTTAGATTTACAATCACAATTCTGAAATTCTTGTTAATATATGCCTCTATTTACTTATATAAATATATTCACATGTATACTAAATATATATATATATATATATTTCCTTGCTTAAAACATCTTATTAACTTATATTTTCTGTGCCATATTTCCCTTTTGTTGAGTTTTTAACTCCTGGCCACCCGGTGTTGCCCTATTATTAAAGAAGGGTTTTTTCTTTATTAAAAAAAAATATATACACATGTTTATAGGCTAAAAGTTTTTAAGACTAGTAAAGAAGTTATGCATAAATGGCAATAATAGAAAAATAAATATTTATTCAATTATGTCAGGCAAGTAGCATAAATTGAAATCAATCAACAAATGGTAATATTTCTTAAGTTGGAATTCAACAATTTAGGAAGTGCTCTAAGATTTTGGGGTTTAGAACTCTTCCCCCTTTTTATTGGTAATGTGCCTTCTTTTCAAATTTCCATTTTCATTCAAGTTTCATAGGACTTGTTTCAGGAGAAAAGAAGGTAGAAATTAAGGAAGGAGGAAAGGCAATTGGGAAGAAAGGAAAGAAGAAAAGAAGGAAATGGACGGGTAAGCAGGCAGAAAGGAATGAAGGTTGGTTTTAGAATTTTAACCAAAATTTAAATCTATATGAATTTAAAGATTGAATACCAAAAAACAAAAACAAAAAACAAAAAAAAACCTACTTCCAAAATAAAAAAACAGCAATATTTTGCTGTTAACATGTGGCTATTAAGTAAAATAATCATTAAAAATCCTTGGCTTTTAATATTATAAGCAAAATTGTTAATTAAAAATATAAATCTTCATAGAGATTTTCTTAATTCCTGTACTAATTTGGCAACTTCTCTAGATAAATAGAAATGAAAGCAATTATTTTAAAATTAATTTAGAGGAAAAGCAATCTAATCCCTTATTGGGTTAAATAGTTATTTATATGTTCTTTAAAATAAATTTTATGAAATCACAGTTTGGATTTCATAAAGACAACATGGTGAAATTCATAGCAACCAATCAATTTCACCATTTATTTCCTAGGAAAATAGTTATTTAAAAATCAGAATTTCATTTATTCATTACATTATTTTGATAGGCATTTATTGATTTTACATTCTTAGAATAAAACTATGTTAAACAATCCAAAATCCTCTTCAATCTACTCTTAAGGGAAGATATTTTCCTTACTATTTTGAACACAGCTTAAAAGTATTTGCAAGTACATTTTACTTTTTGTTTCAATGAAACAATTAGTTTAGTATGATCTTTTGTCTAATGTATTTCATGTCCAAAGTCTTAGAAGAAGAAACTGCTACATGATACAAAATTATATTTTTCCTAAATGCAACAATAATATAATGATTTAATTTCAAAATTTCATGTTATCATAAATATCAATGTAATTCAATTGATAACAATTGAAATGACCACAATTCACTGTCCATAATAATTTTTAAAATAAATGAATGTAGTTAACTGGCCAAACACTACTTTTAATAAACTGGGGTAATTACAAAATAATCTCTTGAAACCTCCTTGTGAATTTTTGGTAGTTTGAGAGGATATACTTAAACTTTCAAATCATTATTGTTTTCTCTGATAATTTGCTCCTCTAAGTCTGTACACATGGAATAGCACCCATTCATGGGTGTTAATATCTTCATGGTCCAATGTAGTTTTTTTTCCTTACCATTTAAAGAAGACTTTTCTAGTCCTAACTTTTAGTGCTTATGGCAGGCACTCACTCCTCCTTGTGACACACTAGATATTCACTTTGATTTCTTCTTTGTTCATGAACTATCAATGTTCTGGTAAGCAGTTTAAATGAAGCTATTCTGAGCAAATTAGGCAATGACATGGCTGAACTAATAGCTTTATTTTTATTTTAAAATGAATTTATATGGCCAAGCAAATCTTGTGAAAATCCATATTAGTTGCTAGATTTAACAGAATGAGCAGATCATCCATGTCATAGACTATTTCTTTTGAGATCCACACATTCTTTGCTCAGTGACAAGTATCAACAGGAATTAAGTTGTAGCTAACAGTAAGGAATATTCCCTAGGATCAATAATCTCCAGGTAGCTTTCAGTATACTATCCAGACTATCTTGGAAGCCTTCAGACTCAAGAACATATTTCTTTGTGAGATTGTTTGTCTGAAGAATAAAATGTTTTTCTTTTCTACTAAAGATTTTGACAATAAAAAATTAGGGAAAATTGGAGGAAGAGCTCAGGGTAGCAGAATTTCTTAAAATTCTCAACCATAAAATAATTTTTAAAGAAAAGGGCTGAAGAGGTCACTTTTCTGAGAGGAAGCTTTCAAAATCATGGGTTGTAGAGTTAGGGTCTTTGGGCAGAACCTGGAGTAGGACTAACAGATACATCATTGTTGAATTGTTTTGGGCAGTAAGACAAATTCACCCCAGAAAACTGTCTGCACTCTTCGTTTCAACATGTATCATGTAGACAAATGACACAAAGTTATTTTACCTTTGTAATTTTTAAAGAGACCCATTATTACAGAACATTCAGAGAAAAAAAACCCCAACAACACCTCATTTCATGTAGACACATTGTAAAGTGGCGATTGGGTCTTGTTTATATTTAACCTATAGGCCAGTATTCTGGAAAATACCTTTAGGTTTGATTTTGGAAAACTGTCTATAGAAAATACAGACCAACACTTTAAGCATATAAAAACTGATTCTCATTTAGTCTTAGTCATTGAAAATATCAACTAAGAAACAATTTAAATAAATATATGTGATTAATGATCATAACATGTAAGAGCTGTGTTTCAGAATAATTAAATGTGAAAATTATTTTAAGTTGTAAGCACAGTGGGAAATAAATAGGCAAAATTATATTCAACAGTAGGGCTACCTGTATTTCAACTACGAACCCCTCCTTCAAATTGCATTCAAAATTGAGAGATAATGACCAGATTCTATTCATAAAGAAATCATATTTTGTAAAAGTTTTAAGTTAGATTCATCATTAAAAGAAAGTGACTTGGTAATAAAATTTATGATGTAGTTTCTTATAAAAAATATTTTGTGCTTGTATTTTGGTCCAGTGTATTCTGAACTGTGTATCTCTCACCAGACATTCACATATCTTTAATTAAAGTCAAGCAGATTTCAGAGATTTCTGAAAAACTACTGCAATATAGAAATTTAGAGCTAAAAGAAGGCACACAGGAAATCATTTAAACCACATTCTTACAGATGAGAAAACTGAAGCGAAGAGAGTTTTGGTGACTTCTCTGAAACAAGCTAATGGCATAGTATAAAAGAGAAATGAGATTTCTTATTTTTTAGGATAGGGCTATTTTTCAGCACCTCAAAATGTGTTCCATTGGCAATATAGTAGTCATCTTTAGTGACTATTTCCTCTTCACTCATCCAAAGATTAAATGAAGACTCTCTTTAAGGAAGAAGAAGTGTTCATGAGCCTATTGGAATGTCAGCAAAAGGAGAGAGAGACAGTCCATCTTGGACCTGAGGAAAATGTAGTAGCTTCTAAGATAATCATATTTTAACAAGATTGGATCAAAATGACCATTAAAAAAAACTATTGTTAAATAGAATTTTGGGCAGTATGTTATAAAGCACTGGACTGGGAGCCCAGAAATTGGCGGGTGTATTAGGTTGAGTACTGGTTCTACCATTCATAGACCATGAGTCTTTGGATTAACAGTTAACTTCAGTGGGTATCAGTTTTCTTATCTGTAACAAGGACTCACTCATAATACTTAGATCATTGTGTGGAAGTCATTGTGTGGAAAATGCTTCATTAATGGTAAAATGCTCTAAACTTCAATTATGTTCTGGTTTCTCATGGTATTATGGCAGGAGGCTCTGGAGTCAGAGGACCTGAGTTCTAATTTGATTTTTGATGCTTATTATCTTTTTGAATTTGTGCAAGTCATTGTACCCCCTGGACCTCCAATTCTTGATCTGTAAAACAAGGGGAGGGAGACTATGACTCCTGAGTTCTCTTCTAGCTCTAAACTATGGTGGGTATTTTCCATGATGACTAGGTATTGCCAAATTTTAATATAAAATTTCAAATGATTTATTTTCTGGTCATTAAATCTTGCCTATTCTCATGAGTTATAGTTTAAACCACAAATGCCACAATTAAACAAAGGCAAATAAAAAAAATGCACCCTATGACATAGCACAGAGAACTAAAAATACTGTCTTCCCTTAAATAAACTAATAGACTTAATGAGCCTTATTATAGAAAGCAAGGTACATGAAATACTTTAAATAGAGGTTGCAATCTTGCAACATAAGTCTGTACAGCTCCTCCTGGCATCAGGCTATGAAGGAAGTACTTGTGTCCCTGGAAATTTAATTCCGTATATTCTTGAGATTTTTGGCTCCCCCAGATCCATTATTTACAAATAGATGCATTTTGCAAGCTCGAAGCACCTTTTTTTTTTCACATTGTTATGAATGCATGCATTGACATTTCATCCTTTCATGTGCAAATTCTAAAATTCATTGGAATCTGAAAAATAATTAAAAGTTTAAAATTTGTCTAATTAAGTGAAAGGATCAAAAATGTCAGACGTTGCAGAATGCCAATTCCTGATAGAGCTCTCTTTATTTTATCCACTGATTTGAAGTCATTTGTGTTAGGTTGTTTGTTACAAAAAGCAGCCTCGACTCTTTATTTAAACAGTATTTAAACTAAACTGTTCATGCCATGCAAAAATAACATCTTATGCACTTGTTTTAGTGGGAGAGGGGAAAGACGGGGGAGGCTTCCCATTTTTAGTTCATAGGCTTTACTAATTGTAGTTTTTAAGAAACAAGTTTTTATTGCTTTTTTAACTAGTCACATGCTGGTTTCACGTGTGGGACAATAACCTGTTTCCCCAGGATTTGAGTGAATCTCTGGGGCAAACAAATGGTTTTCCATCTTGTACCCTTCTTGATTATTGTCCTTTTTTACTTCGCCCATAGCTTGATAAATGTCTTGCATACAGTTGTGACTTGTGTTTTGTGGGGAAGAAGAGAGAGCACTGGTCTCTTCTCTTAAAGGGTCTCTTCCATCACTATGCTTATCCCCACAGCAATTTGAGCTGGGGTCTGTCTGCCTGTCCTTAGAGGCTCCATGGAGCTCTAAGAAGTCTTCATCTTCTCCAGTGTCTATTTCAGTGAAGCTCCTCCTCTCTCTTGAAGAGAAAGGAAATAGTTTTTGTTTGGGAAACAGAGGGGATGTACCCTTTGCAGGTCCCTGACAGAGTCCTGAGACCTCAGTTCCTAGTAAGGGTCTCTCGCCCTGGGGAGAATTCTCCTCTAAGAGAATGGTGCTGATATGTTGGGGTGTGGGTAGAGTAAAGTCTGCCATGGTGGTGACAGGCAGGGGCCTGGCAGTGCTAGGTGGGGTCTGGGGGGCACTGCCTCTGCTCTCCTTGAAGTTCACTTTCAGGGACCTGGACTTTAGGGGATTGCTGCCTTTTAGAGAACTTTTTGGACTCTCTGTTGTGTTGTCAAACTGCAGAGGACCATGCAGAACAGACTGGGGTACTACTGAGTCTGGGCTCCCAGTGGTGTCAATTGGAGTATATTCAAATGTAGCATCTCTAGGGGCAGAACTTTTCTCCCTGGTGAGGGTTAAAAATGGGAGTCCCTTGGCTCTTTGGTGCTCTTCTGCCCCTGTGGGGTCAGGGGGGAATCTCATCTGTAAGTGAGTGCTGGCATAGGGTGGGAGGGGGGATCTTTCGGTTTCTGTGAAGTCAGTAGCACAGCTGGTGAAGCTGTCAATACTAGAGGTGCTCCTCATGTCCATGATGACCTCTGTCTGGGCCACAGCCAGCTGCTCCTGAGGGCAGGCCACTTCCTCCATCTCAATCTCCTCTTTGTACACTGGTGGTTTTTCAGCCTGCTCTTGGTAGTCAGAGGCGTTCAGGTGTGAGTGGGGCTGGGTTGTCTTAGTGATTTCATTATAAAGCATCTCCAGTTTGTGAGCGCTTAAGTGCTGAGGGCTTGAAGAACTATTGTTGAGTTGTTCGTGGGAATCTTTCTGACTCACTTCCTGATACTTATTCTCATAGGATTTGTTGGAGCTGGTTTCAGACAATGCTTTCCTGGCCCATTTCCATCGGCTTGGAGATAGGTGGTTATCATCCGTGGAATCCTTAGTGTTGGCAGAATCTCCTGCTTTTTCCACAGCCACATCAATAAGTTCCATACTCCGAGCAAAGGCATCTTTTAAGTTCATGGAAACAATACTTCCATTTCTTTTAGCTCGCTCCAGGGCTTCCCGCCTTTTAATTGCCTTTTCCTGACGTTTTTGTTCCTTGTAAAACTCAGAGAAATTGTTCACAATGATTGGAATGGGAAGAGCAATCACTAGCACCCCAGCTATACAGCAGAGGCCTCCCACGATTTTTCCCAATAAAGTTTTAGGATAGATGTCACCATACCCTACAGTAGTCATGGTGATGGTGGCCCACCAAAATGAGGCAGGGATACTGGTGAACTTGGTAGCGTCTTCATCCTTCTCTGCAAAAAACACAAGACTGGAAAATATCATTATCCCCATGGCTAAAAAGAGTATCAACAAGCCCAATTCGTTGTAACTCCGTCTCAGAGTAAATCCTAACGACTGGAGGCCTGTTGAATGTCTGGCAAGTTTCAGGATCCGGAGTATCCTCATAATACGGAAGATCTGCACCACCCGCCTCACGTTCTGGAATTGCAGCACACTCTTGTTGGACTCGGTGAGGAAAATGGTGACATAATATGGCAAAATGGCCAGTAAATCAATGACGTTTAATGGGCCTTTAAAGAACTTCCATTTATTTGGTGAGGACAGGAAGCGCAAAAGGTACTCCATTGTAAACCAGGCTATGCAGACAGCCTCAACATGTGCTAACTGTGGGTTGTCATTGGGCTGACCAAATTCGTCCATTTCTTGAAGTTCAGGTAGGGTGTTGAGAGACAGGGCAATGGTGGATAGTACGATGAATAGAATGGATACAATGGCCAAAATCTGGAGGGGAAAAATAAAACATTAGTTAGTAATCTATGGATCACTGAAAAGAGGACATACAGTGCTTGCAAACAGGACTTTGCAGTTTATAAAGCCCCTTTCTCACAATAATCCTGTGAGGTAGATAGTGTGAGAATGACAAACTACATTTTATAGATAAGGAAACTAAATATCAGAAAGTTTAAGTGGATAATTAATTAATAAAGGAGGAAGAGCTGTGATTCAAATTCAGGCTCCTGATTGCAAATCCAGTGCTCAGTGGCCAAGGAGTGCAGTGGATAGAGTACTGAATTTGGAATCCAAAAGACCAGAGTCCAAATCTGATTTCAGAAACTTTCTAGCTGTGTGACCCTGCCAAGTCACTTAATCTTTGTTTGCCTCAGTTTCCTCAACTGTAAAATGGGGATAAAAACAGTATCTACTTCATAAGGTTATTGTGAGGATCAAATGAGATAATAGGATTAAAGCATTTATCACAATGCATGGCATAGAATAAATTGCATATAAATGCATATTCTTTTCCCTTTCCTTTCCCCCTTTCACTATAACTATTTTAGTTATATAAAGTAGTTTAAATGTAAATATGTTTTAGAGAAAATCTTTTCCCTGAGGATATTGGGGTTAAGTGATCACACAGCTAGGATGGTTAAGTGTCTGAGGTCAAATTTGAACTCAGGTCCTCCTGAGTTCAGGGTTGATACTCCATCCATTGCAGCAGAGAAACTTTTTTTTTTTTTTCAAAAAAGTAGCCCCAAACATGACTTATTTGTAGTGACTGGAGCAGCTGGGAGGTGAGGAGGTAAAGTAGAAAGAATGCTTAATCTAGTTCCTGGAGTTCATATCCAGCTATGGACATTTGGAGGTCCTGTGCTAATCATGTAACATGTCTGTCTTATTTTTGTAAAATGGAAGCAATAATAATAGCTACTACTCTCAAGGTTGTTTTTTTAAGGATAAAAATGAGATAATATTTATAAAGCAACTTGTGATGTCAAAGCACTATATAAATTCTGGCTACTATAACTACAACTATTACTGCTACTACTACTGCTGCTGCTGCTAAATTCCCTTTGTTTTAAGTTGGTAACTTTGTGGTCTTGAATTGTATACTATAACAAATACAAAAGGTAACATATTATATTTATAAATTAATTTTGTGAATAAAGAGAAAAGTTTTTATTATTACCTATAATGCAAAAATTAATATAATAATTTGGGAAATTTTTATCCTATAATATAGTATTTTAATGGTTATATGTTACCTCTATTAAGCCTCAAAATGATATTCAGAGGTAGCGACTATAGGCATTGTAATATCTATTTTACAGATTGAGAAACTGAGGCTCAGGAAAGCTTAAGGACTTCCCCATAACCAAAAAATTAGTAATGTTAGTGGTGAGATTAAAATCCAGTTCCCCTCAGATTATAAATCTAGCACTCTTTGTTCAATATCATGCTGGGTCTTCAGTTATTTCACCAAGCCAATAATTCAGTTGTATTGGTTTAAATTTCAGGTCCCTAAAGAAAGGTTTTCAAGGGGAGCTTTTCCCTAGTCCAACTCAATTATCCTTAGAAATGTCAGGTTATCATCTTGAAAACCAATACCATTTCATGGGATATTAGGACTATGGAGACTATGTGAGGAGTTATAACTATTAATTCATTAATTTAGCAAGTATTTATTGAGCATCTATCATATGCAAAGTATTTTGCTAGGTAATGATAAGAAGACAAAAAAATTCTTTGACCTTTAAGAGCATACTTTCTACATTATTTGTGCTCATTTCTAATATATTACCTTCCTTACCATCAGCAATGTTTATAAGATGCAAAGCAATTAAAAGACAAAGAATTTTTTCCCTCTAAGAAATTATTTTTTAAATTCCAGCACTAAGGTAGAATAGTTTTTACATAGCACTACATAATATTTAGAAGAAAAGAGACCATTAAAAGCATAATTAAGGGGCAGCTAGGTGGCGCAGTGGTTAGAGAACCAGCCTTGAAGTCAGGAGGATCTAAGTTCAAATCTGATCTCAGAATTAACACTTCCTAGCTGTGTGACCCTGGGCAAGTCACTTAACCCCCAATGGCCTCAGGGAAAAAAAAAAGCATAATTAAGTGTGTGTGTGTGATGAGGCAATCTCTTTGGATCATATGCATTGGTAACATGAACCATTCCTCTCTCAATATAGGAACCAATAATATGTCTCTGTACTTTTATAACATTTTGCAGGAGTCAGAAGCTCTTGTCCCATCCTCATACTGTCAAAGTGTATGTTCTAATGGCCTTACCTTTGTTACACATAATTTATATCATTGAGCCAAACTGTTCCTAGTTTTAGGCTTGTGAAATACACAAACTATTTTCCTTGAGTAAAGAAAGATTTTATCGTTGTGAACTGATCCAACCATTCTGGAGAGTAACTTGGAACTGTTCCCAAAAGATCTAGAAAACTATGCATACAGATTCTATTGGGTCTGTATTCCAAAGAGATCATAAAAAAGGAAGAGGATCCACATGTGCAAAAATGTTTGTAGCAGTCCTTTTTGTATTGGCAAGGAACTGGAAACTGAGTGGATGCCCATCAGTTGGGGAATTTCAGAATAAGTTATGATAAATGTATACTATGGAATATTATTGTTTTATAAGAAGCAATCAGCAGGATTATTTGAGAAAGACCTGGAAAAACCTACATGAATTGATGCTAAGTGAAGTGAATACTAAGTTAAGTGAGTAGAACCAAGAGAACATTGTACACAGCAACAACAAAATTATATAATCATCTAATTGATGCATGTGACTCTTTTCAACAAGGAGGTGATTCAGGTCCATTCCAATAGACTTGTGATAGAAAGAGTCATATGAATCCAGAAAGAGGATTCTGGGAATTGAATGTGGATCACAACATTGAATTTTCACCTTTTTTTTGGTTGTTATTTGCTTACTTTTTTCTGTCTCATTTTTTTTCTTTTTGATCTAATTTTGTTGTGTTGTATGATAAATGTTGAAATATGTATAGAAGAATTGCACATGTTTAACATATATTGGATTGTTTGCTGTCTAGGGGAGGGAGGTGGGGAGGAAAAGAGGAAGAAAAACTTGGAACACAAGGTTTTGCAAGGATAAATGTTGAAAACTATAATTGCATGTATTTGAAAAATTAAAAAAAAAACTATTGTTGCCAAAAATTTTAAAACTACAATTAAAAAAAGAAAGATCTCATGAAGGAAATTTTTGGAGGAGTACAACTTGAAATACCTTGGTGACAAAGATGCACATCCAGTATAGGAAGTGACATGTGACAAGTTCAAGAAGAGGAGGAAAAAGGATAAAGTAGATCCAAAAAACTTTTAACAACAATGGCATGTACAGCTTTGGAAGAGGCATTTGATTCTGGTCAATGTCCCTCAAGAAATATCTATTAATTAATTCACAGAAAGGGTGGATAGTGGGTCAGGGATAGAATGAATTACACTTCATAGGGTAATATCTACATAAGGACAGACTAAAGAGATTAAGGAAGGTGTGAAAGAATGGGCTGAGAAGGTCTGTATTTTATAGCTATAAAATAATGAAAGACCATGATCTAATTCCTTCTCAACAAATTATAGATTCCTAGATTTAAAAAGAATCTTCGCTGTATTTGAAAAAAGCTTGGATTCAGATTTTGGCTTAGCTATTTATTCTCTGTATGAATTGACTTCTTTGGTATCTAAAAGCTGAGAGGACTGGAAGATGTCTAAGATTCCCTTCAGTTATAAATCCCACAATCTTTTGAAATAGTTTTAGGATAAAAAAATTAGCATTTCTTTTTTTCCACTCAGTAGTATTTTATTTTCCCTGAATAATATGGAAAGATTGTCTTCAATATTCATTTTTGTAAGATAGCATTTCTTTATTTAGCAGAAAGTATTTAGAACCCCACATACCTTCTCTGAACAGACTCTCTTGTCCTTCTATATCTCCTACTCTCTTATTTTTCTTGGAACTAATTCTCTGTGTTTATTTTAATCTCTGTTTCTTTGATGCTCTCATTTTCTCCAATTCCATCAAATCTATTCTGGCCTCACTTTTCTCACTAATTTGTGCTCATTCAGTGGTGTGCCATTTATTTTCATGACTTCCCCTTCTTTAGCTTTGAATCCTTTATCCACTTGTACTATGAGTCCTGGGTTTCCCCTATTAATCACATTCTCTGCTCCCACTCCCAAGCTATAGAAAAATGTCTAAGTAAAATCCCAAACTGACCTGATTGGGTCCCATACATATTTATTCTTTATAAGATCCACTTGGGCTTCTCTATTTTACAACAATCCTTTTGTTAAATTTTTGAAATTTCATTTTATTTATTCTGAACTTAAACTACAAAAAAGACACAAACACAGAATATGAACTATGTATTCTATTTTATATTTTCTATTGGGAATTTCCATTTCATACCACTTGCTTTTTAAGAAAGTATATAATAAATTCTACACATTGCTTTCAAAAACTATCCTTCTCTGTGCTTTCTTATGAATTTATTTCTGTTCTCTTCTTTTTTTTTTTTTTTAAAGTTTCAATGATACTCTTTTTTGGTATCATTTTTGCTAACTCTTCTTTCCCTTCTCATCAACTCCTTAGTTAACTGAGAGAAAGGAGAAAAACCCATGTAAGAAATAAGCATGGTCAAGGAAAATGAATCCATATAGAGGCCACGTCCAAAAAATTATGTCTCTATACCTAGTTTCCATTACTTCTCTGTCAGGAGATGGGTAATATGCTCAATTAAAGGTATTCTAGAGACATGGATAGCCATTTCCTTGATCAGAGGTAAGATCAAAAGTCGTTGTGGTTGTTTTTTTAATAAATGTTATCTTTGTATAAAATATTCTCTTAGCTTTTCTCATTTAATTTGTGTCAATTCATATTATCCAAGATTCTCCAAAAAAGTCTCTTTCATAATTTCTTAGAGCACAATAATATTTGGTTACATCGATGCATCAAAATTCATTTGGTTTATTCCTCAATTATCTGAGGCAATCTGAGCTTCTCTTTTAGATTTTAGTTCTCTTGTATTTTCTTTTCCTTTTTCATTCCTCTTTTTAGGTTCAGGAAGTTTCTTTTGCTTTTGACTGTTTTCTTCCATGTATTATCCTTCCTTTTAACTCTCTCATTTAACTCACATTTTATATGCGTGATTTGTGTGTGTGTGTGTGTGTGTGTGTGTGTACTTTGTCCATTTTAGACAATGAATTAGAGTTAATTTGATGGTCACTTTCTTCATGCTTGTACATTCTTCTTTTCACATACCAAAATATGAGAAATAGAAAGTTCCTCAATTCCTGACTTTTTCTTTCTTTATATGCTAGTATATTACTTCTCAATACTCTTTTCTTTTTTCTCTTCAGGCCTAAGAACAGAATGAATTCCTCCCCAAATCTTCTGCCTAAAAATATTTATTTTTAACATTTTCTTCTTTTAAAAATTTGAACTCCAAATCCTCTATTTCTCTCTTACTTCTCTACCTCCTGATATAGCAAGCAAAACAATATAAATCACATATGAGATAATACAAAACCCATTTTCATATCAGCCATAAAGCAAGCAAACGAATAAGAAAACCACAAGTTAATTTGTGCTCTAAGTTTTCCCTCTCTCTTTCTCTGGAGGTGAACAGTATCACTGCACTGGCCAAAATAGTCTTTCACAATTAATTATCATTGCAACATTGCTTTTATTGCACACAATGATTTCCCATCTCTTCTCACCTTATTCTACGTCAATTCATATAGATCTTTTTCTGAAACTATTCCTTCATTTTTTGAATATTTTATTTTCTCCAATTACATATAAAATAATTTTAAAGTCAAATCTAAAAATTTTGAGTTCCATATTTTTTCCCTCCTGTCCATCTCTCACTACTCCCTGAGATGATAAGCAATTTGATATAGGTTATACATATGTGATCATGAACAAAATATTTCCATATGTTGTGAAAGAAAATAGACAGAATATACTTGCTCTTCAAAGTTACTATTCTTTTTCCAATTCTTTCTTCCAGAGCAGTTACTGCATTTTTAAACCTTGCTTAATTTCTTGTAAGTATTCATGTAGTACTTGTAGAAAATCAGTTTTTTTCTTTGAGTCTGTAGTTCTTATTGAGTTAAGGTTGCAAAAATGGAATACTTTTTGGTGATTAGTTCATTAATATCTATAATTTTAGTTTATGAATTAAGGCTTTATGATAAATATTAAAACATGTATAGAAGAATGGTACATATTGAACATACATTAGATTACTTGCTATTTAGGGGAGGAGTTGGAGGGAAGGGAGGCATAACAATTTGGAACACAAGGCTTTAGAGAGGATGAATGTTGAAAACTATCTTTGCATATATTTTGAAAATAAAAAGCTGTTATTTTTTTTTAAATGAATTAAGGCTTTGTGCCAGTGCCAGGGTTCACCACCTGCTATGTTTTTTGATTGAAGTGTTTGGCCCAGCTCTCATTTTGGGTCTAGTGGATTTTTACTCTGATTTGTACCTCCTGGATTTGGGTTATACTGATCTTTGAAGAACTGGGTCTTCAGGAGCTTCTTTGGCATTGCAAATTAGAACATTATGAATCTCAGAGGCCCTGAGCCTGATATGTTCTGATCTAACTATCATCATGTTGAACAAATAAAGAACTTATTAAGGACTTAATATTTAATACTGTCCTAAACTCCAGGGATATAAATAAAGTCCTGACTCTTCAGGAGCTTACATTCTGCCAGGGGAGACAAAACATGGCAAATCTTGGCTATAGATCAGAGGGAAAAGGCCCATGGTCTGTAAAGCAGATGTTAATATCTTTTTTTATGATGTCACTTCCACTGACAAAATCATTTCAGTTTCTAATGCTGAATGCATTTGAAGGCGCCAAGGACTTTGGTGACAAGAACTTTATTTTCTGGGTCTTCAAGACTCTGTAACACCTGTAGGAAGGTTGTATCTCCATGGGACTTGAATCCCAGAATGATGACTATGCATCGGGCTGAAAGCATTGATAATCTCATGGCTCTAGGCTGTATCCATTAAGGTGTGAGGGGAGGTGATGTTCAAAGAGTGATGATTTCAGTTGCCTGGTGCCTGGTGCCTCTCTCAGAGTGCTTTGTTGCTTCAACTAGACTGGCTTGCCTGGTATGTGAATGGCAGATGGTTGGTAGTTGATGGGAAGGGCTGGTTCCTTTTTCACAGATGTCATTTTCCTTCATAATGGCTATGAAAGCTAGAATGGAATCAAAATTAGTGTTCAGGAAGACAGAGTTGCTACTACTCCCATAGCTCCTGGGCTTATCTGACAGTTGGTGATAGCAACTCAGCAGTTGTTATTTGTGGTAATGGGAAAGGTGGCCAGTTCTCCATAATGGTCTCTTTTCTCAACACTCAGTATGGAAACTGGGCTGCAAGCAAGTCTATGGTTTGGCTGATTTGTTATTTTCAAGGATCCTTCCTGGGTTAAGTGTACTGGACTGCTTCTATCAAAGATGGTCATCAAACAACAGTTTGACCTGCCTGTAATAATAATCTATCATATTTATATATCACTATTTATTTAGCCATTTTTCATTAGATAGCTATTCATTTAAAATTCTTTGTCATGACAAAAGGTTCTGGTATAAAATATTTTCCATATGCCTATTAGTGGTATTACTGGATCAACAAGTATACACAGTTTTGTGATCTTTTTTTTTTTTTTATCATAGTTACAAATTTCTTTCTCTAATTGTTGTATTAATTCAGAGCTCCACCCACAAAGCATTAATGTGCTGGTTGTTCAACAATTATCATTTTTCTTTTTTGGTCAACTTTGCCATTTGATGGGATTTGGTGGAAGCTTTAAGTTTTAACATGAATTTCTCTTATTTTTCATGATTTTGCTGGTTTCTTTTCCTTGCAGGTTACTGTTGATACTTTGCCTTTATTCCTGTGAAAACTGACTGGGGAATGGCTCAATCAATATTTTTCAGTCCTCTTTCTTCTTGGCCTCTAAAATCTGAAGCAGATAACCACCTTTTCCTTAATGACATATAGCTTTTTAGAGACCAGTTTAATCTCACTCTTTTCTGTCTTTTTTTTTTTTTTTTTTTGCAGAGTTTCCCTTCTCCCTTCTCTTAAGTGACCTCTTAAGGCTTTATCTTTAGTTTTTTACTTTTATAGTTCCAGTTATTATCTTTTTTATTTTTTTCTTCTTTACTTCAATTGGATTACTCCTAAATGTTTGTCTTCAACCTTGACTTCTGCATTGAGAATCCTACCTTCCCAGTTATCTTTACACAAATATCCTGAAGATACTTAAACTCCAAAGGATCATATCATCATTTTCTCCTCTCTCCTAAATCTGCCTTCTTTTATGTTACCTAATGGAAAATTTCAATTGACTACTGGGAAAAAAGTGCCAACTTATTATATTTCCTTTCATACATTTAACATTTTATCCATTCTCTCAGTCCTCTCTTACCTTTAGCTAAGCCTTTGAACACATAGCATCTTCTCCATCCCATACATATCTGCAAGGACTCTCCATAACTCTTACCTGTTGAATTCAGTCTTTCCTTCAAGGTCCAACTTATGCTGTTCCCTTAACTAAAAGTGATAGGTTACTCTTCCCCCCATATTCCTCTCTTGTATTCCAGCCATTTATGAACTTCTCTTTTTAAAAATATTTTATATAATAATTAGTACAATTTTTAATTTCTCCAGTGGTATGCCCCCTATTTCAATAGAACCCTTCCTTGCAAAAAAAAGGATATTTCACAAAAGCAGTCAACACACTGACCATGTCTGATGACTATGAACTTCTCTTATCTCCCCTCATACATTGTTAGCTCCTTAAGAGTAGATACTAGTTGTTGTTGTTGTTGTTGTTGTTGTTTTGCATCACCAACCTTAGTGTTGTGTAGCTAACACTATGGACTGCTTAGCAAATGTTTGTTGAATCAAGCTGGATTGGATTACTCTAAGAACAAGATGAAAAACTTCTCCTCAATGAACTTGATTTCCTTTGACCTTGGTAAATACCTTGTGAGGAGTTATTAACTTGGTTATAACTACTGCTGCCTAGAGAATAATTTATGTGCCAGATGGCTATCCCACTTAAAGCAGAGTTGCTGAGCTGTGTGTAGTGGTTAATCAACTAGGAGGAAATTCAAAGGGCAATGATAATAAGTTATAACTTCCCCTAAAGCCTCCAGCTCAAATGAACAATGGGACATAACAAAAACAATTTACTTTTAACACACCTCAGAACTTTTCATTTTTTTTCCCTTTTCTTTTCTTTTATTCTCTTTCTTTGCCTCTCTTTCTCTCATGTGAGGTATTTCTTTCCCTTTCTTTTCTTTAGCATTTTTTGGGAGCAGGAATGGTACTTAAAGGTCATCTATTTCCTCATTTTACAGATGAGGACAGGTTGAATGACTTATAGAGTTTATAGAATATCAGAGCTAGAAGGGACATTATTAGATAGAGTTTAATTTAATGTTTTAATTTTATGTCTGTAGAAGCTGAGGTTAAGAGAGCTGCAATAATTTGTCTAAGGGCATACAGCAGGAAAGTGTTGGAGTCTGGACTTGAACATTTATCCAAGGTCTGCAGCTACTTCTGTCTCTTCCTATTTTCATTTTTTAGGTCTCCCTTCATATGTCCTTTTACCTTTTTCCCTCTTCTTTTCTACTACTATTGCTCTCTCTTTAAGCAGGCCATAACATGAAATATGATTGTGTAGTCAGCCACATACATGTATACTCACTGGATTAAGATCTAAGAGCCCATTTTTAGCTTTAGAAATTAATGAGTTCTAGGAGAAAACATTCTAGATTTAAAGTCAGAGAACCTAGGGTTTAGCCTTGGTTTCTTCTACTTACTTTCTGTAGTATCTTAAGCAAGTCTTTCTGAGCCTTGAATTCCTCATCTGTAATTAAGGTTTTTTTCCCCCCTACTTTAGTATGAATTGATTTTTTTTCCTCTGTGGGATTTTTGTTGTTCCATTGTATCTAACTCATTGAGACCCTCATTATTTTATTATTATTATTATTTGGTAAAGGTGCTGGAATGTTTTGCCATTTCTTTATCCAGCTCGCTTTATAGATGAGGCACTGAATTAAACAGAATTAAGTGACTTCCCAAGGGTCAAACAGCCAGTTAAGTATTTGAGGCTAGTTTTGAACACATGAAGATGAGTCTTTCTTATACTAATCCCAATGCTCTATCCACTGTACCTCCCAACTGAAGATTAGAGGACTTTAATAGGGAAAGTTGTACCTCCACTCCCCTAAGTGACTTTACAATCCAAATATAGAAATACCTCTAAGAAGAATACACATAAATTCATGACATGTGCTTATCCAATTTGTTAATGGAAAATCAGACATCAACAACCTGAATGAAAGGCAACAATTGCAAATGCACAAAATATGATTTAGTGAGATTTATAATCAATCAACAAGGCTTTGTTAAATGTCTATGTGCCTGGCATTATATCAAATGCTAGGAATAAAAAATCAGAATTCAAACAGGTCTTCTCCTCAAGGAGCTTCCATTATATTAAAGGGAAGCCAAATGTAAGCATATCAGTATACACAAAATTGAAATTTTAAGTGAATTGATATTTTTTTTTAACACTGCAGGTGAGGTAGATGTTGGAATTGGGGGAAATTTATGGATTTAATTCACTTATATTAATCCTGTATGCAATAAGTAAGGAATGGTTAGATCTGGTCATGGAATATTTTGCAATATTTTTCAGTTTCTATAGTTTGGTTATTTGTGACTACCAATAGTGTAGTGAGAAGAATGTTAGATTTACAGTTTTTGGACTTGGGTTCCATTCCTCATTCTTCCATTTATTACTTACGTAACCTTGGATACATTAATTAGTTTACCTGAACTTTAGTTTCATGATCAGTAAAATGATCAGGTTTGATTAAATAACTCCTAGTTTCCCTTCCAACTCTAAATCTATGATATATGGATAAGTTTAATATTTGATTCCAGAGTATAACCATCATGGCAAATAAACAGAAGCATATAATTGCTAAAATCACTGAGGAAGGGAGGAATAGAAGAAGGAGGAGTCACTATATAATTTCATCAGTGTGAGGTATTTCAAGTGTGGAAACTCTCCTAATGAAAAGCTGTAATTGATAGTCCTATAGAATTGTTTGGGGGTATTGAAAAGTTATGTAACTTGCAGGCCAAACACAAGGCAACTAAGTGGCTCAGTGCATGGAGCACTATGCCTATCATCAAGAATGCCCACCTTCCTGAGTTCAAATTTGATTTAAAATACTAGTTGTATGGTCTTGGACAAGTCACTTAACCTATTTTGTTTCAGTTTCTCCATCTGTTAAAATTTTTATAGTATTTACCTTCTAGGGTTGTTGTGAAAATCAAATATGACAATATTTGTAAAGCATTTAACACAGTGCCTGGTACACAGTGAATGCTTTATAAATATTAGCTATTTTATGTAGAAAATATATGTTAGAAACGGGTCCTGAATCAAGCTCTTTTTACCTCTAAGACTAGCTATCTACCCACTACACCACATTGCCTCTCAGGAAAACTATTAATTACTGAAGAAGAAAAGCAATAATCGAGTCGTATACAATAATTGCTTTTTATAAGAAACTAAATACTTAAGTGTTTTTTGTTCTGTTTTGTTTTTGTTTCAGGCTTTACCATTTACACTTATTTTGGAAAAATTGTATGGTTTAAACAACTCAAGATTTGGTTTTGTTCCAAAGAGATAGCATTACAGACAAGTTATTTAATATACATCAAAGATCTATATTAAACCAACGAAAACTTATTATGTCATTGGAATTGTAGCACAATAAATGAAATAGATTTTTTAAATGTGCAATAATCTAGAAGGAACACTTTTGAGACTGGAAGCTTATTCAAAAGTTCAAACATGATACAGAGAAGTGAGAACTTGGCTCAAAGCCAGGAGGAACTGGGTCAAAATCCTTGCTCTGAGACAAATTAGCCATGCGACTTTCAGTCAATTGGTTAGCTTCTTAGTACTCTAAGCAGTTTTCTAAGGTTGTACATTGCAGAAAAGATAGTGACCTGCATCACTAGAGGAAGTTTCCTCATCTTGGAGTTCTCTTTATCAATGAACTCATACATCCATTTCCCATCCTATTGTATAATAAAGGATTATTGCTTTTAGGTGTGATTTTGTTAGCATATAGATAGGTATTGATATAGATTACTCAGATCTTTATTTTTCCTTTTCTTCTCAAAATTGCCACCATCTTGAAGTGGAAATATTACTTCCTATTATACTAACAAAGTCATAATCTAAGAGCAATAATTCTTTGTTATATGGCAGTATAGGAAATAGAGCTATGATTACATTGGCACAGAGAACTCTTGATTGTTGGTAGCTTAAGGAATATGATTGAGTCAAGATTAAATTTAGACACAAAAAATTTCTTGGCATGTACATACCACAATGAGGAAGCTACAGTTTTTTGAAGGCTATGCCAGAAGAGTATAATCGTTAGCTAATTCTAGTCAAGGATTAGACATCCTTAAAGGACTAAAAAATACAGAAATATGGAAGGCAAGAAATAATGGAAGATATCTTATGATAAATTAAAATGAGAGGTATTATCTTGGAAGAAGAATATTGACATAGAAAAAAAGCTCAGAATAAATTATAATTACTTATTAATGGTAAATCAAAAATATTTTTTGAAAGTTATATTTACAGAAATAAGATGATCAAAAGAGGGATTAAGTTACAGAAAATGAATGTGGAAAGAATATTAAACTACTCAAGTCTCATTTTGCTTTTTTCTCCTCCTGCTAAAGTAAACAGTCTTTGAACTCAGAAAAAATGAGCACAAATATGTTGCCATAGAGTTGAAACCAAAGATAAGAGAGAAGATGGTAAACAAAAATTTTCCTGCACTCAATGACTTAAAATATATTTTATAATTATTAGCACAAACTACATTCCTGAACACTAAAGAACCAGTAAATGTGCTTGTATAACTTTTCAAAGATGGTGGGAGAGGTACAATAGGGTTTCAGATGGACAAATCTCTTAATTTTTAAATTAAAAAAAATTAAAATTAAAATTTTAAGATTTTAAATAAAAAAAACCTTGTAAAAGGAGATGGAATTTTCATCCTAGACAATGATAAGATTGGCTTTATTGGGGAAACTCTGTATTTTATTATTCAAGGATGATTTGTGAACATTTAGGAAGTAAAATGGCTATTACTAACAGTCAGGCATCAAAAAACTTGCCCTATCAGACTACTTTTCCTTTTTTTGGCAAATAGCATTTGCCTGGAATATCAGAATATCATAGACAGCATAAGAGATTTAAGTCAGTCAATACACATTTATTAAGTGCCTGCTTCATCCCAGACATAATGCTAAACACAAGAGAACAATTTTTGCCCTCAAGAAGCTTGCATTCTAACGAGGCCAGACAATGCACAAAAAGAGGTTGGAAAAGGGTGTCTCTACTATTGGGGCATGATAGAGAGTTCCAAAGAAGTAAAATCATTGTAACTGGTTGAAAATGGGGAAACTTGAAGTGAGACATCTGGTGGTTTTCTATGCTATCCCATGTGGAAGATAGATATGAGACATATGATAGAAAAAAATAAAACATTAAGCACTTATTAGTGCCAAATATCATGAACAGTGTTAAGAATACAAAAAGACACAAAAAAAGATAGTTTCCATCCTCAAGAAGCTTACATTCTAAGGTAGAAAGAAAACTCAGGATGTATCAGAGGTGGGTTCAAAAAAAGGGTTACTAACACTGTCTTCTCATTGGGATTAGTGTTTTCACTGACATTTTTCATCACTTAAAATCACAGAGATAGAGTTAGAAAAGGCTCCAAAGGTTATCTGGTACAAACTTATTTTAAAAATAAGGAACTGGAGGTCATTGAAGTCAAATGCTTGCTTAAAATCACAGATATATCAAGAAGTTAATCCAGGATTTGAACCCGTGTTCAGAACCATCACTTTCCCCACCACACCACATCCTGAAAGAATTGTGCCAAGAAGTAAAGCAATGATAAAAAAAAAAAAAATCAGGCAGTGAAATGAGTAAATGCGGGTGGGGGGTGGGAAGAGGAGGGGATTTAGTAGAAGAATAGAATTTGAGTTGTGTCAAGATTAAAAGCCCAAACAAGCAGTTTATCTTGATAAGCAGTATGGTAGTAATGACTAGAGAGGTAATCTCAAATCAAGACCTTCCTGATATAGATTTGAGTCCTGCCTCTGGCACACTGATAGTCTGCATTGGTAGTTTCCTCCTTGGGAATTCCCTGTATCAGTGAAATCACAAATCTGGTTTTCCTTCCTACCTCTCAAAAAACCTTTACCTTTAATGAACCTTTTATATCTTCTATGTTGTCACTAGCATTATCAGCACTACATCTTAAACTGTTTTCTTGGAATACCTACTTTTTCTATTTACATAGACTCCAGGATACTATAACTGTAGAAAAATATATTTTTTTCTTGAAAGAACAAAAAATGTTGCATTTCCTTGATGAAGCATTATTTCGCAACTACAACAAAGCTAGCCAGCCAAAATGAAAAATAAAAAAGGCTTTCTGTAATATATGAGTGTATTTATCTATGAAAAATCCAGTGCAATAAAAGGTTAAACAAATTATATTCAACATATCACAAAATGATTACTTAATCATATTACACATTAGGAAACTCAATAATGATGCAACTTTTTTCTTCCCCCATTATTTTTCCAGTATTAAAGTTCTTCCAAAAAAACCTCAAAAGGCAAACCTTGTGTGAACACAGTAAGAAAACTGCAAATCTAATAAAATGGGGAAATGCAGATTTCAAAGACATTCAGGAAAATATGAACTTCTGAATATTTTACAAATCATTCAATCAAATTTTCATTTATGTGCTTTACAAGGAAAAGTGAATCATAATAAGATTTAGAAACAGTTGAAAATTTGAAAATTCATAGGGGAAAACTGCAGCATTCTCAAATACCTTCCTTTGTTTTAAATTTTTAGTTTTCATTTTTCCTTTTAATAAAATAAATACCACACATACACAAATGCTGATTCTATTGAATATTGTGATACTTCTCAGTTTTTTTTATTCTTAGGAACCCTTTACATTTAAAAAAAAAATTATTGAGGATAGCCTCCACTCAGAGTTTTTGTTCATATGGATTATATTTACCAACATTTACTCTATTAGACATTGAAACATCTTAATATTATGAAAATAGTTTTGACTTCATTCTGAAAGAATCTCAGTCACCACACTTTGAGAACTACTGCTTTATTATATTCTTGTAAGACCCACTGTTCTGAAAAAGATTGTCAACAATTAATCCATTTCCAACCACATTAAGAAAACAATTAAAAACCATTCATTGCCTATTAACTGGAAAAAGAAGTAAATAGTAACAGAGAATGGGCATGAATATCTTAAGCAGGATGTTGAACAAAATCTATAAAGCTGGACTGGATAAAATCTACAAATTTGTTCCTAAGTGATATATTGCAAAAAGGTAATTAACAAGTAAACATGTTGTTTGGTACTAATGTTGAATGAGGTAATATTACAAATATTGAAAAAGAAAACATCAACAAAGAACCAATTCATTAAAAATGGGGACATAGTAATTTCTATACTTTTTTTTTTTTTTTTTTAAGAAAAATTAGTCTTCACACTTGGTCTCAGTTAATATCTTCTTTTTCCTTCACTGTCCTTTTGCATAGGGTGGAAAAAACCAAATTTATTTTGTCATAAACAATATAATACCTTTAAGAATCACAGAATCAATCAGCCAATCAATTAACAGAATTACAGAATTCT
This sequence comes from Sarcophilus harrisii, assembly GCF_902635505.1. Classification (NCBI taxonomy): domain Eukaryota; kingdom Metazoa; phylum Chordata; class Mammalia; order Dasyuromorphia; family Dasyuridae; genus Sarcophilus; species Sarcophilus harrisii. The sequence continues at coordinate 447,496,923 of NC_045426.1, forward strand.
TCAGTTGGAAGGAATCTTAGCAAAGATCTAGTCCAACTCACACAAAAGGAATCCCTAGTAAAACATATTTGATAACTATTTATCTAATTTTTGCTTGAAGAACTTCCAATAAGAGGGAACCCAATATCTCCAGAGGCAGCCCATTCCAGTTTAGAATATTTTTAATTGTTAAAAATTTTTTTTGCTTTATAGTAATTTCTCCCTATTGCTCCTAGTTCTGCTCCCTAGGACCAAATAGAATAAGTTGAATCCATTTTCCACTTGCCTCTCCCTCCAAATAGTTTAAGAGTATCAATAATATATACTGTGAAATCCATACTCTCTATATAGAGGTGGGAGTATTTTCTTCTCATATTAGAGACTTATTTTTACACGTGACTATTTTGAGATATCTATTGTATTATTTTATTTAAATTTTTTTTAATCTTAACTACATATTCTAAATAGTATACAGATAAAGAACCTGTAGATTACAAAGCACTCCCATGTGTTAAATTATTCTCCCACTTTCACTTCTAATTTCAGCAAAGAAGTCTCAAATATTAAAGTGCCATTAAAAACTGGCTTTGTTCCTTGGGCACCTAGTCTACTTTTTCAGCTCATCAATCATTGTTAATATAAAATATTATCTTTACATCTAAAAATCATGTCCCAGTATCCAGAAAGAGAATAGAAACAAATAGGGTTTGCGATCATTACCCTTCCTTTCAAAGGACTGCAGTCAACCTCTTCTGGAAATGACTTCAGGGGTCACTCTATTAGTGCCCAATTATGGAGTGTAGTAAAACAGAGGATTTGCTAGATTCAAGATGAAATATGGAAACTCTGCCAAAGGAAAAGCTTGATCTGAGCCAAATCAAACTGTGATTGTAGAAAACTTGCCTAATTCATTTAAAATCTGCAATTAAATAAAAATCTAGATTGAGGTCAAAAGGGCCTATTTTGGCAACATTAGCTGGTGATGCTTCAATAGCATTTATTGCTTTTTTGTTTATTGGGAACTTAAACTGATTCCCCTTGGGCTTGACCTGGAACCTCTAGACATGAAGCCAATGATTGAAAGAGCAGGGATAATTTTGTACTTCTGGGCACAAAGCAAATTAGATTTACTAGTGATAGAATTTGCTTATGTAACTAAAGGTATTAGTTTCTTCCTTCCTTCTTTCCTTCCCTCCTTCCCTCCCTACTCTTTCCTTTCTTCCTTTCTTCCTTCCTTCCTTCCTTCTTTTCCTTTCCTCTTCACATTCTTTCTTTCTTTCTTTTGTTCTTTCCTCTATTTTCTATATAAACAGAATGTATTTTATTACTCATGGGGAGAGTAACTCTTGGTATTTTTCCTTTTAGTTCACTTAGGACACAACACAATGGATTTTAAATACCCATCATTTCTATGCACATTTTAAAGAAAAACCAAAAGTAGCTCATGAAAGGCATCATAGCATGGTAATGGAAAAGGAAAGGGTTAAAAATTAGACGTTTAGGCTCTGCCTATCACCCAATAATTATATCATCTTGAATGACATTTTGATTTTTCTGTTTGTAAGGTTTTTTAATCAATATAATGGAAAAGAATAATACTTATTCTGCTTATATCATAGGGATTTTGTGAGGATTTGATGATGTAATGTGTGTGTAGTATGACAAATTTATTTTATTTATAATTTATGAAAAAAGCATTTTCATAACAGTATAATAAAAAGATGACTATACATGAAACTAAAAATCTACCTATATAATTTGCTATTCTCTTTAAATATACAACAAAGTTATCATGTAAATTTATTTCCTTTTTTTACTCCCCTCTTTAGAGATGGCTACCATTAGATACAAATATATCTAGATACACGTATACACATATATGCAAAATTATTCCATACCTACTTCTATTTATTAGTTCTTTCTCTGAATGAAGATAGTGTCTTTCTTCATATGTCCTTTATTTTTGTGTTTTTATAAGTCAAAGTGACTTGGTCTCTCAAAGTCATCCCTAAAATAACATTGCCATTACTTTATATATTCTATTGTGTATTGGTTCTGCTTACTTCACTTTTCATCCTTTCCTGCAAGTCTTTCCCTTACTTTCTAAGATCTTTGTACTCATGACTTTTTATAGCACAATAGTATTCCATTACACAACCACTTGTTTAGCCATTCTCTAATTGATAAGGATTCCTGCAATTTTCTGTCCATTAACACCATAAAGAGAGCTGTTATAAATATCTCATTCACATTCAAATTATAATTACTATTTGTGAATTTTCCTTTATCTTATTTCTACTCACTATTTTTTTCTATCTTTTTACCCTATCCCTGTTACCTTATCTCTTCTCCCTACTCTCCTATCCTCCCACTACATAATGTATATGAAAGTTCCTCAATAGATTTAAAATTCTCCATTTGTGGGTACCTTACAAAGTACTGCACACATAGTATATACAATATTAGTATTGAATTAAATTGAAACACAGATTTAGAATGAAGGTTGTGTAGCAACCTTCTAATTTTACAGATCTCTAGGGTAAAATCAAAATGGAAAAGGGATTCATAGTGAAACCCTCAAGATTCTTCTATTTGTGGAAAACATTATGAGATTTATAGGAATCCTACAAACAGTAAAGAATCTCCTTTATAAAATTAAAACCATATAAAAGATTTCAGTTTAATACTCCATAAAAAAGATACTAAGTGAATAAAGCATTTGTATTGAGTTTCTCTTTATTGTAATCTGATGGGTTAAGCAATTATACATGCATACACTATAAATGGACAATGATCTGAGTCTACAATGCAACAGAAAGAAGATGGCAGACTACACTATAGTTAGGAAATCATACAATTACTTCAATAACTAATTTCTATCCTCCAACAAAAAGTTAACAAAAAAATTTCTTAAAAACATTTACTATCTTCCAGTGATGTTAAATGACTATGTATTATGAATCATCACATTCTTCAAAGAATCAAAATTGGAGGTCATCCAAAAAGCAATGGAAAGCTGTATTGTGGGTATCAATATGCTTTGGTATGTTACTATTGATTATTTTTATGCAAGAAATGGGGTAGAAGATATCTAAGAGATATATAACAAGAGAAGGAAGAAAGGGAGAAAAGGGAAGGTAGATAGGTAGGAGGAAGGAAAATTTGTAGGTAGGAGGGAAGCAAGGAAGGAAGGAATAAAATAAGGAAAGAAATTATTGATTAATGAGGCTTGCAGGTCATGAGTGAGAGTAAGGGATAATAAAAGACAGTAAAACAACACATTCGATGAGTTGTATTCTGCATTGTTAGAGAAAATACTGACATATATGAGAGACAGATTATTGATAATTTGATGCCTTGAAGAAGTGACCAATGTAAGAAACTCAATTATTAAAATTAATTAGAATGTGTATTTTTAATATTTGCTGATTATAATATGGAAAAGATGGATCTGGAAGTCATTGAAAATACCCTGAGACAACCTTTTGTGAGAAAATTTAATAAGTAAATACTTGAAGGAATGGAAACAAAAATACTTAAGCTGAGAAAAATTTAGTTTTTGGAAGTCTCCTTTTTCAAATTCTTGCTTTAAGTGGAATATTTTCTGTTTTACAAATAGAAGATAAAATTAATGTGCTGAATAAAAATTTTTAAAAAGCAAAAGTGAATATGATAAGCATTTCCCTGCTTCTCATAATTATTAATTCCCCAAGTAAGTTAAACTGATACACATAAGCAGGTATCCCTTTGACACTGCCACACTATGTGACAAACTGCCACATTTTGTCCCTACTCATAACATTAACAATACAATGATCCTCTAGGTACCCAACTTCTATTTCACTGACACTGCTAATTCTCCTGCTGTCCTCTGGGTTCTATGCTCTCCTTTCCAGCCTCCCAGTCCTTTCTTAGTGTGGAATCCAGGATAGATTTAATCTTTCCCAGAAAAGAGAATGAAATACTAGTAGGACTAAAACTCCCAGAATCCACAGGATTCCTCCATCTCTATTTTAAAAAAGGTCAACCTCTCTCAAAAGGCCCTGTTACACCTTTATTATCTTAATTAAGTACCATTCATCTCCAGGTGGCAGCTCTAAAGGTGGGCGAATATAAGATTGACTGAAGAAATTCTATAGGACTTTCCTTGCAAAGTTCAGTCTTTTAAGAATCAGAAATATAACATATAGATTAGAACCTTTCTAAAAATATTATGTTTAAACTAACTTTCCTTGTCCCATTAAGAAAGTATCTGATCTAGTGTTCTGCATATAGTTGGTGCTCAAGAAATATTTGGTGATCTTCTCTTCTTTCAAAAGAGAGATGAGAAACTGTACATGGGATATAATAACCACTCTTTCACTTGATTCTTTGTTATGGGAGTTTGGGAGGTGTGTAGATGGGAAGGAAGGAAGGTTAAGGGATAACAATCGTGATTTAAAAAGAAGGCATCATAAAAGCTTTTTCTAAAAAAAGAAATATTTGTCTCATTAAATATTCTATATATGATCAAAACCCCACTTTATTTAATGTTGGATACAAAGTTGGAAAAATGAATGATTTTTTTAAAAGGACAATTAGTGGCTTCTATGGTCTTTTTAATTTAAAATTTCTTCCTTTTTTCCTTAGTGTTATCTCTTCACTTGATAATTTTAGGCACTCAATTAAATACTAATGTTTTTTTCTTCCTATTGTTCCCCTCAACATATATTACTTTTACCTTAGAACATATAAAATCTTTCTTATCACTTTATTTAAGTGATTCTCAGTTAATTCCTTCATTTTGACTTTTACCTTCAGTTTTAATTTCTTCCTAAATTGTAGTTTTATTCTGGTTATTACTATGTGAACTAAATTATACCCTAGGGAATGCCCTCTTCACATATACATACACATATATGTTTGTGTAGAGAGAGACTATATTATGTGTATATAACATATATATGTATATTAATTCAGGCTATATATTATATGTATGTATTATATACATCTAATATTTCAGAGGTATTATATATCCTTTAATATATTTCATTTTCAAGATAACCTAGAATTGACAGATAAGCAATATAACATCTTCCTTTCAAAAGGAGGAAATAATGGGCCAGAAAGTGGAAAGAATTCCTCAAGGTCACATTAAGAGTTAGTGGCAGAGCACAGAGTCAAACTTAGGTCTGTTGAATACAAGTTTAATACATCTTGCTAAACTCCAAGGCTGTAAGAACTTTAACTCTTATTTAAAAAAAAAAAAAACAACATTATGGAGCTGTCCTGATATTTGGTGCTGAACATAATCTCTCTCTCTCTCTCTCTTTCTCTCTCTCTCTCTCTCTCTCTCTCTCTCTCTCTCTCTCTCTCTCTCTCTCTCTCTCTCTCTATCTCTATCTCTTTCTGTCTCTCATACACTCATATGTGTACATAGCTATACATATTATGTATGTATTGTAATACATTTCAGCTGAATTGATAAAAAGTATTTTATGGACAATCTCATCATTATTTTAAGGAAAAGCACACACACATATGTATATGCATAAGACATAATATGTGTGTGTATGCATTCAGGTCACTTCCAAGCCATCTCTTAACCAGATTCTTGCACTCTGGCTTTCATCCTCATTTTCCCTGATCAAAACTTTGGGCTTTATTCTGAGAAGCTGGGCTCCATTAGATGAGTCTTTCTTTTATCTTGATCAGAATCAGATCTAACTCCTTGCTCATCTCCTTGTTTTGTTGTATAGGTATCCAGCCTTCCTTTTTCTGCTTCTTTTTATGTATTTGTCCCTAATACACTGTAAGCTTCTTGCAGATAGGGACTTTCTTATTTTCTTGTATTTGTATTCTCAGTGTTTAGTATAGTTTTATTCATATGGAAAAACTTAATGAATGCTTTAGCTATTTATCTACTTGATATCTATCTATCATCTACCTACCTATCTATCTATCTAACTATCTCTGATTAAGCCCTCAAGATATATTTGTTTGATCACTGCAGAAATATTTCTCCTTGTTATTTTGAAGATAGTACTTTAGGATGATGGTTCTTTAAAATTTTTTAGTAATAGCTTTTTTATTTTCAAAATACATGCAAAGATACATGCAACATTCACCCCTGCAAAACTTTATGTTCCAAATTTTTCTCCCTCTCTTCCTCTTCCCCCCTCACCTAGACAGCAAGTAATCTAATATAGATTAAACATGTGCAATTCTTCTAAACATTTCCACATTTATCAAGGTACACAAGAAAAGCGAAATCAAAAAGGGAAAAAAATGAGAAAGGAAAAAAAGCAAGCAAAGAACAACGAAAAAGGTGAAAATACTATGTTGTGATCCATATTCAGTTACCATAGTCCTCTTTCTGGATATATTTCTTTTTGCATATGTGAACTATCAAATTAGTTTTGTAAATGCATCTGTATTTCTTAGACTCAGCTTGCCATTGTTTGAAATTATAACAATCCATCTTCTGAGTGCTAAACTATTGCTAAATTAACTATTCTCTTGGAATCTGACCTGAAAACAGAGGGTATACTACTTTACAAATAACAATACAACCACAATTCAGTCAGTTCTACTCATTACCTGCCTGCCAAATGGAAAACATTAAATTCCCCTTAGCAGTCTGAAATACAAAGTGACATGGATACTGGGGAGGTCTGAATCATTATTTCCACACTAATTATAATATTTTTTTTTAAGATAAATTAAAAATGAAATTAAATGTGCAAGCTACATTATTCTGATTCATCAAAAACTGATTCATTTAGGTCATACATTTCATCTACCTGATGAAACAATCTAATTGCAGATAATTTACATTTATATATTCCTTTAAAGTTTGCAAAATAATTTTCTCAATATACAATGATTTATTGAGGAGCAGTACTTTCTATTGATTTGTCTAGGATTGAATACTTTTAATAATAAAAATTATTAACATATGTTTTCCCCACAAATTTATATTCATCCAAATATAAATTTAATAAATGTCATGCTATGACTTTTTTTTTTTATAAAAATGAATGAATGGTTTTGGAAAATGTAAATAAGATAAAAATTGTCTTCTAAAATAGTACATGTACATTTGAGATTTTTATTTATAAGCTGTAAGATCAGAAATCCTTTCATAAATGGACTATATAAGTTTAATTATAAATCATTATATTAAACTTTGATTACAATTACTAATTGACCTAAGGTTTTCACAATGAAAATGAGTGATCTGTTGGTTTTATGTGTCTAATTAAACTTTCTTTAAACATAAGATTCTAGACAGCCTACATTGACCCATAGGGTTCATATTGTAATATGGGAATTAATCTATTCAAAAAAAAGAAAGATCCTTGCAGTATTGATATTTCACTGGAATTGGATAAATAAAAAGTGTGTTCTTCTTAAAGTCTAAAGTACACATAGAATAACACAGATATTAACCTAAATTAATGATATAAGTAGTATATTAGTATGTACTATGGTTTTAATATATAAATATAGAAGAGCAAAATTCAAAATAATCAGAAAAAAACAACAAGAAACTAAACAACCTGGTACTGGGTATAAACCATAATCAGCTATAGTTTGAAAATCATAGAATCACAGGTTTCAAAGTTGTAAGGGATCTTATTTTCAATTAACTCAGCCTTTTCTGGAATAAAATTCTGTCTATTATATATTTGATAAGTGGTTATCCAGCTTCTACTTGAATACCTTCAGTAAGGGGGAAATTACTACTTTCCAAAGAACCCATTCTATTTTTGGTTGGCTCTATATATTTCTAGGAAATTAAAAACATTTTTTTATATTGCATTAAGCTTAAATTTGTTTCCTTCCAACTTTTACCTATTGTTTTGGGTCCTTTATTCCAATGGTGTCAAATTCAAATAGAAAGGAGGGGGAGCACTAATCTGCATATAATGATTCATGTATTAAAATGTGTTGTTTATTTTGTTAAATATTCTCCAATATACTTTAATCTGGTCCAGAATACACATACAGCTGCTAGCCTTGCTTTTGATACCTTTGCTCTACTTCCTCCTTTCTGTTGCTAAGCAGAACCAGCTTAATCCCTCTGCTACAGGAGAGCCCTTCACATGTTAGTCCTGTGTCTGGCATGAGGGAAATACTTAATGCTTTATTGATTAGTAGCTTGGTTGAAGATAGCTATCATGTTCATCCTGCTGTCTCTTCTTCAGGCAACTATTTATCCAATTTTATTTTTACATGCGGTGTCAGCCTTAAGCAAAATGATGAGGTTTGGTGATGTTTATTTTTGGTGCCTTTTCATATTCTTTTTAACCTCTCTTCTCCTCCCACTTCAACCCCATTCCTTCTTACATGAATGATACTATTTTACGGTCTTTGGAAAGCCTTGGGATTTTTATTCTAAAACTTTGAGGTTGCTATAATTCTCTAGATGAAACACTGAGACAAAGAATTTCTTTCTTAATCTCAACTTCCCTGAGCCTAATTCTGCTAATCTCATAGACCAGTTCTCTTGAAACTGTTAATAACTTAATTCATAAATGGATACATTGAAATTTCTAGAAAGAAAAACAATCCAAAGGAATTAATTTTGAATGGTGAGATTTTGGGCACTGCAATTGAATGGTTGAAGAGGTATCATGAATTAGGGATATTTCAAATGATAAGTTATAGTCATTTTACAATTCTTTTTACATTTAAGGTTTATTTTACCACTTGAAAAAAGTGGGTAGAATCAGATTTTTCCCCTACAGAATTAGAAATCTTCTCAATTTAAAAACCTAGTTCTCTTCATGCAGTATACGATTTATACTTATTGACATTTTTAATGAAGTTGATTTACTGACTAAGCTCTTAGGCTTTTAGTCTTGAATTTATTCTTCTACTAGGTTGTCAATATCCACACTTAAATACACTATAAACAATTCCCTCATCAGAGACACTGCTCTTTGGTTTTCTTGTTTTATGATGACATCATAATAAGAATGATAGTTTAAATATTAATGATTTCTGTTAACTGTCTTGTTTATGGTACTTAACATGGCTCACCCCAGTGAAAGAATATGATACTAAGTTTCACCTTTTAATTTATCTTTTCCATGAAAAAATTAATTTAATTACCTTTAAATCTCTTGGGATTTTCTTTTCTATCTCTATGCCTTTTTATATTCTAGATTTTATTCATGAACATTCATATATTCTGCTCCAAGACTGTAAGTTCTTTAAGGTGAATTCTATCTTATTTATCTGTATAGACTTTGAATAATTTAGCACAGGATCTTGCACATAGAAGGCATTCAGTGATGAGAAGAACAAAATATTAGAGTGGCAGCCTGATACAGAGGAGAAAGCGGTCCTAAAAGTGGGATACTTGGCTTAAAATATGACCTTAGAAACCTGCCAAATTTGTGGAATAAAGGTTTTTGGATCATGCTCCGATTACCTAAGATGATATTACTCAAGTAGAAAATATTGAGAACCTGGTTTCAGGAGCCTGGAAGACTAGACTATTCATAAAATTTTGTGTTGCCCTGTTACATGATAGGGAACATCTTGTTTCCATTGGCTACATAGCTAGAACTATCTATATCTCTAAAGCTGAACACTGTAGGAGGTTTTTTTTTTTGTTTTGTTTTGTTTTTGTTGTTGTTGTTGTTGTTGTTTTCTGAATTCACACCAGAGGGCAAAGAATTCCTTTATTCATAGCAGATACCATGACATTGTAAAGGGGGAGGGCCTGAATGATGCTTTCTCCTGTTTATTGCCCCTTAATCTCTTAGGCCATATGACCCAGAGAAAGTGGCTTGAGATCTTTGCCTTTACCCTGCTTTTTTTTTTTCCCATTTAGGTGCAGATTATAGTTTCTGATCTGGTCAAATAGCCCAAATTATTGATATTGGGGAATCCATAAACCCAGGCTGGTTGTTATAGGAAGTCCCAAGGCGCAAGGGGTACAAGGATACTAATTGTGAGGTTTTGGACTTAAATCTGGGACTAATGCTATGTAATAATTGAACCAACCCATGAGTTTAATATCCTATCCCTAGAAACTGAAGTCCAGGTCATGGTAGCAAATTATGTCCTGAAGAATAGGAGGAAATTTTTGTTGTGTTAAAGCTTGGTAGTTTTTTGAAGTACTTATTCCTTTGTAAAAACTAATTCAATGGTAAGTGGGTTAAATAGAATTGTAGTGTTAATCATTGGGCCTTGAAAACTGGAACACAGCTAATCCAAATCAGAGAAGGGAGACTCCTCACCCCTTTCATTTTACTGTGAAATATGAGAGGCTTGGACCTGAGGCCAAAGCAATTATGTTATATTTATAAAATGGTGATAATCATGGTTGAACATCCCCTGCACAGAGTTGTGAGGACACTATTTTGCAAACCTAGACATACTACATAAATCTGAACGATTATTTGTTAACTTGTCTGAATTTAATTTCTATCAAATTTATGTGACTTCCAAACCTTTAGACTAGATTGAGCAAGTTGAAATGGAGAAAAAAGTCCCTTATAATCAAAATGATTTGATTTTTGTATGTCTAGGAGGAAAGTTCCTTAGGAATAAACTTTTTCTATTAAAATAATCACTTTCTAAAAGGGAAAAAAACATGTAAGGGCATATAAGTAAAAGTAATTTAAAATCACCTTACCTCTTATATCCACAGAATAATAGCAGCTCTTAGAATTAAAGTATTCTACAGATTTAATAACTAAGCAAAGCAGTGATCAGTCTTTAAAAGATCATCTTGTCTGCTATCAGGTAGCTCCAGCAGCTTATTTTAAAACAGACTCTGCTCAAGACTCTGTGATTTGAATAAAGCTTTTAAAAAACATGTTATCAGAGAATATTGAAAAACCACCATTTCCAACTTGGATATTTGATTTATATTTTGGAGATCATGAATTATACTTTTCCTTCTATAAAATGCATACTTCTTGCACACTGATAAAAGAATGGATTATTGTCTTTTCACTATTTAAAATTTTGTTCTGTTTGCCTAATTGCTAATCATCTTTGATTGGATTCTAAATTCCATGATCTCTTCTAACTACTACATATTGTTAAGATAAATCTAGTTGTAAATACTGTAATAGCAAAGGACAAAGTAAAGTAAATTTTTAATTAGACTTATGTAAATTGAGTGATTTATGGGACCTAATTGACTTGACAAATGCAGAATAAAATTTCTTCAGTCTCTTTCCAAGTAGGGCACTCCTATGTAGAAAACTGGAGATTTTGGAAATACAAACTTTATTTATGCAATCTGTTTTTACACCAGTCATTTTGGGAAATTCTTTTGCTTCTCCCCCAACTTTTGTCCCTCCTTTATTAAAAAAAAAACCAACCTAGCAAAACAAACAATTCAGTAATTATGAGTATATTATAAGATTCTATTCTCAGAATATCATTTCCCAAAGAGGAAGCTAAAATTTATAATCTGTTCTCCTGGACCAGTGGTATTAAACTCACATCCTATGGACCTCCAATACTTCTGAATGTAGCCTGAACTAGGTTAAAATGTAATTGTGAAATATTTAACAAAATTGATAAAAATGCAACAGAACCTAGATAATAATCATATGTGGTACGACATATATAGTTAGAGGGCATGTTTTAGAGGAAGATCCAACAAAAGACATGCCATCTCTTGGCACTAGTCATTTTCTTTGGCTTTCCCTTATTCTTAGAGTGTTCTTCCTCCTCTTTTGGCCTACTGATTCTCCTGGCTTCTTTTAAACTCAACTAAAGTTCCATTTTGTACAGGAAGCCTTTTTCAACCCCCTCTTAATTCCAGTGTCTTTTTCCTCCACTCACAGTTTCTTATTTTATTGGATTATAGTTTATTTGTATATACACATTTGTCTATTTTATCTTCCATTATATCATGAGCTCCTTGAGGGCAGAGATTTTTGTGTTCCCAATGTCTGGTACATAGGAGGCCCTTAATAAATGTTTATCTATTGATTAAGTTATAGTGAACTCCAGGAGGAGGAAACTCCTTCTATAGATACTGTATCTTCTTTGTAACTTAATATTCTTACAAACTTGTTTAGGGCAGTGAGACATTAGGTGATTCACTCAGGGTCAATTATCTAGTTGGAATGACTTGAATCAGGTTTTCTAGGTTCAAAGACCAATTTTCTAGCTACTATGCCACATGATCTTTTATATTTATAAGCGATAATACTAAAAGAGTATTTTTTCTATGTAAGAGTTTCCACTCAAAAAGTTCTTTAAAGAATCTAAGACAACAAAACTCTGATTTAGTGGGGGATAGATTTTCCAGCTTTTTGGATATGTCTTTCAGAACTGAGTCTTTCCAGAGAAACTACAAATAAATTGGGATGATTTTTTTAAAGATCATAAAGATTTCCCTGAAATATACTACAGGCAAAGAACAAGTGCCAAACAGATTTATTGATTTATGACATCAGATAGAATGGGCATAGCAAATGATGTTACACCATGACATCATGAAGACATTAATATTTATATAGTCAAATGAAAATCTAGACTTATTTTTAATTGTGATAAATTATAGATAGATTGACTTATAAAAGAGAACCTTCTCTTTTAGAATTCTGTTTTTTTTCTAAGCAAAGAATAAGTAAAAATCCCTTAAAGAGACTCTAGTTCTTCATATTCGTAATTACAATTCAGAAAATAATGAAAACCAAAGCAATTATGTTTTAATTTTTGTTTAGCGTTTAGTGAAATTTCATCACTGAAGCAGTAAGTTATTTATTACCTGAGGGAGAGACAGGAGGCAGGACTTGCCCAGAAAGTCAAACTGGTACTCCCACCATCTCCCCTTGGATCCTGATAGAGACCTGGGAACCCATGAACTTTGGGAATAATACTATCTCTTAGGCCATCAGAACTGCTTCCAGCCAAGTGCCCATCCCTATCATTGACACTACCGGTAACAACTATTGATCAACTGTCCTCAACAGATAGATGCACATGGGTCTGCATAGTACCCTGGGTACCACTTCTTCCATGATACCATTCTTACTCCCAGTCCAGCCTTAACAGCCACCATTCTTGAGAGTAGCTACTGTGGAAAAGGGCACAGCCCTATTCACCAACTGTTAATCAATTAATACTCACATGAGAATTAAGCCAGCCCCAGTTGAAGCAACAAACGTATCTGAGAGAAGCAGCATATACCAGACAAGTCAAACCACCACCTTGAGCACAGTGTCCCTTTAGATTCTGATGGAGATAGCCCAGAATTTTGAACATAAGAGTCTTAGGCATAGCAAGGCTTCCAGCTTGGAGTCCAAGGCATCATCTTAGGAAGTAATTTTTGTAGAAATACAAGCTGGCAATTGTTCCTGCAAATGTAATAACTAAATATTTTGGAGACAAAAAAAGTTCTCGTCACTAAAGTCCTTAGCATTATCAAATGGTTAAAAATAAGAACCTGTTATGATTTTGTCATTGGAAATTACATTATAAAACCTTAAAAGGCATTACCATCTGCTCTGCTGCTGTATTGTAAGAAAAATGAGACATTTCTATCTAATTTGCAGCTGAAACCTTCCATGTGTGCTGTCTCCTCAGCTTAAATGTGAGTTCCTTGAATGTAGGGATTGTCTACTTTTCCATGCATATACTCAACACTTAACACAGTACTTATCATGTAGCCATCATCTAACAAATAACATTCATCCATTCCCTTTTAAAATACAAGGTAGTTTTATTTATAAAGAAAGATTAGTTAAAAGGGATGAAGTGTCAAAAATGCAGGGAATACTATATGAATACTCAATGAAACATTGGTGACAAATAGAGCATGTTCTCTATTCTAATTGAACATTTTTATTATTCATCAAATTCCCAAGATCTAGTTCCACATACAAACTATTGAATATTTCTATCTGTTCTACTAGTACCTTAAATTCAACATATGTACCACCCAATTCTTCGTCTTTCTCCAAACTGGTTTCTTCTCCTTACTTTAAAATTTTCTTTTAATGGTACCATCAGTATTCTGGTCAGTCTTCTAATCTCAATACCTTAGAGTTATCATGGAAATGTCATTCTTCCCTTATTCACACATCATAGTCAAATATTCTCCTTTCATAATTTCTGTTGAATCAATTCCCTCCTCTGAATTTCATTGTCCTCACACTATTTTAAGTCAGTATCTCCTGATTTGCCACCTAATTGGAATCCTACATCCTGTCTCTTAGTACCGTCCACATTTCCTTCCTGCATGTGGCCATGAGATTAATTTTCCTATAGCAGTGCTTTGATCATATCACTTTATTGCCTACTGAATAAAGCATCAACTACTGTGTCAGGTATCCATGAATCTGACTCCATATATAGCTTCTGCCCCAGCCCAACTAGACTACTCAACCTATTTCACAAACATACTCTGCCTTTTTTCCCCCTCTGTGACTTTGTTTTTCTCTATGTAGTATATGATAATATCTTCTGGTCTGGCTCCTGCAACTCCCCCTTGTACTTGCAAACTGGGTCCCCATGGGACAATAATTTCTCTCTTCAGGGATCTAGGATAACCTTGAGAAGTTGGGATCTCATTAGCTTTTATCTCATGTGTTCTCCACTGAATACCACTTAATCAGTCAAAATTAATTAACTTGGATACAGCTGGTACGAAACCAGTTTTGCCCCCAAATCTGGAACAATCTCTCCATAAATACATACAAAGTCAAGGAGAATGTGGGCTTAAGTTTAGAAAGCACATTGATAAAGATACCCACAGCACCTAGTTGAATGAAAGTCTTTTTCTTTTGCAGAGTCCTCATAAAGATATTCTCATGTCTAGATTCTTGTTGGACAACAAAGATCAGTATTTTCTTTAATTATTGTTTAGTTTGTTCTCCTTTTGTCTTTTAGCTCTTATTACAGACACTGCCATAGTAACTATTGATCTGGGGACACTACTATCAGGGCTGATTAGAAGTACAAATCTTTCAGCTTTTTAAAGTTTGCCAGGGAAATGAAGGAAAGGATCTTCTTTTAGGTTCACCACTCCCTCTCATATAAGTGCAAGGGTTCTGGCTCATCTAGGTGAATGCATTCACTGTTGTTTCATTGTTGGAATACTTTATTTCATACACGCACATGTGTACACACATCATTCACACACACACATACACGCACACACACACATAATATATGTCTAATTCTTTCAATAAAATCTAATACATTTCCTGTCTAACATCACATGCTTTCTTCCCATAGTTCTAAGCATTTCATTCATTACAGAACTGGAATGAGAAAATAATTTGTTCACTTAATTTGCATCTTTGATTGATTCAATAGAGATGCGTACAACTTGTTCATGCCTGTTTTTCACCTTTGGTTGATTATATAACTCAAAGTCAGATAAATTGTTAGGGTCAGAGCATCTTGTAAGTCATTTTAATTGAGGTTGAGGGGTGAGACACACTTATTAATATAATATGTACTTTTCCTGAGATTTCTTATTTGAATCAGTTAGAATTTGTTCACTATATGACAAACACTGAGATGGGCTCTGAGAATACAAATACAAAAATGAGATATTACCTGTCTTCAGGGAGCTTTTTTTCTAACAGAAAGATATAACATACCTAAGAAAGTATTGGCCAGAGAAAACAGTTTTCATCCAGGATACTCACAGGGATCCTGAGTGGAGCTATAGGATAATGGATTGTTATGATCATTCTAGTAGCAATGGTAATAATAATTATTATTTCCTGAGAAAAAAAGTAGAAATGGTCTGGGATAAGGAACATGTAGAGATGGTATGCATGTAGTAGCAGGGCAGATAGCAAGATGCCTATGCTAGCTAGATTCTGTTATTGGATAGTTTGATAGAATTTCAATTATAATCTGAGGCAATATAGAAATAGGAATTAGGTGAGGTTTTTCTTACCCAACAGTCAAGAAAGCTCTGTCTTAAGCAGAATCACAAAACTATGTGGCTTTAATTGAAATCATAGTTTTTCTTGAAGGCCTGAGTCAAATGAGTTGTCATTAAGACTCTTTTCATATACTGTCTTGTTTATAGTTTCATGTATGCATGTTTCATCTCATCTCCTTTACTTCAAGTATTTTAAGGACACAACATCTCTTCTCCATCTTTATGACACTTGTATTGTCTAATTCAGTGATTTGCATATGAAGACATAATTAAAATATTTGTTGAATGAATGAAGTTATAGAATACAGGAACAAAATTCAGATGTAATAATGGAGTAATTATCTGTGTTCAATAATATATTTCAAAAGTTTGTGTCATTCTCACTAGGAAGATATATATGAATGTCATTATCTTGTTTTGAATTCCTCTGGAGGTTATCTTGTCCTAATTTCATATACATGATAAATTAATTATCTTTCTATAATTTAACTGTTTAATTTAGTATGAACTCAATACATTTTCAATTAGACAAACTTACTTACTTTATCTGTGAATATGTGGAGATTTTTCTTTGACAGTTACTATGTGCCAACTTCTCAAGTGAGAAATATATTTCTTAGAAGCATGAATGCTTTTAACAAATGTCTGAAAGTCCATTTTATTTATTTATTTATTTATTTATTAGCTTGCCTTAGAAGGGGGATTTCTATAACCCAAGGCTACAGAGAAAAACACAGAGTTTACTCACATACCCTGGAAAGTCTTATAGTGGGTATACATCCTAGGATGAAGTTGGTTTGAATTCCTTTCCCCTCTCCTCCCTTCCAAAAATTTATAAAATCTGAGTCTTTGTGATCAGATTGCATATAGCCCATGGGAATAAGGAAATTAAACTCTGAGAAACTGTACCATGGAGGCTTATATAATCAATCAATCCAAATCTGATCCATAAATAGTGATATACTGAGCAGATACAATTCTCAATCAATAATCAATACAAACTAAAATGGAGCATTAATTTCAGTTTCATAAAACTCAGTATGTCCCCCCAAAAGAAATAATTATCTTTCTGCCCATACCCAGCTCTTTTCCTGACTTCTCTATTTTTACTGAGGATGATACCATTGTTCTTGCCACCCAAGATTACAACTGCTGTTCTTTTGAACTTTTATCTTGAATTAATAATTTCCTGTCATCTCCTTCCTTCAGATTCAATCAGTTAGCCAGAGTTCCTAATTCTATCTCAAATATCTCTTCCATCTACTACTTTCTCTTCATTCACAGAATCAGTACCTGAAGATTCTTATACATCCAGCCTGTATTATTATTGACTAGGATTTTCTGATTTGTTTCCTCTACAATTCATCTTTTACATAGGTGCTATTCCAATATTTCTAAAGTACAATTATGACCTTGTCACCCCCCAACACTCCCCCTCTGAGAAAAGGGTTTAATGGACATCTATTTTAAAATCATTCCCAAATTCCTATTATTCTCGTTTGACATTTATAACCTGCCTCCAGGCTATCTTTCCAAACTGATTCCATCTCCCTCTTGCCTCATGCTTCCTTCTTCTCCACTTGTCTAACCAAACTGGTCCAGTTGCTGTTTGTCACATACAACATTCCATTTTTATACCAGCTATCTCACCATGTCTAGCCCCACGCCCAACTGCTTCTTCAAATCCCTGGTCTCACTTCAAATTTAGCTCAAGTATCACTTATTTTGTGAAAATATCCTCACCCCTGAATTTTTGGTGTCCAATTCTTTATGTGTATGCGTGTATTTTTGCATTTATGCCATCTATATTTTGCACTGTCTTATTCATATATAAGTTTCTGTCCTTGGAGAGTAAGATTCTTGAAGTCAAAATTATTTTATTATTTTTGCATCATTGGTGCTTGTCACAGTGCTTTGTACATCATTTGTGACTTATAAGTGTTTGTTGAAATTAATCTGTTTTTCCCCCTTTTAATATTCAATCTCTCCAAGGAAAATATTCCCTATCCATTTCAGAGTTTCTAATGAAGGAAGGCTGTATAGCCTATAGTCTCCACAGTATAGTGGAGACAGAGCTTGCCTCTGAGGCAGAACCTGGGTTCCAAATATATCGCTGACACATCTTGTCTAGGTGATCCTGGGCAAGCCACTTATACTCTCTATGCTTAATGTAACTCTTTAAGATAATAAATTTCAGAGAACGTGAAGATTTGCTTTGGTGGAAGGAATTTCCTTATTTGAAAATTTTCAATAATAATGAAATCATAGAACTAGTCTCTATTCCTCATGATAGTATGTATGTTTTATATGTATTAGCTAATGAGAAGAATAATTATTTTTATAATAAATTATAATTTTCATATAAATTATACAAATGTAAATTACAAAGACTATGAAATGAAAATGAAATTAGAAATCTTTGAAGTATATACTTTTCCAACCAGTAGATGTCTCTGTTTTTTCATGCTAGTCCTCAAAAAAGTCAAGATTTCTTCAAGAAATGTGTATTGGATTAAAGTATTTTTTTGAAAATGGCTAATTAAACAATATACAAGGTGTTCCCATTTCCTATACAATTTCATATTCACTCAGATTTTGAATTTGGCTATGTTTTCCAGTGATGGTGAGTCCCAGGATGTGAGGGATTAATGATACCCTATTTTCATTAATTTTCCCAAAGTTTTCCTCCTTATTAGTTTAGTTTTAACTCAAAAAGAAATTTCTTTATAATATGATGGTGTCTTAATTTCTCAATACAGATGTTAGCCTGAAATATTTAAATACTGCAACTTTTAATAGTGATTTAAAATTTCTTCAATAATTCTCTGGCCCTTCCCCAAATGCTTTCTCTAACACACGGAGGATGGATTTCAATTGAAATGTCTCATCTTAATCATAGAGTTATAGATTTAGAACTGAAAGGAAGCAAAGATGTCAACCAGTTAAACCTCTTCCTTTCATAGATGAAAAGTGAGCTCCAGAAATATTTAGTGAATTGCCTACAATTCTATTGATATATCCTTTGATTCCAACAAAAGTGTTTTTTTAATCACTGAATTATGTTGTGCATTTTGGGATGCAAAAAAGGAAAAAAATCTATTATCATTTTGTTATATATTAATGAAAGGAATGATGCTTTCCCAACAGATTCGGTTGGGACTTGCTTTTTGAAAGACTATTTTAAATATTGTTTTTTTTTTTTTTTTTTTTTTTTTTTTTTTTTTTCAGTTAATCTGTCTCACTTCTTTTGTTGTTGTTGTTGCTATTTTTCCACCCTTTGATTTTCAAATAAAGAAGATAGCTAATCTTCTGAAGTCTCAGTGGACATCACTCTCACTCTAGACTTCAATTCAATTTAACAAACATTTATTATATGTCCATTGCACATTTCAAAATATTCCTGATGAAAAATGCTATCTACTTTCAGAGAGAAAACTATTGAACTCTGAGTGCAGATTGAACATACTTTGTTCACTTTAATTTTCCTTGCTATTTTTGTGAACTTCAATATAGAAATGTGTTTTGCGTGATTTCACATGTAAAATTGATATATTGTCTCTTTAAGGAGTCGAGGAGGGTCTAGAAGGAAGAAAAGAACTTGGAACTCAAAATTTTAAAATGAATGTTAAAAATTATTAATTAAATGATATCTATTGTATATAAAGTCATGTTAACTGGTTGGGGGTGGGGAGGAGAGCAAGGAGAGAGTAAATTCATATAAAACATAGTCTCAATCCCCATGGAACTCACAGTCTAGTCAGACCATATGACACATACAAAAAGAGGATATTTGATTTAGCAGATAGAATGTTGCACTCAAAATCAGAAATATCTGGGTTCAAATCCTGCCTTTGCTATAAGCAATGTGATCATCTAACCTCCATGAGCCTCAGTGTTTTTAACCTGTAAAATGGGGATTATAAAAATTACAGAATCTGCCAAACTGGATTGTTGTTTGAATGTAATAAATTAGTGTGAGCAAAGCCACTGAGAAGGTACCTGAACTATATGAGAAAGACAATTTTGAAGGTAATGTGTAGAACTCATCATGTACATAAAAACGAGAAATTGAAACAAAGATTTTTATACTTAATCCTCTTTTTGTGTTTTTTTGCATGTGTTTTAAGTTCAAAATTTAAAAAAAAAAAAAAAAGGAAAAAGGTCAATGTCCCTGAAATGCTGCAAGGAATCTACAACTTTGTTAGAATTTCTGCTCAATAAAGACCTTGTAATGCAAAATATAAAAATGAATTCTCCAAGTGAATACCTGTATAATACAGAAAATTGCTATTGATGCTATATACAGAAGAATGCTTTTTCTAAAAAACATTGAGAACAGAATAAACACATTCTGCCTAGATGGCACCTTCAGAAAATCTCCTCTATAGGAAATAACTTGAGAATTATTTTTCTTTTCATTTGGTAGTGTCTGACAATGTGTGATAAAGAGTTCGAATGGGCATCCAAATTCAGTCCTTGAAGGCCTTTTTATTACATGCTGAACCATAAAATTTATGCAAAATCAATTTTTACATTCACAAAATTTTATTTCAGTTTCTTTCCCCTTCTCCATTATTTTAATGAAAAAAATTTATATGGTAACTGGTGACCCATATCTAACAAGAGGACATTGGCTTTCAGACATTCTTAAACTACTAGCTGGAAAACTAGCAATGGTGCTGTTAGCCAACTAGCTTCATCACCTCATGCTAAAACCAGAGCTACATCAACCCTTGTACTAGGACATATTTTTTTTTGCCAATACCTGAAATGGTACCTGCAGGATATGGAACTCACAGTGTATACATTACTTTCCCCACAGCATAGCAGGTCTATGATATACTAGATATATGTTAGGAAGTTCCCCTAGAACATAGAAGGTTTTAGTAATTTACCTAGACTCAGGCACAATATAGTATCTGAAAGTGGGACTTAAACCCAGGCATTATTGCTTCCAAACCTAGCACTCTATTGTGCTAGAATGTGCTAGAATGTAATAGAAGCATACATTTAAAAAATTTTTATTTTTCTTGCGTTTTTTTTGGGGGAAGGGAGGAATGTCTATGTTTTCTTTCACAATATGACTTTTATGGAAATGTTTTGCATAGCTTCACATGTGCCTTCTTAATGGGGAGGTGGGTGGAAAGTGAGGAAGAGAAAGAATCTGGAACTCCAAGTTTTAAAAACAAATGTTTAAAAATGTCCAAATTGTAAATACTCCTAAAAAAACCCATTCAGTCTTGAATAGCCTTAGAACATTCTTTGAAAAGCTATGGAAAAAGCCAAAATCACAGGCTTAGAGATTCCTGGCTTTCCTTACAAAGGAAATGCAGTAAGCACATGAATTTCTACAAATTTCTCTACTTTCCCCACTCTCCCACTCCATTTTACTTCTTCCCCATAGTACTATATATTCGAAGATTGCATAGCCCAACATTTAGGGGTTCAGTCAAATTATTTTAAGCCCCAAAGTGGTGATCTAAAAACTTATTTAGCTTGGGAAATGAAACTGGAAGATAAATAAAGTGTCTTCCATCTCTAATAACTTATGACATATAAATTTATGGATAAAAAGACCACTTTAAGTGTTAAAATCTAAATGTAATATTTGACATGTTGGGACAAAAGTGAGTTAATGCCTTATGATTTCCCTTTTGGCATCTTTTGACTTTAGGTCAAGAAAACACAGATATGATTTTGTGTCTGTGAACATTAAATTAGTCAAATTATTTCTTTCAATACCTCTTGGCCAAATTCTCCATCTTAAATAGACGTGGAGTGTATGGAGCCTTTGAATGATGTATACACTGAAGGGCATAACTTGGCCTTTGGAGTGACTTCGCATCTGGTGCTATTCAAAAGAACATTATAGCTGGAAGAGACCTAAGTCCAACCCCCTCATTTTGTCGATGAGGAAATTGAGGCCCAGAGGTGCAAAGTGACTGGATCCATATTATATTTTCTGTGTCTATTGTCAAAAGTACAATGTTGTTTTCTTTTTAAAAGAATGATTTTTTAAAATAGCTTCTGAAGATTGCAGGTTGGGTGTTTTTATCAAGGATACTTCACGGTTAGTTAATTCTTTGTAAATAAAAGTAGCAAGGAACACATACTTATCAGCCAAGTACCTATTTTTATTTCTAAGCAAACAAACATTGATTTGCTTCTCTACTATTAATGGAAACATTCTTACAGCAAGACTGATTGTGTCCTATAAGGGGTCAAGATATGAACAAAATTCTCTTGATAATCATAAAAGCCCCCATCATGATTGTCCCACATTTGCTTCAAGGACAGGTAGAATAAGGTCATGACAGGTAGTTCTGGTGGAATGAGGATGATATTTGCTATAGAAAACTCAACATTAATTAGAAAGCAATCAAATGACAAGGCAGTCTTGGCTGTCTGGAAAGATATATTTTAAAAAGTCAAAACATTGTGAGTCACTCTCTTACAATGCAATTCTCTATCTTGGCTCCACCTCGTTGATTTCAGCTTCTGCTCCAAGACAGGAAATGATTTTCCCCTAAAATGAAATAGCTTGTTTGAAATATGTTGCTTTAATGCTCTTTAAAATATCCTTTGACTTATTGAGCATTTTGATTATAAAAAGCTATTTTAAGTAAATTTTTTTTCCAGATGATGAAGTATTTTATTGTGTTTGACTTAATCTAAATGCTAGACTAATTATAAGGTTCCAAATATTCCCTATTTATTTGGACTTTATATAGCAAAAAAAAGATGAAATATTTTACATGGCTAAACTCCCCTCTCCCTCTCCTCCCCTCAAGAGTCTCAAGATTAAAAACAAAAGAAAAACAAAACAACCCAAAAGCTTAAGGAATTAAGGTAGACTTTTTGAATGTTCTTTAGTAGAAAACAAAGAGTAAGAGGCACATTTCCTGGCTTTTGTTGTTAATTATATTGATTCCACAACAACCACAACCACAAAAACAATATGTGTTTATGAGAGAAAGAAACACAGAGAGAAAGAAAGGAAAGAGAAGGGAAGGTATCCCCAGACAAAAATCAGTGCTGCTCAGAGCTTTCACAAAGAGTGGAAGTACCTTCTCCCAGGTGAATGATGTAGCCCCATTATGGGATTGCCTGATATCAGGAGAAGAGTTTGTCTAGGAATCGTTGACTATTTCAGAATCATTCTTGATAGCTAAGGATTCTATATTAATATGTTGTAACATGTACTGCTGATGTCGTGCAGCTCTTAGGAAGGATGTAGCAATAACCCCAAGGCCACTTGGCCTTGGGAGTGATGGAGTTAGAAATGTTATATTTCTTCCCTTAGGCTATCTTGACCCAGTTTGTATGACCAGGATGCTGAGCCCACAAATATTGCTGGCTGTCAGATAACAGCCTGTTGGTCAGAGATAATGGTATTTCTGAAACTAATGAGCAACAGTAATGAGGTACTTAAAGTTAGTGCTAGTGAAGAAAAAAATTGGATGACTGTCATTTAACCTAGGGATGTTTCAGGCCTAACAACACACCTCCAGAAGATTCCCCACCTTCTCCCACCTTGAACTCTGCACAGAAAACTGTAAATATGGCACCTGTGCACAGTCAGAACCAGACCATTCCTCAAACTTCACCTCGAAGTCATAAAATTAGCATATCAATGACACAAAGCACCTGGTCTCTCTAACTTTTCCCCTATAAATTTACCTTCCTGTTTCTGGTTCTTTGTAATTTCTTTGGAATTTAGCCTGCTCAAACTGACATTACAATTATAATAAACTTTAGCCCTTGACTTGGAAACGGGCCTGAGCCTCCAACTTCTTTTGAAACACTTTGTGACACTGGTCTGGAACCCCAAATATTTGGGGTTCCCACAAACTCCAACACTGCTTTTTGGTGGGAATTGGATATCTCCAAGATTTCTGGACTTAGGTAATCAGGTCCTAGAGTGCAATGAATCTTTGATTACATAGACATTATTCATGATATAATCTTCTCAGGACCTTTGAGGAATTTCAGTATCTATTTTTACATGTTTCTTGTTATTTCCCCAAATAGAATGTAAGCTCATTGAATGCAGGGACTAATTTAAAAAACATTTATATTTATGGAATAAAATAAGCATTTTCATAATAGAGTATAATAATGATAATATGACTGCACATGAAACTGCAAATCTATTATGTACAACTTGCCATTCCTTTTGAATATATAATAAAATTGTCATGTAAATTTATTTTTTCCCTTTTTTCTTCCCTCCCTTCCCCATCTCAGAGATGGCTATTATTAGACACAAATGTGTATGTGTATATATGTATATAATATATGTATTCTATATGTTGCTCAGAGAATATATGTAAAATAATTCTATTCATTCTTCTATTTATGTTTTTTCCTTTGGATACTGATAGCATCTTCCTTTATATGCTTTTTTTGTAGTTAATTTAGATATTTATAATAGTTGTCTCGCTCATCTAATAGAGACCTGCAAGGTAGAGCATTAAATTCCTCTCATTCTTTAAAGGAAGATGCAAAACTTTTCTGATATCTCTCCACTTTTCATCAGTGACTCTGCTTATTTTCAATCCATAGAACATTGTGACCCCACAATGTTACTCCCTTGTGGATCGCTGTCCCATTTTCAGCTTATTTTTGTATTAGATTCCCCTATTAGATAGTAAATTTCTTGAGAACAGAGACCTTTAAACTTATTTGTATCCCCAATGCTTACCATAATGCTTGGAATATAGTAAGTGCTTAATAAATGTTTACTGAATTGAATAAAATTTGAAGGAACAAAACATCAAGAATCCCAGAAGATACAAGAAATAAAAGTAAAAAGGAAAATCAGATACAACTACCAGATTTCAAACTATATTATAAAGCAATAATCCTCCAAACTACTTGTTATTTGCTAAAAATAGAGAAATTGATCAGTGGACTAGTTGGCAATAAAACATATAGAAGCAAATGATCACTGAAGTGTGGTGTTCAATAAACCTGAGACCTCAGCTACTTAGGTTAAGATTTATTTTTGATAAAAACTGATGGAAAACAGTAAATATGTGGCAGAAATTAGGTATAAATCAATATCTCACACTATATATTAAACTTCAAATGGATACATAAAAGACAAAAATGAAGACTATAAAAAGAAATTATCATTTGAATCTATAGATATGGAAAGAATTTATAATCACATAAAACATAGATCAGAGAAGATAAAGATAATGACTTTGATTTATAGATGTTTTAAAAGTTGGCAGAAGCAAACAAATGTAGTTAAAATAGAAGGAAAATAGATAGCCAGGAAAAATCTTTGTAAAGTTCTCTGATAAAGGTTTCATGTCCAAGACATAAAAGAAACTGATCCAAAGAGATAAGGATAAGAGTCATTCCCTAAGAGATAAACATTCTAAGGATATAAATAGGCAGTTTTCAATAGAATAGAACTATCAAGAACTATCTTAACATGTTTTCAATAAATCAGCAAGTAGGAAAATAAGCAACTATAAGATTCTTCCTCATCTCCACAGAATTTTCAGAGTTAAAAAAAGGAAAATATCAAATGTTGGAAGAGTTGTGAGAAAACAGGTACAATGATGCAGTTATTATTAGAATTATGAATTGGTCCAACAATTCTAAAAAGCTATTTGGAAATATGCCCCCAAAGTTACTTAATCCACTGATACTACCACTGTTTCTACAGCTCAAGGATAACAAAGAAAGAAGGAAAAAAAAAAAAAAAAACTATATGTACAGAAAGTATTGACTATCATCCATTTTGATAGAAGCAAATAATCGAAAACTAAAGAGATACCCACAGTTTGGGAGATAATTAAACTATGGCATATGATTTTTGCTATAAGAATTAACAAAAAAGGAAGTTTTCTTAAGAAAAAGCCCTGGAAGAGTTGTATGAACTGATGCCAAGTAAATTTCTATAATAAAAACAACATCGTAATCAATTGAAACAAGCAACTGAAAGACCGAAGAACTCTAATGAACTTAAGAAACAGCCATGACTCCAGAAGATTAATAACTAAACATGTCATACACTTCTTGACAAAAAGAGGTCATGGACTAAAGAAAGAATGAGACATACAATTACTGACACAGCCAATGTGGGAATTTGTTTTGAGTATGCATATATGTTGCAAGGATATTCCCATTTCCCCCGATTGAGAGAAGGGGGCAGAATAGAGTTGCCAAAAAACAAAAACAAAAACAAAAACAAAAACAAAAAAAACCCAGAAAAGAAAAAGAAAACAAAAGGAAAAAGAGCATCATTTATGTAAATTTTTTAAATATAGGGAACAGAATAGAAGGAAGGCCAAAAAGAAATATGTATAAGCAGAGTCACTTTGAAAAGTATACTTTGAGTTGGTACATACTTAAAAAGAAAAATAAGAGATCTATAATGTGATGTTCAATTTTCTTTTCCTGTCCTACTATGGATTGCCCATTTAATTTGTGTTTGTTATGTTCAGAATAAAAATAAAAAACAAGAACAACTTGGTTCCTAGATTGTCTACAGTTTTGGATTACTACTCATGTTTTAAGACCATTTGTTAGGTATATTGTAGAGGGATTCTTGTTTAAGTACAAGTTGAACCAATTGGTTTCTTAGGTTCCTTATCAATTCTGAGGTTCCATGATTAAAATTTGCTTATTTATAGGTAATATTTTTATGGTATTGTTTCCAAACTGTAATAATTACATTCCAAACATCTTCCTTAATACAATGAATTCTTAATTTAATAAGTATAAAATAAGGGTAAATAAGGTCTAGGTATGTCAAGATTGAGTCAATCAATCAAAGGCAAAAACTCAGTGTAAACAATTAATCAAAGAAGGAGTAAAGTGCTTTTGAGCCATTGTATGAAAGTAAATGTCACCTAGGAAATATCTTGTGGTTGTTCAAGGAGAGTCATTCATTCTTATTTGGAGTTTGATTCAAAACAGCAAACCAACTCAATTCTATATTTTCTAACAGCAGAACAGCCAACTGGTGGGCCAATTCAAGATAACCATGTGAGAAGGAATCACTAAGGGCTGAAAATGGGAAGAGACAATGTTCTCTTTGTGAACTTCAAGAAGCCAAAAGATTTAAACATCCCTTATCTCTAGCCATGCAGGAATAGCATCTGTATAGACCAAGGATAAAGTTTATGTAATGAGGAAACCCAGTTTCCAGAACTCTGCAAAGACCCCAATAGTTATAGATTTAAGGACTTCCAACAACTTTAGTAGCATGTGTTTTCTGTGCTTGAGTCTATTATTCTATTACGTTCATGTGAGAATATGCTAGTTTATGGTGTAGATGGTGGCTATGGTGGAAGTGGAGTCACCAAATGCTCTTGCTATGCCACTTCAGTCAATACCTTTCTTTTTTTTTTTTTCTTTTTAAAGTTAATTGTCTGGTTTTCTTGTAATCAATGGGAGCACACAGGTGGAGAAGGATAATGATGTATTTTTAAAGCTCACACTAGAATCTTGAGGGGAGGAGTATCAACTTCTCTCTGGTTACCAGTTTGCCAACATATGTGGGAGTTGGGAAGTGAGCCCAGATCTACAAAGAAGTCATAGATTTAAATCTAGAAAGTATATGAGAGATCATATTTACATCATTTTTCATTACCCCTTCATTTTACATATTTTACATATGAGATTTAGAGAGGTAAATAATTTCTAAGATAAAAAATGTTTTCATTGTTTTAAACCTAGATGTTGTTAGTCCTTTATCTTTTATTTATTTATTTTTTCTAGTACATTTATTTATTTTAATATACATACTTTATGAATCATGTTGGGAGAGAAAAATCAGAACAAAAGGGAAAAAAAGATAAAAAAAACAGAAAAAAGAAGTGAACACAGCATGTGTTGATTTACATTCACTCTCCTTAGTTCTTTTTCTGGATGCAGATGGCATTTTCTGTCCAAAGTTTATTGGGATTGGTTTGAATCACTGAACTGAGAAGAACCAAGCCTTTCATAGTTGATCATCACACAATCTTGCTGTTACTGTGTACAGTGTATTCCTGGTTCTGCTTATTTCACTCAGCATCAATTCATGTAAATCTTTCCAGGCCTTTCTAAAGTCAGGTTGTTCATTATTTTTTTATAGAACAATACTATTCCATTATCTTTGTATACCACATCTTGTTCAGTCATTCCCTAAATGATGGGCATTTACTTCTTTTCCAATTCTTTGCTACCACAAAAAGAGCTGCTACAAGCATTTTTGTGCATGTGGGCTCTTTTCCTTTCTTTATGATTTCTTTGGTATTCAAAAGTCCAGTAATGGTACTGCTAGGTCAAAGGGTATGCCCTTTAGACATAGTTCAAAATTACTCTCCAGAATGCTTGGATCATTTCACAACTCTACCAACAATGCATTAGTGTTCCAGTTTTCCCACATCCCTTCCAACATTTTCATTATTTTTTCTTGTCATCTTAGCTAATCTGAGAGGTATGAGGTGGTTCCTCAGAGTTATTTTAGTTTATTTATTTACTAATCAGTAGTGATTTAGAGCATTTTCATATAACTATAGATGGCTTTAATTTCATTATCTGAAAATTGACCTTTTGACCATTTATCAATTGGGTAATGAGTTATAATCTTATAAATTTGACACAGTTCTTTATATATTTTAGAAATGAGACCTTTATCAGAAACACTGACTTTGTACTTTCCTTTTAATTTTGTTTTTGTTGATTTTGTTTGTGAAAACCTTTTTAATTTAATTTAATGTAAGCAAAGTTGTCCATTTTGCCTTTCATAATGTTTTCTAGTACTTCTTTGGTCATAAATTCCTCCCTTCTCTAAAGATCTGATAGGTTGTCCATCATTTTTAAAGAGGACCAATAACACTATGACTTGTTTGTGAATTGGATTTAAAGGAGACTGAGTTGCACAAAGTTGTCAGCCTCATTTTCTCCTCCTGAGTCATTGAAATTCAATGGCAATACTAATGATGACTTGGGATGCTGTGGATGACCTTCTGTTTTTGATGTCTGACCAGTACTCCATTCTGACTGTATCAGCCACCTTCACAGTCATTGGAACAAGTCATTTTCATCTGCTTATTCTGCAAGTGAAAGTCTTCATATACTTGGAGTAGCACCCCCGAAGCTCATTGACAAGGTTGAGGACTGTCAGTTACCTACCTCCTTTAGTCTGTCTTCCAAGATGGTTTTTATTGGAATGTGGCTGTTACACATACTACAGTTTGTTGGAGTCACAGGTGAGAGTAGATTAAATCAGGTGGACAACAAATGGAAATAAGAAGACTTGAAAAGAACTTAAGCCCTCTCACACCAGAGGTGCTAATTCTCCTAAATCCACCATGTACCCCCTAAACCTAGGGATTATTAATTTAAATAATAATTATATACCCTCTGACCATAAAGAGTTTATGTATTTATACACATGTAAAATCACTTTTAAAAAGCATGAAATTAGAAAAAATGGGACTAGAGTTAGATAATTAAAAATAAGACTAGTTCTTGACTCACTGTAGTTAGAAAGTTCATGAACTATTTCCCAAACTTAATAATTCTCTGCTTCAGCCTTCTTTCACCAAATCTTTCATCAGAACTTATTACAGACAAATAATTCAATTGGTTTAATATTCTCTGAGCCAATAACTTTATCCCATTTCTTCCTTTATTTATCTGAGTGCTAATTAGCAGTGAAATGCCTCCAAAATTCTTCAAAAATTAAGAAAAAGATAATCAACAAATGTATTTTTGGGAGAATTGACTGTCTATAATGTCTGCAATACAAAACACTTTCTACATAAATAAAGCCTTCTTTCATGATTATCCATCTGAGCAACACCATACCTTGCAACACATTAATGACAAATCAAAGTATTTTGTAGTGTATAAAACTTCTTTAACTAAGTTGTTTATATAAAAATAGAAAATGTGTAAAGGAAAAAAATGGGTAGTATAAAAATTAGAATTAGGAAAAGGAAATATTTCAAATAACTTAGCACTTCTTATTTATTATATTAGAAAAATAACTTTGAAGCTACATTTTTTTTGTTTAAACTTTCCTTACTGCACATTCTTTCTTGTATTTTAACCTTTACTAAGCTCTGTTTTGCTTTCCTTCTACACTGGGGATTATTAATCTTTCTATGTGTATCATGGACCTCTTTTGACATCTGATGAAGTCTATGGACTTTTCTCAGAATAATGTTTTTCAATGCATAAGCTAACATACTTGAGACTATTAAAAAAAAATTGCCCAGATGTAGCATCTGTAACTCAAAATACAATAAGTCTAAAATTCAATACAGTATGTTCTTTCCCAAATCTTCCACTTCTTCCAACTTCACTATTTTTGTTGATGGCACCATCATAGTCACTGAGTTCAAAATTTCAAGAGTCAGAAGATCATTGATTCAGAGACAACAAGGAACAAGTAGAGACCTTAGAAATCATCTTGTTTAAGCACTTCATTCTAAAGATGAAGAAGCTGAAGGCTTGGGAGTGAAGTGACTTGCCCAAGTTCTCTAAGAAACATCAGTGGCAGGACCTGAATCCAAGTCCTCTATTTTAGAACTTGTGCTTGTTTGATTTATCTGATGCTTTCTTGCCTCCTATTTCCTTCCAATGATCAATTGTTCAGTTTTGTCAATACTGTTCCATAATACTTTTTAATTCTGTTCCCTATTCTTCATGTGGTAGAGTCCATCACTGGCTGTGTGGTATCTTCTTAATAATAGTAGTAAATGGTATTAATATAGTAGTTTGAGATTCACAAAGTTCTTTACAAATCTATTTCATCCTCACAAATCTTGGAAAGATGATGATTTTATTATTATGCTTTTTTAAAAAATAGATGAGGAAATTGAAGTAAACAGAAATTAAATGATTTGCTCAAGGTCATACAACTAAGCATCTCTGGCTAGATTTGAACAGAGACCTTTCTGAATCAAAGTCCAGTGCCCTATCCATTGCACCATCCAATTATCCTTCTTCTAATAGATCTCCTTATCCCTATTCTTACTTCTCTTTGACTAGCCATTTATACAACTACTGAATAAATTTGATCACATCAGTCAAATACCCTCGGTAACTTTTTATTATTAAAACAAAATAAAAATTCAGCCTGGAATTTAAGTTTTTTTAGAATTTGATTCCAATCAACTTTTTTCTTTCTTTCTTTTTTTTATTTCATATCAATTTCCTTTATGTACATTCTGCTTTTGCACAGCTTGCTATTTTATTTTTATTTTCCTATGGATCAAAGCCCACACTTGGAATATAGTCAATACACATCTCCAGTTATTGATAGCTTACCTGTCATAAAACCTTGTTGAATTACCCTAACTGAACATATCCTCTCCTTCTTCAAATTTTGTCTGGCTCTCTACTCATCTTTTACCCCAATACTATTCGATAGTAGCTTGGACTACACTTGTTTATGTGTCATCCCTTCCATTTCCATTAGATTTTAAGCTACTTGATGGCAGGGGCTATATAATTTTTCATTTTGTATCTCAGCACCAAACATAATGCCTTGCATTCAGAAAATATCTCTCTAATTAAAATGAATTATGGTATTTATGTATGTCTTATGTACTCAATTTCATCATGAACTCTGTAGAGACAAAGACTGTTTCTTATGTATCTTTGCATTTTCTTTTCTCCTTTTCATCCTCTCTTCTCTCTGTGCAATGGTGTGTATATAACCAATGCAATATATCTAGAACTTATATTATATGACATTTATTATATTAATTTATATGTATTATATATAATTTTATATCATACTATAATTATATATGACATATATCATAATACATAATAGGATGTATAATAATATACATAATGAATATCTAGGAGTTGCATGTATTAAAATTCTCACTATTTGAATTTATGATTATGTAAATAAGGTCATTGATTCCATTCAATAGAAGCATGCAGTGAGAATTGTAATAGTTACCACACCAGGGAAAAATCTTTGTTTTTACTAATCTGGACCTACCTGTAATTGGCATGTATGTGGTATTTATTTATTCATAGCAATACAGCTGCTTACATGCTTCTTTCATTTTATTTTCAAAATAATGTACAGTGAAACCCTTCTTAACAATTCTGTACAGTTTTAAGGTAGAATGAGGTGGTTCACTTTAAGGTGATACTGTCCATATAATTCTTGCTCAGGTGTGCATTATACTAGATACTTTCTGAAGTCATTGCCAATTCTTATATTTTCTGATTGTGAGACCCTCCCTAGGCCATATAGCTAACAGGGATGGTTCTGAGTTCTCAGATCCATATAAACATCAAAAGATCAATTGACGACTTAGAGGTCTGTGAGTTCAACTATCTGACTTAACAGATGAGGAAAACAGAAACTCTGGGGGGTCATGTGACTTACCTCCAATGGTAAATAGTGACTCAAACCCAGATTTTGAGAATAAATCCAGTATTTATTCCTATAAAATTAAATAGAGGTTTAAGGGAGCCATTTGTCTCAATATTCTGGGTGTTTCCAGTAGAAATGTTATTCATCTGAATTGTCTAGAGAATGCATTACCTTCTTACTCCAATTTTTATTTTTTGCATTTTTATGTTCCTTTCCTAGCTATCAAATACTAAAGAGGCTATAAAATGGGAATTTGGCATAAGTGGACATCGTCATTGCAGGAAAAAAAAAAGATTTTTTAAAATTTATAGACAACACTGATAATGTTGGTTCCCTAATGTGAATTATATCCTTTCTGATGGTTTTAACTTCCAGCAACATCTTTTCAGTTCTACAAGAACCCTCAATTAAGAAATCATATAAACACTCTATTACTTTTGAAAAATAGGCTATAAAGGGAAAGGGGCATTTTAAATCTTGTAAAGATAACACCTAAACATATCCAGATTGTTGGAGTTAGATTAGATAATGTATGTAAAGTGCTTTGTAAATCATAAAGCACTATAAAATGCCAGCTATCATCAGCAACAGCATCATTATTAGAGCAAAAGTATTGGGTGTTCATTAAATGACAGAGTATGAGGATATATGTTATGTTATTGTTATTTGTTCTTCATTTTTGAAAAGGACCAATGGCATCATGGGACAAGGTCTTACCTTATGCATGAATTGGATTTAACTGAAGCTGAGTTGAACAAAGTCATTAACCTCACTCTCTCTTTCAGAGTTATTGAGTCTGTTGGCAGGACAAAAGTAAAAATGATTGGTGATGGCCTGGGATGTAACGGGTGATCTGGGTGTCCTTGATGTTTCCACAGGGCCTGATTCAGATGCCTTCATGTCACTGGATCAAATTGTTTTTATTCACCCATTTAGCCAGGGCAAATATCTCCCAAATCACCAATGGGTTGTGGCCCATTGGTTATCCTTAACCTGGTTTAGCACAACTCCTAAGACCTCTATTTCTGTCTATATGTCTATCTCTGTCTCTCACCTTAGATCACATTTTGTTTATATTTCATCTTTCCCACCCCATTAAGCTATTTGAGGGTAGGGGCTATATAATTTTTCACTTTGTAACCTCAGCATCAAATATAATGTCTTGCACATAGAATGTTTTCCTAATTGAAATGAATTATAATTATTTATGTATGTCTTGTGTACTCAATTTCATTAAAAACTCTATGAAGACAAGGACTGCTTTTTACATATCTTTGTACTCTCTCTCTTTTCCCTCCTCTCCTTTTTATACCCTTCTCCCTCTGTTCCACCATAGTGGCTTGTATATAATGAATGGAATATATGTAGGACTATTATATATATACATATATATATATATATGTATATATATAATATATTCACAGAGAGAGAATCTATCATCTCTTTATAAACATCTCTATCTATATATCTGTAGACATGCCTCTCTCTAAATAAGTATTTATTAACACATATACATACAATGTTTCCCCAGAGTCTTAGTGTGGTTTTCAGCTATTAAGTTGAGGCACATAAAGGGATTTACTATATGTAGAGCTGGTCCCTCAGTTAGTAAAATCTGGATTCAAGTTTTGCTTCTAACATATACTGACTATGGGATTGTGGGCAAGTTATTTGATCTCTCAATGCCCTGGCAACTCTTTAAGAGTAAGTTGAGAGAAGCTGGCCTGTTTTGGAAGAGGCAGTTCTTTTTTTAGGAGCTTATATTTGATCCTAGAAGTAACAGGAAAGCAATTGAATTTATCAAATAGGAGAGTAACATAATTAGTCTTGTATTTTGTCACTTTTTTTCTTTTCTTTCTTTTTTTTTTAGTGATACAATTGGGGTTGTGATTTGCCCAGGATCACAATGGTAAGTGTTAAGTGTCAGAGTCAAGATTTGAACTCAGTTCCTCCTGACTCCATAGCCATGCTCTGTCCACTGCACTATCTAGCTGCCCCTATACTTACTTTGGAAAAAGAATTTTGGGAACTATTTAAAGGATCAATTAGATAAGAGAGAGAACCGAAGTAGGGAGAATAATTAGTGGGCTCTTGCAGTAGTTTAAATGACAAATGATAATGGTCTGAACTGGAGTGATGGCCAACTGAATAAGAAGGAGATCAATGAGAAAGAGACTTCAGTGTTCAAAACAGGATTTTGCAAAGGCCTGGATGTGAAAGAGAATGAGGAGTCAGGGACTGTGAATCTGAGGAACTAAAAGGATAGTTGTTCCCAAAGAAAGAAAGGGTATTGGGTTTGAAGAAAAGATGAGTTCAATTTTGCTTATGTTGAGTTTGGCTACAGAATATATAGTTTGAAATATGAAATAAGCAGTTGGAGACATGAGATTGGAGTGCAGAAAAGAACTGGATTCATTTATTTGAATCTTCTGCATATATATGATATTCAAACCTATGGAAGCTGATGAGATCACCAACTGAGAGTTAGAGAGAAAATGGAAAACAGTTGAGATGAGATCCTTGGGATACCCCTATGGTTAGAGGTCATGATATAAAATATAAACCAACAAAGGATACTAAGGAGGAATGGTCAGACCTTAAGAGTATTTCCTGTACCAAGTTTTTCTCTTCATGAAATATAAAGTAAACTAGAAATTTTTATCAAAGTTTGTATTACATTCTATCATGACTTCTTGTCAAGATCAGGAATGGTTGCATAGACTTCACTTCAGATTGAAAAATCAAAGTTTAATGATAATGTTCTATTGAAAGTCTTGTTGTTCTCATTCTCTCTCCCTCCCTCTTTCCCCTTCTTTCTCTTCCTCCCTACTTTCCCCCCCCCTTTCTCTAGTCTCTCCCTCCTCCCTAGTCTCTCCCTCCTCCTCCCTCTTCTCCTTCTCTTCCCTCTACCTAGATCTCTTCCTTTCCCTCTCTCCCCTGCTTCTCTTTACTCTTTCCCTTTCTCCCATACTCACTCTTTTTCCTGTTCTCCCTCTTTCCATCTCACCTTTACTCCCTTTCTCCCCCATCCCCTTCTCTTGCTCTCTCCCTGTAAGAATACAAACAACCATAGGGCTAACTGCTCTATGAAACAGAATTTATATTAAGAACAAAATTTATCTCCAAATTATCTTGGACATTTCTTAGCTGGCAGATTTAAATTCTTCTTTGCTATCAGTCAGGGGCTCTATAGATAAGTATATCACTAGAAGTATTAAAGGATAAATCCATAAAATGTATCTGAATTTTTGTATCACTGATACAAACTGCAAGAGACTGAAATAGAAACATTTGCAATAATGACACGTGTTTAATATTTGGGCACTGACATATAAAAAGATTCATACAAGCCTGTGTCACAATAATTATAAAATAATTTTTACAAATAACTCAACTACACATTAAAAAAACATTTACTAAACATATACTTTGTAAAATGATAATACAGCAAGCATGACTATGAAGATCCTCAAATAAATTTGATATAAATACCAATCCAAATACCAAAAGTAAGGAACAAATAGAATATTTAGCAAATTCAAATGTATAATATGACTATATATTTGCATCTATATTGTTGTTAACATATTCTATTTTCCTTGTACTGACTTATTTACATATGGTATTCTCTCTAGTCAGATTCTTGAGGACAAGAATTGCTTTATTTTTGTGCTTAGCATAATTCATGGAATATCAGGGCTTAATAAATATTTCTGGAATTGAATTGAATGTGTGTCAGCATGAAGATATAATTGCTAAACTGAGTAATATCAAAAACATATACAAACATTTAAGAAAGAAGAGAAACAATAAAGGAATCTCACTTTAGGCTAGGTTAATCAGAAAGAGTATCAAAGGATGGCTAGAGAATTTAGATCTATGGTATATGAGGAATGAAGATGTTTAACTCAGAGAAGAAAAGACATTTGGAAGACTGATAGTAGTGTCTGAATATTTTAAACATTTCCTTTTTTGTGTCTGCTGTTTTTCTGCCTTTCTTATAGCCTCAGTACTTAAAATAGTGTCTGGAACATGGTAAGAAATTAACAAATGTTTCTTCTTTTTGTGTGTGAGGCAATTGGGGTTAAGTGACTTACCTAGGATCACACAGCTAGGAAATAGTATGAGGCTGAATTTGAACTCATATCCTCCTCACTCCAAGGCTGCTATTCTACCTACTGCACCATCTAGCTGCCCCAATAAATGCCTCTTGAATGACTGATTCATGTGGAAGATGATTTCAATTTGTTTTGTCTCATGGCAGAATGTTGAAGAGCAATAGGATAGAGCAAGTGTTGACAGCTTCAGAAACACAGATTTCAGTTTAAGGAACAACTTCTTAATCAAAGCTATCAAAAAGTGAAAGTGTTATTTCTGGAGGAACTGAATTCACACTATATTTTAAGAAGAGGCTAGGTGACTATTTGCTAGAGACCCTATGGGGAGGACTCTTAGTTGGATGTGGGTTCCAACAGATAGTCTTAGGTGCCTTACAACTACCTATTATTTTCTATGATTCTACAAATGACTGAAAAGGGAGACTGGCTAGTCATGGTTCAAGAAAGGCATTATAGTTAGCCAGGTTCTATAATGGAAGCCATGAGGTATTCAAAGAACCTAAGCGAAGGCCTCTGTTATGTTGAACCTTTAATGGAGAATTTATGACAAGAATTGACCAAGAATCATCCAAGTGAGAAATCCTTTAAGGGTCATGATCAGTACCAATACTAGAGAAAAAATGGATGCATCTATGTATCTTACTGTGATATTTGTCCCATGCTTTCTTCTAGTCTCCATTAAAATATTTTTACACATTTTGTGTTTTTCTATATGTCGTTGTATGCTTCATATACATTATTTTTGTGGTGATATTCCACAAGAGAGATTTGAGAATTAAAAATATTCTTAACTATTTGTTTTCCATGTGAATTTTAAAATCCTTCTAAAAATAAATTCCAAAATATCTCACTGTGATTTTAATCCATATTACATGGAATAATTTATACATTATAATTTAGAAAAATTTAGAAATTCACGTGAGAAGTATTGACACACTTACCCTTAAAATATTGGCTCAATGAGCCCCTTGCATTAACTATCTTTCTGCCTTGCATATGGCTGGTGTTTAGTAAATCCATGGGCAAAATATCCTAATACATGAAAATCCATGATTGAGTCAGCTATCATACAGTTTTGCATAGTTTGTACTTTTCCCTACTACTAAAAAAAATTCACTATGACTATTTTTGTATACATCAGTATTTTTCCCTCTAATAAACTTCTTTACCCTTTAATAGTCTCCACAGAGAGAAAGCATGAGTGAATGGAGTGCTGGGCCTGAAATGAGGAAAGCCAGGTTGAAATCTTTTTTGACACCGGCTGTGTGAACATGGGCAAATCATTTTACATCTCTGTACCTCGGACAATACCCTAGTAGTTATCCACATAGTTTTTTCTTGGGATGAATCTGTGTTCATTAAAGGATTTCCCTGCAATGCCAAAATCTCAGCTTGGTCAAATATTCTTACAACAACCTACTTAGTGTACTAGTTTTATACCAGGTTTATTGGTTGAATAAAAATTTAGTTTTTAACATTTATAGTATATTGCCAAATTGCTTTTGAAAAAGACTGAAACAACTGATATCTTCACCAGTAGTAAATTATTGTGCCTATTTCCTACAGTTCTGACAATTCATTTGAATAAGCAATGCCAACCACTGCTAGTTCTCTTGGTTGGCACTGAAAATATAAATTCTAAAACTGAAATTCTCTCTGCCCTCAAGGATCATGAATTCCATTGGCCTTTGATTTTTTTTTTATCATTTCAAACATTTTGTCAACTTGATGAATATAATATAGTATCTCAAAATTATTTTATTTTGCATTTCTTTGTTCATTAGGTTCAAATGAATTCTTTCAAGAACTCCTTATATTTATATAAGAAAACAATTATAATTCTTGTAAATTTGAATCAGTTCATTATTAATCCTGGATTATATATTCTTATATGAAATACAAACTGCATTTCTCACTAATTTGCTTAGTTTTACATAGAATAAAACATTAATTTTTTGTCTAAAACATCTTAAATTTATGCTATTAAAAGAACCATCTTTCTTCAATAATCTCTCATATGTTCAATATGTGATTTTTTTCTCCCAACCTATGGAAAGATAATCTTTTTTTTCCAGTCCCTAATGTTTAAAAAGTTTATATATCCGAGTCAACTAAGATTCATTATAAGTATGTAATTTGAGCTGATGGTATAAATGCATTTCTGGGATGTGGTTCTGTAGTGCAGTGCTGCAGTTCAATTTATCCAACAATATTTTTGAATAATGATTCCTTTCCTCAATATTTTATTATCTTAAATTAATAAAATGTGACCTTACACATACTTACAGTACACATGTGTATTTCATAAACATAGTATTTTCTAAGCTATTACATTGTCTCTTCTGTATATTTCTAGCAGACTATTTTTTAACAATGACTCACTTCATAGTATATTTAAAGATCTGACAGGCAAATCCAGATTCATCAGGTTTTTTAGTTTTAATTTTTTGACCTGTTTATTTTCCATCTGATTTTATAAAATCTTTAAAAAACCTAATTCTAAGAACTAGCCCTTTGGTATTTTAATTGGTACTGCATTGAATCTATCTATTGATTTCAGAAATTAATTTACCTTTAACATATTGATTCAACAAACCACATATATGTGATATTACTCTGTCTTGTGCATGGTGGAAATTTAGGAAATCCATATGAATGCACTATAACCTATGACAATAAAGCTTTCCCTATGGCTGAGTGCTGAAATGTTGGGAGGATCTTAGAGTTTTAACCTGGGGAAAGGATTGTGCTTCAGAATACTTTGGTAAAGTACATACTTTGATTATAGAAAATGATCCCATGAAAATAAATAATTTTTAGAACTGTACTCCAGATGATCCTCTATCTTTAGCAATCCAAAATGACAACTGTAGATGGTTACAAAGTTAAATTCCAGTCTCTAGCTTTAAAAATTTTAATAAAAATATAAAAACCCATCAAATTAAAACAAGATAATACCTCAACAATCCAGACAGAACAAATCACAGATACACATACTTTCCTCTAATTGAGCAGCAAATAAATTCAGTGGAATGGAAACAGAGACATGAAATGTACAAAGGAACATTTTAAACTTAATAATGAGTAATAAATAAATGCTTTACAATTATTATCTCATTTGATCCTAACAACAACCCTGGAAGGTTGACACTATTAATTTTCCCATCTCATCGATGAGAAAACTATGGTAAACACAGGTTTAAGTGATTTGCTTAACATCATACAGCTAGTAAGTTTCTGAGGGTGTATTTGAATTCAAGTTTTCCTGATTTCAGGTCTAGTTATCTAATATGCCACTTATCTACAATAGAAATCTCACCAATTTAATGTTGCAGAAATGTCTTACTGTTTAATAAAATATAGCAAAGAGGATATGTATAATAGTAAATAATATTTATTTAAAAATGAAAATTCATCCAGGTATTGAAGTGGTGATCCATTGTGACTTATGGCAATGAAATTATTTAATAGAGTAATTTGTTATCGATAAATCCAACTTAAAAGCAAGTTGAATTTTCATTTAGGCAGCAAATGCAGACTGAGTAAACTCACCTGGTTTTTTGCTCAGCTAGCATAAAACCTTTTAGCTTTATCTATTCTTCAAATGCAATCACATACAGTCATTAGACTGAGTTCAAACCCTGAAATATTTTTTCAGTGCAGCAGTCCATAACAAATATTACTGTCAGCTGGCCTTGAAAAGCTTGGAGTGACAGAGCTGGGATGTTATTGCTATGGTTTCTTTAAATAAATCCATTGCTCTTAATGATGATTTCACATAGTTGCCTGAACAGTCATTTAATTAAATTTGCAATGCTACACATTGAGGGCTCTAAAATGTTGGGAAAATATGCCTTTCTAGCAGCTTTCACAGGGAATTTAGAAAAGAAAAGCAATTAAGGGATGTGAAAAGTAAAACTAGTCAGCCTACAGAAGAACAAGCAGAGGGACAAGCAGGGTTTAGTGTAAAATTCATTGGGTTTGGAATCAGAGCACCTGAGTTTCAGATAGCAGCTCTGTCACTATGTAATCATAGGTAAATTATTTAACTTAAATTATCTGGACCTTCATTTTCTTATCTATAAAATAAAGAAACTGGAGTAGTTGACCTCTAAGATTCCTTCCAGCTTTAACTCTATGATACTACAATATGTATAAGATAATGGACACTAGTTTTTTGTGAACCATCAATGACAGACTAAAATGAAATAGTATTAGTCTGTTGTAAGAAGGATTTAGGAGTACATAAACACAAATACAACTAATAAGTTTCTGGACACCTAACATGTTGTTTTTTTGACTGTAGAATATTAGTTTTTGGTTCCTTGATTTTGATATTAACTTTCTTAAAAGTTTTGACTAACATGC
Source organism: Sarcophilus harrisii (assembly GCF_902635505.1). Classification (NCBI taxonomy): domain Eukaryota; kingdom Metazoa; phylum Chordata; class Mammalia; order Dasyuromorphia; family Dasyuridae; genus Sarcophilus; species Sarcophilus harrisii. The sequence continues at coordinate 447,537,616 of NC_045426.1, forward strand.
CAATAAAGCCAAATTTAGATCTTTATGGATTAGGTCTGGACCATATTTGCAGCAACTATCATAAAACTCCCAAAAAAACAGTGATCAAAGATGTATGGATAGTAGGGCAGGGTGGGGAGGAATTTTATTCCAACAAACCTGGCTCTGAACTTTGGAGAATTCCTTTCTATCTGCTGTCCATTCTCAGACCCATCCTTTTTTTTTTTTTTTTTTTTTTTTGAGGGGGGAGGGTGCAATGGATGCTTTTTTTTCTTATAGAGAATGAAAATTACTAATGTATAAGCTATGTAATCTTGGGAGAATCTTCCTAAGACCTCAATTTCTTCATTTATAAAATGAAAAAAGATTGTACTGAATAATCTAGAAGGTCCTTTCTAGATTTAAGATTCTATACAGGACAATAATATAAGAAATTGATATTATTTCAAATGCATACACACAGTGTGTATATGTATGTAGGTATATATGCATGTATGTATATATTTATATATATGTATATATGTTCAAGTTTGATTCATTCTTACTGAGTTTCCTTGACCTTGATTACTCCAAGTTCTTTTAAGTCTTTCTTTATGTATATGAAATAGCCTAGGCAATAAAATTCAAGGTAGCCAAGGTGGTTCATAATTTAGAGACAATTTATTTACCAGCCCAGGAAGGCCGGGACAGACCTCCGGTAGAGTTCCAGTAGAGATCCCTCTCGAATAGAAGTAGACACAGCCTTATAAGCATTCTTGTTTAGCCTTGTGGTTACATTTGACCAGTGACTCGACTTTCCGCTTACAGGGCAAAAGATACAATGGCAGATGTTTGACAGATTATAGGTCAGGGTTATCATAGATACCCCTCATTGTTGATCAGGCATTTTGAAGTGCAAAACACCTCCTTTAATCTAGCTGAGCAGACATTTCTCTGGGAGCCCGAGGCCCTTAAACCTAAGACTGAGGGAGGGGAGGGGAGGCCAGTCCTTTGTCCATTTCACTTGTATTTGTATTCTTGTCATTTAGCACTATATTTGGCACACAGTCAGCCCTTAATAAATATTTCTTGCCTGGTAGATTTATCTTCTTTTGCTTTAGCTTCCTTATGTGCAAAATGGGTATAATAATAGCACCAATGTTGTTGCTGTGAGGATCAAAAAATAATAATAATTGTAAAGCGCTTAGCAAATATGGTGTTATATAAATATTAGTTATCATTATGATTAATTTTCTTCAAAATGGGATATTTCTAGTATTGCTTACATTTCCAGCGTTGAGATAGGATGGGTGGACTTTTTAAACCTTAAAGTGTCATCCAAATGTAAATTAACGTTGTTATCTTACTGCCTGATCTGGAGGCTTTGAGTCCATTTTGTAAGTTAGCTTTGCTTAGAGCTTAGGAAATGATTTTTGTTGTTCTATATTGGGTGATTTTGTCACTGTGGGGTGCAGTTTGATAAGGAAAGTCCCTCCACTAATGCAGATCAACAACCTTAATGCAACTTTAAATCTTAGAAATTTGCCTTTGGATATTGTGAGATAAAGTAATTTGCCTGTGGTCACAAACTAGCATTAAGAGTAGCATTTGATTTCAGATCTTTTTTACTTCTAGACTGGCCCTTTATCTAAGGAGACCATATTATAAGACTGCAATTAATAACTAAAGTAAAAATTTGGAAATATTCATATTTTTCATACTTTATGTTGCTCAATTACATGATTAATAAAGATCTGGAAAAGGCAATGTGAAGTATCAGATAAAGACTGGATTTGGAACCTCAGGAAGTTAATTACAATCCTATCTTTCCCATTTACTAGATATGTGACACTATATACATTAATCATCTCTTCTGAGCCTTAGTTTCTTCATTCATAAATTGGGGTGGGATGAGTGGTATAATAGGGGATGGACTAGATAATCTTTAAAGTTTCTTCCAGCCTTAAATTCTGTCTGATAGGAGGTCTTTGGGCAAAATTTTCTTTTATAGCTTCTAAAGGCAATACATAAGGATATGCATGCCTTTAAATTGTAGATTCCCAATGCCTTCATGCTACCCTCTGTCTGCTCAAATTCTTTCACTGGCAAAACAAACCTAGATCTGCGCTATCCAATTTCCTATACTCTAAGATTAACCCTGACCCATTCTCATTTTATCAACATTTCCATCCCTTCAATGTGCTGTAATTCATAAACTCACATTATCTCAGAATTGGAAATGAGTAGAAGGCATCTAGTGCAATCCATCCTTGAAAAAGCATTCTTGTTTACAACAATCTGCTCATAAAATGTTTGTTTGAATTCATCTAGTAAGGGAGAAACCACTATATGAGGTAACCCCTTCCATTTTTGCATAGATCTAAACCTGCCTTTTAACAAGTTCACCCAGGCTCCCCTTGGGCCAAAGAAGATCAGTCCAATTTCTCTTGCACAAAGCAATCTTTAAAATAAATATTTGAAGACAGATACTCTTCCCACATGGTCCCCCCCAGTCTTCTCTTCTTCAGGCTAAATATCCAGACTTCCTTCAAGGGATTTAGCCGTTCTCCTCTAGAAGCTCTCCAGCTTATTAGTGTCCTTCCTAAAATATATTACCTAGAACTAAACAGAATATTTTAGATGTGGTCTGTTTAATTAATTTGTGCATGACTGAAAACCAGAATAATTTTTTAGAAAACTTCTCCCAAGGGTTATTTGCATTATAAGAGACTAATTTATTAACTCAAAATTTTGACTCTCCCTGAATTTTCAAGTTTCAGGAGAAACATTCAGGGTCAGAGGAGCCTTTCTGTTGCTTACAAATTATATTTAAGTATCTGCCTAGTCTTTTAATATGCAAAGTCAGTGAGTTCTTCCTGCCTCTCCTTTCTTTTCCCCTACACTCCACTTTTCTCTCCCCTCCCCTCTCCTCTTCTCTCCTCCTCTCATCTCCTCTCCTTTCCTTTTCTCTTTATTGAACCTGTGATTTCATTGGAAGGAGAAACTCCCCCAAAAGGAAGCATTTTCTGCAAATACTGATCAGACATTCAAATGGAAGCATTGAGAAATTAAATGATTCGCTCAGCAATGTACAATAATTATGTGGAAAAAGATGGACTTTAGTTCAGATCTTCCTGACTCTGAGGCCAGCTCTTTAGAACACACCTTTTCTTCTCTGCACTTACTTCCTGATGGAGAGTTTCAGTTTTAGTTTTCACTGTTGTTTAAGTTTGGCTACCTGAGCTCATAAGTCACTTAGCATCATTGCAGCTAAGCCTTCTGAGCTGTAAAATGAAGACAGTGTTGTAGATTTACTCCCTCCCTTCCAGAGATGCTGGGAGAAGCAACTTGTTAACAGTTGTAAAGTACTTGGGAAATATGAAATTTGGTATGATGCCCCATGACAAGCAATAATTGTCACAACTATGTCTCCTCAAATGTGTCCATAATGCTTTTCAGCTGTTAGGAAAGCATTAAACAGTACAGTTTCTGTGAGCTGGGAAGATTTACAAAGTAATCCACAAAGTATCCCTGGAGTAACAGATTCTGCAGTAGATTTTTCTAGTCTTAGATTTAGTGTTAGGCAAACTGTAATTTGTAAATCCCCAAATTTCATAAGAGCAGTAACAGTAGCAGATGGTAAAAATACATTTCTAATTCATTTTAAGTCTGCTCAATGAAATGAGTTCTCCATGTACTCCTTAAACTCTAATTATTTTCCTATATGGCTCTTGCTATTTCTTCTAAATAAAATAATTATGAAGGGCTGAGAACAGCTTATGTTCACTTCTGTTGAGAAGCATCAACAGTTGGATTATATACTGTCTTGATAGGGTGCCACAGTTCAGGTATCAATTATTGAGAAACAAGGGGCTTATTTTAGTAGCTTTTTGAATTGTGGCTGTGTTGATGATGAGGTACAAAGGGTAATTTAGTAATCTTTCTATGGAATATGTTAATATTCTAAGATTTGTAGGTGAGACAAAGGGGACAGAGCAGACCGATTCAAAAGGCTTAACAAAATTATGTGAGCTTTGGGACTCTGGATCTTGTTATAATTTCCAAGTTAAATCTGAATAGTGAGGGTTCTTAGAGAAAGTAAATGAAACCCACTTTTAGCAACAACAAAAGATAGTGTAAATGTCATAGCTAAAGTATATTAGACAAGCATAAAATTAATGGTTTGGACCTGGGGCAGAAACTAATTATTTTTCTTAAATTTGGAGTATGGAAACCTATTTAGCAGGACTAATCTATAGGAGGAAAAATGGTTTTGATGTGAGAGGTACCATGGTATGGTGAACAGAGCTGACTTTGGAGGCAAGAAGATGGATTCAAATTCTGCTTCTGTCCCATATTGTCTAAGTAATTCTGGACAAGTCATTTAAACTCTTGGATCTTTGGTCAACTCTCTAAGACTGTGGTAGAGCAGGTGCTAATGTCAAATAATGGGGGGAGTTTCTTTTCTGGGAGTTATGTATTCTATCAAACAAACAGACACACACACCATGAACTTAGGGTCACAGCACACAACACATCCAATCATTTATATTAACCCAACCCAGTTATGCAATGTGTACAGTTGTCACTATACACAACTCAAATACACAAAAATTGATGTCTAGTCCAGCAGTGTGTGAAGTACTCTACTGGGAACAGGAAGATTATAAGATATGATATATTCCCTACCCTGAAGCAACTTCATAACTAGTTGGAGAAATTAGATCTATAACAATAATAGTAACTCACATTTATATACATGATTAATTAATTAGTGATGTAAAATAATAGTATAGTATCATGGAAATTAATTATTCTAATCCTTCCATTTTACAGATAAGAAAAATGAGGTTTATAGAAATAAAGTGGTTTTTTCAAGATTAATTAATTCATTTAATTAATAATTAATGAATTATTAATGTTAATAATTAATGAATAAATAAATAAAGTTAAAATCTATTTCTCCAGATGTCATTTAGTACTTCTATTTTTTCCACTTTTATCACTATAATTTCTTCCATTAAGATTTTTGTACATATTTCCCAACCTTCCTATGGGGAGAGATAAATAGATAGATAATAGATAGATTTATTACATGCTTATTATGTACCAGGCACTATGGTGGATTGGTGGAGGGTTAGGGCAGGATATAAATACAAGCAAGACAGGCTTTGAACTCAAGGAGCTTACATTCTAAGGATTGGAGTAGACAAAACATAAAAGGCAAGTAGAAGGTTATCCAATGTAAAGAAGAGTGAGGAGAAGAAAAGTCATTAGGTACTGGTTAAATGTCTTCCTTGTGTCAGGCATTGTGCTGTTATGCCACAGTTCTCTTTAATTGTCTTGACTCAGTTTCCCTGCACTAGTTTCCCTTATTGTCCTGACTGAGTTTCCCTGAATTGTTCTATCTCAGTTTCCTTAACTGTTCTGCCTCAATCCCCTTAGTTGTAAACCCCCGCTCTGGTCCATTAAGACTGAGGACCATTTGTTCTAAGGTTATAAATTGTCAATGTGAGACTCAAGATAAGGGGGAGATCAGACTTCCTGACTCCCAACTCCTTCTGTCCTCAAGAATTTACCCTTCTAAAATATTCTAAAAGATAGGACTATCCTGGATACCTCATTGACATCTGTACTTCTGTTTATTCAGACATCCTGACTCTGGCTTTTAGTAAGAATTTATGGCCTCCCCCACATCCTGACAGAATCAAACAGGTCTGTGAAGAAGTTTCCCGCTTCGTTCCCCTTCTTTGTTTGTAAAAGGTATATAAGGATTTGGGATTCTCCCAAATGGATACTTTGAGATGAGAGTCCTGTCCAGTCAATTATGCTCTCCAATTAATAAAATAAAAAACTCTCTAATCTCTCTCCTGCCTCAGTTTCTTTGGCAATACAGTGCTAAGTACTTGGCAAAAAAAAAAGATCCTCAAATATGATACTTATAGCAACTTTGTAGGGTAGGAAGGACAATTATTATGCCTACTCTATAGTTAAAGAAACTGAAGTAGACAGAAATGAAGGGATTTGAGCAACTGTACAATTAATAGTACAACTCAGGTTCCATCTTATGGTAGACCACAAAATGGTGACAACAGTTGTTAATTAGATGGTTGGGCCATTTCTGGGTAAGTAAAAGATACTTTTAATCTGTATAATTTTCTAATTAGGCCCATACTCAGAATCTAAATGGCTTCTTTCACCTGATAGCTCAATAAGCTGTCACAGAAACACATCTGTTTTAGAATATCCTCTGTAATCCTCTCTGCCTAACCTAATTCAGCCATAAGTAGAAAACATCTCCTTTTGTGGGGAGGACATTGAATCCTCTTGGCATCCTGTGTATCCATTTGGCCTTAGTATTTGTTTCTAGTGGAACATGTGCAGTTTCTGGAAAACCAGAGCTGAGTATGTTTAGTGTGACCTTAATTTGAACATTAGATCATTCTGTTTTCTCTTTCCAATGCTGTTGTTGTTTCAATCATTGTTCAGTTGTTTCAATCATATTTGACTCTCTTTGACCCTATTTGGGATTTTCTTGGCAACCATACTAGAATGGCCTGCCATTTTCTTCTCTAGCTAACTTTGTCGATGAAGACACTGAGATAAACAGGGTTAAGTAGATTGTCCAGAGTCACATAGTCAGTAAATGCCTGAGGCCAGATTTGAACTCAGGAAAACATCTTCCTGACTTTAGGACTGGCACTCTATCCACGTGCCACTTAGCTGTCCCATCTCATACTGGTCAGTGATTTTAAATTACCTGAAAAACCCTGAGTTGTTGAATGTCATGGCATCACCTCCCTGATGTCATGATCCTTTTCAAGAACAAAGCACAAGCAACTTCTGAGAGTAAAGCTGGTCTGAAATTGGTCATTTGGAAGACTCCCTCCTTCTCTTTCTCCCTCCTTTCCTCTTTTTATTCCTCTGTCCAGATAGGGTATCATATCATACCCTTACCTACAGATGACCTTAAAAGCATGTTTCTCTTTTGCAACTGTGAATCTTCCCAAGATATCTTGGGATTTACTGACTAGAGTTCTTTCTTAAGTACCAGGCCTTAAACCAAAATTTGATTCTCATTAGTTACCAGTCTAGGCCAAGCCCATTTATTTGGTCATTGTTTGGATCCAGATTGCCTCAAATTGAATGTAAATAGCAGTCATTCTGCTTTGGCAAAAAACCCTGAAGGACTTCCCCTCCCAGATTCATTCATTTATTTAGATTTTTTTAGATTAGGTGAAATGGGAGATTCTTTGCCTCCTTTGCCCCTTAGCCTTAATCATCGAATGGGTGCAGCCAGTCAAACTGAGACCTGTTGAAGACCATAGCTTTAAAAGTCCAAGGGCTCCCATTTTATCTGGGAACATCTCCAGTAGTCCTGATCTCTACTGGCCATTGAACCCAGATGGCTCTGGAGGGGAAAGTGAGGAAAGTGCACAGCTCTCCCTCACTTAAATCCAGTTCATTTGCATGTCATGGTATCACCTCCTTAATGACATGGTCCTCTGCAAAAACAAAAGACAGAAAATAACAACAGCTGGTAATGCTTATTTAATGCTATACGTTACCATAATGAAACTAGATTTTTCTCTTTAAAATTTCTATTGACTTTATTCATTTGTAAGGGATAGAGTCACTTAAATCTTTCTGAGGTAGTTTGCAGGTGCTGAGGGATTGTTATGAGATATAAACTAACCAGGGTTAATAATTAACTCTGGTGTGGTATAAACAAATAAGAGAATGAATGAATGGGGACTGATCTTTTGAAGAAGAAATTATATAGTTGGGGAAATACCTTTTTTTCTGATTGAGAAGAGACAGCATATTTATTCTTTCCAAGAAGAGAAATGAAATGTTTAGCTTCTAGTATAGATTATCTACTCACAGGGAGAAATAAAGAAGAGATTTTTGAATAGGAAAGTTACAGGACTTATTTCTCTTCCTTCCTAGAAGTTTCTTCTTTACTGTTGTTGAGAGTGAGATGGATTGAGACAAAGGCTTTGGGTTAAGAGAAAAACTGGCAGTGTTTTGGTAACAAGAAAATGCAGTTTGTTTGAGGGCAAATGTTCAAAGTTTGACTCAAAGTCAAATGCTACCTATTTGGTGAAAATCTTTTTCTACAGTTAAGAAGCAGAGAAGGATTAGGAATGATGATAGCAAAGAGAAAAATTATAGGACAATAGATTCTAATATACTCCTATAGACTGGTATGCTAGAAAGGGCTTTGGGTTTGATGTACTATTTATATTCTTCAGCAAGTTCTTGACCTCAGCTCTTCCAATAATAAGAATAAAACGGATGGACTTAATGGCTTTTGATATTGCTTCCACAGTTCTAACTCTGTATTCTTAGATTCTTGTGGTTTAAAAAGAAAGTTTGTTCTAAAGTAGCATCTTTAATGGGCAGGTTGGTGAATAAAGCACTAGGCCTATACTCAAGAAAATCTGGGTTCAAATTTGGCCTTAGAAACTTATTAGCCATGGACAAGTCACTTAACCCTATTTGCCTCAGTTTCCCCATTTGTAAAATTAGCTGAAGAAGGAAATGGCAAACCATTTTAGAATCTCTGCCAAGCAAATTTCAAATGGGTCACAAAAGAGTTAGATATAATTATTTTTTCAATTATATCTAACTGAAAAACAATCATCTTTAATATAGTATCTCCTTACATGTTACTATTTAATAAAGAGATATTCATTTTTCTATTTTGAAGAGAAGTAGCACTTCATGGTAACAGATCTTGAATATCTACTCTCCAGTGTTCCCAAATTCAGATTAAAATGTAAGTGATAAATGTGTGCCAAAATAAATTTTACAATACAGCATAGATAATGTTAATTTGTTAGTCTGTGGCCAGCAGATTAGTTTCTATTTGAATTTAACACCACTCAAGCACTCAGTTTTGCTATCTATAAAAGTCATTAATGGGGGAAGCTAGATGGTGCAGTGAATGGAGCACCAGCCCTGGAATCAGTAGGCCCTGGAGTCAGGAATATCTGAGTTCAAATCCAGCTTCAGTTAACACTTACTAGCTGTTTGATTCTGGACAAGTGACTTAACCCCAAATGTCTCATCAAAAAAATCAATACTCAACAATATTTAAGGTCCCTTTCAATTCTAAATGTAAAATTATGATATTGTGGTTATGAGAAGATGGAAGGTATGTGTGATGAAGAACTCTAGTATGAAAGGCAGCCTTTCAATAACTGCATAGAGACTCTACAAGCTTAATGAAATGGAAGGAATGGGCCTGATAGGGATATGAGGAAGGGGAGGGGTAAGTTGGATAGGGGTGAGGAAGTAGCCAAGAACTATTAAAGGGGGAAGCCTATAACTGAATTATGGGGATTTGGAGTGGAGTAAAGAGCTTACAGATGAGGTCCAGAGAGGGAGAATAATTTTCATGTTCACATGATAATCAATTGTACCACAAATGTAATAATTACTATATTGATGTGAAGTGGGGTGGAAGTGGATTAGGGAGTGCCATTGTTTTATTAGAAACAGCTATCAAACAAGGGATCAAAATCTAGTCATCTCAGTCATGTTTGAGTCTTCATGATTCCATTTAGTGTTTCTTGGCAAAGACACTGAAGTGATTTGCCATTTCCTTCTCCAGCTTCGAGATTGATAAGGTTAGATGTCTTGCCTAGGGTCACAGAGTAAGTAAGGATTTGAGGTCAGATTTGAACTCAAGAAGATGTCACCACCTGATTCTAGGCCCTGTGCTCTATCCATTGAGCCACCCAGTGTCCCTCAGCTTCTGATTGTCTCTTCTAGTTCTAACTCTAAAGAAGGGAAAATTGGAGAATTACCAGGAGTGGGGTTAGAAATCTGAAGATACAGCTCTATTCCACTTTCTGTTAAAAAAAAAAAAAAAGTACTGTACATTCTCCCCTCCCTCTCTCCCCGCCCCAAACTTACTGAAATGATAACTATGGGTTTTATTTTTGGAAAAAAGTACTTTTCATTACATAAAAATTTAATAGCTTTTGAATGACAGGGAAGTTCCAATGGCTTTCAGTGGCTTTTCTCTGGCTGCTGCTGAGGGTGAAAATGAGCGAGCAAAGCCTGGATGGAGGGTCACTTAAAAGCTGGGTAACCAGTGTGTGAACAGTTCAGAGGAAAATACTTCTTGTCTTTTGCTAGAATTTCTTGAGAAATGACTGTAAGATTCTTTTCTCTCTTCAGAGTCTGTGGTCTCTCTCTTCTTTTCCTCAGATGAATGAGGAGTAAGAAGTTAGAATATGGTATCAATGCAGAATCCCTTCCTTTGCAACCTAAAGCAACTATATTTTCCATTGTTAATGTGGATATTGGAGGATGGGAGAGTAAGAATGGATGCATATTTGGAGTGGAGTAGAGGAAAAAAGGAGATTAGAAAAGCTAATGCCTTTTCTCCTGATTATAGCTCCACCTGGCTATAGGATTTTTCTTTCACTGTCTAGCCTTTGAATGAAGGTTTAATTAAGAGACCTGCAGCCCCATCATGGATTACAATTCAGTAAGACTACAAAAACATAATGGCTGTTATTCTTCTGTCTATGAAGATAATTCTAGCAATGAAATGCTCAGAACTGTAGAGTGAACAGCCAGATTTCATGTTATTGATCATGGATTATATTAAGAAAGGCATGGCTTCAGGTTCTAAGTCTATAGAAGAATCTCAGATCATGTCAGGGATATTGTGTTCATTTCTGGTTTTTGAATTTTAGAAAGGACATTGATAAAACTAGGGGTATCCTAAAGGAGCTAAACAGAATAGAGATTCTTCAGACCATACCATATCTATGAAGATCAGTAGAGGCTTAGCAAAGATATGATAGATGCCTTCAAGAGTAAGAAAGGTTGACTTGTGGGAGAGGAATTGGATTTGTACAGTTTGACTTCAGAGACTAGAACCAGTGGGATATTATAAAGTATATTCAGGTTTGATATAAAGAAAAGCTTCCAGGGTTCTGATTTTTGCTTCATCTTGTCTAAGACTAGAAAAACTTTCAGAACACTGACTACTGAAATCCAGGGAGATGGTTTTGGTAGCTCAGCAGGATTCACAGGAGAGAGGTAGACTAGCAGGAGGGAGCCACTGAGGAGGCTAACACAATAGATGTGTTGAAGAAGGTGGTGAGTGGATGAGTAGAGAGAAGGAAAGATATTTGAGTTCTATAGTCATAGGTAGATTTGCTATGACTTGGCTTCTCAATGAATAAGGGATGGGTTTGGTGGGAGCCTGTGAAGCTGATTCTGTTTTGGAAATGTTGAGTTTGATATGACTTTGGAATATCCAGAAAAAAACTTTTCTTGCAGGCAGCTGCATGATTAGAGAATAGGAGAAAGAGATTAGAATGATATTTTATATATGTATGTGTATGTATAAATATATTTACATACATATATATATACACATATGCATATATAAACCTACATGTACATATATGAATTATTTATAATTTAAAATATTTCCCCCCAATCATATATTAAAACAATTAAAAAAAAAGTTTTGAGTTGCAAATTCTATGCTTCTATTCCTTCCTTCCCTTCCCCCTCCTTGAGATAGTAAATAATTCAATATAGGTTATATACGTGTAATCCATATGAACAATTTGTGAGGAGTTATGCTTTAATTCATAATTGTTTCTGAGAGCTCAGAGAAAGTATAGATATAGGATTCAAGACAAAGAGCCTTGAGAAACATTCCTGTGAAGGGGGAAGGAGATGGATGATGGTTTAGTAAAGGAGACAGAGGAGCAGAAAAATAGGTAGAAAGAGAAACAAGAGAAAATAGTGTCACAAAAGAAAAGAGAGAATACTGAGGGAAAATGCATGGTAAACAGTATCAAAAGCTCCAAGGAGTCACTTTATTATACAATAAAGTGTTTATAATCCTGAATGGGAGGATAGTAGAATAAGCCAAGTCAGAGGGTGTTAGCTGGTAGCCTCTATGAACTCAGAAATACAGACATTTGTTAGTTGTCATTAGAATTAATTAACTGAGGAAGGAGTTCCATGCTGCCAAACATCATTTGTCCTAAGGGTCTTTGTGTCACAAACTGGATGGAGTGAGAATCAAGCCCCTAGTGCCAGGTCTTTTGGCTTATATCTCTGGGCCTCCAGATGGTAGCCAGATCTATAATCACCACCTCCTATTTTTGCTAATGTGGTATAGCAATGGCCTCTATGACATATCAAAATACTTACAGATGGTCAAGAGACACCATTGTTTTGGCTCAGGAAAAACCCTTGTAAATAAACACTTCAATTACTCATTTACTTCTTGCACTTGTTCGTTATTTGGCCAAATATCTTTTTCAGTGGTGTCTAACTCTCTGTGACCTTGGGTTTTCTTGGAAAAAATACTGGAAGGGAGGGTTTGCCATTTCCTTCTCCAGGTTATTTTATAGATGAAACACTAAGGAAAACAGTGTTAAGTGACTAGGGTTATCCAGTTAGTATTTGAGGTCAGATTTGAACTCAGGTCTTTTTGACTCCAGGTCCAAAACTTGTTTACTGTGTTACTTAGCTGCCCTAAGTATTCTTAAGTCCTTTTATTTTGTCTATATTGATAATAATCACTTTTAGAAGGTAAGCTTCAAGAGCCATAGGACTGGGAATAATTAAGGTCATGGTTCCAAATGTCTGGCCCCCCATTTTTGGGGGTCTATAGCTGCTATTTTCACTCAGCTAGGTAAGGTGCTAAAGATAGGGCCGGACTGGAATCTGACTCACTGACAGCCAATCCAGAAGCTTTTATCTATGAACTTGGTCAAAAAGTATGACTCACTGACATCTAGTAAGGAGGATAAGGATATTAAATTCCACTCATCATGTTGATCTAAGACTGGTGTAACATGTTGTGCTATGTTCCAATATTAAGAAACTCAGGATCACATGAATTTTAGTATCTTTGCAGCTAATTCTGTATAACATCCACAATTTATCACACATATTTAACAGAGAGATTTTGGTCGTGAGGATCATTATTTTCTTGATTAGTTTTATACTGCACTTTTAAAAAAAGAAAAATCTAGCAAGACAAAAAAAGCCTAAAAACTGATTGATAGGTAAATAACACTGAGTGATTTTTAATAGATATGAGAGCAGAGGAATAGGGTAAGTCCACATTTGCATTTTACTGTTTCTTCTAGAAATAAAATATTAAGTTATATTTGTCTCATGTCACCTTTCATATCAAAACTTTACTTTCATTTTAAGACAAGGCTTATGAGGAATGATATTTCTAAATACTAAAGGGAATTTTTAATTGAAGACCTCTAAGTTTTTGCTCTCCTCAAGGTTAAGCTTTGAACTCACTTTAGGGCAGGATGAAAGGAAGAATGGTCTGTTTTCAGAGTGAATCAAGTTGTTCTCATAATAACCCTATCCTCTCAATTACCGGTAGCAGAGTTTTGGAATTCCCTCTTACTAAATACCAGGTTGGGGAGGGAAAGATGTAGGTAGGTCATCCACACTGCATTGCATCTAGCTGAGGATCTGTATTATTTCCTAATTCTCCCATCTCTGTCAGATAGAAAGGGAAAATAAAATTATGCTTTCCTGATTTGGCTTCCTTCTAGTGCTGACCAGGGTCTGAAGCACAAATGCGTGGGCAGAAGCAGCCTGAAACCACCTACTGGTTTCCTTTTTACCACTGGTCAGCTCCCAGCCCACCAAAGGCTCATCGGAATAAATCACATGGTACCATCCTAGAAGTAATGATGTTCCCAGGGAGATTGAGATTGGTAATCTTGAAAATCATGGCAGATATCAATATATATATTCCCTGCAACCTTGAGCATAAAAATGGGATTGGAGGTGGTAGACAGAAAAACTTGAAGCATAATTTACAAACTGTCAGAGTAAAATCAATGAATACTAGTAAATAGTGTCAATGAACTCATAAAAGCAGCACAAATGTCAGTTGTGGAACAGGGAGAATTAGAATACTGAGGAAAAAGGAAAACTTTACTAGATGACATTCATTCTAAGAGTCTTTTTGGTCACAAATTAGAAAGAGTGAAAGTTAAGCCCTTAGAGATAAACTCCTCTGGCCAGGCAGATTCCTCCCTACTCCTTTCTAAAGGATGCAAGCACTCTAGATTGGGAGGAACTATAACAAGAACAACTTGGGTTTCAGTTAATTATCTTCATCCCCTCCCCACCTCCATTTCTCCCATCTCCTATCTTCCCTATTACTGTTGAGAATAACATACTTTCCAAGGCCTTCATATTCACAACCTAGGAATTATCCTGGATTTCTGTTTCTCATACCCCATGTCCAACTTGTTTCCAAGGTCTGTTGATTTAACCTTCGTAATACTTTTTAAATTCTCACCCATGATACTGCTATCACTCTGGTGCAGGCCCTCCTTACCTTACCTCCTGGACTATTGCAATAAGTTAACGAGTTATCTGCTTGCTTGAAGTCTCTCACCACTGCAATCATCCTTTATTCAGCCATTAAAATAATTTTCTTAAAGCAGAGGTTTGATCATATCACCCTCTATTCAATAAATTCTGCCAGGTTCTCTATTGATTCCAGCTTCTTTGTTTGACATTCAAACCCCTCAAATCTAGCCCTCTCCTAAATTTACAGGCTTTTTTCACTTTATTCCCTGCTACATATGTACTCTTCAGTCTAGACTGATTTCCTGCCTGTTCCATAATTAAGACATTCCACCTCTTAGCTCTGGGTAGTTTCTTTGGTTGTTCCCCATGCCTGGAATTCTCTCCTTCCTCATTTTTGCCTACTGACTTCCTCAGCTTCCTTTAAGTAAAATCCTATATTCTTCAGGAAGTCTTTCCCTACCCCTCTTAATTCTAATTGTTTCCTATTTATTCTGTATTTAATTTATTTGTACATAGTTGTTAGCTTTCCCATTAGATTGTGACATCCTTCAGGGCAGAGACTGTCTTTTTTGCCTCTTTATATATCTCTGGTGCTTAGCCCAATGCTTGGCACAGAGTGGATTCTTCATAACTGTATTGATTAAGTTATTAAGATAAGGTTAAGGCTATAAAGAAGACCATACTGTGTCTTTATTTAATACAAAGGTGAAAATTCATACATTTGAATAACCACTGTAAACTCTTACGGAACATCCAGTTATGATGACGTGTTCTGTACTTTTTCTATGATCACAATAGCTTTTATAAAGAAAAATCATCAAGTTATAAATTGGATCTAAAAGTAAGGCCCATTGTCCCTATTTTTAAAAACAGATTATTTCTTTAAGCAACAATTTAGTCCTTCCTCATCTATCTCCCTCCCTCATTTCACCTCCAAAACTTTATGTAATGTGAACAGATTCAGCCTGAATAGGAAGTTATCTTAGCCCAAGCAGAGAAATAGGCCAAAGTGATAGCACTGGAAAGGTGACATTGGAGATGTTTGATATAGGGCTTTTTTTTGGGGGGATGATGTTATTTTCTGAGAAAGACAGTCAATACCCATACAACTGTGGATGTCAGTTTATTGCAATCACAGTTGCACTGCTGAGATGCCAATTTACGAGTAGAAGCTGCCAAAAGGAGCAATTTTCACAAAATGCACCACAAAATGATTTCCCTGAGATGTTCTCTATCGTAGCTGGCAAATGTTTATGGCTCCACTGATCCAACAAGGACCTGGGATCATTAACAGATGGGGGTTAGATCTTTCTTTGCAGTTGGCCACCTATTTCTTGAGCTTTGAAGCACTATTCTTACAAGTTGAGCCAGTAATCTTGGAGAAATGTACTATTAACTAAGGGCCTTGAGAGCAATTTAGGTTTCTTTTCACTTCAGTACATAATTCAATGGAAAGTGACCATATTGAGAGGAATGATCAATAGCTCTGGAAGTTTTAGGACTCTCATCTGCGTCACATGATCTTTATGTTGTTGTTCAATTGTTTTTCAATCATATCCAACTCTTGATCCCCTCTGGATTTTTATTGGCAAAAGATATTGAAGTAACTTGCCATTTATTTTTACTGAGACAAACAGGGTTAAGTGTCTTGCCCGGGGTTACAGAGCTAGTGAGTGTTTAAGGTCAGATTTGAACTCAAAAATGAGTCTTGTTGACTCCAAGCCTAGCACTCTATGCACTATGGTATCACCTAGCTGCTGAAATGGTCTGGAGTAATCTAAAACACTGAACTCTCCTGCACGGAAGATTAAAAATAGCTTAAGGATTCTTAAGTTTGGCGATTGTATGGTTGTCATCATCTATATATATTTTCAATAAAAAGGAAAGAAGGGGTTTTATTCTATTCCATTAGCATTTGAGAAATAGGGCAAGTTAATCTTGCCATTATCTGTTTGACTCCAAGTGGTTCCTCATCAATCAATTACAGTCTCTTTTAATTGGGATAATGGAATCAGCAGGGTGGTCCTGAAATAATCTTTCTCATTATTCCTTGAGATGGTCCCTCTCACCCTTATTCTTTCTCAACTGTTATCTCTTTTATTCCTTGTGATTGTCATGATCCTGGGATTCTTTACACTAGTCCTCAGCATTTTTGCAAATCTATGACATCACCACCATAAGCAAAACTTCTTCTACTCTTCCCATTTGGGGAGAGGAGAAGCTGACATTTCAGTCATAGGCTCTCCAAGGTTCATGGAGACAAGCAATGATATATCCCCATTTACTCTTTTGTCACAAGTTTCATTTTGATGCTGTCAGGTAACATTCTATGGAAATGGGGATCTGTGAGCTATGGACTGATACAGAGTTAGCTCTGGGAGAAAAATAATAGGGTGCCACATCAGGGTGACACATATGTGTGTTGTATCCTTCTAAAATAGACTATAAACTCCATGATTGCAGGTTTATATAAAAAAGGTTTATATTATATAAACTTTTTATTCCCTTATTGCCTTACACAGTATTTTATATGTAGATGGTACTTAAAAAGTTTGTTGAATTGAATTGCTATTCAGGTAAAGATGGTCTGAAATTAAAAAAAAAAATCTGGAAAAACTTAAATGAATTGATGCAAAGTGAAATGAATAGAACCAGGAGAACATTATACATAGTAACAGCAATATTGTATAATGATCAACTGTAAAAGTCTTACCTACTCTGAGTGATATACTAATCCACAACTATTCCTAAGGTGAAATGATGAAAAATGCTATCCACCTACAGAGAAAGAAGTGATGAACTCTGAGAGCAGAATAAAACACACAATTTTTTCATTAAAAAAATAACAAGATAGTTTGAAACTCAATTAAGGAATCTTTGAGATTAGATATGCAAATACTTTCCTGTATTAATGTCTAGGTAACAAGTTGTAGAAGATATTGTGAATCCTGGCAGACTCATCAGCTTGACCAAGGCAAATCTATCTTAGACTAGACACTTGAAGAGTTTTATATGTCATCGACCAACATGTGAAGATTCAAGGAAAATTAAGAGCTAAGTGTGATATCTCCAAAGTCCTGATAGTCAGTCCAATTAGTGGTTAAATTTTCGTCACCTTAGAGATCAATATTCTTTAAAGGTTTCCTTATTTGTAACTTTGATTCCTTCACAAGATGGCTAACTTCAGAGAAAAGAATGGTGAGTGAAAGGAGGCTCCTGAACTATCTGTCCTAGTTTGTTGGCTTTATGTTTCAAAAAAAAAACCAGCTGATTGATATGGTGTATAGAACTCCCAGCCTGGAGTAAGGAAGATTTGAATTCAATTATGGCCTCAGACATTTACTAGATGTAGGACTGAGCAAATCATTTAACCCTGTTTGCCTCAGTTTCCTCATCTGCAAAATGAGCTGGAGAAGGAAATGGCAAACTACTTCAGTATCTTTGCTAAGAAAAATAAGGTCAGTAAGAATTAAGCAAGATGGCAGGGAAAAGAAAGAAGTAGAAACGGTTGTTTTTTTCTTTTTTCCTATGGAGGAGCCATGAGAAAAAATATTCTAGAAGAAAAGGCAATAACAGAAACCCAAAGGAATAGGTGGGCCATGATTGGGGATTATAGTAGAAAGGAAAAGAGATACAAGAAATGACCCCAGGGATGAAAAAAGTATCTCTGGAGTTATAGAACTATAGATTTTTGGCAGAGGAAAAAATACTCTGGTATCTGAGGACATTAGTATATGCTCCATTGAGAACCATGGCTAAGCAGAAATACTCCTGGGTTCATATTTTTGCTTCCTTGGTCCAGTCTTCCCAGATCAGGACCCTGAATGGAGTAGAATACTGTTCTTTATCTGGTTCAGTCACTCCATTTACAGTAGAGACTCCTACCAACTATTTCTATTCAACTGATTTTCTAAGGTATATATATTAATTAAAATGTAGTTATATTAACTGTTTAGGCAGCCAGAAAACTATAATATAGTTCTTAAACTATCTTTTATGTCATAGATACCTTTGACAGATTGGTGAAATCTATGAATGTTTTAAATGTAAAAATGTTTTAAAATGTTTTAAAGTAAAATAGTATTAAATGTTTTAAAGTAAAATAGTATTACATTGAAATATACTCTCTCTGTCTCTGTCTCTGTCTCTGTCTCTTTCTCTCTGTCTCTTTCTCTCTCTCTCGATCTATCAATCTCTTATCTATCTATCCTACTGAATTCATAGAAACCAGATTAAAATCCTTGCTCTAATTACAAAGTTATTCAGATTTTGAAAGTATACACAGACCAGATCTGTTTAAAAGAATGATAAAGCCATCTATTATTCATGGAGAAATGATATTGTAATGATATTACTTTATATTTATGTGGATTATTTCTGCTACTTCTGTAAGTCACAAACCTTTTTTCTTTTGTCCTCATGACATCCTTATGAGTTAGACACATAGCAGTTAATAAGGAAGTCATCTCTGAATATAGTAACCACAAATGGCCATCAGTCTATCACAACCATGACATAAAATGACAGGAGAGATATTATTTATCATTCAACACTAAAGAAATAGTGTTTGAAAATGTATCTCTGTCTCAGGATGGATAGTTTATGACCCATTTTGAGTCTATTTTTCTAACTGCTTGCCTTAGATATGAGCTATAGAGAGAAAAGCAGAAGTTCATGATCAGGATACCTGCCCTGCCTTCATGTGCCATCCATGTGATGGATGATGAATGGCCCCAAGTAACAATTGGTGTTATGTGCTGCTTAGAAGCATATTACAGACCTATCCCAGTAACTTTCCCTTAAGCAAGGTACATTCTTCACTTTCAGTAACTACTTGAAATTCTCTGTTCCAGGTCTATAAGTCAGTATTACAAAAGCATAAAGAAAAGGTCTATTTTCTGTAAGCTTATTAAATATCCATATCTGAGTCTAGCCGACTTCTCATACCAAGAGAAATGTTCCACAGCTGGGGCCCTGTACTATATATTAGGTTAGATATTAGTGGAGCAGATAGTGTAATGTCTAACACTGGGGAAATATCCAAAGCCAGAGAGAAGGATAATTGAATGAATGTCTGAATACTCCTAAACTCGAGTGAAAGTTAATGCTTCAGTGCATGCAATTTCTTTTATTGGGATTCTAATTCTTTTCATAATTTTCTTGCAATTTCTTTAAGTAAGTCAGACTAATTTAACAGAGATTGGACTAGATTTGGGTTCTAGTTCTGGCTTTATCAATAAATGGCTGTGTGACCTGAGGCAGATTATGCCTCCTTTTCTTGGGTTTTAGTTCTGTCATCTATAAAATAAGAAGCTTGAACTAGATGATCACTAAGGTTTCTAGTTAGTTACAAAAAGAGATAAAGGCAAAGAATTTTTTTCCTTTGTTTTCCCTTTCATCATAAAACCAGTTGGGATGTGATTAAAGGAGTTGAATTAAAGAACCACACTCTGTTTTCTGAGAAGTTCTGTTAAATAATACCTGAAAGATCTAAGAGAATTATATTTAGAATATCTGATTTTCTCATGAAAATGCTCTGTGGTGGGGAAATGGTGCTCAAACAAACCACAACAATGACACAAAAATCATCTGAAAGTTTTTTTCCCCATGGGTTTAATGTTGCATGTCAAAATGTTCCAGTAAGGAAGACATTTTAACATCATGAGAATCTTGTGCCTGCTCATATTGTAATATCATTCAGAAGAATCCAGTGGCAAGTTAAAGTAAGTGTTAAATAAGAATGGTTACAATATACATGTAGAAAGGCACTTGTTTCTTATTCTTTATAACTGGTTCTGTCAAGCTTTGATAATCCGTTGGTAATCTAATAAGTAGAGTCATTCACTGAAAGTTAGTTTTAAGAAGTTTGAGTTTGGATCACTATTCATTTGAATAGCATAGGGAATGCATATGGCACTTTATACAGAGATTGGCTTTGGAATTGAGAAAAATTGGTAGAATTTTTGATTCTGACAAGTAATGGCTGTATATCCATGAACAAGGCACTTAATTTATATCAAATAAAGATCAGTAGAGGAAATCTGCACCCTGAAGGTTTCCTATAATGATGAAACCATAATTCTAGGCCAAATAAATAAATGTGTGTATATGTACACAAATAACAAGAGGGAGAGAGTGAGAGAAAGAGGAGAGGGCTAATATAAAGCACTTTTCATCTATTATCTCAGTTGAGCTTCAGAATAATCCTATGTCATGAGGAGTATGATTATCATTGACCTCATTTTATCAATGGAAAAAATGAAGCTCACTTTAAACTTCCTTCCCAAGATCACATATTTAGCATTGATATAATGATTTAAGGTTTGCAAAGCATGTTACAGATTTTATCTTACATTATTTTCATATCGTCTACAAGAGGTAGATATTATTTTACAGATGAGAAAACTGAGGTAGAAAGAGGTTAAGTGTCTTGCTGAGGGTCACATTGCCAGTAATTGTCTGAAGCTGGAGATGAACTCAAATCTTGTTGATTCTAAGTTCATTCTTTGATCCATTGTATTCCCTAAATGAAAATGGTAGAATTGGAATTCATACCCTAAATCTCACATAAAATAATGGACTTTTTTTCCCTTTCACTGTTGATGCACAGTGGTGTCCTGTCATGTTGCATATCAAAAGACTCTGATGCTAATGTATTTTTAGCAATTGTATTGTTTTACAAGGTGAACTTATTTTTAAAAATCATACTATTTGTGAGGCTCACTTTTAAAACAGGCTTCTTTTCAATGCATATTTATACCTTCTCATCCCTCACTTTAATTCCTATATCGACCATGTAAAAAGACTTGAAAAGTTTTAAGGAAAATATCACAAGTATTGTAAATATAGCAATCATTCAGATTCACACTTCTGTCCATTTCCCTTCTTGCCATTTAATTAAGCAGTCTCCTAATGAAACCCCATAATTCAGCAATTTCTATTCCATTTGCAAGTACTCTGGAGGAAACAAACCTCAGATGGTTGGTTAGTTAACATGCTCAAGGAGAGAATGAGACATTCAATGCCAAGGGGAAGGAGGAGGATCTACTGCCATGCTATTTATGGAAATCCCAACACATTAACCGTATTTTCTATTTCTCCACTTTACATTTGTAAACAACATGGCAAGATTTCTTCATCTTCATTGAAATAATTGCCCATTTCCCAGTATATAATCATTGGCTTAGCATGAACCCTTCTCTAACACAGGCACATCATAAAAACTATATTCTTTAAAGGCTGATCTTAATGGATGCAATGAATTATTTACTTTCTCTATGACAAGCACTCAAGTCAACTCACATGGCTTCTGAAAAGGATCAGGGATGTAAAGAGCAGAGAGAAAGGAAGCCTTTGAAGAAAAAGAGACCTGCCCTAATGAGATAAAAGGCAGACTTTAAGGATGTAATGGTCTCACTTTTTGCAAAGGTCTCCTCTGGCCAGTCATCAAAGCAACTCTATTTACTTTTGGCCTCCAAGAGGTGTCATTTATTAACATTTTGCTTTTCACTTGGAAAATAGGTATCAGAATTCTTCTCCTGACATTCCTTTATCTGGCAAACATTTATTTCTAAAGTCTTATAATTCATGGAGCTACACATGCTTCAAGTAAACCCAGATTTCAGAATCATCAACAGGACTCTCTTTCCCCTTGTCCCAAATTCCACCTTGAATTTGGTGGGAACTAGGATCAGAAATTAACAGAAATAGTTAAGAAATGGTTTGGGCAAAGATTTGGAAAGAAGCAATTCCTCCTTATTCACTGCCACTGGCTAGACATGTAAAATGTAATTCCCATATTTTCTGTCACATGTCTAGAGACAGAAAACACTTAAGATGTGACTCTTAAGATGTGCTGCTCTGATGAATGTAGAACTTTCTATTAGCAGATAGTCATTATTGATATCATTGATTACTAATGATGATAAATTTTTATTTGGGGAAGAAGGGGATATTCTGTCAGTTTTAGGTTGCTGTCCAAAACTGAGCAAATACACTATTTTACCAAGAGTTCTTGTGATTTTAATTTTTGTTGCCCATTGTCTTATTTTCTTTCACATGCACACACACACACACACACACACACACACACACTCTTCTTATTAATAGTGATTCTACTAAATCTAAATTTGGGATAATTCTGGCAGTTCTAGGATGAAGTTTATTTTTCTTTAGGGATCCTTTACTGATAGTAAAACTTGCTAGCATAAACCAGGGTATATAAGTTCTCTCAACCTTATAAGTTATTTATGGGCTATAGCTATAGAGAAGTTACTTTAAGGAGTGTGCAGCCAGTTTCCATGTGTAATGATGACTGTAATTAGATCAGTAGGTATTACTAAGGTAACGTCAGATTTTCTTTGGCTTTCATTTAGATAAATGGCTGTCTTTCTTTTGACAGGAAGAATGTGATCCACAGATAGCATTATGTTGGTAAATATTAAACAATTAAGCTTTTCAACCCCATTCCCAGGAATGTACTCTTGATATTCTTTTAAGTTTAATCTGCATCATTTATATTTTCTCCATTACTTTCATAAGTCTAAACAATAAGCCAAACAACAAATCAAGCCTGGATTTGTGTCATTTGCATATTTCTGATGTAAAAATTCACACTTAAATTCTTAACAATCACTTAGACTATATGACTTGACTCCAGCCTGCCACAAACCACTTTCCATATTCTACTGGGCATAGATACTAAAGCTTAATACAGTGAACAAGGGTGCTTGATTTCTGACAGCATAATCTTTTAGTTAGCCCTAATGCATTTAATTAAACCCTCTAGGCCATGACTAGAATCTAGCTACTTGGACTCCCAATCCAGTATTTTTTTCTACTCTAATAATCACATTACAACAAATGGTATTGTAATGTGTTTTAGTGTAACTAGCTTTTATCGTAGAAGTAAATGAGAAAGCTCAAGTGGTGGATTTGCTAATTGTTTTTCCTTTGCTGAACATAGGCAGACATTCAAAAATCTTACACACACATATAGATATATGTAGATGTAGATATAGATAGATAGATATAGCTAGATATATCAGCTTTAATCTAAATGAGAAATACATTGGAGTTGAAAAGCTAAAACACAATTTAAAATAACAAAACCCTGATTCCACCTTCATAAGGGTCGTTTTGCTTCTGGGCAAAATGGTATCTACATTAGCTGCATTTGTTATGGGGAATGAACCAAAATTTCCTCCCCAGTTAAGCTGATTTCTATGTTACCTCTTCATGTACTCAAACTTCTCCTTATCCGAGATTGCATCTATCCCCAGGGAACTCTGGGAGATACCTCCCCCCCTTCCCAGGACAAAAACAATTCTGGTGGGTCTTTATTCTTTGTCCCTCCCCTCCCCTGCCTTCTCTTCAAATAAATTTGTCTTAGAGGCAATTTCAACTAGTTATAGCTCTACTTCTGTGCCAAAATACTATTTTCTAAAAGGAGAGTAGTGACCAAAAAAAGTTATAGGTTATAGCTGAATATTAGAAAGAACTTTAGGCACTATAATCTAAGACCCCTTAAAATTAATATACCTTAATTCCCTGTATTATATTGAATGGCATATAACAGAAGTAAAATCCCAGCCTCCCATGTGGGAAGAATCTATGTTTCATAAATTCTACTAGGTACAGGAACCTGCCATGGGGTCTCTGTGAAGACACTGAAGAAAGAAGAGCTCTTAGTTCAAGAACCTTATAATCTAAAGAAGTCATGCAGTTCATGCCCCAGACTCTAGGCAGTTCTGTATCTAATTCAATTCAATTCAAGAAACATTTCTTTAGTACCTACCTATGTACAATGGGGTAAAGAGAAAAAGAGAAGAGGAAAGAGACAAAGAGGCAAAGAAATAAAACAATCCTTTTCCGCAAGGATTTTCAAATTTAATAACAGCTTATTATAGAAGTCAAATCCTGAATCAATAGGAAAAAATCTGGATTTAGAGCTGGGTAACATAGGTTTGAATCAGTTTACTTACTATGATTCCAAAGACAAATTGTTGAACTCCTCAGAGCTTTCTTTCATTCATCTGTAGAGGACAATAATATTTATATTACCTACATTATTGACAGGATGTTCTGAGGAAATTGTTGTAAGCTATGAAGTATTAGATAAATGTGAGTTAGAGTAAATTTTGGGATCCAAACCTGTAATTTGATTGGTTAAAAAAAAAGTTTCCTCATGGAGAGTTCCCTTCACCAGTGCAGACTGACACCTGCTCTACAATTTGCTATCTTAGGGAGTCAACTGAATTACATTTATTAAGGGCATTAAGACATTACCAGACCTTTTAGTATAAGTTAGAATATAAATCCATAAGAGAAGTAAAAAAATAGTTTGAGAATTTCAGAGAGAAGGAGCAGAGAAGATCAGGAGAGAATTCATCATGGAAGAAATAACAGGCTATAAATAAGCAAAGATGTAAGATGAGCCCTTTTTAGGCAAAAGAGATGGATGCTTTAAACAAATACAGAAGAAAGTAAAATAACGTAGGGAAAGAGCAAGTACAACAGTTTATTTGGAAGCTAGAATATTTGCAAATGAGAATTATTAAATGTGGCCAGAAAAATAGGAAGAAACTAAATGATGGACAGCCTTGAATACCAAGAATGGGCTAGTTCCTTGGAGGGCCTCAGGGTCAGCCAGAGTCAGGATAAATTAAATTCCTTGGTGTTTAGGGAGAGAAGTGAAAGAGGCAGCCAAGCAGAATCCTGGATTCTTAAGTCCAGAGCCAGCAGCCTCTCTCCTCCTTGTCCTGCCACAAAGTGACTCTCAGGCCCCTCCCTCATCCCACCCTCAAATCCTTGCCTACTATTGTCTTTCTACTAAACATTCAGCAAGCACTAAGGGTAAGAAGAGCCATTTATCCAAACATATGCTAATAGAGTCATTGTCTCATATCCAAATAGGTAATTAGCCTTAAGTGCTCAGTTGTCTGATTCAAGTACACCTATTTAGAGTTTCAGCCCTCTACAACCAAGCTCAAAACTTTGTATTTTATTTCGAAGTCAGTGAGGAGCCAAAAAAAGTGTAGTACTAGATAGTGATGTGTTTAGTCCTACTGATTAAAGAAATGATTCTGTCAATGATATAATAGATAGTGAAAGAAGAATCACAAGACAGGAAAATTAGTTATGAAACAATTACAATAGTTTCATGAATGATAATAATGGTTTAAAACATTATGAAGTCAGTAAGAAGAAAAGGAGCAATGCATATCAGCCATCTTGAGCAGGTAAAATCAAGGGATCTTAGTAGCTGATTAGATGTTGGAAGCAGAAGAGTGAAAGATGTCTAAATTATGAGCCTTGGTTTAGTAACCAAGAGAATGGAGGTATAATCAATGGAAATACCTACTCACAAGTAAAGTTATCACATTGTTTAATGCTTCCAAAGAAGATGATTACACACTCTTTACACCTTTATTATCCTCAAAACCTAAGATCTCCATAGATCCACATACTCTGCTTTTCTCCCATCATCTCTTCCATAAAAGAATCCAGTAAAACTTTTTAAAGGAAGGCAGCTCACTAAACTTAGCAGATGGCCAGATTTGTACCAGATGGAGAATGATATGCTTTTTGCCTGAATTACTCAGATCGTTTAGGCAAAAGTGTTTTGAATTTTCTCTTTTTAACTTCAATTATCTACATTGCTTCTACAATCCACTTAACCTCTGGGCCCCTTTAAATCAGTCAATAGGGCTGGATTTCATGAGCACCATCTACCCTTTCTAGCACTAAAACTTCACATGTGCTAGCCCATGGCTTTAATTTGCTTCTAGAAACTCAGTCATCAATGGAATCAAGTGGTAGCTGTGGCATGATATATTATGAAGCTAGGCAATTCACTCAAATGTTTTGACTTCGTTTCCTTTACTATAAAATGGGGATGATACTGCTGTAGTACTAACCTCATAGCATTTTTTGAGACTCAAATAAAATCATGTAAGCATAATACTATGCAAATATCAAGCTTACAGGCCAGTACAATGTAAGTTCCTAAAAGGTAACAATCATTATTAAGGATGGAAGATGATGATAATAATGATGATGATTGTGAGCTAACATTGTATAGTGGGTAAAAAATCAAGCAAAGCTGGACCTAATTCCTACCTCTTTCACATTCAGGCCATATGACTTTGGACATATCATTTAACCATTTACTATGTCAGGCAATAGTATCTCAGACTATAAAATTGCATAGCAGTTGTTGATCTCCTTTGGTACAAGGTCTTTCCTTTACCAATGGGAGTAATAGGAGTTGCCTATACTAATAAAGTCACAGATCCAGCCTTACAATAATAACTATAATGATGATAACAATAATAAACGATATTTATATGCAAGGAACAGAAAAGATTGAACATATGGTTTGGAGTTGGGTGTTAAGTCCAAGCTAGCTCCTGGAGGCCTCAGGATCAGCCGGAGTCAGGATAAGTAAAAGTCCTTGGTCTTTAGGGGAAGGAGTAAAAGAAACAGGCAAACTGCCAGGAGTTTTGCCAAAGATCTCTTCTCGATTCTGGAGTCCAGAATCTCCACCTTTTTCCTCCTTGTCCTATCACCAAGTGAAGTCTGGCCTCTGTCCCCCTACCCTCTAATCCTTGCCTAACATTATCTTAACACCAAACATTCAGCAAGCACCAAACAGTGAGATTTATCCAAACATATGCTAAAATAGAGTCATTTTCTCTATTAGAATAAGTAATTAGTCTTAAGTGCTCTGTTGTCTGATTCAAGTACACCTATTCAGAGTTTCAGCCCTTTATAGTTGGGGATAATAAATTTATGTGGGACACTCAGTGGAGGGCCCTAAGAACCAAGAACTATTTTGAGCGTCCTAGACATCTGTAATGGGTGGCCTTCAAAGGGGAAAGGGCATTTAAGAAAAACTTTGTCTACTTCAGAATTCTCACAGAATCTCAAATGTTAGGAAGGACTTCAAAGATTATATACTTAGTTCAACCCATACCTGATAGAATTTCCCTTCTACAACTAGTGGTTGTCCAGTTCTCAATTGAAGACTTTCAAAAAGGGGGGATCCTATAGGCAGCCCATTCCAGTTGGGGATTGTTTTTTTTTTCTCCCCATTTTAAAAATATCATTTTTTTCCAATTACATGTAAAGATTATTTTCAACATTCATTTTTGTAAGATTCTGAATTTCAAAATTTTCTCCCTTTCTTGCACAAGATAGCAAGCAATCTGATATGGGTTATATACATGGACACACACTCATGTAAAAAACAATTCCATATAAGTCATGTTATGAAAGAAAAATTAGAACAAGAAAGAAAAAAAACACAAGAAAGAAAAAGCAAAAAAAAGTGAAAATAATGTGCTTCATTCTGTATTCAAACTCCATAGTTCTTTCTCTAGATGTGTATAGCCTTTTCCATCATGAGTCTTTTGGAATTTTCTTGGACCATGTAATGTGGAGAAGAACTAAGTCTATTATAGTTGATCGTTGCATAAGGTTGCTCTTATTTTATACAGTGTTCTCCTAGTTCTGCTCACTTCATTATGCATCAATTCATATAAGTCTTTCCAGGTTTTTCTGAAATCCACTTGCTCATCATTTCTTATAGCAAAATGGCATTTCATTATATTCATATTCCATAATTTATCCAACCATTACTCAATTAATGGACATGCCCTCAACTTTCAATTTTTTGCCATCACAAAAAGAAATGATATAAATATTTTGAATATGTAGGTTCTTTTTTCTTTTTTTATAATCTCTTTGGAATATAGAACTAGTAGTGGTATTGATGGATATGTATAGTTTTGTAGCTCTTTGGGCTCTTTGTTCTCCAGAATGGCTGAAGTTTATAACTCCACCAATGATTTAGTGTTTCAATTTTTCTTATCTTTTCCAACATTTAACACTTTCTTTTTTTCAGTCATATTAGCCTATCTGATGTATGGGCTTACATTTAACTTACATTTTCTAATCAGTAGTGACATTGAACATTTTCATATGACTATAAATAGTTTTAATGTCTTCATCTAAAAACTTCCTGTTCATATCCTTTGACCACTTATCAATTGGGGAATGGCTTATGTTTTTTTATAAATTTGATTCCATTCTCTATAAATTTGAGAAATGAGGCCCTTATTAGAGACATTTGCTATATAGATTGTTTCCCAGCTTTCTGCTTTCTTTCTAATCTTGGTTGCACTGGTTTTGTTTGTGCAAAAGGAAGTTTTAATTTTTAAGGCTAGGTCTAAGTCATGTACCACAAATCGAATATAATATTCTCTGCCAAGTATCAAATTGTTCACATCAACTGAAATGCATATTGAATGAAATCACTAATTATGAAGAAAATGAGCTAACTGAAGGTGTTAGAATCTAGTTTTCCTTTTCTTTTAAGCCTGCACAAGACCACAATTTAAATACAAGAAGCAAATTGGCTTACCAATGTCACTGAGAATCTTATTCCCATTAGGCAAATGTAAAATTGGCTTCTCATAGAGGCACACTTCCCAACATTACCTTAGGATTATAGGAATCATTAATTTAAAGGGTTGGCCCAGAAGCTAGCACAGTTCATAGCAAATTAGCTTTTTCATTGAATAGTTTTGCATTATTGATTTTTCTTTCATTCAAAAAATGCACTGCATCTCTTTTCCAATCTATTGCAAGGTGTCTCTCACCTTGCTTTAAAACTTAAGACCCTCCCTCTCCAAAAAACCCATTCTGACTAACTTTGCCCCATTCATCATTCTCATTTTCTCTAGTTTCTATATGCTGACTCCAATGATGTGGTTGTTGCCATATAATCTTCCACTTTCACTTATGCTACTTATAATTGTCCCCTAGCTCTTTCCTGTCATTAGATCTTCATTCCAAAAGCAGGTCCCAAGGCTTCTATTTATTATCTAGTAGAATTTTTTGGTACAGACTGTGTTGTGTATATAGTAGATATTCACTTCACGTAATTGAATGCATAAATGACCTGATTTAGGAGAGTCAGCAAATGGAAGGAATACTTCTCAGATGGCACATGAACACTAGGAGGATTTTTCTGAAAAAGCAAGTCAGTTTAATATATTCCCCACTTCTCAAATCATTACCCTTATTTTCAGTATCAGGATTATAGATTTATATCCAGAAAGAAAATTTGAGGTCATCTTGTACCATTTCCTTTATTTTATAGTTTAAAGTATCGAAAACCAGAGAAATGAAATGACTTGCCTATCTGAATACATCTTGCTCTGACACTAAATCCAACTTTCCTGCTTTTTTTAAACTTATTTTTAAAATAAACATTTATTGCTATCTTTTATATTTATATTCTCTAAATGCTCACATCTCTGTCCTCCAAGTCATCTTTTATAACAAAGAATTATTTTTAAGAAAAAAGGAAGAGAAATCACAATGTTAATCAGTATATTAAATATGTCAACATATTGAAAACAATTCTGACAATATATATAATGTTCCATACTTGTGACTTCCCCCTCCTCCATTTCTACAAATGAGGGGGGGAAGTATCTTTTCAAATGTCTTCTTTGGGGCCAAGATTGTTCTTTTTAATTTTGCAACATTTCTTTTGTTTCATTTTGTAGTGCTTGTTCCTTTCATTTACGTTGTTCTAAATATCGTGAGTAGACAATGGTGCTGTTCCGGCATCAAGAAGACTCTTCTTCTTGAGTTCAAATCTAGCCTCAGATGCTAGCTAACTAGCTTTGTGACCTTAGGCAAGTCACTTAACTATTTGTCTCAGTTTCTTCATCTATGAAATGAGTTTGAAAAGGAAATGTCAAATCACTTCTGTACCTCTGCCAAGAAATTCCCAAATGGGGTCACAGAGAGTGACAATAACAATAACAAACATCTTTTCTGTACTGTTTTCTTGGCTTTGATTACTTTGCTTTGCATCAGTTCATGTAAGTCTTTCCTTACTTCTCTGTATTAATTAAAAAAAATGATGTTATAACAATATTCTATTACATTCTTATATAACTTATTTAGCCATTCACCATTGCACATCCAATTCTTTTCCCCACCACTGTATCACACTGACTCCCTCATCTTTTGGCAGTCTATTGGGCCAGAATTCAGGAAGCTAAAACTCTAGTTTTGTCCCTGTTATGACCCTGAGAAGTCTCAGGCCTCTTCCCTCTGTTTGCTTATCACTTAGACAATAATCATGGTATGAGCATTCTGTCTGATCCCTTCCTCGCAGGGAGACTAAACAATCTTTCCTGGTATTTGCTTTGAACTCTATAGCTAAGGAACTATATACCCCCTAAAATGGAAGTCATGTTGCAGAATCTCAAAGGACCACAAATTCCAGCCACTTTGCATTATGATCACTTTCAGTGTTTGTATACACATATATGCATAACAGATAAATTATTACCAAACAAGAAAATGAGAAACCAGTTTCTCCAAGTCAATTTATATTAGAATTAAAGGGACAGAATGAGAGAACATTATTACCCTTGAAATTTGCATGTATTCAGTGGAAGTTACCAGTAGATCTTCAGCAGCAATTCTCATCAGTCTAAGATGTCATCCATTCAGGAGAAAATATTAAATACAAGGGATAGCATATATCCCCTGATAATAGTCACTTTACATGGCCACTGCTAATCACAGTATTTTCCAGCTAGAAGAAGCTTGCTGATTTACAGCCCACAGTTGAAACTTTACACATCTTCCACCTGGTTTCTAAATCTTTTCCTAATAATAACAAAGGACTATAACTATAACATCAAAGTCAAGAGAGTAAAGCAAATTTGTTCTGCTGGCATAGGGCTGTAAAAGGGCATAATTAACTTAATTCCTGTTTCGCTGACATCTTTTAACCTTATTAGGAAGAAGTTAGTTAAGAAAATCCTCTGGGAAAAGAAGATCACTAAAAATTATAGGGAAAAGGCTTAGGCCAATCCCTTGCTTTTATTGTATTTTTATTTTTCTTACAAATAATTTTCCTCTTTCTCAATTTCCTCTCCTTTTTTCCCTTCCCCATTCCCCTATTGCAAAAGTAGTGTTGCATTTTAGGAACTGTTACCAAGTTTATCTTTGCAGTTATAGTTTACATTTTCATATTACACTTGGTATAAAGGTATTGGATTTGCTAATTCCTATTTAGACACTTTTGTAATCTAGTATGATTACATAGTCTTTACGTGTAGATAAGTCCATTACCCTAAAGCTAAGTAATAAATGGAGGAATTTATTGTTTCTCAATAGTCTTCCAAGAAGTTAAAATTTGTTCTAGTTGTCAATGTCCCTTTGAAAGATGAAGGAAATTCTATTAAGCTCAAATAAGTGGGGCTTGAGTAGTTCAGTGGAAAGGATGCTCCTGGCTTTAGTCACAGGACCTCAGTTCAAATTTTGCCTTTGTCATTTCTTAATTTTGTATTCTTGAGCAGGTAATATAATTTCTGAGGCCTCAGTTTCCTTATCTATAAAACAAGGTGGGAAGGGTAGACTAGATGTTCTCTAAGGTTCCTTTCATATATAAATGTATGAACACATGGCTTTCTTCTTTATAATTTTTTTCATACTATGGTTTTCAGACAAAATCCACTAAATGTACTAGAGGGACACAATATGATTACATGTTGGGGGGGTCATTGTTCATGTAGAAATATAAGATACATAAAAGTAAGTAAGTTTGTCATAGTGCTTATAGTGAGGAACTGGTATTTGAACTGAACTTTGAAAGAAGACAGGGAATCTTAGGTTGCATAGCTGAAGAGGGAATACTTTTTGGACATAGGGGAAACATGGCATGGAGGTGAGAGATAGAATATCTTATATGTGGAACATCAAGTAGCCAGAACCATGGAACACATGAAGGGGAGTAATGTCAAGCTGGAGCCAGATTTTGAAAGACTTTAAAAAATACAGAAGTTTGTAATTATTTTATCCTAGAGATAATAGGTAGTCATGGGTGTATTTTGAACAGAGCATTAATATGATCAGATCAGGACTTTAGGAATATTACTTTGGTAGTTTTGTGGGGGATGATTTGGAGAGAATATTGACTCAAGACAATAAAATCAATGAGAAGATTATTGTAGTTCTGGAAGGAGTCAATGAAAACCTGAGCTAAGATTATTATGGAGGAAAGCACAATAGCTTAGGCTCTGAAAATTTGCCCTATGTCAAACTGCCATCAGTAGGCTTAAGTTATATCTAATTCATTTAAACTGTCTTCTTCCCCCTCCCTAATTATTTTTCCTATGATTTAACCTTCAAGATTGGGAAAGTTGCCCAGCAATTTCAGTAGATAAAGCTGACTGAAATTCCTTTTTGACCTTACTCTACCCAAAGATCATATATATGGGATTATATGAGTATATTTCCCTTTGTTAAAGTATTGCTGTTAATTGACAATTGCTCATCAGCTAAGGCTAGTTAAACTATTTCTTTCCTGAATCTACTGACCTCCAAAAGGAATAAGGTGAGAGCAATCAGTATCCCCTGAAAATTTAACAATGGGATCATGAAATGTATTTTAAAAAGGATGGATTAGCCAGGAAAAGGGGATGGATGGTCATGACAGGCCAGAACCTGGTTATTAGCTATTAGCTGATATTGATTCAAAAATTTAATATCAATCTGGGAGAGGAGATTAATTTGAATTAATCTGTCCATTTACTTGTGGTCTTAAGAAGGCTTCACACTGATCTATTTAGGGGATAAGAAAGCATGGTGGAATGGGAAGAACAGTGGATTTGAATCAAAAGATTTGGTATTTGAACATTGACATTATTATTATTTTCTAGTGCAACCTAGAGGAAATTGTTAAATCTCTCTCAAGTTGCTCAGTTTTTAAAATATGGGAGTTGTACTTTTTAAGCTTGCTTTTAGTGTGGAGGTCAAAAGGTCTAACTTAGAGGTTAAAAAAAAATTACTTAATCAACAGACCAGACTGAGTTTAGCAACTCATAGATCATGGAAGCTTAGAGTTACAAGGAGCTTTAGAGGTCATTAGCCTCATCCTTACCTAAAGTCTCATGTATATAATTAGATAATTTAGGTGAAATATTAGGATAGGACCTTGAGTTTTATAACACCATTCATTGGAGACTCTCAGAACATTTTATAAGTCTTTCCCTGTGCTCTTTGCTATTAAAAGTTACCTATTTCTTTCTTGGCAAGATAGGAATAAGTAACTAATTAAGACTTGCCTTCACTAGAATAAATCTGATATCAGATTTCCAGCTAAGGTTAACCAAGTTGCTCAGAAGCATGTTAATCTTTCCTCCCCACCCTAGTAATGCAAATTGGCATAATATATGTTGTGCAATGACTTGGACTTTTTCTATATACACTAATAAATAACTTTGTTAAGTTTTGATTAAAAGGATAAACAATGAACTCTATGGTTAATTTATGATTTGGGTAAGACATCAGTCCAGGAGCCAGATAACCTGGGTTCAATTCTCTCTTTAAAAAAAAAAAAATTTTATTATAGCTTTTTATTAACAAAATATATGCATGGCTAATTTTTCAACATTGACCCTTGCAAAACCCTCTGTTCCAAATTTTCCTCTCCTTCCCCCCACCCCCTCCCCTAGATAGTCCAAATGTAGTACATGTTAAATATGTTAAATCCAATATATGTATACATATTTATACAGTTTATCTTGCTGCACAAGAAAAATTGGATCTAGAAAAAAAAAAGCTGAGAAGGAAAACAAAAATGCAAGCAAATAATAACAGAAAGAGTAAAAATGCTATGTGGTGGTACACACTCAGTTCCCATAGTCCTCTCTCTAGGTGTAGATGGCTCTCTTCATTATTGAACAATTGGAACTGGTTTGAATCATCTCAGTGTTGAAAGCCACATCCATCAGAACTGATAATCATATAATCTTGTTGTTACCATGTATAATGATCTCCTGTCTTTGCTCACTTCACTTAGCATCAATTCATGGAAGTCTCTCCAGGCCTCTCTGAAATCATCCTGTTGGTTATTTTTTACAAAACAATAAAAATCCATAACACTCATATAACATAATTTATTCAGCCATTCTCCAATTGGTGGGCATCTACTCAGTTTCCAGTTTCTTGCCACTACACAAAGGGCTGCCACAAACATTTCTACACATGTGGATCCCTTTCTCTCCTTTAATATCTCTTTGGGCTATAAACCTAGTAGTAACACTGCAGTGTCGAAGCAATTCTCTCTCTTTTCTTAAAAAAAAAAAAATGAATTCAATTATCAAATTACCTTCTAACTACCTGAATGATCTTGGAAATATCACTTTATCTGAGCTGGAGTTTCCTCATCTTTAAAATGAAAGGGTTGAACTAGATTATCTTCAAAACATTCAAGTTCTACAGCTGAGTGTCTCAAATTGCTATTTGCAATATTCTTGTATCTCATTTCTCACTATTTTTACAATAAAACCCAGTGACTATACAATAAGAAAATCCAAACCATGAGGCATGAGAGTAGTAGATAATTTTGGTCAAGTAATTCTGCTTAAAAATCTTAAGAAGCTTCTCTATTGATAGAAAAAAAAAACTTATTCTCAAATAGCACTGATGTGTAGATGTATGATATTCCTGGATAGTGTTTACCTACAATTTTAGATCTTCTCTAAAACCTGTCAGTAGTTCTCAGAATAGTGAATGCTTAATAATATTGAATTGAATTTATTGATAGTTTGAATACACATAAAAATATAACCATATAATTTGCCTTCAAACAATTCTCTGGCATTAGGAAAAGCTTCAATAGAAGGTAAACTCTTAAAAGGTGGCAACTATTTACCAGTGACTCCAGGCTTCCCATTGAGTACTTAATAAATGATAATTAAATAGTACTGAATTGAATAATCCAGAAAACCAAGAAGAAAATCTACCATTTTTCTTCATAAATATTGCAATCATTCTCAAGACTTTATAAATTCAGAATAGTAAACGCTCAGACTGCATTTCCTAGTCATGAATACAAAATAGATCTAGAACCTCTCATTGAGACTTGGCTAGTAGATTAAAATATGCAGCTCATAAAATGAAGCTTTATTCAACTGAATCGAGTTGAGAGGTCCTTAATACCTTTTATTATTGACTAGCCTTCTCCTGTAATGGTTAAATATTTTGATAATTTTTGTTAACTATTGAATTATGTACAAGTATCTTGTTTTGTATCAATGTTGAATCTAAACTACCAGGCTGAGTCAGGACCAGCACCAAACAACAGGCAAAGGATGCCATTTTCTCCACCAAAAATGAAGACATTTATTCTATCTTTTTGTAACATATACAAGCTGGATATTTAGCAGCTTTGGTAAATTTGATCAATTTAGATAGTTAAATAATATCATTCAGGCAAAAAAAAATGCACTTAAGCAGTCCACTTCATGTTAGCATCTTAGAATTATGTGTGTTTACTCCTTGTCTTCTCTGTTCATAGTGTTTTAGATGAATAGCTGGAAGGGGACTACTGGGTCATCATCAGAACTTCATTTTTCAGAAGAGGAAACAGACTCAAAGAGATTGTGATTTGTGAGTGCAAGATCAGACAGGTAGTACATAGCAGAATCACTCTTTCAATCCTCAAAACTCTAACTCCAGACCGATAACTTTTTCCATTACAGCACTGTATCTCTCATCATGAATATCATTATCATCTGAAGGTCTTTATGGGATTTTGCCCTCCTACCATCAATTTAATGGCCCATGGCATGCACAAAAGCCACCAGCTGCTTGTTTTGTGTCCATTTTTTGACATTTGGATTGTATTAGATGTTTCAAGGTTAGATTTATTGGGGGGGGGGGAGGAATGATGACTCCTTGGCCAATTGGCCTCCCCTAGAGGAAAGTAATTGGGCAATCCATTCAATCAATAAAAATTTACTTTGTGTCTACTAAATGTCCAAGGTACAGTATTAACCCTGTGATAATCATTGTATCAATATTCTCTATTCTGTCTTTTTTCCCACGCTCTGCTCTGACAGCTTCCTCTGTGACATTGCTAACACAAATTTCTCTAGGTTGAATAATCCCTGTTCCCTTTTGGATTTGTTTCTAGGGACTATTTTTTTAAAAATAAAATATACCATATTTTGTATTCACTTTGGTAGTATGCTGTTTTTAAAAAGCAACCACCACCATATAATCAGGATTTAGAGCTGCAAGGAACCATAGACATAGACACCATTTTGACTTTGGAAAAAAGTGAAGCCTAATCCAATAAACATTTATTAAGCATCCACCTGAGGTACTCTACTAGTAATACAAAGATTTTAACAATCTTCTGAGGCAGCTAGTAAGGTTGATAAAATCTTGGGCCTAGAGTCAAGAAGACCTCAAATCAATAACTAAACAAGAATTTATTAAGCTCTTACAATGTACTAGGTATGTAGCAACTAAAAGCTTAGTAGACTGGTATTATAAATACAAGACAGTCCCTGCCTTCAAGAAGTTTACATTCTAAATAGGGGGAAAACAGCACAAAAAAGGCAGTTGAAAAAGTGGGATTAAGGAACAGGGAAGGTAGTATTGGAGCATGAGGGAGCAATCCAGAGGACTTTAGCTGGATTGCAAATGAAGGGATGGCTAGGCTATGCCTGGAGTTCAAATGTAGCCTCAGCGACTGACTAGCTATGTGACCCAGGGCAAGCCATTTAATTTTAGCATGTCTCAGTTTTCTTAACTGTAAAAGTAGG
Source organism: Sarcophilus harrisii (assembly GCF_902635505.1). Lineage (NCBI taxonomy): Eukaryota > Metazoa > Chordata > Mammalia > Dasyuromorphia > Dasyuridae > Sarcophilus > Sarcophilus harrisii. The sequence goes on from NC_045426.1 coordinate 447,574,572, forward strand.
ATAATAATTACCTTTACTTTCCAGGGTTGTTGGATCAAATGACATAATATTTGTAAAGCACTTTTCCAGTCCTCAAGGAGTTTATAGTCTATGGGGGAAAAGGAGGATATAAATAAAGGGAGAAGAAGGAGGAACAGGAATCAGCATTTATATAGCTCCTATATGTGCCAGGCACTGTTCTAGGCACTTTATAAATATTATTCCACTTGATCCTCCCAATACCTCTGAAAGATGTGTTGTTATAATGCCCATTTTATGATTAAACTGAGGCAACAGAGGAAGTTGTGATTTGCTCAGATTCATACAGTTAGTAAGCACAGGAGGCCAGATTTGAATTTAGATCCAGCACACTAACACCTAACTGCCAAAAATAAGTAAATAAACAAATATATATATATATATATATATATAAAGAGAATTAGCATAGACAACTGGAGAGTATAAAGAGGTCTAGATTTGGAGTCACATAACTTGGATTCAATTCTCTCTCTTTAAAAAAAATGAATTCAATTCTCAAATTATTTGCTAACTACCTGAATGACCTTGGACATATCACTTTATCTGGGCTAGAGTTTGCTTCTTTGTAAAATGAGGGAGCTGAACTAGATAATCTCCAGAATTTATTCTAAATCTCTGAGTATTTCAAATAGGTATTTGCAATACTCTTGTATCTCATTTCTCACTATTACTATAGTAAAATCCAGTGAATTTGGAATAAGAAAAATCCAAACCACGAGGCATGAGAGAAAACCTAAGTTTTAGTTGATAATTTTGGTCAAGTTATTCAGCTAAAAAATGTTGAAAGGCTTATTACTTTTTTTGGGGGGGGGGTGTTGTTGCTGGAGTTTTCTTGGTAAAGATGCTGGAGTGATTTGCCATTTCCTTTTTCAGTTCATTTTGCAGATGAGGAAACTGAGGCAAAGAGAGTTAAATGACTTGCTAAGGTCATACAACTAGTGAATGTCTAAGTCTGGATTTGAAATTAAGTCTTCTGGACTCTATAGGCTTGGCACTTTATCCTCTGTATCACCTATTCATGTAGCCTTTCCTATTGTTTATTAAGTAAAATTCAAACTTTTCTACTTAGAATTCTAGGCTGTCCAAAACAAAATGTCAAACTTGCTTTCTAGATATCTTCCATTACTGTCCTTTATGCATTCTAAATTTCACTCAAACTGAACAAATATATTGCTTTGGCCCATTGCCATTCATTTAAGGCATGTTCACGATGACTGTTGTCTCTTTTTAGTGTAAAACTAAGGATAAAGGCAGTAACCCCATGATCTGAACCTTGGAGAAAGCTGGGGATTCTAAGAGATCTAGATGGTACCAGTGGGCCTGATGTCACTCAAGGTGTGAGGAACAGGGTTAGAATTCAAGGTCAAGTCTATATAATTTACGACTACTTTCTCCCAAGAAGGAGGCTCAGTTTATAATATGAATAAATCTCTTTCTAATTTATTATATAAAAAAGGAAACAACACCAATTGTAAATTTCATGATTTTCACTAGGTTACCTCTCAAGTCTCTTCCAGATCCAAATCTGTGATGTTGATAACTTGCCTAATAAATGTGTGACCTTTTCCATCTGTATGTTAAATTTCCATTTATGCATCTTTTCCCACCACATCTAATTCAGCTCAACTTGTTGGCCACTAAAATTTATCATTTCCTTCTCTTAATCTTCTGTGGAAAAAAAAATTCTTGAGTATTGCTTTTTTTATCCCATTGTATTTTCACTTTCGCCAAGCCCTAAACAATAAATCCTTCATGTCCAATAAATGCTTTTAATGAACTCACTTAGGTACTTAGTTTCTTTGTAGTTTTTAATCCTTTTTTTTTTTTTTTTCATTAAGTGCATTATCCTGAATTACCTCTCATAAAATCAGATACCTTTAGAACTAAGAGAGACCTAAGAAATCACCTAGGGCAATTTCATTGTTTTTTGATGAGGAAATTGAGGTACAGAGAGGTTAACTTGGCTAGGATTATATATGGGCAGCTAGGCAATGCCTCGGATTGAGTGCTGCATCTGGAGTCAGGAAGACCTGAGTTTAAAAATGGCCTCAGAGAGTAACCGTGTGACCCTGGACAATTCAGTTAACGCTGTTTGTATGATTTCCTTGTCTCTAAAAGAGTTGGAGAAGGAACTAGGAAATCACTCCAGTATTATTTCCAAGAAGATCCCAAAAGGGTCATAAGGAATTGGAGATGACTGAAAATGACTAAACAACAATATCAAGAAAGAGTTAAGAATCAGGAATAGATTCAGGGTCTGATTCCCAGTAGACTGTTCTTTCTCTTGCTTTTTCTTGCTTTCCTTGTTTATGTCTTCTCCAATATGCTATTGTCTTGGTCAATCCCACTGATGAATCCTCTCTCTATTTTCCATTCCTATGAATTGGAGAGAACCAGTTTCATTGGTGTAGCGCTCCCTCTCCTTCCACCCCTCTCTAGGATGCATATATATGAAGGCTCAATAAATCTGGATATTTCACATGACCATCCTCACACCCAGCTGTTAATTGTGTGACAGTTATAGTTACAGTTTCCGAGTCACTACCCCTCATTCCTTAGCAATTCAGAATATAACCTCATTTTATTGGAACAGATTACTTTACTATTTAACCCTGTCTCTCATCACTGCTATGTCAGCTCTTTGTCTAAAACTGTATATAAATTTGAGGCTTGAGTAGCTTTGGGCCTAGCCAAAGCCACTCTGTTATGTACTTCCCTCAAAGCTTGTCTCAGGAAGGGCAATGGAGGCCACTTACTGAGACTATATCTCTTTGGCATCTATTTTTTTCTTCCCCTTGTGAATAACAATAAAATTTTGCCAACTGCTATTGCTGAGTGGGCACTGCTCTTCTTCATTCTCTTTCCTTTTGCAAACTTGATGTTGGCTTTCAGGAATATAATGAGCATATTCTCTAGACTACAATCAAGCCATTGGGCAAATGTTTAATAGCACTGGGTCCAGTGCCAGCCCAATGGAGCATCACTTATTTGTTATGGAACATCACAACCCCTAGCCTTCCATTGTGCTATTAGAAGCTGCTCTTGGAGTACTCCCAATCAGTTTTTTTTTTTTTTTTTTAAATAAGTGGTATTTATCCACAATGCCAGGTGGCTCAGTGGATAGACTGCTGGAAGACCTGAATTCAAACCTGGCCTGAGACTTCTCCTAGCTGTATATCTTTGGGCAAGTCATTTAACCTAGTTTGACTCAGTTTCCTCATCTATAAAATGAGCTAGACAAGGAAATGATAATCTTTGCCAAGTGTATTTGCTAAGAAAACACCAAAAGGGATCATGAAGAGTTGAACATGACTAATAAAAAGATGGGATAACAACAAAATTGCTTAACAGAATAGAACCCAGAGATTTCACTCCTAATTTTTTTCTAATATTTTATCTGTTCATGAAGAATATGCAATGTACAAGAACATTTAGTCTCTATTTGAGGAATGTCTCTATAGACTTTCTTACAATTTTGGTTATTTAAGGTATAACCTGTTATTGCAAAGAAATTAATCAGTTTGTAACAAGAACCAAAGCAGAAGATAGTGCAAAAGATAATATTTGAGCATCATCTTGAAGAAAAAAAGGGTCTTTATGAATTGGTAGAAAGGAAAGAGGCATTCTAAGCATGCAGGCCAGTGATAGAGTAAGAAGAATAAATTATAGAAAACCTAAGTTGGAAGCTATCTAGTCCAACCCACACCTGACACAAAATTCCCTTTATAATATAAAGGGAAAAAAGAGTAAGGAAGATTTTAAGGCATTCCTTTCTACTTTTTCTTACATCAAGGGAAAGGTATATTGTGGAATTGAATGGCTACCCAGAGACACATTCTATCCATAGATATCTAGATGATTCAAGAATGAGACATGGGCAAATAGGGCATAGATGTGGGCAACATATTAGAAAACCTCTGTCCTATGTAGGCTTGTGGAATGAATGAAGAAGCAGTTATTAAGCACTTGTGTATCAAGTACTCTGCTAAATGTTAGGATTACAAATGAAAAGTTGAAGACAATTCTTGTCCTCAGAGAATCCATATTCTAATTGGGGGAGATAATACAGAGAACAAAGGCTAGGAGGGGTATTGTTGTTTTGGAAAGTTATTGGGATGGTGAGTAGAACCATAGAAGAGTGTACTGACAGAGCTGATTTAAATATAGATGCACAGCTGGAAAGAGGAGGTGGTACAGAGGGTATGAACCAAGCAGCAAAGTGGCTGGTGAGAAACCAGGAATGAAAGGAAGCATGTGGAGTGGATGATGTGAGACAATTATCAACCAGGAGATGGGGGCAGGGTGGGAAGGGAGGTCTTAATGGATAAAAATACCTGTAGATCAGGAGTTCTTATCAGTGGTATGCTGGTAAATGTTTAAAAACTCAGTCTGGGGGGAAAATGTGTAAAATGCATAAAATTTAATATGCTTTGGTGACATATTCTCCATCACTATCTTGATTCCAGAAAATCAGCAAAATAGCAAATCAAGCCCTGATTGCCAACTTCAAAAGTATACATTTTCATACTGAAAACTTATGAGGAACTAACTGGCTATAGCAAGTCTCTGCCAGGTATACAAGGATCCCTTGAATTCAGTGAGCTTTGAGCTTGGATAGGAAAATTATATATTTAAAAATATAATTGGTTTCCTTTTTAATTTTATGTATTTTATGCATTTAAAAGTATTATTCTGTGAAGTGGTCCAGAGGTTTCACCAAATGGCTAAAGGGGTCAATAATTCCAAAAAATGTTAAGAATCCTTGTTTGAGGTTGTGGTTTCTGTATGGTTTAACAAGGGGGCTGGGAAGATCTGGGCAACATTTTCAATGGCAAAGAAGTGGTCTGTTCTCAACAGACATTTAGGAAGTAGGGGTACAAAGAAAGTCACTGTCTTCAGCATTCTACACTTGGACTTTTAAAAATTATTATAGCTTTTTATTTATAAAATATATGCATGGGTAATTTTTCAGCATTGATAATTGTAAAACTTTTTGTTCCAATTTTTCCCCTCCTTCCCTCCATCTCCCCCAGATGGCAGATTGACCAATACATGTTAAATATGTTAAAGTATATGTTAAATACAATATATGTATACATGTCCATACAGTTATTTTGCTGTACAAAAAGAATTGGACTTTGAAATATACACTTGGACTTCTGTGGAGAAGATTATAACCAAAGAATTCAAAGCTCAGTTTTGCTGTAATGATCAATCTGCTCATACCCCAGTCAGCAGACATTCCTTAACACATTAAAGCACAAACACTTTCCAAAGTTAATTTCAGTAGAATTGAGTGTGTGGTGTTGATGGAATATCTTTATGATGATGGACTTATTTCTGAGCTCTAATTATGTGAGTTCCAGAAAGGTAAAATCCAGGCTTGATGAACACCCAATTATTAAAGAAAGAAGGCTTCATTTTCTGCATCATGAATGACCCAGATTCTCAGAGAAGTGAATGAACTGGAGTTTGACAACCTTTTAATAGGGTAAACATTTGATTGACAAGCATAGCACAGAGCAATAAAATGGGGATTTATTCACTAAAATATATACATACATACATATGTGTATATGCATATATATATATATATATATATATAGAGAGAGAGAGAGAGAGAGAGACAGAGACAGAGACAGAGATAGAGGCAGAGATAGAGAGCTCTTTAAATAAGGATTTCTGTTTTAACTATTACTTGTAGAGGAAGATTAGATAACTATATGGAGATATTTAATTGAAAATATTCTACCTTAAAGGAAGGCTATCAATTGTTTTTACATTCCCATGATAAAAATAATGTTGTTATAAAAACTGAGATTAATGTGATAGAGCCACTCAGCATGCTGTATTCCAACACAGCCCTTAATAACAGCTTGTATCCTGGCAGTATAGATGTAAACAAAGCAGTAAATATTATGAACCAAGGAATGTTGATAATAAATGATAAATTCATTTGGGGATTATTGGCAGAACAGTAGAATCCATCACAAAGGATATAAGATTCAATTAGTGAAGTCAAGATACCTTTCTTCTACTGTAGAATTATTCAGAGGTATGGAAGAAAAATCATCAAATATTTTCCAAGTTACATTCTATTGAAGTCAAAGTAATAAACATTTATTATGATTGTGAAATCCTTGAACACAGAAAGTATTTTTCTTCTCTTTTTGTATTTTCAGTGTTTAGCACATAGTGTTTATTTAAAAATGTTTATTGATTGACTATGTATCAGGCACCGAACTAAGTCTGCAGATACAAAGAAAAACTAAAATCTGATCTTCATAGTCTAATGGTGGTATGAAGGAGAGGAGGCTGATCCAAGAGATTGTGTGAAAATACATGTGAAGGTAAAAATCAAAGAAACTTGGAAGCTAACAGGTTATAAGAGCAGAAGCATTGGAAAGAGTTGAAGATAATGCTGAGGTCACAAACTTGGGCCCTTGAAAGACACTGGTACCCTGGATAGAAATAGGGATATTAGGAGGAGGGAAAGCCTAGAGAAATGGGACAAATTTGTTTACAATTAGGAATGTATTTTCTCCCGGAAGCAATGGAGTAGAGTTTGCAGGTCAGTTCATAGGCAACTATTTTGCCTATAATGTACCTGAAGTTTGCTGCTGTCTTATAGTATTTTAGAATCTAAAAACCTATTTGATACTTTTCAATTAAAAATGCATTCAGAATGGATGCAATAAATCAATTCCTACCTACAATCGTGGAAGTAGGACCTCCAGGAGTGTGGAGAGATATCTGTAAGACATAAGTAGCAGGGTCAGCAGCTCTCAGGATTGATGGGCAAAGATTCTGTAGTTGTCTAGAGCTATCTTCCAGGACAGACTTGTAGATATACTTTTTAGTTTTGGACCATCTCCCGAATTCTCTCATTCCTTTTTTTTCTGTGGGCCCCAGGGCTCATTTCCCTTTTCACTACCACAGTCAATTTCCCCTCCCTGATTAATGATTCTTTGAATAGAACATAGATTTATGGAAAATTTTAAAGGATTAAAAAATCACATATGTTTAATGCTGGTGACAAATGAGAGAGGAAAAGATGTTATTTCATTTTGAACCACAAATTATTATTATTATTATTAATTACTACTACTACTACTACTACTAGCTAATATTTATACAGGTTTTACTATTTACCAGCCACTGTGCTAAGTACTTTATAATTATTATCTCATTTAATCCTCATGACAACCCTGGGAGATAGTTGCTATTATTACCCCCATTTTACAATTCAAGCAACAGGGGCAAGTAGAAGTTAAATGACATGTTCAGGGCCACAGAGCTAATAAGTGTCTAAAGCTGAATCTGAATTCAGGTTTTTTTGACTCCAGACCTGATACTCTTGTCTATTGTACCATTCAATTGCTATAATGAAAGTTCCATACAGAAATCAAACAAAACTGAGGAGCAAATGTGTGATAATAAAAAATTATATTTATATATGATTTCAAAGACTGCAGAATATTTTCCTTACAACAGCACTATGAGTCAGATAAGGCAAATATTACTATTTCCATTTTAGAGATGAGGAAGCTAAGATTCAGAGATTAGTTGATTTGCCTAGGGTTATATTGTATATAGGTATTAGAGTTGGGACTCACACTTCCTTCCCCTCCCCTTCAAGGGCAGTACTCTTGACATTTAGCTGCCTTGGGCTACACTGAAGTACTACATTGTATAATATGGCATTTTTCCTATTCATTGTCTTAGGAAGATTCTGAAGATCACTTGGCAGAATAAGATACCAGACACTAAGGTTCTTTCTCAAACTAAACTTCCAAGCATTTCAATTCTACTGCAGAGAGCACAACTCCATTGGGCGAACACATTGTTCAAAAGCCAAATGTACATTTGTCAAAAAAAAAAAAAATTATGGAGAAATCACATAGGGCAAGTGCTCACAAACTGGTCAGAAAAAGTGATACAAGGACAGTTTCAAGGTCTCTCTTTAGATTGATTGCATGACATGGAAGACATTGACACAGGACCTCCCAGCACGGCTTGCCCTCATCAGAGAGGGTTTTGTGCTCAGTGAACAAAACAGAATTGAATTAGCCCAAAGGAACTGTGAAAGATTCAGCATTTGAGAACTACCCCAAATATTCATATGGATTATTTGTATCCGACCTAAGGCAGAGCACATAAATCAAACACACTGTAACTTGACTCTAACATGGTGATGTCATTTTGGTCCTCTTCAAAAATGAAGGACAACAACCAACTATTACTATTACTAGTTAGCATTTATGTATTGTTTTAAAATTTGTAAAGCATTTTATAAATATTATCTCACCTGATACTTACAACAACCCTGTGAGGTAGGTTCTATTTTTATCCTCATTTTACAGATGAGGAAACTGAGGCAAACAGATTATCAGGGTCACACAGCTAGTAAGAATCTGAGGCTAGATTTGAATTTAATTTTTGATTTCCAGTTCAGTGTTTTATTGCACCACCTAGTTCACAGATATACAAGATATTGGGAAAAGATAATTTTCTATAATTACAAAGTGGTTTTAGAAACATTTCTTCATTTGATTCTCACAGCAAATTCTCAGCTAGGTAGCATAAATATTATAATTCTCATTTTATGAGAATTGGAGGCTTTGGGAGTGTGCATAACTTGTCACAGTCACAGAACTATTAAGTGGTATAGTTGAAAGAAATGTTGTATTAGGGGACGGAGGACTTGGAGTCTGGCTGTGAGTACAGTGAGATCATTTAATCTCTCTGGGTTTGTTTTATTATCTATATTATCATTCCAATTGGATTAAAAGACCTCTGAAATCCTTTCTAGCTCTCTACAATTCCAAGTAACTGAATAGTTATTTAAAACCAGGTCTTAATCTAAATACTAATGCTCATTCTATGATATTTCATTATCTGCCATATCTGTTAATGAGTAGTCTTATTCCTAAAGTTAGGAAAATTCATTCAAGTCTGGACACAGTCACTTTTATTAGTTGTGTCATCCTGAGCAAGTCACTTAACCCTGTTTTCCTCAGTTTCCTCATTTGTAAGGTGAACTGGAAAAGGAAATGGCAAACCTCTCCAGTATTTTTGTCAAGAAAACTCCAAATGGGGTCATAAAGAGTTGGTATTTTGGAAAAGGACTGAACAACAATAGTTTTTTGATGGCAGACTAAGTTTGTTTCCTTTTTTGACTGAGTCACTGATCAGGGAAATCCTGCTGCTAGGCTTTTTCTAGATTTTAGTAAAGCAGTTGCTAAGGATTTTTAGGTTATTCTAGTGGAAGAGAGAGAGAGAGAGATATCTTAGATGAGAGTATAATTAGATGGTTTCAGAGTAGGTTGTGTGGCAGGACCCCCAAAAAATCATTTTGGCTAAATGTCTGTTTAGAAAGAGATTTCCAGTAAGTTTACCATCCAGTAAACTAGGATTAGATCTTTGCTGCTAAATATTATTATTAATAAAAAGGAAAAGAGGCATGGGGGAGGGCAGATGTTACAATAATGGGACATAAAATTAATACAGTAGATTGTAGGATTCAATATTATCTCAAAAAGCTAGAATATTGGGTTCAGTTCAATAGGGAATATTTATAGCAGCTCCCTTTGTGGTGGCAAAGAACTGGAAATTGTGGGGATGCCTGTCAACTGAGGAATGACTGAGCAAATTGTGGTATATAATTGTAATAGAATACTACTATATTAAAAGAACTGGCAAGCTTGATGTTCTTAAAAAAATATGGATAAACTTGAATGAAAAAATGAAGAGTGAAATTCTAGGAGAATATTGTATAAAGTAATAACATTTTTTCTCTTTTGTTTCCTTCCTTCCTCTCTTCCTTCCTCCCTCCTTCTCTCCCTTTTTCCCTTTCTTCCTTTTTCCCTCCCTCCTTTCCTCCTTCCCCTCCTCCCTCCCTCTTGGTTAAGTGACTTGCCCAGGATCACACTGATAGTAACTGTGTAGTGTATGAGACTGCATTTGAACTCGTCCTCCTGACTCCAGGACCAGTGCTCTGTTTCCATTTCCCTCCTTGGACACATCAAGGGCTTGTTATTTGATTTGAGGCCTTTCTCCTCCCAAGTATTGCCTTTAAGATCAGGGTGTAGATTCCTGGAACTTTTCTTTTTTTTTTTTTTTTTTAGTGTTGAATGCAAAGGGTTTGATATGTATAATTCAGAAGAGTTTAAATTAATGCAGACTAGACGTTTTTGTTACTGAGTCATGAGATAATAGGATTTGTTGTTATCTATGTGCCTTTCTGTTTTTATTCTATATTTATAGTGATGCGATTTTCCCCTACCTCTATTTGTGTTGACTAAATTGGCAAAGGCATTTGGTCAGTTTCATGAAAACAAATCAACATAAATGCTTTTCAGATGTGTTATTTAAATGTCAGGAACAGTTCTGTTGGTTTGTCTATTATTTAATCTCTTGGCAGATGATTAGTATGGTATAGTGAATGGAGAGAGATAGATATACAATCAGGAATACATAGGTTCAAATTCTATTTCCAATACACATTAGCTATTGTAAATATACATGTCATGAAACTTCCATGGATTTCAGATCTTTAGTAAAAAAAAAAAAATTTTTTTCTACTGTTGCTACTTCTATCAAGAGTGTCAAACTGTAATGAGATAGTTTGTAAATAGTGTTATGCTGGTAAATGTTTAACAATAAGCTCTCTGGAAAACAAAGTATATTCAAAAGATACTTTTTAGTTTAATCTGCTTTATTACTATTTTCTCTGTCATGTTACAGGCCAGAACTCTGTACTTGAAACAAAGATTCTTACAAGGTGCTAAGTGAAATTGATAAATAATGGTTATCTAGTTTAGCTTGGTGATTAGTAGTTCTCTAGTTCAGTGTGATTGATTTAATCTTACAACAAATAATGGTTTCCTAGTGATACAATGATTGGCTTATACTCAATATACTCCATATAAGCTGGGATAAATTCATCCAGGAGGCTGAAGCACAAGCCTATGAACTTAGAGAGATTCACTCCATCTCACACCAACATGGTGGCAGGGTTCTTCTCCTTCTCTTTTCCAGAAGGCTTCTAAGAAAGCTAGCCTGGGCCCCAGGCAAGAAAATTAGATTGTGAAGGAGACAATAAAGAATTTGGACTTTATCCCTGGCTATTCTTGTGGTGATTACTCTACTAAAAGGAAGATTCCAGAAAACCAACCAGAACATTACACTGTCACTTTCCTAAATTTAGACCATTAATTTAAATATAAATCAAGCCCTGATTTCCAACATTGCTTATTTCTGTGGATTAAGTGCTTTCATTGGAAATTTAACAATCAGTTCTAATAGAGTCAGCTGCCAGTAAAGCATAGTGCCAACCTTGAAATATTAGATGAATATTATTGACACTATTTATTTGTTATTATCATTATCATTATTATGACACAAGGTACTTTATCAAATAGAGAGTTATTCAAACCCCTATCTTTTGGATTCCCAATAACATTTAGTATCTCAAATGTACTTGAGTTAAAACTTAAGTTGAAATCCTGATTTATGTTCTATCTTATTATTACACAACTATGTCTCAGTGCAAATAATGAATTATATGATGTGGTTTCAGTACAAAATGTTATAAAATATGGAAAGTATTTCAGCAACTTATTTTACTCTCTTTAACCTATATTCTTTGTTAACTTTTTACATTTTTACATTTGGAAACCTCAAACTAGATTCTAACAATTTGCCTCCCTGTGTAAGCTAATGTTTGGATTTCTAATTCTTCTGGGAATTAACATGTCCCTGAATAGATTTCATCAATTCATTTCTTGCTAGCAATACAAAATGTTTTTGCTATTTAGTTAGTGAAAAGTTAGAAGAAAACCAAGTGATCATAAATCAGAATTTTATTTTAAAATTCTGTTTAATGAGTAGAAACCAATGTAGAAAGTCAGAACACACATCTTCCCAAATGAGAAGCCACTGGTTAATGGAAAAAGTATTCAAGAAGGGAAATTAAGGAGTTAAATGTTGAAAATGACCCAGGTCCCATGTTATGTTATGAAAGATTGTCCTTTTGAATTGATGATAAAATTGATGGAAACTGAAATTATAATTAATTTCCATTTCTAATAGCCAGTTTTAGATATATAGAAGAGATGAAGAAAGGTAGCTAGGTGGCACTGTGGATAGAGCTGAAAATAAGAAGACTCATCTTCTTGAGTTCAAATCCAGTCTCAGACCCTTAGCAAATCATCTAAACCTATTTGCTTCAGTTTCCTCATTTGTAAAATGAACTGGAGAAGGAATAGTAAATAAGTCCATTATCTTTGCCAAGAAAACCCCAAATATGGTCACAAGTCAGGTGTGACTGAAACAACTGGATAACGATGAGGAACTGTCAGAACTGTTAAAGAGTAAGGCTCATTTGGTAGTGCAGGGTATGATCAGAAATGAATATGGTTTGGGATAAAAAATCATCATTAATTTTTTTTAAATTAAAGGAATGACTTTATTAATATTTAAAGTACAAATGTAAGCTCATCCTTCTCTCTGCCCCCATATCTGAGGAATACTAGATTCTCACTAAAGAAGTTTCTAGATTTTTATAAAGTGCAATCTTCAAGTGAAAAAAGTTGATCCAGATTTCAAATTATGGATGTTAGATTGAGAATATAAGCCGGAAAAGAGGAAGATTTATGTTATTCAATTTCAGTATTTAACTCCCACAAAGAATTGTAAGAATTAATCCAGGTACTTTACCTTTAGCTAAAGAATCTGAAAATGGAAGGATCTATGATTACAAATTATAAGGTAAAGGCTGAGATGACAGGCAGCAAAGACCGTGTGTGTGTGTGTGTGTGTGTGTGTGTGTGTGTGTGTGTAAAATTTTAAGTATAATAAATATGCAGTTAGACTTCAGGAGAAAGACATATTTTCCTGTAGAATAATGTCAAACTCACCTAAAAGACTTAGGAATAAGGAATTGTAGTAATAACAAGTTTCATCAGGGAGTTATACAAACTAAGAAAGTCTTATAAAGCTCATAATGTTAACATAGAAAAATTAAATTCATTTGGATTTAAAGATGGGGGAAATGGTAAGGTATGGATAATGGTTTTTTTTTCAGGACATTATCATGCTTTAGTGAAAACATTTCCTGGGTGGCACTTTATGATGCATATTACATGACTCATTGGAAAGAGTGTTAGATTGATTAGTGTTAGACTCCTTATGGGGTCCTGAGGTTCACCCATGGTTCTGCTATCTGCGTAACTTTGATCAGATCATTTAGCCTGTCTTTTTATAGATTTCTATGAAGTGAGACAGTTGGATTAGATATCCTCTAAGATTATTATTCTTTATGAAGATGAAGTCTAGGTTAGAACAATGACTTGCTTGACACCCAGGAATGAGCTAAATCTTCTAGTTAAGGTTTTAATTTTAATTTTAAGACCTCATTTAAAAGGATTAACAAATTGTACATGACAGATTTATCATTTCATATGCAGTCATCTTTTAAAAAATTATACTAAGTTATAGAAATGCTTTATTATTACATAAATTAAAAATAAAATAATTAAAAATTTAAAAAGGTCTTATCTTATTTTTTAAAAGATATATATACATATGCATATATTTATATCTATATGGATATTAAACCTCAAACCAAAAAAGAACTCTAGTTGTTCTTTCAACATTTCAAGTTGCATCAATAGCATCTCCTGGGTTTAAATAACATTTCCTCCTCAACTAAAGTCTCATGAACTTCATTAAACTGGCACAGGAAGAAACATGCAAGAAATTAATAGAAGGGAGAAGCTGCTTGATGATATAGCACCATCTCTGGATGAGGAAACTGAAGGGACAGAGGCCAAGTGACTTGCTCAGATCACATTATCTAGTGAGTATCTGAAGTTAGATTTGAACTCAGGTATTTTTGCTTCCAACCTCATGCTGCATCCACTATGCCATCTAGCTTCCCCAAAAGAATAATTCTAAAGTTATAGAAATGTGAATGTACAAAGGGAATATACAATGATGGGGTTGGGAATTCCAGGTTTTGGGAAATTTACAAGTATTGAAAATATATATCATAAATAAAAAATGAACAACTGGGCTATCTATATAATTTCTAGTTCACCTACCACATCTCAGTTTGGCCTGCCTTAAGTGAGGTTAAATCTGGCTTCAGACACTATATCTATATGTCTATATCTATCGATGTATCTATATATAATCCTGTCATTTTACTTTTGCTTGCCTCAGTTTTCTCATCTGTAAAATGAAGCTGGCAATAATCCTATTTCACAGGACTGTTGTGAGGACCAAGTAGAATAATATCTGCAAAGTACAATGCCAATCTTAAAGTGTTACCTAAATTCTTGCTATTATTACAAGTTTCAGGTTTCTCATCTATAATAATACTTGCACTGCTTCCCTCACAAGGTTGTTATGGTGGAAAATTTTGTAAACTTCAAAGTGAAAATAAATGTGAATGATTATTATTCCTTAACGATGACTTTCAATACAATCTACAGAGGCTATATTTTTGTGGGAATATAGCTCTGTTTTTATATTGGGAGTCATCTAGGAAAAGAGAGTTGTTTTTGCAGAAATTCATTTTACAGACATGTAGGTGGTGCAATGCATAGAATACTGGCCTTGAAATCAAGAAGACTCAATCTTACGAATTCAATTTTAACCTCAGACACTTACTAGCTACATGACTCTGGGCAAGTCAATTAACCCTATTTATTTTAGTTTTCTTATATGAAAAATGAGCTGAAGAAGGAAAAGGCACAGCGTTCAAACATCTTAGCCAGGAAAATCCTAGAGTCATGAAAAGTTGGATGTAAGTGAGTGAAATGACTTAATAGCAACCATAACTTGAAGCATCTTTGTGAGTATGATGCCACAATTCAGTCAATTATTAAATTTTTTAGGGAATTTGCCTTTTTGGGACTTTGTCAAAATGCTTGGCAAACTCAAGAAAGGGAGAGTTTCTGATACATTAATAAATGCTTTTTAATTGAGAAGTTGTTTTTATGTATGGCAGACAAGAAATGCTGTTTCTAAAATTGCAAAAAGGGTTTTATTCCTTTGGCCATACTTGGCACAGGGTTTATCCAAAGTGCTTTTAAATCAACAAAGACTGTTGATTTAAAAAGTGAAGGGGGCCTTAGAGATTGTACAGTTCAAGTTCTTCCTTTTATAGATAGGGAATTCTGCACCCCAGAGTATTTAAACTACTTGTCTGAAGTTACAAAGACAAGAGTAGTAGAATAATAATTAGAATACAGATCCTCTCACTTGCTGATTTTCTCCCTGAACCACTCTGCTTAAAGACATGTCATAACCTGTCTCTAATAATGATAGCTGACATTCATAGAGAATACATACTTTATCTACCTTATTTGATTCTCAAAACAACTTGGCAAGGCCCTTAGTACAGATCATCTCTGTAGATGAAAAAAAACTGAGGTTGAAGCATAAAGTGATAGGATAAAGAAACTGTCAGATCCAGGCCCTGACTTCTGAGTTTAAATTCAGTATTCTATTGATTGCAATACAGCTGCCTTTCAAAATAACAATAGGATTATTAGGAAGTTGGCATTTGGATTTAAAATAATTTCTTGAATACAAAGCCCCAAAGGAAATTTTTGGTGTTATACTGTAAAATATTTTTTATTTAAAAAAATTTTTTTTAACACACATTGCTTTATGAATCATGTTGGGAGAGAAAAATCAGAGCAAAAGGTAAAAATCAAGAGAGAGATTTAAAAAAAAAACAGAAAAAAGAAGTGAACATAGTATGTATTGATTTGCATTCAGTCTCCTTAGTTCTTTTTCTAGATGCAGATAGCATTTTCTGTCTAAAGTCTGTTGGGATTGCTTTGAATCACACACACACACACACACACACACACACACACACACACAATACAGTAAATGTTACTTAACTGTTTGTTAGTTGTAATTATCACTATCATTATTTTATGGAGGAGGAAATGAGAGGAAGAAGTGGTTTGTCCCATATTCCAGAGCAAACTGGTTTAGAACTAGGAACTTGTACCTCACTCTATAACTCTAGTGCTCATTGAAGTGAACTACTTTTTTTTTTTAATAGCTTTTTATTTACAAGTTATACGCATGGATAATTTTATAGCATTGACAATTGTCAAACCTTTTGTTCCAATTTTCCCCCTCCTTTCCCCCACCCCCTCCCCTAGATGGCAGGATGACCAATACATGTTAAATACATTAGAGTATAAATTAAATACAAAATAGGTATACATGTCCAAACCATTGTTTTGCTGTACAAAAAGAATCAGACTTCGAAATATTGTACAGTTAGCCTGTGAAGGAAATCAAAAATGCAGGCGGGCAAAAATATAGGGATTGGGAATTCGATATAATGGTTCTTAGTCATCTCCCAGAGTTCTTTCGCTGGGTGTGGCTGGTTCAGTTCATTACTGCTCCATTAGAACTGATTTGGTTCATCTTATTGCTGAAGATGGCCAGGTCCATCAGAATTGATCATCATATGGTATTGTTGTTGAAGTATATAATGATCTCCTGGTCCTGCTCATTTCACTCAGGATCAGTTCGTGTAAGTCTCTCCAGGCCTTTGCAGAATTAATTTCATGTGAGAAGTCACATGTATATAATTTGAAAGAGACAATAGATACAGAAAAAAGGAAACTATTGGGTAGATGATATATGTAAGATAAGGTCTTTTGCTCTTATGTTAAAGAATATGTGTCAGTTTTGTAAACATTGAACACAACGCCTTGCAATTAGTATTTTCTTCAATAAATATTTTCTGATTAAAGAGGTGAAATAATGTTTTGTAGAAGTGATACCTAGTTTTTAAGCTAGAAAATTAAACATGGACGCCAAATGGTGTAAACACTGTCAGATATGGCTGCTCTATTTATTAATTTCCCCCTTCATAACAACCAGGCTTTAGTGTGGAAGGGGAGGAGGTTTAATATTTTAGGAAAAGATCATGTAAAAATCCCAAACCAAAAGTCAACAATAAATCTCATTATAAAAACTGAGGTTGATTCTAAACTCTGTCCTGGAGAAAGAGCAAATACTTCACAAATTGTACTGATAACATTTTGAAGAAGGAAGATACAACTCCTGGAACTTTTATCTGGAGCACTACTATTTTTCCTTTTATATTTTTAAAGGCTATGTCTTTTCTTTTCCATACCTTGTTTTTTTTCTCTGGGCTAATTTCTCTTCAGAGTTTTGTGAACATAACCTACCAAATCTATCCAGAAGGGAGGACAAGGCAGATTTTGCTTGAAGTTTTGAGTTGCAATATAGTTGTGTTTATTTATACCAGAGTGTATCATCACCAAATTAAGGCTTGTGATAAAAACATTTGAAAAGACCATAACTGTACTCAGTATAATGTGAAGATTCAGCCAACATGCTTATAATTTACACATTCAATAAAAAATATTGTTGAAGAGATTTTTGGTTTACTTCTGTCTTGTTTGGATTTTGTCCTGCATCATTTGTTTCATTTTCTTTTAGAAATGTATGAACTGTGAGTTGCTATTCAAAGCATAAATTGGAACCAAAGGAATGAGGTTGCTTTACCAGAGGAATAACACACAGACTCTCAGATCAGCTTCCCTCTCTCTGGACACTGTGCCCTTCCTCTTTCTTGCCAGTTTTCCATTCATTAGTCTTGGCAGAATTTGGACTATCTGTTTGTTCTGTCAGGCTTAATGAGTGAGAGAAACAAGATTGGAAAGGTTGACTATTTTTTATATACACCTAATAATTTTTTTTTGAAGTATGAATGAAGGTAGAGAAAGGCAGTATGGGGAAGTATTTAGCTAGTCTTGGAATAAAAAAAATCTAATTTCAGTCCTCTTTTTGTCACATATTCAGTCCCTGGATATATTGCTTATCCTCTGAATATCTCAGGCAACTGTATGAAATTACTAAATTGCTGGAAGATGTTGATCTTCTTAGAAAGTGGAAGTTTCTTCACTGGGACTTCCCTATACCAGTGGAAACACAGATGAAGTTAAAAAAATCAGCAAGCGCATGATGAACACTAAATAATTACCATTGTTATTTTAAGAATGACAAGGTTTGTGATTGAACTTGCTTTGTTGTAGTTTGTCCCATTAGTAGAGCTAATCAGGTCAGGGTTAGATTTAGATTATTAGATCATCCCAAAACATTCCCTAAAAGTAAAATCTTTTGTGCAAAGAAAAAAATTGTCAATGCAAATCTGAAATAACTCTAAGATCAGACAAATGAATTATTTCTTGAAAATTAAAATTTCTTGTACTGTAAGACTCTTTTATTTTAGGCCAAACTTTGCTGTTTTTATTCTAGAAATATCCCACCCTATCTTTTATCTGGATTCTCCCATATATGGAACTTTCCAAGCTAATAAGTTTTATATTTCCAATTGATATTTTCCTACTTATGATGTTAAAAGTAGGAAATCAAGCAGAGATTCAGTTTGATCCTTCCATAAAATATATCTGGTCTTTTCATTCATTGGGAATAGCATATTTTGTACAGGATGGAACACAAGTGTGCCTATATTAAACTGGAAGTAGTAGCAATAGTCTGGCCAAACCTTGGCACTAGTTCTGACTATAGTCTCTTGATGCACTGATCCTCTTCTAGTATTCTAGCATGAAGATTATGTTACTGAGGTTAAGACATAAGAATATCCTGCTTCAATAGAGACCCCAGTATATCTTTGTTTCTCTGGTGACTGTGATCTGAATGTATCCTTATTCTTCCATTCATTCTCCTAATTCTCATAAAATTCTCAGGTTAAATGCCTTCAAAGACCTTTTGTTTTGGCATCAATGGCTAGTTTGTTTCTTCTGTGGGAACCTCGAAGTTCCCTAACCCTCCAACCTCCTGTCCAGTTGCAATGGAGATATTACTGGAAAATGAACAATTGTTCTTGAATATACAACCACTCAGTCCCACCCTTATAAGATATAGGGGCCAAATCAAATTGTTTAGAAAAGAAACAAATAAAATTGAGCTCAAGAGATAATATATTCTTACTTCTCAAGTTTCTTCTCTGGTCCATTTTATCAGTTCCCTTCCCAAGTTATCATCATTGGTTACTTTGTTATTTATATTGATAACTGCTTGTGAGACTCTAGCTTCACATCTTCAGTAAATTTCATTTCTACTCCATTTTCACCACCCACCAACAGAGCTACACATTTTATTTCATTATTGTTCATGTTATCTCTGTCTCAAAGTTCATAGTTTCATGTCTCTGACTACAAATATATAACCTTTTAGCTCTTTTTATTTCTTCATTCCTTTTGGATTTGCTCTTCATATTTTTTTTTTGAGGCAATCAGGCTAAGTGACTTGTCCAGGGTCACACAGGACCATCAGTCTTTCCACTGTGATACTTAGCTGTTCCTTGGTCTTCATTCTCTCTCTTTTATTTATTATAGCTTTTTATTTACAAGATATATGCATAGGTAATTTTACAGCATTGACAATTGCAAAACCTTTTGTTCCAACTTTTCTCCTCCTTCCCCCAACCCCCTCCCCCAGATGCCAAGTTGACCAATAAATGTTAAATATGTTAAAGTATAAGTTAAATACAATATATGTATACATGTCCAAACAGTTATTTTGCTGTACAAAAAGAGTCAGATTTTGAAATAGTGTACAATTAGCCTGTGAAGGAAATCAAGAATGCAGCTGGACAAAAATATAGGGATTGGGAATTCTATGTAGTGGTTTATAGTCATCTCCCAGGGTTCTTTCCCTGGGTGTGGCTGGTTCAGTTCATTACTGCTCTATTGGAACTGATTTGGTTCATCTCATTGCTGAAGATAGCCACGTCCATCAGAATTGATCATCACATAGTACTGTTGTTAAAGTATATAATGTTGATCTTCATTTTCAATACAAGCCAGTCCTTTTTTGGCTTCACTTAATATCTCTACCTCCAGGTACCATAATCAACTATTTAAATTATCGATGCCCTAATCTACAAGTCAACATTTAATAAGTACTTATGCACCAGGAATTGTGCTAAGCCCTGGAGATACAAAAAAGGTGAAATCAGTCCCTACCTCAAGGGGTATAATAATTTAGTGCCTATAATCAATTGATCATCTTATCCATCTCCAATCATGGAAAACTCCTACCATCATTTTCATCATTTCCACTCTGAAAAAATCATGAAACTGCTGCTTGGATCTACCATGAACAACTCAGCAAACTTATCTGGCACCTGCTTTTGTGAAAAGCATATGTTAGGTGATGGGGATACACAGACAAAAATTAAATAATTCCTATCTTTCATGAAATAACATTCTATTCAAGTGCTGTAACATGTACAGAAATATAGTACAGAAATAAGTAAATTAAAAATTATTTGAGAAAATGAGAAGGCACCAACAACTGGGAAAGATCTGGAAAGACTTTTCAAGAGGACTTAGACCTTAGATGAACTTTTGCAAACATCTAAGAAATTATAGGAGGTTGTTAATGCTCATTCTGTTCTTTTCAGATTGAATAATAATTGTGAAGCACAGTGCCTGCTGATTGCAAGTGCTATGTAAATGTTAGCTATCCCTTGTAGAGTGTTAGCTCTTTGAAGGCAGGATATGTATTTTTAATAATGTGGGGACATAATAGTAAACATTATAGAAGGAACAAGTAGAAAAAGGATAAACTGAAGATAAGAAAAAGGAAATTATCTAAGGAGCAAGATCTTGGCAAATACTGGGAAAAGATGGTATGAAAGTCACAAGTACTGCTTGGCAAAAAAAGGGATCCTCATAGTTTGAAGCAAATGAATTGAGTATGAAGAAGGAACTTAGAGCAAACAATGTCAACATTCCCAGAAAAACTGAAGATGAAGTGCTCTACTTGGAGTAAGATGGTTGGAAGTAAGAACATAATCTTCTGAGAATAAAAATCAAGTGAGGCATAAAACATGGAGATATATGCTCACCAATGAGATTTTAAACCATGATGGAGGAATTCCAGCATAATTCAGTTTCAAGAAGAATTATTTGTGAGCGGTGAAATTCTCCAGATGCTCCTATATTGTGTTGACTGCATCAATCCCTAGAATATTAAAGGCTCTCTTGGAAGAGATCTAAAATCACTCAAAGGAATATGGCCTGTCTATCCACACAGGAAAAAGGAAAAGTTGGAAGAATATCTGTTGGTCAGATTTCAAAATGCATCTGAATGGTTACCTAGTATGAATTCTGCACACAGTATCTATCTATCTATCTATCTATCTATCTAGTTCAGACAGTTCAGATCTGATAGTAAATTGAGACCAGAGTTGAAAAGAAGGGAAGGAACTTGGATAGTTTTCAAGGAAATTGCAAAGCACTTTTATTAGTCCTAAGCTTCCCACAATAGCAAAAGATCCATTTTTCAATACTACTATTTTATGGGTATTGCTATATGGCAGTGGGGCTGCAGTATATAATCAATAAGCTACTCAGAAGAAACAGGAGGCAAAGTAATTCATCAAAGAATTGTAAGAAGGACAAGATAGAATGGTCACATGGAAAGAGTAAGGGGTGGCAGATGGACAGTCAGGTGCCGTGCTGGTACCTGTCAGATGCTGTGAGAAGCAGAGGAAAGCCTCCAGCATGTTGGATAGAAACTTTCTGGTGAAATTGCAGGAGAACATGGATGAATGTTGCACAGGAGAGGCAAGCATGTATAAGCTGTTTGATTTATGTCATGAGGGAACTCATGAATTAATGAAATCACAGATTTGATGTTTGAATATTTGAGTGTAGGGAAGAGCTCAGTATATTTGTTGGTTCATCAGAGACAGAAAAGTTTATCTGGTAGAGCAGAAGAGCAACAACTACTGACAATGACTATTTAGCCTCTCATCCTCTTAAGCTGTCTAGAATAAAAGGTAGGGGTGTGTGAAAAACTGATGAGATTCCTAGTGTGGCCGGGAAGACCAAAATTCATAAAAGAAGATCAGATGAAGGCAGAAAGCAAATCCTAGAAATGAGAAAGCAGCTGGGGTAAAGATAAGAGTTCTACAGATTCTTAGGAGCATAGATCTTCTAGATGATAAAGTGGATAGAATTCTGGACCTCAAGTGAACAAGACTTGAGTTCAACTCTAACTTCAAACACTTTCTAGCTATGTGATCTTGGTTTATGTCACATAACTTTTGTTTGCCTCAGAAAGCAATAAAATAATAAATTTTATTTATTAAAATAAATTCTTCAATTGTAAAATGGGGATGATAATAGCATTTTCTGCGCAGGGTTGTTATGAGGGTCAAATGAAAAAAATATGAACACAGTGTCTGACACATAGTCAGTATTATATAAATGCTCATTTCTTTCCCTTCCTCTCCTGTGGCTCTAGCATCTTTTTGACATAAGGAATGGGGGAGAGTCCACTATGACCTACCACTTTCCTTCTTGCTTCATTTATTGAAGCTGTGCTGTGAGCCAGTTTTGACATAGTCCAAGTTTTTATCACAACCTTTTGGACACCATCTGCCACTGGGTTTGCGTCCAGCTGCTCTGTTTCACTGACAGGTCTCTACTGCAACTCTTAGACATTGTTTACATACCTGATTTTACAGCCTCCTGTTCTGCTTCCTGACAAGCCATGTCAATAATGACTTTCAGGTGGCCTGTTTATCAGGTAATGGCCCAGGCTTCTGTTTTTTTCCCATGAATCCCTTTTTGTTCTTTTTTCATTTGAGTCCAATTATGATACTAACCTCTCTGCTGTCCCCAGTATCCCCTTTTCTAAGTCTGCTTTTCCTTCTTCCAAACTAGATTTGATGGGGGAGGAGTTAGTTGATTCAGCTTAGTTCAAGCCTATGATCGACTCCCTCTTTCAAAGTGCATTGATTTTATTGCGGAACCTCAAATGCTTCCTTCACTTTGAGCAGGGAAATCTTTCCTATTTCTATATACCAGACGTTCACATATGGACAATAGCAAACCTTTTGGTTCCTAACTGGATACTACAGTGCATGGCTTGCTGAGGTTTTGTTGTGGGGTTGGCTTTTTTATTTTTTATTTTTTTAGGATAAATCTCTGCAAAGGCATTTTTGAAATCCAAGAATTTTCCTTATTATAGCAAAACGTGTAGGAGTTTGTCATTTATTTCAAGGAGTACAGGCAATGATGAAGTGGGCAATGTTATGGGAAAAGCAGAAGAAATGGCAAAAAGAGGAGGGAATGGATTTTTTAGGAACAGTATGATAAACAATCGACAAACAATAGCAACTATTTAGTGATTTACAATGAGAGTAACTGGCCTTTCCTGATGGGATATATGGCATATATTTTCAGCCTCCCATTCTCCACTTCTCACATTTCTCTTTCCAAATAAATTATGAATTTTAAGGGGGGAAATTCTGCTATCCAATCAGTCTCTTTTTTTCTGTCATATTCTTTGTTGTCTTACACATGGTCTCTGACCCTATACCCTTTCTTGTAACTATTAATATTTCTATAAACTATTCTGATATCCATATTGTCCAAACCTTTAGAAAACAACTATATAACAACAACCACACATATTCTTAATAATGTTTGAATATAGATTAAAGAAGCTTTTATACATTGTTATGAAAGGCTTGTGAAAGTATAATTGATCTAGGAGGGGAAGTTTAGAGCTTCAGAGAAAGTAAAACAAAAAAAACCCAGCATCTCTTAAGATCAGTCAGTCAGTCAATGAATTAAACTTTTATTAAGTCCCTACTATGTTCTTGGCACTGTATTAAGCACTGGGATTACAAAGAGGAAAAATACAATCTTTGCTTTCAAGGAGCTTACATATATATATATATATATATATATATATATATATATATATATATAATAAGTTGTAGATGAAATCAACTAATAAGAGGCTATAGTATTAAATAGATCAGGGAAGGCTACCTATGGGAAGGTGGGATTTTTGATTGGGACCTAAAAGGAACCAGAGAAGCCAGGAGGTGGAGATGAGGAAGAACAGAAAGGGATTTTATATTTGATCTTAAAGGTGATAGGTTGCTATTGGAATCCAGACATTGAACATGTGAAGACAGTCTATGCATTTTGCATATGCATGAAATTTCTAATATTTATCAACTGACTAAGGAAACAAGAGGCAGCTTGGAATGGAAGTCAGAGTGCCAACTTTGAAATCCAGAAGCCTTGGGTTCAGATCTTATCTCTGAAACCTTCTATGTGTGTGGCACATAGTGGATACTTAATAAATGTTTACAGATTGATTGATTGAAGTCCTTCAGTCCCTCAGTGTCAGCAAGTAACTCTCTAAAATTCTAAGTTGAGGACAATTTGCTAACCAGCACTGCAGAAGGAGTTTCCATGCTGATTAAATTACAAGTATGGATCTCAAACACAGAGAAAATAAAGGTTGAAGGAAAAGATGCTTTATGTTTAAATGGTTATTCTTATAATGCTCAAAGTAGAAGAGTTCCTTGAAAATCCTGAGAAAAGGCATCAATATTACTTTTACTAAATATCTTGTTAGGACTTTCAGTTACCTTACTGTATGCCTTCCAGAAACTTAGTTGATTTCTGCCATAGAGGAATTGAAAAGTGAGTGACCTCAGAACATCTAGAAAGCTAGAGGCTCTGCATTTTGGGACATATAATAAATCTCTTCCATCTTTTTAGAAAATAGATCCATAGAAAGAGCAAACAGACGGAGGACCATGTGCTGTTTTGCAATATGTCCAGGGTTTTCAAATTGGATAAACATCGAAATCCTGCAACCTTAAATCTGTCCTTCCTCACACAAAATCCTGTGAGATTAAGAGTTGTACTAATCAAATCCTCAAATTAAAATAGAAAAAAATTCAGCACTAATGCCAACTCCTTTGCCAGGGCCACATGATAAATGGTCTTGAAACATGGATATTAACCCATTTGATACTGATGAAAAGATTCCTTAGGATTTCTAGGAGAGCTATTTCTGGAACATCTGAGCATTCACATATTGAACTAAATATAAAATTATTGCTGGAATACTATTAATAAGTTTTCCATCTTATATCATTTCACTACTTAGAGAGACACTATCATAATTTAAGAGTATAAATAAAGTCTGATTAAAAAACTGTCCAGAGGAGGGGGAGGACCTGCTGCTGTACCAGATGATCATTAAGGCACCTTCTACCTCTAAGTTTATAAGTCTATGAGTTTATTCTTTAGCTCAAGATTTTCCCTCCCCCACATCTGTCATTATTCCTCTACATCACAGTCCCACTTCTTCCTTTGGCTTGTCTAGAAGGTTTCAATGAAAGGGAGTGTTTGTAGACCATAAGATACTATTAATCTGACAGAACTTGGAAGAAGTCTTGACACCTAGACTAGATGTAAAGATTAATATCCAGTCTTATCTTTAACACTTCTCAAATCTTTTATCTGGAAAGGAAAGATTAAGAAATGCTTCAGTGGTTAAATTGTTTGGACTTTCATGTCTTTGTTTATGGACATTCTAAGAATCCTTCATTTCAACTTCGCAGCTTTATGGACCTCAATGAAAGTGGGTAGATGGAGAGAGGAACCATTGTATACTTAGTTTCAACAAAAAATGACTTTGTATCATATAAATTTGTATAAAGATCAACCAAACCATATACAAGCATTTATTAAGCACCCACTATAGGCCAAGAGCTATGCTGGACATACAAATAAAAGATCAGATTTTTTTGTTCTGAAGGAACTCATTCTTGTATAATGATATTATATGGTCACAGATAAGTAGACACAAAATACACAGAATAAACACACTAATTTTGGGGACTGGAGTAGAATTAACAAAGGGCATTCAAGGTAGGCTTCTTGAGGGAAGTAGCATTTGAATTGAGACTTGAAATGAACTAAGGGTTTCAAGAGTCAGCTGCTTGAAGAGGAAAATCATTCCATTGATGTGGGTCATATAGGAAAAAGAGATGGATGTTAGAAAAGGAATATAAGACTTGCTAAATAGCAAATGGGTCAGTCTTGCTGAAATGCAGAGTCTGTAAGGGGAAGTAATGTCTAATCATCCTAGAAAGATGAATTGTAAGCAGAATTTAAAATTTAAAAGTCAAATAGAGTGTTATCTACTTTATGCTATTTAAAAAAAATGTGGAATCAATGAAGCCTCTTTAGCAGAAATGATATAGGTAAATCTATCCCACTCTTTTAGCACCAATAGAGGCAATTCCACAATTTCTTTCATTTATATTTTTTGTTATTTTGAACTGATAAATACTAATATAGATTTTCCCATATATTTTAAAGAACAGAGATCATATATGAAACCACAAATTCTTATTAAAACAGCTTATTTTCAAAAATGTGTATGATTCATCCTTAGTTTAAAACATTTTACTTATCTGTGTCTCTCTTTCAATTCCCTTCTGTTCTTTTTTGTGTATTTAAGAAATATTTCCTCAATACTTTTTTCCTTTTTTTCTTATCACTATCACTAGCTCTACCTTTCTTGAAAATTCTCCCTCCCTCTAAAATAATCAGCAATGATGGAGGAAAAAATCCCCTTATAACAAATAAGTCATCATGAAAAACAAATCTAAACTTTGGCCATGTCTGAACAGGTTTCATTCTGTACCTCTAGCACAACACATTTTATCACCGGCCCTTTGGAATTATGGTTGCTCACTGCATGTTGTCAAGGATTCTTAAATCTTTCAAAGTTTTTTTTTTTTTTTTGTATAATCTAGTAGTCATTGTATAAATTATTCTGATTTGGCTCCCTTTACTCTTGAAGAAGTATACAAGTTTTCCCAGGTCTCTCAGAATGCATCCATTTTGTTATTTCTTATGGAGCAATAATATTACATGACATGTATATACCATAATTTGTTCAGAGATTATGCAATTCCTGGATACAATCTAGACTTCCAGATCCTTGTTATACAGTCATTTGTCCTTTCCTCTTTCTATTAAGAATATAAGTCCCAAAGTAGTTTTTCTAGGTCAAAGGATATTGCCTAGTAACTTTTTGGAAAAGTTACAAATTAAGTTTAAATGGCATGACACTGGTTAAGGAAATTAATTTAGGAATTAATTAAGGAAATTATTATTAAATTGATATAGTTGAACAATTGTTTCCAATTGCCTAGTTCTGTCTTTATTTCTATTAATAGTGTTTTATAATTGTATCTTATGATTCTTGATTATATCTTGGTAAATAGACACAAATATTTTAGATATTCTCTAATTGTTTTTATTTCATTATTATTATTATTATTATTTTGCTGAGGCAATTGGGTTTAAGTGACTTGCCCAGGACCATACATCTAGAAAGTGTTGAGTGTCTGAGGCCATATTTGAACTCAGGTCCTACTGACTTCAAGGCTGGTGCTCTATCCATTGTGCCACCTACCTTCCCTTCTAATTGTTTTTTAAAGAGAACTTATTTTCCTGATGGGCTTTGTTGGCAATATACTGGAAGGCTGATTCATTTCTTTCTTTTTTTTAATTTGAGTAATATTTTATTTTTTAATTAAAAGATTTTGGAAAGATTTTGAGTTCCAATTTCTTTTCTTCATCCCTCCCTTTTCCCTTCCCAATACAGCAAACAACCTGATATAGGTTATATATGTACTGTCATTTGAAATATATTTTAAATCAGTCATGTTGTGAAAGGAAAATCAGAAGAAAAGGAAAAAAAAAAACACAAGAAAGAAAAAGCAAACAAAAAAAGGTAAAAATAGTATGCCTTAATCTGCATTCAGTCTCTGTAGTTCTCTTTCTGGATGCATATGACATTTTCTATCCCAAGTATATTGAAATTGTCTTGGATCACTGCATTGCTTAGAAGAGCTAAGTCTATCCCAGTTGATTATCACATAATTTTGCTGTTACTGGAACAATGTTCTCCTGGTTTTGCTCACTTCACTCAGCACCAGTTCATATAGGTCTTTCCAGGCTTTTCTGAAATCAGTTTGTTTATAATTTCTTACATAACAATAATATTCTATTACCCAAAGTTTATTTAGTCATTCTTCAATTGATGACCATCTATTCAATTTCCAACACAAAAAGAGCTGCTACAAACATTTCTTTCTTTTTTTTTTTTTTTTTTTTTTTTTTTTTTTTTTTTTTTTTTTTTTTTGCAAAGTGGGTTCTTTCCCTTCTTTTGTGATCTCTTTAGGATGCAAACCCAGTAGTGACACTGCTGGATCAAAGGATATGTATAGTTCTATATCCCTTTGGGCATAGTTCCAAATTGTTCCTCAGAATGACTAGTCAATAAATAGGTTGATCATTCCTGAAACTGTATAAAATTATAGTGGTTGCATCAAGTTACAGTTTTACTGAAAAACTTATTGGAAACATTACTGTTGTATGTCATATTAATTCTTGGTTTTAGATAATATTTATAATATTAATTAAGTGTTCATATTCATTTATTCCTATGCTTTTTAGAGTTTGTTTTTAATAGAAATAATTAGTATATTTTGTCAAAGGATTTTTCTGTGTCTGGTGATTAAAATCAAGTAGTTTTAAAAATTGCATTATATTTTTGCCTTAGAACTAAAACGAGGTAATTATTGTTACAGAGTAATATACATACTTATATAGATAATTTGAAAATGTTATTAGTTACTTTATTGGCATATAATTAGTGATAGTGACTTTTAACAGTTTTTAATAGTTCTTTTGTTGTTATGAATTCTCCCTTTTCATTTTTGATATGTAAAATTTGGTTTTTCTTTCTCTTTTAATAACCAGATTAGCTAATGTTTTATGCACTTTATTTGCTAAAAAAAATCTTAGTCTTGTCAATTCAATATAAGTTTTTATTTTTAATTTCATTAATTTTTCACTTGATTTTAAGAATATTTATTTTTACATTTAGTTGGGTTTTTAATTTCTTCCTTTTTAGTTGAATAGTCAATTCTCTCTCTTTTTTCCTCCCCCATCTTTTATAACAAAGATTAAAAAAAAAAGAAGAGGAAAACATCTGTAAAACTTATACATTGAAAAAATTTAAAATCATATAGTGTATTTATAAAATCAGAATGATTCTTGAATTCTCTGAAACTTTAAATGATCTACTCAGTGACTTCCCTTTATTCTTGTGATAATTAAGAATTGATTATAAAATTAAGGGACTTTTAAAAATAAGATCATCTATTTGTAAATGAAAACCTTCCCTGAAAAGCTCTATTAGTAAGTAGAACATTATTACATAGAACTGGAAAACAAAGGACAATATAAGCTAAAAATCATGAAAGTCTATTTTTTTGTTTCCAAAATTTAGCTATAATAAATGGTGTAAGTAAATAAGAAAAATGGACAATAGGTGAAAATCAGATTTGAAAAGCTCTTTACATTTCAATTGTTAGTCTACAAAATGACCAACAAGACATACAGGGAAATATATTCCTTTCAAAACAAAATATTACTTTTCTTTTATGACACTCTTTCCATGGAAGAATTATAGAATCAAATAGAAAAGGCCAAGAATTCTTTCAGTTCATTCTCCTACCTCCACACTCATAGAAACCCATTTCCTTTTAAAAAAATCTCAAAAGAAGTAGTTTCACTAACCATCTTCAATAATGTGAATGAATGCTCAGAAAATTCTTAGTTGTATCTAACAATCCCTTAAGTTTCAATCTAAATCTATTTCCTCTTACTCAATCCTTAATGAATAACTCAAAATCTTCATTAAAATGTTGGTCATATGCTCAATTATTAAGTACTATAATAGTTCAGTTGTGCCAGCTTGGTACAAAAGAACATATACTATATTTGGATTTAGAGGCACTAAGTTTATGTCCTTCCCTGCTTTTTTTCTATCCCTAACCATGTGACCTTGAACAAGGCATTTCACCTTTCTGAGATGACCTCATAAGATTCTCTTGAGGAGTAAATCTATTATCCTTTAAGAATGAACTAAAATGAGGAAAATAAATCTGTACCTCTTACACATTATATTTGTATATATACATCTAATTATTATCTTGACTCTTTTAAAATACTGTAATTTTGATGACTCATACCTTGATATTAGTCTAATATAGTATTAATATTTACTATAAATTTTTACCTCCCAAAATGCATAATCATAATGAAATATTAGGGATACAAACCTAGTAGTGGAAGGATCTTATAATTTATATGTGGCAAGATTTTTATATATAAAAAATAATTAACAAAAACATGGAGTTTTTGATGTTTCTAGTGGGTGATATGGATATTAAATAATATTAGAGGGGGAAGGAAAGATCACTTTGGTCTAAAATGTTTCCTAATGAAAGAAAGCAGCTTTGACATCAAAGGTAACATTGAGACATGATAAGATAGGATGCATGATTTCCATAAGGTTTCGGATAGCTATATCTGATGGGTACTCAAGCCAGTTCATCTTCCCCTTAAGAATGAAATTCCTTAATCCACACTGAGACCATCTTCTCAAGTCTCCCAACTCTCCCCTGACTTTGTTTCTCCTGTTCTCCCCTGATTTGGTCCTTCAAGTATTCTTCCAACTCCCTCCTGATTCTGTCTTTATCCATCAAGTATTCTCCCCAACTCCTCTCTGATTTTATCCTTCAAACATCTCCCCAATTTTATCCTTCAAGCATCTCCCCAACTCCTTCTAGATTCCTTTAAAACATGCCTTATTTCTCCCTTTTTCTCCTGGTTTTTCCTCCCTTCCCTTTGACTATAAAAATCCCCCTTTCCCAAAGTGTGGCATAAAATCATATTTGGCTATGGAACAAAATCATATTTGGATTTGCTCTGTGACCTTTACTCATTAATAAAGGTACCTTTTGGCAGAGAGAATGCCTCACTGTGATTTTTCACACTCTTTATACCTCGTTGTTGCTCTCTCAAATCTCATTATGTAACTACATCATGTTTATATCTACATCTTAAAAGAAAAGGATAGGTAAAAAGAAGGAAGAGTACTATTTTATATAGAGAAAAAATCTTTTAAAAATACCTACCACATACAAGATATTATATACTGGGGATATTACATTTCATTTTCAACCTCAAGGTAATATTTATTCCTTTGAAATAAGTAATATTCCAATATGCATAAAAATCAGCAGAATTATACAATCTATTGTGAAAGCTTGGTGGTATAATAAAATTAAATTGAACAAATGTGAATATCTAGAAAAACTAGTAACATTATTGTAGTACTAGTTATCAATATTCTGTCAAACATAAAGATATAAAAATCATAATGGTTTGAAAACTATTTGTTGCTGTTGTTAAAGATAATATAGTTACTGGAATCCAGAAAAACCTGAGTTCAAGTACTACCTTCTGGCTGTGTGACCTAGGTAAGTAACAGCTAATTATTCAGTGCCCTAGGAAATTCTTTAAGGTTATAAGTTGCAAACCTGATGTGAAAAGGAGTTTTCTCAGCTGGGAAATTCTTATATCATGAAATCACAAATCCCTATCCCCACTGAGGGTAATAATTTTGCAAGTATTACTGATTAGAATGAATACTATGAAACTCCCTCTTCTCCTCCTCTACCATTTCTCCAAATAAAATGTAAAAGCATTATTATTCAAAGAGCCAAACAAGGGACTTGAAGGATGGGAACTGAAAGTCCTGACCCTATCACTTTACAAGACGTTCACTGGATAAATTTTCTTCTTCAGTTTGTTTATTCAATTTCCTCTTCTCCTTATTCTTAAAAAAAGTAGTATTAAAAAGGGTCAGGAAACACTTATTGTCAAATACATCACCATTCTTCCAGTCACCGAGGCAACCTTGCTATCATTCCTGATTCCTCTTTCAAACTTACTACACACATCCAAACTGCTGTCAAATCTTCTTGTTTTGACTTTCAAAATATCTCTTGTATATGTCACCTTTTCTGCATTCTTCCTTCCCTGCCTCAGCACAGGTCCTCATCATCTCTTTCTTGGATTATTATATAACCTATTAATTAGTCTCCTTGCCTCAAATCTCTTCCCATTCCAGGAAAACCTTCACTTAGCTGCCAAGTATCTAGTCTAGCCCTTATACAAAAAGGATAACCACGAAGTGATCATTCAGCTTCTGATTAATGGCCCTCAAGGAAAGAGAACTAGTAACCTCTTCAGGCATACCATTTCAATTTTGGGCAACTCTAATTGTTAGGAATTTTCTTTATAAAAAGACTAAATTTCCCTCTCTCAAACTTTTATTTTCTCTGAGCCAAAGAGAACAAGTCTAATCTTTTCATATATAACCATCCTTCAAGTACCTGAAAATAGCAATCACACCTCAATATCCTTCACCAAGTCTTTCTCCAGCTTTCAGGCTTCAATTCTTACAATGGTCTTCACATGAGCTGGACTCAAGTCCCTTCAATATTTTGGTTGGTCTTTGGATACTCTCCAGTGTATTAACTATCATTCTTAAACCATGGCACCTAGAATTGAATACTCCTGGAGTAGTTTGATAATGGTAGAGTAGAAAGAGAATATGATATCCCTATACCTGGAGGTTATACATATTTTAACCTAGCCTAAATTGGCATTTGCTTTGTTAGGTACTATATCATACTCTTTACTTGTTTTGAGTTTGAAGTCCATAAAATCTCTTAGACCTTTTCAGACAACTGCTGTGTAAAAATGACTCTAGCAGTTCCAGTAAGGTTGATCTTTTTGAACACAAGTTATATAGCTATATAAGTGAGGCTTAGAGAGTTTAAGAGATTTACCCTAAATTACAAAGCTAATTTGAAATAAGGTTTTTCTGACTACAAGTCCAGGTTTCTATCCACTATATCACCTATGGACCTATGGAATATTTGATAGAGCTACTCATTCCAGTTGATCACTTTTCCCTGGGCTCTTACTGTGTTAGAAAGCTATTGAAGAAACATCCAATAGTCTGGTTGGACTCTTCCAGATTCCTACAAGGGAATATGTAAAGTACTTGACATCAGAACAGCAGTCAATCCTAAAGAAATTCTGACATAATGACACTCTATTTTTGATAAGAGTAAAAACTCTCAGATCAAATTCTGGGATAATACAGATAGGAGAGCTGTGCATCCTCTTTCCTCTCCTGCCACATTACAGAAAATCAATATAAATTTTAGAAGATCATTTTTCCTTTAAAGTGACAGTTATATAAAAGAACCACGATTCTTTTATTTTTTCTAGGAAAGAATGAGAATGAACCTGTGGGGGACTATGGGTCCCTAAGATCTCATCTGCAAAACAACTCACAATCTTAATAATTTTTTTCCCTGTGAATCATACTTTTTCCTTGAGCAATAATACAAAAGAATAGAGGAGCTATCATTATGAACAATCCTCTGTTTCATCTGAATTCTGACAAAATCTCCTCTATAGGGTAGTCTTTGTGAGCTATTTTTTCTTTTGTAGATTTCTTCTGCATTTAGAGACCTCCTTAACCATCATTTCTTAGAAATTAATTTTTATTCTGAATCGTGAAATTTGGCTTTGAGTAATTGGCATCATTCTCTGACTTCCATATCAGAGTTGAGGTTAGAACCATAGCATATTAGAACCTCAGAGTTGGAGGGGATCTTGGAATTCATCTAAAACTTAGTTCTGACTATATCCTTCTACTGTTCAGGAAACTTCAGTAATTCCCAAGGGTTTCCCTAAATCCCTTTAGGATAAAATACATACTCACATATTTGAGTTTGTGCAAGGAAGCTCAATGTAGGTTTCTCTAGATTATTACCTTGTATCATCTTGTATAATAACAGTGGCTTTCTGTTTCATTTTTGTTTTAGTTTTTTTTTTTAACTTGCTTGATTTTGGAAAGGTGTGCTGTTACTCCTTGAGTAGGAGGGATGGGGAAAATGACCTACAAATTTTCTCTACCATTGGAGGCCATATGTACAAGATCAGGAAAGATAGGATAACTTCAATCTAATTAGATTCATTTGTAATAGAAAATGGAATAATAAGGATATTTTGATTCTGTTCTTTATTTTTGCAAAAGATTGAAGGAAAAAAGCTCAAACAACAAAGCTATCACTGGAATTCTTAATGGCACAATGTTATGAAGGACAAATGAAAAACAAATGTTGTTTTTTAATTTTTATTAGGATTAGCTTGACAGGATGTCCCTTTAAGAAAAAATATTCATGAATTGATATTCAGAATATAAACAAGTTTGGCATATATATACAGTTTGATTAAAATCCTACTTAGAAGCATTTCCATGTATTTCATCTTCTGCTTGGCTACTTATGAAATTACTATATTTTGTGAATATTTTGTACTCATTGCTTTAAAACCTTGACAATATGTTTAGTTTGCATAAAGCAGGAAAAACATATTTTGTTTTGTTCAGCCTGCTCTGAACTTTCACAGTTATTGCATTATCTGCTCAGATGGTCCCACAGTCTTAGCTTCAGCTGAAAGAGAAATTGTAAATGTTGCTCAAATAACAGCAGACTTGTATAGTGGAAGCTGCAGAAGTTGCAAGGGACCTGAACATTCAGGAACCTAGCTTTCAGTTCTATCATACTTGTTTCTTTAAAACTTTTTTTAACCAAGAGAAGCATAACTACAGAAAATTCTCAGAGAAAATTATAGGATTCATCTTAAAAGACTTCTCTTTTCATCTTTTATGACTCATTTTATTCCTAATTCTTCTTCCCGGTCAAAAAGCTGCTGTTAATTCCAAATTCTTTTTCTTAGATAGAATATCCTAAAATTCATCCTTTTCCCCAAAGACAAAACTTCAATGTCTGGTTACCTTAATAAAGAATTTTTTTTCTTTCCCCACCCACTTTCTTTCCTCTTCCTTTTTCCAGCTATTTCAAAACACTGTCAACAAAATAATCCTTTTTTTAAATATCATACTATCTTCAAAACCTCACCTTTTTCTCACTTGCTTTCCATATAATTTCAAACTTCTAATTCTTCCCATTGGCACTCTCAGCATCTTTGTTTCCATAGCTGCATGAAATCTCCTTATATCACTTTCTGGATGCTTTGGCTCTGCTTGAGGACCTTCTAGATTCTACCTTTGATTGCTTAACTCCAGGTCTAGCCATTACCAGCTGAGATGACTATAGGGAGTAGATTGTAATCCCTTTACTTAATCAATATTTCTCTTCATTTTAAAAAGCTTGGTGTTAAAGATAAGATTTTTTTTAAAAAGAAGATAATATTGAGCAGCTAATATCTGGTTCTCAAATTTCTTATCTTTAAGGAGCAATAGAAGTTGGGTAGGAGAACTTGTGTAGACTGATTACTTTATTATCCAAAATACTTTCTCTTTCCTTTTACTCTCTACATTTGGATAGACACAAAGCTTTACAGAAGTATACTCTTACTTTGGGAGGGAGAAATAAAAGGTCTGGATCCAATTTCTATTTTGTAGGGAACTTCAGGTGCCTTCCACAGATATTAATAGGCCATTCACCTATAAATGATAGTCATAGAGAGTTGCCAAGGGAAAGGATGAAGAATGAAGAATTAAATAGTTCAACCACATTCATATAATTAATATGTGCCTGAGACAGGTCTTGAACCTAGATCCTTCTGGGTTTGAAGTTCATCAGCATTGTCAATTATGCCATGCTGTCTCTTGGTACTCAGGATTGAAACATTTCTCAAATCCTGACCATAAACCAGTTCAGAAAATTCCTTTTCCACTTTTTTTCCTCTCTTCCATCTTTTTTTCCTTTTGTGGCATAAGGAAAGAGGGCATTATGAGTTTTGAAGTACATTTGGCCTTCCCTTATCTTCTCTGATATGTTTCAGCTAAGTTTTTTTTATAACAGTAAAATAATAGGAAGGAACATTATATTTTAAATCAGTGTGTATTTATGAAAAGCACTACTGTTTCCTTATACTTGACAATTAATCTGTTTTCAGTCTTTCTCAACCCCAGTCAAAATGTATTTTTTATACTGATTCAACTTAATTTCTCTTTACTTATTACTGGCCTGTAGTTTGACTTCTTAAATTTTTCCAGCAATTAGCAGAACTCACTCCACTGATTTTTCTCTAATTCATACACTACACTGTGGCTCATTATTTTGCATTATTTATCCAGAACAATTATTATTTTGCACATTGGGTGATGCCATTTATAAGAAGCATGCCATGCAACAAAAAGACTATACAATGATCAATTCTGATGGATGTGGCTCTCTCCAACAAAGAGTTGATTCAAACCAGTTCTAATTGTCCAATAATGAAGAAAACCATCTACACCCAGAGAGAAGACTATGGGAACTGAGTGTGGACCACAATTTAGCATTTTCACTCTTTCTGTTATTGTTTGCATTTTTGTTTTCCTTCTCAGGTTTTTTTTTTCTTTCTAGATCTGATTTTTCTTGTACAGCAAGATAACTGTATAAATATGTGTACATATATTAGATTTAACATATAATTTAACATATTTTAAAAAACAAAGTAAAAAAAAAACTAAAAAAAAAAAAAGAAGAATGTAATGTAGGATTATAAAGAAACAAAATTAGAATTAGAAAGCCATTGAAGAATCTGCAAAGATAATACTTGGCTATGGAAGACATACTTTGGACCACATGTAATTTCTAAGACTGTGGAAAAACAAGAGGCTTAATAAGTGCTATGTCTTGAATTAAAATGAGCAAAAGGTTCACTGAGGGATGAATGATACTGCATTGGTTTGTGACTTTTGGTCTTACTCATTCACATTAAATATATAACAGGTAAAGGAAGGAAAACCCATGAATGTTTAGTAAATAAAAGGGACCATTATTTTGTCCCTTATATGAAGGTCACAATAATTCCATGGAATACCGTTTAGAACAATGCTGATTATCATTTGTTAGGTACAGGGACAGCCTGGAGCAAAAGTAGGAAGCAAATGAAATTTGGCAATATTAGTTCTTTCTGCAATCATTCTTTTCTACCCCTCCATGTGCTCCTAAATTCTTTCAGAATTTTGTCTGATATATTTTCCTAGTTACTCTTATAACTTGCTCTTTAGAAAGGATCATGATATGAGTCATTTATGCCAACATGTGAACTTAGGTCTGTGTATTAAATATAGTGGAGGTATTTGTATTTAGGGCAGCTAGGTAGCTTAGTTGATATAGTAGAAAACCTATAGATAGGAAGAACTAAGTTCAAATTCAGCTTAATGAGCTGTATGACCCTGAGGAAGTTAATTCTATTTGCCTCAGGTTCCTCATCTATAAAATCTTATATCTATGGAGAAGAAAACGGCTAAAAATACCACCAAAAGGGTCACAGTCAGATGCAACAACAACTCACATTTGATTTTTATTATACATCTAAATGGATCCTATTTCCATTTAAAGGAATTTCAGGCTTTGCCTACTAGTAGAAGAGGACTTTGAGTGATGGTGGTGACAAGAGCTGTCTATCATCTCAAAAATACATTTTATAGGAATCTGCTTACTCTACCTATGCAGAGTACTATGAATTCAATTATTGCTGAATATATTTTTTGAAAGAGAATCTAATCTTGACTAGAACCATATCTTCATGGAGATCTTCCTTGACCATTTATCACATTGGCTGTAAGCCCAAAAGCTGTTTCAGAACATCTTTTCTCTGTTCAAATCACTTATACCACTATCTTATGCCTTCTCAAGAAGAAAATCTTGACTGAAAAAAATGAAGGCTTTCCACTGAGAGCTCCTTCACCTCTCTATTGCTATACTATACATCACTCCATGCCTTATCCTATTACACTTTGCTCAAATCTAAGAGAATATATTGGTCCTTTTTCTTGCCAGTATCAAACTCATCTACTTATATTCTTGATTTCATCCATCCCCTCTTATATCCTCCAGAAGCTTTCCCCTTCTTTTGTACATTTGTACATGCACTCTCTCTCTCTCTCTCTTCCTCCTTCCCTTCCTTCCTCCTTCTCTCTCTCTTCCTCCTTCTCTCTCTCTCTCTCTCTCTCTCTCTCTCTCTCTCTCTCTCTCTCTTATCTCTTTCTCTTTGTTTCTGTTTCTTTGTCTGTTTTTGTGTGTGTATATATGTGTATCTGTCTGTCTTTAGATTGTAGGCACAGGTTTGCCCAAGCACATAAACTGTAAAGTTATATTTGTTAAATGTTTATAGAAATAATAAATATATTGTGGTATCCACCAGCATACAAAGCTTAGGCACTTTGTATAATTAGCAACATATACTGCTCAATGTGATAATGTGTTTTGGATTATGATCATATATGAATATTGACATCAAAGTAACTCTCAAATCCAAGATAGAACGGTAACACAAACCAATGAGACTTAAAATTATGTATATTAGAAACTATCTATACATCCTTAGTCTCTGCTACAGTGCCTGGAAATGCACAGGAACAGAAAAATAGATGTTGCTTCCTCAAACCCTGAAACTTCATTTTCTATTGTAAAATAAACTGTATATGTCTTGATTTGCACAGATCCATACTTTTCAGTATAATATATAATAATGAAACTGTTCTCCCAAGTCATATTATGAAACTCTTTGTGGATGACTATATAATCAGCTAAACAAGTCTAGAGGGGAAAAAAGATTTAGCTAGAATTAAGGAAGGCAAAAGAATTAGTGATACCAATTTAAAAGACATACGCAATTTGATTTTGAGACTACTAGCTTATCATCTTAAACTGGACACAAGTATAATAATTATCAAGAACTTAAAAACTCATTTGTTTTCATTACATTCCAGGAGCTAGATGAACTTTCAGACCAATCAGAATGTAGCAAAACATTCTGTGGAGCTTAGAGCAACTTTTAATTAAATGATACCATAAAGACCATTAAAAGGACTATTTTTTTTGTTAATGATGATAATAGTAATAAAGTAATAAAATAATAATAATGATAAAGGGAAAAAAGAAAAAGGAGAAGGAAGATAGAGAGGCAGACAGAAAGAGACAGAGAGAGACAGAGATAGAGAGAAGACAGAGAGGCCTTATGATTTTTGTTTTTACATGATGGTTCTTTCTGAATATTACTTCCCCTATCTAGTAGGCTTCTCTTTATAAAAGAAAAAACAAAAAAGGAAACAAGCAAATCTAATCAACTTCCATTTCTTTTGACAATGTAGGCAACACTCCACATAAATAATTCCTCACTTCTCCAACAAAGAAGGAAAATCCTTTTTCTCATTTTTTCCCTCTTGAGGCACAATTAATATTGAATTAAAGAACATTCTGTTTCACTTTGTTGTGTTTTTAAAATTTACATCATTGTGATCATTATTCATGTTGTTCAGAGTTTACTTATATAGAGAGCTTCATGGGTAGGGGAGGCTGTATTCAGAAATAATAATATAAAAACAAGGGGCATCTCTCTCTCTCTCTCTCTCTCTCTCTCTCTCTCTCTCTCTCTCTCTCTCTTTCTCTCTCTCACCCTCTCTTTGAACATTTTGTGTCTATCTCTGTCTCTCTGAACTTTGTCTCTGTCTCTTTTCTCTCTGTCTCTATCTCTGTCTCTCTTTATCTCACTGTCTCTTTCCATATAGCTGTATATATTTAAAAAGTGGTATGGCAGGAATTAGAGCTTTTATATTTTTTTCAGCTGATAATTACTTCTTTAAGCACCAAAACTTTTTAAAAGTTACATATTTCAATTATTTATTTATTTTAACCTTCATTTAAAAAAAAAAATTGAATTCTAAATTCTCTCCCTCCCTCCAGTCCTACCCATATTTATTGACAGAGCAAGCAACATGATATGAATTATACACTGGAAATTGAACACCTATTTCCATATCAACCATATTTTTTAAAAAGCAAGAAAATAAAGTGAAAAATTATGCTTCAATTTGCACTCTGAAGTTACATTTTTAAATGGAATAAAATGTCATAACTTCTCTTTTAAAAATAGAATATATTGAATAACATGCTCAACAACTGTTGACTACATTCCAGATTTCTTTTCCAAAAGTGGCTAGTGAGTATTGTTATATCAGTTATATCAATCAGTCAATAATATTTATTTGGTGACTACCAAGTACCAAGAATTATGCTAAGTGCCAGGGATACAAAGAAAGCCAAAAACATAGTCTCTGCTCTCTAGGAGCTCACAGTCCAATAATGAAATAAATTGAATGCGATCAGAAGATTAAAGATATTAGCATTAAGGGGAATGTAAGCCATTCTAACTGTTCTAAACCCTGTTCTAAAGCATAATTTCTTCTCCAACATCTTCCGTAAGTGGTCATCTGGTATCTGTTAGAACTTTATTAAAAAGAAGGAAATCATCCTCAAAAGGCAGTTAATGATAGTTCATTAATGTACAAACTTATTCTAACCTCTTACACTTTTCTCATTTACATAATGAAAATAAATTTTTAGTAAAATGATCTTGAGGTCACAGTAATAGGGAACATTTACAAAGAAAAAGAAAACATAAGAAAATTTTGATAAATATAGTAAACAAAAAATAGTAAGAAACATGAGAAAATAGTTACACAAAGACACTAAAACAGTCATTATAAGATACCTTTAGTTCAACAGCAATATTTTTTTTCAGGAATAGGCTTCAAAATGGAAAAATCCCATGTTTTCATGTTGTAGCAATTAACCAGCTAAAGTGGATATATGATTTAGATGTCATGCATTTAGGTTCACATGGCGATTGGGGATGAGAGATAGAACCAGTCAACTTAATCTACCTC
This sequence comes from Sarcophilus harrisii, assembly GCF_902635505.1. Classification (NCBI taxonomy): domain Eukaryota; kingdom Metazoa; phylum Chordata; class Mammalia; order Dasyuromorphia; family Dasyuridae; genus Sarcophilus; species Sarcophilus harrisii. The sequence goes on from NC_045426.1 coordinate 447,615,156, forward strand.
TCAGAAGCAGCTCAAAATCTGCTGCAAGCAGACATAATTTTGGGAAGCATAACTATAACTACAAAGGAGAATGATGAGAATGATTGAGGGTGCAGTTACTCCTTTACAGCTACTAGATTATCATAGCTTCTGGTCCCTCAGTCAACCAGAGGATCATTTAAAATTTCATAATAAAAGTATTTTAGCTTTGATTCATACATGACTAGAAGTAGACCCATGAGAGAAACTAATGAGGAGGGCATATGTAGACCCATTTTTGGGTTACAGATTAGAAACAAATTTTAAAACATATTTTTAAAATTTAATTTAAAATTTAGTTTTTCCCAATTTCATATAAACAAAAAAATTTCATATAAACAAAATTGTTCAAAAACAATTTCAATAAACAAAACATAAAATGAGAATAATAATAACAATTATCTCCCATTTCCTTGTGATGGTAAAATAAAATAAAAACAAAAAACATTTCATAAAAATGTTAACATTCTTTAAAAAATTGAATTATATATTCATTCCCTTCCTCCTTTTCCTCCCTTCTCCTGGAGAAAGCAAGTGATTTGACAAAGATTATATGTTTGCAGTCCTGTAAAACTTTTCCATATTAGTCATAACTGCAAAAGAAAACACAAATAAAAATCCCCCTAGGAATAATAAAGAAAGTTTTAAAAAAGTATGCTTTAATTAGAACTCATTCTCTATTAATTCTTCCTGGGGAGGTGGATAGCATATTTGATTATAAGACCACAGAATTGTCTTAGATCATTGTACTGCTATGAATAGCTGTCATTTACAATTGATCAACATACAATATTGCCATTACTGTGTACAATGTTCTCCTGGCTCTGCTCATTTCATTTATTTATGTAAGTCTTCCCAATTTTTTTTTTCTGAAAGCATCTTGCTAGCCCTTTTTAGAGTATGATAGTATTTCATCACAATCATATAACCCAACTTGTTTGGCCATTCACTGATGAACACCCCAATTTTCAATTCTTTGCAACCACAAACAGAACTGCTATAAAGACTATTATACGTGTAGCTCCTTTTCTTTGATCTCGTTGAGCATAGTTCTAAATTGTTCTCCAGAATGGTTGAATTAGTCCATAACTTTACCAATAGCTCATTAGTATCCCTATTTTCTCACAATGCCTCCAAATATTTGTCATTTTCTTTTTCTATCATATAAGCCTATCTTATAGATGTTAGATGGTAACACAGTGTTGTTTTCTTTATATTTCTCTAATTAATAATGATATAGAACATTTTTGTATGAATAAAGATAGCTTTGATTTCTTCTGAAAACTGCTTGTTCCTATAGAATCAATTTTCTAAAAACCACAAGTATTTCTCTAATAAATTTAAAAAAGAAGCAGTTTTATTTAATACTAGAAACCAATGTCCATGACCTAATAAACTTCATTTCCTTCTAATTTATTGTAGTAACTCTATTTCCTTTTTAATTTTAGATTATTGCATGGTAATTCCAGAAAGAACAAAACATGCTACATTAAGTAAACAAGTTATTATTATTATTATTATTATTATTATTATTATTATTATTTCATTTAAAAATTCACTGAGGGTGTTATGGAAGTACCTCCTGCTTCTGGACAGGGCAATGATTATTAACCACAGGAAAAACAACTAATTTATCTTCACTAGGAATCTTACTTTTCATAGGAAACTAGGAGAAGGTCAACCTGGGAAGAATGTGATTGTACCATTTTCTTAAAGAAGAGCAAAAAAGCTAAACTGTAGGGCTTGGTATTTTGAATAAAGTGCTTAACTCAATCTACTATTTTAAATATCACTCTTTTCTTTAGAAGGTATCTTCAAATTGTATATGTTTAATCTATATTGTATTAATTTCTATCTAAAGGAGGAGGCTGGAGGGATGGGCAGGACAAACATTTGGAACACAAGTTTTACAAGGTGAATATTGAAAACTATCTGCTTGTATTTTGAAAATAAAAATCTATTATCAAAATTTAAAAATAAATAAAAGTATCTTCAGGGATAAGGCAGGTAGGAAAACAAGCTATCTGAGATTTGAGTCATGCTAAGCAATAGAATTCCTTTATGATTTCCTTTGGGACAGCCTTAAACAGGGTGGCATTCCCCTGTATTTATGGGTCAAGCAGGGATTGGATGACTATATGTTAGGGATATTATAAAAAGGGATTCTTGCTTGGCTGTGGACCTCTAAGTGGTCCAGGAGAATGCCAAGTATGGAGTCAGAAAGACCTCAGTTCAAATCCTGAATCAGATGCCTACTATGAATCTGATGCCTCACTTAACCAATGTTTGGTTCATCTTTAAAATGAGAATAATAATAACAATTATCTCCCATTTCCTTGTGATGGTAAAATAAGATAAGTGGAAAGCATTTAATGTATGGTACATGGTAAGTACTATATAAATGCTAGCTATTAGTAATAGTAATAGGGCCTTTATTTTAAAGGAGATTAAGTGTAGTAGCACAGAAAATTTCTCACTGTACATTTGTTAATCTGATTCTTCATTGTGGAAGGGAGGTAAGTGGATTCTCACAGGCTATACCAATGTAGTACAGATTATCAGTCATTTAAAAGGCATTCATTAAGTTCTTATTTTGTGTCAGGAGTAGTGTTAAGAATTCACGATAAAGGCAAATGAGTGTTCCCTGCCCTCAAGAAGCTCACAGCCAAAAGCAGGGGGAACCCACAAGCAGACAATTACATATGTAAAGAATAGATTGTAGGTGTTCTCAAAGGGAAGATCCTAGAATTAAGGGGAGTCAGAAAGGCATCTTGCATTCAATGGGACTTTAGTTGAAACTTAAGGGAATTCTAAGAATTTAGGAGGTTGAGATGAGGAAGACAACATTTTAGGCATGAGAAACAAATAATGAAAATGTAGACAGTCAGGCAATGAATTATTTTATGAGAAGAATAAGAAGAGGGACAGTATTACTAAGATCATAGTTGTCTAGAGAGGGACAAAGTATAAGAAGACTGAAAAGGCAGGAAGGAAGCAGATAATAGAGAACTTTAAAAAGCAACACAAATGATTTTATATTTGCTCCTAAAAGTAATAGGGAACCACAGTAATTTATTGAATAGGAGGATAAAGTGGGTAGAACTGCAAAAATCCTTTTGTTATTTGATTGGAGGATAAACTGAAGTGGACAAAGACAAGATGCAGGGAGAACAACCAGCAAGTTATAGCAATAGTCTGGGGAATGAGGGGATGAGAACCTGTAGCAAGCTCACAGTAGAGAAGGGAATGTATACAAAAGAATTCTTTAAGAAATAACAGCACATGGCAACAGATTGGCTATAGGGTGTGTGTGAAAGAGAGTGAGGAATTGAGTTTGTGAGGCTAGTGACTGGAAAGAAGTAAGTGCCCCTTAGCAGCAATAGAGAAGTTAGGAAGAGGAAAAACATTTTGGGAAAATATAAAACGGAAGAAACAGGAGAGAGAATTGTCTTAAAAACCTTTTATCAAGAAGAAGAGGGGAATCCACAGTTCAGATAGTTATAGGTAGGTAAAGAAGGATGAAGACTGAGAAAATGCCTTTAAATTTGGCTTTTGAAATGTCATTGATTACCTTTGGAGAAAACTTTTAGTTGAATGATGACATCAGGTTTATTTTTACCATAAAGGAAAGCTCTGAGGATGATGGTCCTCATAACGGACTTTTCTTGCTTTCCAAGGACCATCCTAGATGAATATGGATAAGCTCATAGGTAGTAAGGTATTTCATAGGGTTATGAGGATCAAATATCATATATGTAAAGTGCTCTGTAAACTTTATCATGCTATATAAATATTAATTATTATTAATTACAGTTATCATTATTATTCACAATGTCATAGAACCTAAGAGATGAAAACCTGAGTTCAACTTGAGTTAGAAGCTGTTCTAATACCAATAATAATAGTTGGCAATTATATACTGTTTCAAGGTGTATAAACAATTTACAAATATTATCTGATTTCATCTTCATAATAACCATGGGAGAGAGTAGGCATTATTATTATCAGTATTTTACAGATGTGGCAAACAAAGGTTAAGTGCCTTGCCAAGGATCATACAGCTAGTACTTGGTTGCTGAATTGGTTCAGTGTTCTATGCACTGTGACATTTAGCCATCCATCACACCTATGTCACACTCCCAACCACTGGCTGGCAGGTTTCTGCTTGAAGAACTCTAATGATGGGGAAGTTATTACTTCCTTAGCCAGCCCATGTCACTTTTGGATAGTTGTAAGTATTAGGAAATTGTTCTTTCTCTCAATAGCAAAGACCTGGATTTTATTCCAACTCTGCCTTTAGTATTTTATTATCTTAGTCAAATTACTTAACTTTGGGTCTCGGTATTTTCATCTATGAAATGAAGAGTTTGGACTAACTGGTCTTTGATGTCTCTTCCAACTATTAATCTAAGATGCTATCATTCTAAATCATGGCCTTCAAATACATGAAGACATTAACCATCCTCCTGGTAGTTTTTCTTCTCCATGATAAATATTCCCAGACTTTCATGTAATCTTTCTATGGAATATTCTATTTAAATTTTGGTCTCTCTCTCTCACCATTTTGGTTAATCACGCATTAGTAGGAAAACTGGCTAGTGATATCAAGATTTTCCTTCTAGAAAATTTATAAATATCAGGGTGATATTGAATTTCTCTGGATAGTACTTTTGAGTTTTATATGGCTACATTGCTCTTTTAAGGGAGCATGTTGGTGTTCTACTTCCTTCTTCCTGGTTTTCTGACTCCCAGATCCACAAATACCCAAAGAAATCTTGCAAAAGTCCACACATTTTGCTGCTGTTTTTTTTTTTTAAGATTTTTTTCTCTTTTCCTTAAATTTCCTCCCCTTCCTTCTTCAATCCCAAACCTTATAGTGAAGGAGTCAGATCCAAAATGAGACATACATTATGTATTTCATGCTGTTTTTGCATGCAGGAAAAGCTGGCTGACATGGGGATGTTGTGTTTCCTCAGCCAATTCTAAAAAGCTTATCATGCATTGAAGATATCTAGAATGACAGTTCCTCATTTGTATTGCTGAGTCATTTTCTTCCTGGGAGACAATAATCTCTGTCAAGAGTACATTTGTTTTTGCTAACAAGGCTTCAGAGTAGCACTTTGTCTTCTAATTCAGTCTCTGTCCAGACCAGGTTAGCATATATGTATGAAGAAAAAGAGAAAAAGAAAAATATAAAGAAGCTGCTAAAGAGGCAGGTTTAAGGTCACAGGATTAACAGAACTTCTTTTCTTCTTCGAAGAGGTAGGGGACTATAAGTGTGGAACAGTGCTGATAGCATCACATGTAGTTGGATTTGATGAATTCCTATTTCCTCTTTTCTTTTAAATCTTTGTTATAAAGGATGGTTTATTGAGTGGGGGTAGAAGAGATATAATATATGCTTTGAATATGAAAGCAGTCCAAAAAGACACCAGGACAAATTATGGAAATAATTAAAAGAAAATAAATAAAATACTTTAAAATTTTTTCTTTCTTTCCTCCCCCAATTATGCATGATGGGATGGACCTAGAAGTTAATTGTACTACTTATTGTCATTAAAATCTGTAATAACGTCCTCAGTTTCTACCAGATGGCATTTAAATAAATACCTGAAAATTCATTCAGAAAGATCTCTAGGGACACTGTTAGAACAGAACATGGTTACCTACATACAAGCATAATAAAGATCATGCTTCATTGAGATCCAGCAGAAAGTACCCATCCTTCACTTCAAGAGCTCCCTTGAGAAAGATCCTTTTAAAAATATTTTGAGATGGTATAATATATGTTGGAAGAACCAAATCCCTATTTTTGAAGTTTACATAATGTTATAAAAATTCCCACTATGGCTATGTTTCTGTATGTAAGGCTGAATTCTGGTGAATCTGATGGGCCTGGATTCAAAACACCTGGGTTCAGATCTCACTTTTGAATTTATTAGTTGTATGATCCTGGAGAAGTCATTTAATCTCTATGGATTTCAGTAAAAAAGAAGGGTGATAATGAAAAGGATGGTACTAGTGTTGATGAGAGGAAACTCAAATGAGGTCATGTATTTGTAAAGTGCTTTCTAAACCTTAAAGAGGCATATAAACAAATATATATTATATATATATATATATATATAATGTTATTATTACTGTATATTTCTCATCTAATTTTGAATTAGATATAATATTCATTTTTCATTAGTACTAATTGAAAGAACCAAATTAAAACACACACTGATGATACAACAGAGATTATAAAATATCCAAGAGAATAAAATGATTTATGAGTCTTGGATTTTCTCTTTTTCTACTAAGTTCATTTTCTAAGTTTCATGAAACTTAACTGAAGACATAAAAAGCTATTGAATGGCTTTGTAATCCCTAAGAGAAATTATAACTTGGTTAGAAGCCACAGATTTGAAAACAAATCTAAGATTTTGGATTGTCTGATTTAAAGAACTATATAGAATTGAGGAATAGGAAGGACAGGCATATGACTAACACTATATTTGTAATGAAGAATAAAAAAAGTGAATGCAATTGAAGTCATATTAGATCTGAACTTCTACAGATCAAATCCTGTAGAAAAGTGAGTCAATATCTATACATTTATATTGCATTGCTCTATATCTTCAGTTCTAGCACCATGCCCAAATATAGTAAGTGCTTAATAAATGCTTATGACTTTTGAAAGAATATATATCAATACATGCACAAATATGTTTATACACAAATTTTCACATTTTTGCACATAAGCAGATATATACACATATATGTAGGAATGTGTACACAGCACGCACACACATACATATATGTGTATACACACAGAGTAAAGGGTTTTTATCTCATTTCTTCAAGGTTCTCTCTCATTCTGCCCAAAATCACAGCACAAGCTTATTTCCTTCCTTCCTTCCTTCCTTCCTTCCTTCCTTCCTTCCTTCCTTCCTTCCTTCCTTCCTTCCTTCCTTCCTTTCTTCCTTCCTTCCTTTCTTCTTCTTTCCCTCCCTCCTTCCCTCCCTCTCTCCCTTCCTTCTTTCCTTCCTTCCTTGCTTCTTCTTTCCCTCCCTCCTTACCTCCCTCTCTCCCTTCCTTCTTTCCTTTCTTCCTTCCTCTTTTCTTTCTGTGTCTCCCTCTCTTCCTTCCTGTTGACTCAAGAAACACTGTATCATCTCAAAGTTCTTGTAAATTACTTTGTAGTCCAATGGGCAGAAATTCCTGCATTTTGCTCGAGCATATTCAGCTCCATGATGAAACACAGCAGCTGTTTAACACCAAATAGCAACACTACACAACAATTTAGGAGAAGTCAAGTCAAATACGAAAACCAATTAAAACTACAGGGATAAATTAGGTAGGGGGAATGTAATTACATAAATTGAGATCTGGGCAGGATAATAGGACTAATGCTCCTATTAATAAACCCATTTCATAGTTTCATAGGGATTCAAAAAGGAAATCAGCTACTTCAATTTCCTTTAAAAAGTCTTTTTAGTCCTCAAAGACTGAAGGAAGAGGCTAATCTGAATTTGATTTAATTGATGTCGCCAATTAGGATGACCAAATATGTGGGTTAGAAAAATGAGAATCCTTTTTCTTTGAATCACCATAAAAGAAAATGTTTTTGTTCTCTTCAGCCTCTCTCCCTTTCTTCAAAAGACAAGTCATGCTATGCTTTGATGACTGCAAATAAGCTTTTTTTGGGAGAAAAAAAGCCTACCTATCTTGTAATGGAACTTAACCTTCCTATCTTTAAGACAGAGTCAGAAATCTGCTGGTAACTTTAAGAGAGAGAATGCATTACTTAGGGGGTGGAGGAGAATACTGACAAAGAGATAGGAGTCCTTTATTATCTCACTGGACAGATGCCTGAAGTAGTGGTGGTGGTCTCAGTGATGGCCCAACTGTCTGAGCCATTTGTGTGAGGTAGATTTTGGCAGCAGCAATTTTGAGCTTTCCAGAAGTAGATGGGGAGGAAATCCAAGAGGAAAAGTCTGCTTATATACCACTGGGGCTTAGGCAAGAGGCCAGTGGAGAACTACATGACTCTTTTGGATTCCCATTTCATTGAGATGCAGGATTTCTGGAAATGGTCATAGTATCATGGGTTCCACAAAGCCAGTTCTCAGAATTGCCAAGCCTAATGGCAGAGTCTCTAGCATGGCAAGCCTACTTTTTAAGAATTCAAAAATAGAGTATTCAGGGATTATTGGAACAAATGGCTGACTGCCTTCCACAATATATTTCATATCTGTCCCACTTCTCTCCATGTACACAGTCAACCACCTCAGTTTATACCTTTCATTATCTTCCTCCTGTACTCTTGCCATAGTTTTCTAATAGACCTTCTTGTTTCCAGTTTCTTCTTTCCCCTTTTAGGCTAAACCTTCACACTATACATATCTGACTATTTCCCCTGATCAAGAAGCTCCAAATACTCCACTCTTCATTAGGATTAAAAAACAAAACATCCTTCTGCTTAGTTTTTAAAACCTTTCAAAACCAGTGTTCACCTAACTCTCTAACCTACCTTAATGATGTTCTTTTTTTTTTTTTTTTTTTTTTTTTTGGTATGTATTTTACATTCCAGTCAAACTGGCCTCTCTACTACTCCCCTTTTTATCTTTGAATTCTTGGCCTGAACCTTTACTTAGAATACTTGCTCTCATCTTTATCCTGTAGAATTCCTTGCTTTTTAACTTGGTTCAAGAGCTGTCTTCTCCTTTATCCCTTGCAATTATTTTGTATTTATGTTGCATTTAATTTTCTATGTCCGTGTTTCCTTCCAATAGAATGTAATCTCCTTGAGGCTGTTCATTTTGTTATTGTATTTCTAGTTCCTGGCAAAGAGTATGTGCTAAATACATGCTTAATGAATTACCCTTCTTGGACTGTAGCCTGACCAGTCATAGGTAATATTCAACATTTACATAGTGTTTTAGGATAATGCAAAGCTGAAGTACATTATCTCTTTAGATTTTCAAGAATATCCTACAGTATAAGATAGTTATTATTATTCTGATTCTTTAGGGGAGAAAGTTGGGTCTCAAAGGGTTTAGCGATGTGCTCAAGGTCATGAAACTAGGAAGTAGTAGTACAAGAATCCATTGTAAGTTTGGTGTTATTTCCTTTATGTCATGATGCTCTGTTATGAAAGACATGAAATAATTATCTGATTACATGAACAAAATCAGTTTATGTAAAAGGAAGATGGTGTTTTATTAATAAAAAAAGTAAGAGGGACTCATAAAATTCTAAATATACATATACATATACATACATACACACATAAATTTGTTATTATTTAGTTATTTCAGTTGTGTCTGGCTCTTTGTGATCTAAATTGGAGTTTTCTTACAAAGATACTGGATTGATTTGCCATTTTCTTCTCCAGCTCATTTAACAGATGAAGAAACTGAGGTAAATAGGGTTAAGTGACTTGCTCAGGGTCACACAACTAATAAGTATCTGAGATCAGGTTTTTACTGAGGTCTTCCTGACTTCAGGGCCAGTATTCTAACCACTGTGCCACTTATTTGCCCTTCACCTAACATGAAGGCTAGGTATTTTTATCCATGAAAGGTATAGTGGACATGGTATTGAACTTGGAATCAGAAGACTAGGTTGAAATTTTGACTCTGCTACTGACTACTACTGTGTCTGTAAGCATATCACATTACTTCTTTGGGGCTCGTTTTTAAAATAAGGGAGTTGGATGAGATCATGTCCTTTCTGGATATAAAAATCCTAATTTACCCTAAAATGCTAAGAATAACAATAGGGTTATTTTCAAACATATTCACGCACACATGGGAAATGTCAAAATTCTAAAGTACTCAGAATAATTGTAACTTGTATTTATCAGTTCATACTACAGTAAATGATGTGACAGCTAAGCTCTGTTAATATGGGTTATCACAGATGTCTCAGGAAAAAAAAAAACCCTACAAAACTATCTTATTGGTCCATGCATACTAAAACCTACTTGAATTTGCAAAGCCATGCTCATTTACATTACATTTCTTATTTCCATGTTGCCAGGAGATATTTCAGAAAGGCAAAAAATGAAAATGTAATTAGTTCACACAGAAATATCATAGCATCCTTATATTTACCATATTTCTGAAAGGTTTAGCAGGGTTTTCTTCATTATTTCAAAAGTGATTTTTGTCTCTTATCACCTGAAAACATTTGCCTGTTACTTTTGGGATATTCCAGAGTTCAGCTGCCACCATCATCATATTAGGGTACTTGTGTTTAAATTTAACTAATTAGGGACACATTATTGGCAGAATTTTGTTTAAAAACATGCCAAAAAAGCCACAGGCCCTAGCTATCTGTCAGTGATGCACTGGGAAGAAACATTCTGCTCTATTTCCTCCTTTCCAGATGCCAGTTAGGAGGGACTATGTGAATGAAATATGTGAAGTAGTTATGCTATGTTGCATTTTCAAATGTTTTTACAATTCCTGCTTTTACTTCCTTTTCTCTCATTCTCTTATTAACTCTTTGTATTTTAGCTTCCAAATTCATAATTCAATCAAGACTGCTCTCCCCAAATTTATCAGTGATATTTCAATTGCCAAGTTGAATTGGCTTTTCTTAATCTTCATCCTTCTTGACCACTCTATAGTCTTTGTCACTGTTGATCATCTTCTTGATACTCTGCTCTAGATTTTTGTGACATTACTTCTCCTTCATTTTCTACCTATCTTACTATTTCTTTTCAGTCTCATTTGCTGAACCTTTATCCAGGTTATGAAAGCTAATGGTATCTTCCAGGGCTCCCAAGATAGACACCCATTGTTCTCTTCTCTCTCTAGGTTATTTCTCTTAATGATCTCACTAGTTTCCATAGATTCAACTATCATCTGCATGTAGGTCATTATTAGATTTATTTCTCTATCCCCAAACTCTTTCCTGACCTTCAATTTCACATCTCCAGCTGACTGTTATACATCTCAGACTGGAAGTCTCATAGCCATCTTAAACTCAACATATTCAAAAGTAAACCCATCAACTTTTCCACCAACTTTTCCTTTCTTCTAACTCTCCTTAAGGGCAACAATATCCTCTTAGGCACCCAGATTTACAACTTAGATATTATCTTCTGTCTGTCTGCCTATCTATCTGTGTCTCTGTCTCTTCTCTCTCTCTGTCTCTCCCATGTCCAATCTCTTGCCAAGTCTTATCAATTCTACTTGTGCAATATCTGTAAAATATGCCTCCTTCTCCCCTGGCACTGCCCCCATCCTTTTGCAGACTTTCATCACCTCACGTCTAGATTATTAAAATAGCCAGCGATTTGGCTACTCTTCAGTAAGTTTTTCCCTATTCCAATTTATCTTCCACCTAGCTGTCAAAATAATCTTCCTAAAGTACAAGTTTGACCATTTTATTCCTTCCCCCTATTCAATCAAGTCCAGCAACTCTGTATCACCTTGTGGATCAAATACAAATTCCTCTATTTGTTTTATCAATACTTCTATAACTTAGTACCTTCTTACCTTTCTGCTCTTGCTATATAGTTGGTGAGATAATTGAAAGAACATTTGGCCTAGATATACAAATACAAAAGTGAAGATGAGTCCCTGACTCAAGTGGCGTACATTTTAATAGTGAAGACAGCATATATAGAAAAGTGGTAGCCAGGGTAGGATATTTCGGATACATGGTATTTGCACAATACCATCCCTGTTGTCTTCTGAAATGTTTTCTCTTTTAACTGCTTCACAGTTCTGCATCCTTATATTTAATTTCCCCTTCATTTTCTCTCTACTATATGGGGTATCCAGGTGATATAGTGGATAGAGTACAAGACCTGGAGTCAGTAAACTGTAAATTAAGTCCAGCCTCAGATACTTACTAGCTGTGTGATTCTGGCTGGGCAAGTCACTTAAACTCTGTTTGTTTCAATCTCCTCAGCTGTAAAATGGGGATAATAGCAACAATGTCACAGGCTTGTTGAGATGAGATAATATTGTAAATAGCACTTGGCCCAGTGCCTGACACATGCTAAGTACTTAATAAATACTTGTTGACTGACTGAGTGCTCAACAAATCTGAATCTGATGCAAATTTTGCACTTTGATTACAAACATTGAACATCCAAAGGGACTCGAAACACAGTTACTGCAGAGCAAATAAGGCAGAACTAATATGTGTTACAACAAATTGTTGCTAGGGTTCTAAGAGACCCAGAAAGGGATAACTAAAATGGATGCTTAATGTCATGGTAAGTGAGCTATTGTTTCAATGTTAGTTATTATATTTTGTTTATTACTGCAAAGAGAGGAATTTTACAATATAGGTCATACTTTCTCAGACCTTTCACTACTATATGAGTTTAATAGGTAATTTATAGGGTTCTGCACATTACAGTGCATGGAACTAAAAGCTTCATTTCTTTTGTATACTTTGAGATTATAACATGTAGTCTAGTTTATGCTGATCAATCAACAGTGTCACTGTGGAGATGTTTTTTATTTTGTTCCTTGAGGGTAGGAGTTGTCTCATTTCACCTTGTATCTCCTTGAGCTTAGTATAATGCCTCTGACATGGTGAGTATTTAGTCAATGTTTATTGAATTGCATGAAAAAAATTTGTAAATGGAATGTACTGTCTCAGTATAGAATGGGCTCCCTCTTATTGGAGGCCTTTAGAGAGGCTAGATTATTTCTTGTCAGGTTTAGTACCCTGGGGATTATTTTGGTGGATTGAGTGTCAGTTGGACAACATAGCTACTGAGTCTCCTTCCAATTCTAAAATTTCATAGTTCCAAGAATTGGAATATCACTTCCTTTTTTCATTGTTACCTTTTACTCTTTTAAACGTACTATGAAGAAAATAATGGAATGTGACCTCTATAAGAAATTCAGAATAATATGGGAAACCCTGTATGAACCAATGTAGAGTGAATGAAGCAAAATGAGAAAAACAAAATTGGAATGATTAAATAAAATAAGTTAAAGCAACATTCAAAAGTAACCAAATTCTGATTAATTCTCATGATTATTCTTGACTATGGAGACCAGAGAGAAGGAAACCTTTTCTTTCTTCTTTGTAGAATGTATGTACATGTGAACTACTGTTGCTGAATTTTATCTTTGTTATTATAAGGGGTTTGCAATATCATGGATACAGATGCAGTCAAAAAGAATCTTGCAGAATATCTAAAGCAAGGCTTCTTAAACTTTTTATACTCATGATCTCTTTTTGCTCCCCAAATTTTTATGACACTGGATATATAGGAATATAAAATAGATATGCAAATCAAATATGTATTAATAATAAATTATAATCTTGTGACACCTCACATTCAGTTAACATGTTACAAACCACAAATTATGAAACTTTTATCTAGAGCACATTTTAGAACTTGGAGATCACTTGACCCTACCTTAGTGCCCCATTTTACAGATCAGAAAATTAGGCTTCAGAGAAGTGACTTCTACAAGGTTGTTATGTCACTAATTTTCGCCCATTTTCTTTTACTATAAGGGAGGGTGGAATGGAAGATAGTTATACCAGGAGATGACTGTATGAAAACAAAAAAGTTTCATCAAAAATGATTTTATATCATAATAATTGGATTGTTCTTTCTAGCATAGATTGGTATAGATTCAAAGGATGCTCAGAAATGTAATACAAAACTTTTTGTTTATCTTCATTTCTTTTTACTTTGCTGCAGTATAGAACATATCAGGAAATTGGAATGATCGAGTTCTAGTTCCATTCATTGCAGAGAAAAGAGGCTGCTTGGTAAGAGAGCTAGCTGAATGCCTGTTAATTGTGACCTGTGCATTCTGATAGTCCTTGGAACATCTGGTCCTGTGTTGTAAGCAGATTAATCCAATGCTTTGCATCCTCCTTCTTTAAACAGATTAAAGGTTGCTTTTTAAATAACATAGTGCGCCATTCAAAATACAAAAAGAGCAGTAAAAAGCTCAAATAACTGGTACAAAATAAACAACAAATTTCCTTAAGGGGTCTTTTTGGGAGGATAATGACACCTTGTCTTTGTGTAATGCTTTATAGTTTACAAAGCAATTTCACATGCATTATCTCATTTGATCCTCAATAACAGTCCTAAGAGGTTTAGAAGTAGGTGGTATTGTTTCCATTTTAAAGATGAGGAGACTGAGGCTTAGGGAAGCTAAACAAGGGGCAGGCATAGTAATACAGTAGAAAAGAATATTGGCTTTGGAATCAGAGCATCTGCCTCTGTTCTTTTCTATTTGTGTGACCTTGAAGAGGTTATGTTTTCTTTGGGCATCGATTTACTTAATTGTAAATTGAGGGAATTGGACCAAATGGTATCTAAGATTTCTTCTAAATCCATAATCCTAATACTAAGTCTAATCACTGTCACATAGAAGTATTGGCAGAATTAGATTTGCCTGAGGTCTTTTGGTTCCTAGTGCAACATTTTTGACCTCATAGAGCTGTTACTCCAGAATTAGGCAAATTTGAAAATTTTGAGATGGGGAGATGTTTCTATCACAGCGCTTAGTGCTGTGCTGACACATAGTAGAAATAAATGCTTATTGGCCAGTTGTCTGCCTTCTATGATCTATCTCCTCCAACAATTCTCAAACTTGGCTTGATTTGCTGGACTGTCTTTTCAGACTAATGACCAAGGCTGAGGATTCCTACAAATATAATTTTGTTGTTTGTTCTTGTTGTTCAGTTATTTCAGCCGTGTCCAACTACTGTGACCCTATTTAGAGTTTTCTTGGCAAAAAGACTGGAATAATTTTCCATTTCCTTCTCCTAATCATTTTACCGATGAGGAAACTGAGACAAATAGGGTTAAATGACTTATCCAAGGTTACATAGTTAGCAAGGTTCTGAGGTCAGATTTGAATTTGGGTCTTTCTGACTTCTGGCCTGGCAATCTATCCACTCTGTGCCACTTAGTTGTCCCACAAATATAAGTGTTGTTCAATAGTTTCAGTTGTATCCAACTTTTTATTTTTTATTTTTGCAAAGATACTAGAGTGATTTGCTATTTCTTTCTCCAGTTAAATATAATCACTAACAAATGATATGCTCTTCTTCGTTAAAAAAAAAAAAAACAACAACAGATAAACATAACTGATTTTTTTTCTGAAATATTTTGCCCTCTTCTAAAAATAGACAATTTCTTCCAAGAGTCAACTTTCTCTCCATAGATATTTAGATTCTCCTGCTTTTAGAGTTTTCCCTTTTCAGATTAACTTGAATTTATTCCAAATGTATCTTGTGCATATTTGTTTATTTATGTGTAATCTCTCCTATCAAAAGGTGAGCTTCTTCTGGGTGAACACTATTTTTGACTTTCTTCATAACCTTAAGGCTTAGCACAGGGCCTGGTATATAATAGCAAGCACTATGAATGGTGCTAGGCTATGAGCTTGAATCTCTCTACTCATTGATCTTAAATGTTTTGGTGCATAGGAAATTGAAAACCACTTGGAATGTTCTTTATCAAGGAAAACAATGATGATAATGACAAAGATGGTAACTGGTAGCATTTGCATGACACTTTAAGGTTTATAAACAAATTGTAAACAATTTGAAGACTTTATTTCCAGGGTCCTTTTATTTTTCATGGAAGCAGAACTTCATTGCCAGATGTTTTAGCACCCCTACCATGCTACCACATTGTATTCATTACTACCATAAACAACATTTTTCTTATAATTGTTAGCTATTGATCACTCATATACACATACATATCCTGCTTACCAACTCTGTATAGTTTCCCAAGTATGACATTTTCAGACTTGGGTTATTTTGCAAAATGTCCTAAGGGGTTTCACCGAAATTGTTTGGATTCAATTCTGCAGCAAACCAAGGTATTTATAAATCATTCTCAATAAAAGAAAGTTAGTGTGTGGGAGGTGTTGTCCTTGGTAACTGCCAATGATCTTGCTTACAGTCATTGACTTGATTCTCTTCATCTGTTCTTATTAGGAGTTGTACACTGGAGAAAATGACTACCAGATTATGGCACTGAGATTGTTTTAGCATTACTACTTCATTGGATTTAATCATTAGAAAGTTTGAAGGTATGCAGAAAGTAAAAATATTCCTTAAAAAGTGGGATAAATTTGAGGCAAGACCCTATTTTTTTAAGCATGGAAATGGGTGTTACAAATTTTTCTTTAGTTTTCTAATATCCTAAACACTAATTTTAAGGGATTCAATAATTTTGGGATTAAAAACATCTCATTATCCAATTTTGTATTGACAAATAACATTGTTTATTTAATATGTTATTTGTCACCTTATAGGTTGACCTTTTAACTGAGCAAATTGAATTAATGCTTTTGGTGCAGTGGAAATAGTGTCAGACGGAGAGTCAGGAAGACTCATCTTGAAATCTTGTTCATTCACTTATTAGCTATGCAACCCTGGGCAAGTCATTTAATCTTTTTTGCTTCAGTTTCTTCATTCCTCATGAACTGGAGAAGGAAATGAGACACCATTCCAGCACTTTTGTCAAGAAAACTCCAAATGTGGTCACAGAGAACTGGACACACATGAAAAATGACTAAACAACAACAAAAGTAAAAATCCTTAGCATAAATTGATTTTATCTGTCATTTGTTACATCACAGTTGTTCTTTTAACTAAATAAATGGAATTTATGCTCCTTAATTATTTTTAGGCCTTTCAAAATCTGGGTCCTATTTACCTTTCCAGAATCATTTTGCGGTACAGCCTATCAAGTACTTTGCAATTCAGTCAAAAAGGCCCACTTCTTGTTTCCAGAGCTTGGCATTTCATTCCCCAGTTCTATACTTTTTCAGAAGCTGTGCTCCATTCTCAGAATATACTCTAGCTTTACCTTCATCTTTTGGAATTGTTAGTTTCTTTCAAAACTTAGATTTAGGTGACAGCTCTTTGGAACATCTTTGCTGATATCCTTTGTTTTTTTTTTTTTAGAAAACCTCTCCTCAAAATGATTTGAATTTTTTTTTTTTGCATAAATGTTATATTTTGTAGTCAAATATAAGTTCCCCAAAGGCAGGTATTGCTTTTTATTTCTATCTTTCTATCTTTATGAAACTAGTGAGCACAGGACCTTACATACAGTAGGCACTTAACCAACATTTATTGAATTGAAATGAATCTGTTTGAGATGATTGAACCTCTTCCAGAATGACACCTTAACACTAGTGGTATTAACTTGGCTCACTGGTCACATATCCAGTATTCCTTAAAATGCAAGGTAAAAATTGTTCCCAACAAGAATAAATCCTCTGTTGATCATGTAGACACTTGGCTTTTACCTTGAAACTCATTGATTTTGCCTTATTATCTTAGCTTACAAAGCTTGAAATGCTATTAGTGGTCTAAAAAGGCTGCATGTAGATGTTTATATTCAGAATACAAGATTTTAAAAGTGCTGGCTATATTTGAGAAATGCTAAAAAATAGTTTATTCAGCCAGCCAGTGAATGATAAAAGGGATTTTGCCAGTTAATCTATTTGGTATAAACAGTTTACATTATGGAAAAAACCCTGATCTTTCTGAATTACTTCTTTTTCATGGTTAGGACTCCAACATATATAAAGTTTTCATTTCAAATCACTGAACTGGTATTATCTAGTTGACTAAGTAGTTCTCAAAGTATGATCTAGGGGTTCTCAAGACCCTTTCAGGGGGCTTTTGAGGTTAAAAAAAACCTTTCATAATCATATTAAGACATCTTGAATTTATAATAGAATAAATATAATCAGCATAAAAACTCTAGAGGAATCCTCAAAAATTTTTTAAAAAATTATTTAAAAATAAAATAAATTATTTTAAAGTATTATTTTTAAAAATTAAAATTTTAAAGTGTAAGAGGATCCTGGGTTGGAATCCCAAAAGTTGGAGAACCCCTAGTCTAAGTATTCCATTTTTAATGGAACATTCAGTTCATTTTTGAAGATTTTGAAACTAGTAACATGCTTTATTGTATAATGCTAGAAAATTGTTGAATTGAAACCTGCAATAATGTTTGGGTTACTCATAAATAATTATCATTCTGCAACTAATGAAGAGGAATAAATAGAATTTTGATTTTTAAGGACTATACTTGCAACATTAAAAGAACCTCCATCATTTTACTGAATATATTTAACTCAGTCTATTGTTCTTTCTCTTAAAAAGGACAGGAATGAATAAGTGAACCCAAAACCTGAGTTAATTTAAAACCATTTAAAAATTCCAACATAGTAAAAAAAAAATGCTATTTGATGCAGGCATCTATTAAAGTTCTTAAGTACCTTCATTTTTAGGGGAGATGATTTGGACCTGTGATTTCACTGGTGGAGTAAATGCCATCAACCAATGCTGACTGGCTACCTGGTATGCAATTTGTAATCTTAGAGAATGCCTGGATTATCAAGTGGTTAAGTGACTTGCTCAAGTTCATAAGGACAGTATGTACCAGAAGTAAGATCCCAACAAAAGTCTTCTTAACTTAAAAGTAATTGTACCTACCACTCTTCCTATGTGAAACTATGTTCTCAAATACAATAGAAAAAACAGTCAATCAATAAGCATTTAAGACTCTGCAATATGACAGGAACTTTCCTAAATACTAGTAACAAAAAGAAAGGCAAAAACAGTTCCTATCCTTGAGGAGCTTTTGATCCAATGGAGAGAGAGCAAGAAAACCACTATATATAAACAAATTACATAAATGATAAATAATAAATAATTAAAAGAGGGAAGGCAATAGAATTAAGAGGGATTGGGAAAGACTTCTTATAGAAGGCTAGATTTTAGATAGGACTTGAGGAAAGCTAAAGAAATCAAAAGGTAAAAAAGGAAAAACACTCAAGGCAAGGGAGAAGGTAAAGAAAATGTCTCTAGCTGGAAGATAGAGCATATGGTTTGAGGACCAGCAAGAAGGCCAGTATCACTGGATCAAAGAGTAAGAAGGGTGTAAGGTATAAGAGGACTGGAAATATAAGCAGTGAGACTAGGTGATGAAAGGCTTTGAACATCAAAGGATTTTGTATTGGATCCTGGAGGTGACAGGAAGCCACCAAAATTTATTGAATAGGAAGGGAGGTGTAGATAAACTGGCATGTTCTTGATGAAACCATATAGGCTTTTTGTAATCACCACTTCCTTTTCTAGTGGTTAGTCACCATAGCTTTTGTGTTGTTTTAGAATTTTGCCATAGTCCATATGTCCACTAAGACCATAGTCTTAGTGATGCTTCAGGAAAACTACTTTGGCAATTGAATGGAATATGGCTTATTTGGGGGTTATCAGGTTAGTGGGTAAGTATTGATTACCCATTTTTATTTTACAGTTTCACACTTGAGTGTAATGTTTTCAAAGTCATATTCAAGTTTCCTAGTCTTCTTCCTCTGCTTGATCTAAAATTTTCTGGAACTCATTTCTGCATCTCTGACACCTTATGAGGAGTCAACTAACTATAAGCAGAGTGCAAAAATACCCTGACTACATTATCAAATATGCTTTATAAATTTAAAGAATTGTACAGAAAAATAAAAGTAAAGAATGTATAAGAAATAGCATTGTGTGAATGACATTCTATCAATTTATTTGCATTAACAGTTGATCCAGATAAAGAAATGAGATTTAAAAAAATAATTTAGTAAAGTAATTTAGCTTTAAAACCAGTTTTTCATCCAAGGATGGTCACTAAATTGCCCTGCTTTTAGGTAAATACATTATTTTTGCTTCCTTAGTTTCTCCCAACTATGAAATGGGAATAAATATAATTGTGATGCTGACATTTACATAAAACTTTTTTTGAAAAGCATTTTACAAATCTCATTTAATCCTCCCAACAACCTTGTAGAGTGTTATTATTACCTTTATTTTACACATGAAAACATCTGAAATTAAGTGACTTGCCCACTCTTAAATAGTAAGTGCCTATAAGATAAATATCAGTTCCTACTTATCTGTCTCACTCAAATTTGATTACAAGTGGTGGTGATAAACAGTCCACAAATATAATGAGATACATTATATGGTTGTTAAATGATTAATGTTTAAAATTCTTGAATGGGAGTTAGGAAATATGGACCCTCAATCTGTATTGATTTATTATTATTTTTACTTGTAAACACATAAAACAACAAATCTCTGTTCTGAAAACTTGTTCCCTGGATCCCAGAAACTTGAATCTGTTTGATATTGAAAGAATGATGCTAATAACATTCTTATCCTTGATAATAATCTCTTTTTTCAAATTATTGTTTAGGCATATAATAATATTAATCAGAAGGGAGAATCTTATGGTGTAGGGACTAAGGTGCCAGAACTAGGAGAACCTTGATTCAAATTATTTCTCTGATAATGTGAGATCATGAGCAAATTACTTCCTGTGAGATTCAGTCATTATTTCTCTAGGACAACAAATAATTGAGAAGGGTTCTAATTTGTGTTGGCAGAGGTAGTTCTTAAGTTTGTATTTATGGTTCTTTTATGTATTATTGTTATTATTTTAACAGTTACTTGTATGTCCCTTTTCTATGTCAGGATTAAAATGAATTATTTAAAATCAATAGAAGTAAAACAAACTTGAAAGTTCTTGTAAAATGTTGTCCTTTAGTTATATTGACTCTGAAGATGCATAATTCAGCAGGCTGATTGTCTAATTCAATTTGTCACATGAATCACATAGGAAATGCAGAGAATTCTTACTGATTCCAAGGCTGCACAAAACAATGGCTCTAACTGTTGCTGTTTTCCTTGATAAGCATGAAGAAGAGACAAAAAAAGACAAAAGAAAGTTGCTTTCAAGGAGATCACAATCTAAAGGGAGAAATAACAAGTAATCAATTATATACAAATGAGGCATATAAAAGAAAAATGGGAGGTAATCAGTGCAGAGAAAGCTTTAGAATTAAGGAGGATTGGGGAAAGCTTTCTGTAGAATATAAGATTCAATCTGGGACTTGAAAATAGCTAAGGAGCTGGGAGAAGAGAGCATTTCTGGCATAAAGTTCAGTCAATGAAAATGCCTGGAGTTGGGAGATAAATTCCTCAGTCAAGGAAAATGACTTTGACACTGGAAATAATAGAAAAATATTGGATAAGTGATGTTCTTTTCTGAGATATATAAAGAAATGTTAAGATGATAGTTGTCCTTGAATTCAAGTCATCTGACCCATTGAACTGTAACCTTACATATTGGAAGAATTCTAAATATCATTGCTGAATCACTCAGGGATATTTTAAAGACAAAAAAAAAAAAATAGGAGAGGTATCATAGTACTGGAATAGGTTAAATGTTATCCAGATTTGCAAAATGGAGAGAAGAGAGTTTACAAACTATAACAAGGAAGTAAGCTTGATTTTTATCCTTGGCAAAATTCTAAAACAACACAAAAGCTATGGTGACTAACCACTAGAAAAGGAAGTGGTGATTACAAAAAGCCTGTATGGTTTCATCAAGAACATGCCATATCAGACAATTTCATTATTTCCTTTTGATAGAGTTACTAAATTAGTAGGTCAGGTGAATGCTATAGACAGTTTATCTACATTTGAGCAAACATTTGATAATATATATCAAAATATCCCTGAGGAGAGGATGGAGGGATGTGGAATAAATAGGCACTAGTTGAATGGATGATTTAGAATAATCAGTAATGATTCAATATCAATAGCAAGAGATCACTTGAGAATCATATTAGGGATCTGTACTTGGCCCTGTGCTGTTTGACATTTTAAATAATGACTTCAATAAAGGCATAGATGTCATGCTAAACAATTTAGAACAAAACTGAACAAAATTAGGAGAGATAACCAACACAATGGATGACACAGTCATGGTTCAAAAAATATTCATATAGGATAGCACTGATTTGAATTGAATATAGTGTAACTGAACAATGAAAAGTCTTAGACTTGGGTTAAAATACTAAGCTTCCCAAAGACAAAATGGAGGAGTCATGATTAGAAAGACATTTCTAGGAATAGGGAGGATAGTTCTGAAATAATCTATTCTCATCAGAACAGATAGGGAATATTATGTAAAGTGATAGGTACTATAGTTTGAGAAAGGCTTTGGTAACCAGAGAGTTTCTAGAGAACAACTGGTATGGTGAAAGACTCTGAGTCCATATCATATGAAGAACAGATAAAATATATTGAGGATGTTTAGCTTAGAGAAGATTTAGGGGGTCAGGTTGTT
Source organism: Sarcophilus harrisii (assembly GCF_902635505.1). NCBI lineage: Eukaryota > Metazoa > Chordata > Mammalia > Dasyuromorphia > Dasyuridae > Sarcophilus > Sarcophilus harrisii. The sequence goes on from NC_045426.1 coordinate 447,637,324, forward strand.
GGTGGGTCTCTAAATATTTGAAAGTTTGCTATGTAGAAAAATGATATATATATTTTTTTCTTTTTAGTTCTAAAAGTCAGACTTTTGCAAGAAGGGAGGTTTAGTGTTGATGTCATAAAAAAGTGTTGGCAGTTATTTCTGTCCAAAATGACTATAAGCTGCCTTGATTGGTGTGTGTATGTGTATGTATGTGTGTGTATGTTCATTGTCACTGAAAGTCTTCAAACACAGGCTGGGTGTGGACTTGTTGGATATGTTATGATGGCATTTTCTTTTCTAGTATAGATTGAATGAGTTGGTTGCTGTAAAATTCTGTGATTCTGTTACATTATTATTTTTGATGTTTTTAGAGAAGTACCAAGGTTTTTTGCTGGAATCTTGAGCTTGTTTTCTCTTGACAACATCATAATCTAACTGAATGACCTTTGACAAGCAACTTAATCTATTTCCCCTGATTTGAAATGGGTAATAATATTACATGTTTTACTGGAATCACTGAAGGATTAGTTGGGTAAATAGATAAGATGACTTGAGCTCTACAATGTATGCATGACAAAAGATGATTAAACACAAATTTTAAAGTAATGATAGAGGAAACTACATTTAGTCCAAATTACTTCATAGCATCTGCATCTTATAGAGATCCACATAGGAAAATTAGTATATTTCTGGTCTCATTAGCAGACAAATATTGGGAGCACTCAGTATAAAGAGATGAATAAAAACTCATTTGTCCTCTTTCATTTTGAAACTGTTTTTATTCTCCCCCCATTTAGTTTTTCTCCTGCTCTTAAACAACTCTGTTTTCAGAGAAAAGTGGTGACCTTTCTGGGTCTGTGCAGATGATTTCAACATGGACATATTTCTGAATGTGAAAATGATATTGCCCTTTTCTGAGGGCTTATTATGAGAAAGATCTCATTAGCTACATGCCAAGGATGTTCTACTTGAAAGTTTGGGGGTTGTGCAAACTATTGTAAGTCAGGGGATTGTGTAGACTATCAGAGACAAGCAAGACAATCAGTCTGCAAAGAAACTTCCTCAAATTTGGTGGGGACCAGGGAAGAAAAATATAAGTATAAAACAAAACATTTATTATTCATGATAGAGAGCTCCAATTTCCTAAAAGGAAATGTCAAGAGGAAAATGTTTAAATGGCATGATCATCCCTTGGGGGAAAAGCCTGCTTCAATTAAGAAAAATTGTGTTAAATCATAGACATTTGCTTCCTAGTTTTTTTTTTTTTTTTTTTCAAATGTTTTTAGTAGGATGAAGACTAGAGAAAATGCATCGTAGTACATTTTATCTCAGGTACCTTTCCTGGTTTCCTCTGTCGCTCCATTTTTCAGTACTTGATCCTTTCTCTGAGAGAACTTACCATTTACCTTGAATATATCTTTCATGCTACGTACATAGTTTTTTATATATTGTTTCCCCTATTGGAATGAGAGCTCCTTGAAGGCAGGGACTATGTTTTCACTTTTCTTTATATCATTAGGACTTAGCAAAATGCTTGGCACATAAGTGCTTAGCAAATGCTGGTTGACTGATTCTTCCTCAATCTCGACTCAGTTGTTGGAATGAACAGTACTAATAATGATGCAAAGGAATCTATAAATTCACCCAGCTCCTAATCATTCAGGATTTAATTATTCTGTGGATTATTTAGTATATTTTTCTTTTTTTCTTGTTCTTTTCTCTCTCTGTGTCTTTCTCTGTATCTCTCTGTGTGTCTCTGCCTCTTTCTGTCTCTATGTCTGTCTTTCTGTCTCTGTATATGTGTATGTCTCTGTGTATCTCTGTATCTTTGTCTGACTCTGTCTCTCTGTCTCTCTGCCTAACTCTCTCTCTCTCTCTCTGTATCTATGACTCTCTTTTCTCTGTGTATATGTCTCTGTTTCTGTCTGACTGTATCTGTCTCTCTGTCTGACTTTCTCTCTCTGAATCTTTCTCTGTTTCTCTGTGTTTCTCTGTCTGTCTTTCTCTCTGTCTCTCTCTCTCCATTGCCATTTTCTCCATAGTCAGAGAAGAGAAGAGTGGATTAAGGAGGACAATTTCAAATCCACAAGATTTTTTACATTGTACTCCCGTAGTCTCCCACCTCTGCAAAGAAAGAAGGAAAGTTGTAGTGCAGAGAAGTTACAAAATGTTTAATCTACATTATCTTATCTTATTTTTATAACAAACATGTCAATGAGAGATAAAGACTATTACTTTCATTTTATGGAAGAGATAAAATAAAGCTAAAAGTGAGTGAATAAGGAATCTGCCCAAGATTGCAGCTGATAAATTGACAGAATTAAGAGCTCTTTTGATTCCAAGTCCCAATTTCTTTCCTCTATACCACATAATTAAAGAGCAAGATCATAGAATAAAATAGTTTGGAAGAATGGGAAAAGGAAAGTAATGAGAAAACCAAGAGTCAAATGAATTCTCATCTTCAAGCTACTTCTTCACAAACTCTGCCAAGGTTGACAACAGTTTTTCAGAAGGAAATGGCCACTTCAACTTGAACTTCCACTTCTGAAAATAAGACCAAGATGGAGGTAGTTCTTTGAGTGAAGGAAATCTTATTCAGAAAAAATCTTGACAATTTGGAGGATGAAAGTTTTTGAGTACAATGGGCATTAGATTGAGGAGTCAAATAACAAAAGTTTTATGTCATGAAAAAGCAGTTCTAGAAGTAGGTGGATCAAGATCTCAAGGGCTGAGATAGCAATAATGAAAATAATAGCATTTGAAAACAAACTTTTGAGGCCTAAATAATTAAATGAATTGCCTTTGGCATTCTTGGATAGACAGGTAGTAGAAACTCAGACCTTAAGTGCAATCAAAAACTTGGCAACTAACACTAACATGCTTTTTGGAAAGAATAGAATTTTTTAATGTTCTCTAAGCATAGCACTATATCACTTAGAGATGAGAGAATTTAGGAGAGATTTGTATTCTCCTAGTGACTTAAGAGTGATACACGTAACTTTGATGTATGACTTGGCTGAAGGGATGAGAAAACTTTGACAGGCTTTCAGATTGAGAACTTGCCTGGAACTCTAAGGTGTTTTATTTATATTTATATAGCAATTTCTCCTTGAGAATTTCAAGACACTTACCCAACATATAAATGTCACTACCTAGAATCATGTTTTACACATGGAAAATCTGAGGAACATAGAGGATCTTTATTTATATGTGAAAAATGAAGTGGAAAATGTGAAGTAATTATCTGTATCATTTAAGCTGAAAATATTTTGCCTCTCTATATGTTTCATTCAGTTAACACTATGTACATGGGGGGAGATGTTAATCTGTCCACACAATTACCTCAGTTTCCCCTTTATTTTGTGTATCAAAAAAGTCAGGCAATGAAAGGAAGTTGGAAGGTAGCCAAAAGATCATCTAGATGAATGCCCTAATTTTCTATTTGAGATAACTTAGGTTCAAAGACATGAAGGGGTTTACCCAAAATTCCTTGGGGAGTGAGTAGGCCAGATGGGATTCAAATTGCATTTTCTTTGACTCCAAGTTCACATGCTCTTTGCACTGAACCATATTGCAGACATGATGTCAGTAGGGAGTTTTGGATGTTGGGTGCTTAGTCATTCACATGAACCATTTGATCCTGTTTATAGCTTTGGGTATCATTAAATAACATGGGAGAATTAATGTTTCAGCTACTTATGTACAACTTGGATTCTACTATTTGCTGACTGCATAATTAAGTATACAGACCCTCAGTTTCTTTATCTGTCAAATGGAGATGTTAATACTTGCTCTAACTATATTAAAGGTGGTTTTTGAATCAGCTTTTCCTTTTTTAAAAATATCCCCCAAATCTAGCAGAGTATCTGGCACATAGTAAGTACATCAAGGTGGCCCAGTGTATAGAGTGGATAGATGAAGACCTGAAACCAAATCTAGCCTCAGACTCCTACTAGCTTTGTGTAACTCTGGACAAATCATCCAAACAATAATAGTACCTAGATCTCAGGGTTGTTGTAAGGATAAAATAAAATGATATTTGTAAAGTGCTTTTCATTATTATTGTTGTTGTTGATTGATTGTAATAAAATCCTATACAAATACCAAGGCATAGGCAAGTCACATAGAATTATAGGTCTGAAAAAGTATCTTGGACCCTATTTAGTCCATCTCTTTCGTTTCACTATGAAATACCTGAAATAAATACACACACAGATGACTCATTCACTGTGCAGATTTTTAGTGGAAGGGTCAAGACTGTCTGTCAATCAATGAGAAAACAAGCATTTGCTAATTTCCTATTATGTGTCAATTCCTGCATGAGGCAGTGGAGAAACAAGTATCAAGAATAAAATAATCCCTGCTAGAAAAGAACTTAACTTTTAATTGAGAAGATTAAAAGTACACATAAAATTATACATAGCATATCACTGATATTTTCCAATTCTTCTTTAAAGAGATAAATTATATCCTTTCACTATTTATTTACTGACAACTGGCTACTATGCTTATATATTTGTGTCACTTCCCTATATTTTGAGTATCAGATTTTTATTAGAGATATTAAATGTAAATATTTTTCACTCAAAAATATACATAGTATAACTATAGTTGATAATACAAATATATATAATACACACACATATTATATATATATATATATATATATATATATATATATATATATATATATATATGTATAGCAGTCAAATATAATGTAGTCTGGGGTGGAAGGTCCTAGCATTTGGGAGTGCCAGGAAAGACTTCATTCAGAAGATAGTGCCTGAGCTACATCTTAAAGGAAGAGAGAGTCTCTATAAGAACATAGGCTTCCTTAACTTCCAGCCATTACAACAAACTGCCTATGCAATTAAACATTTTTTTTCATTAACTGAATACCTTCATCCAACCATTGTACCATTTCTAAGGAAGAAGAGTGTTATTATTCCCAAAATAAAATCTCTAAACAAAATAAATAATGATAAAGTTATTTAGCATCAAATTCTTCAATTGAGATTGAAGGGAAGAAATCAAAATATTAGGATTACTTGATACACCCATTTATTTTGGTATAGCATTGATATATTTGCTTTCCTGTTGAACTGACAAGACTCAGAAAATGAGCTGGGCCCAAGGTCCAGGACTGAATAAGAGGAAAAGTGGGGGTAGGGAAAGTGGGCTGTATTGAATTGGGAATTGTAATATTTTAAATGACTCCAAGCATCTCCATGAGACAATGGACTATCTTTTTAATATCTGTAGTCTTCCAGTGATTCCACAGGGCTATGAATCATGAAATAGCACAGAATTGTTGAGGATCATTCAAAGGGTAAAGGAGAGGTACATGGTAGGCATGAGTAGGTAGCAACATGTTACCAATAAAGAGTTGCATAAAAGGAAAGGAAATCATCAAAGAATTATATGACTGTAAATAATGTAATAATGACTTTTCTTATGGAAAGAGGTCACTGATGGACAATTGATCATCAGTGGACAACCAGTCACTTATGGACAACTCACAATCTAGTCTATTGGTATCCATGCAATGGCAAGAGATCTAGAGGAAATGTCGCTTCAGAATGGATGAATGTCTGTGGAGGATTGCTGAGAGGACATGAACCAGAGTCAAATGGAATGAGAAGTCATGGGTGAATTGCAATCTTTACTGTTGGATAGGATATCCACAACAGTGAGATCACAAATCCACGGAGATACTTAACTGCTTTTCAGCATCCACTGGGCATGAGAACATAACTTTTGACAGGCGTGACTTATATTTGATAATATTCATTCAGGCATCAGTTTCATGCTTACAGATCTGGTGTTTTTTTTCCTTTTTTCCTTACTTAAATCTGTAATTGCATCTCATGAGCTTTGCCAAGTTACATGAAAAAAGATCCCTACAGCCAGATTGCAATATTTTCCTGAGCTATAAAACACTTATTGAGGACATTCAAAATAAAATCCAAAAATTATATTCTGGAAAGGGGCTAATAAAAATTAATGAGAACAGAATTGGCTAACCAAGTTAAATGTATTGAAAAAAATATTTTTCATTTTGTGATTGGTAAACACAGGCAGCAGATGACATTCACGTGGCAGGGCAGAATATTAGCAGGATGGCATCTGGTTTTTAATTTGGTATGAAGTAAGAATGCCATTCTTTCTGGCAAAATCACTCAGGGAAAGGGGAACATTCCGTATTGAGGCTGTCCTGCTTGAAAAATCTCTCTGTGCCCAGAATTTTATCCTTGTTTCTCTTTGCCTGATGGAATATGCTCATCACAACAGAGGATTGGGGAGTTAGAAGGGACTATACCTTTCAAATGGAGAAATTTTCTTTAGAGGTAAAAACAATAAAAATGAGAAAGGCTTCCAGCTTTAGTTCTACAAGGGATTTTAGAGACCATTGTAAAATAGGAACCATAACCTCATTTTATATTTGGTAAAGTTGAAGTTCTGAGGGATTAAGTGATATGCCCAAAATTACACAGCTAAGTTAGTATCTCAGTATCTCAATTTCCTTACCTGAAATCAAGTCTTCCTAATTTCTATCTGCTATATTACCTTTTCTCTGCCACCATGTCACTAGTGTTGGAATAGCTGACTTTACAGTTTCTAAGTGACCCATGCCAACTCTTCCATCAGCTTTTGCCATGATAGCAATATTCTGAGCAGAGAATATCATCAAGAAGGAATTGCATAGGATTTGTGTTTAAAACATTTATATTTATATTAATATTAAAGAAGAAGGAATCACCAGAAAGGTTAGCAATGGAACTCTATGATCAGATAGTTTCAGGGTCACTTCTTTCTTTTCTTCTCCTTCCTTCTTTGTCCCCTTCCTTCCTTCCTTCCTTCCTTCGTTCCTTCGTTCCTTCCTTCCTTCCTTCCTTCCTTCTTGCTTTTTTCCTCCCTCCCTCCTTAACTTTCATTAATCTTCTGTCTGTACCAGGTACTATATTAGAAGCCAGGGGTACAGAGACAATACTAAATGTTATTTGCTCTTAAAGCTTATATTCTCTTGGAAAGAGGATAATATATTTATACAGGCAATTATATCTATATCTATCAATAGATGACTAGGTAGGTAGATTGTATACTTATATAGAAAGATAGATAGTTGGGTAAAAATAAACATATCCAAAGTAAATACAAAGTAATAGGATAAGGGTGGGGAAGCACCAACAAATGGGGCATCCGAAACATCTTTTGTAAGAGATAACAATTGAGCAGAAATTCGAATGAAGCTAGAAAGTCTAAGGGTCAGAAATGATGAGAGAAAATATTCCTGTAGAGAGATAGGAAATGGAATATTTTATACAGGCATGAAGAAGTAGGTCAATTGGACATAAATATAGGATGCTTGAAGAGGAATAATGTGTAATAATCCTAGGAAAGCAGGTTGGGACAGAATGAGAAGGATTTTACATATTGAACAAAGGAGTTTATGGATACAATAGGAAGTCAATGCATCTTTTTGAGAAAAGGAGTGACACTGTCTTTATAATGATTTAATCTGGTGAAATTCTAGGTGATAGTTTAAAGGGAATATTTCAGTCCAACCCAACACTTGAGTTTTTTATGAAACCCAGTAGGAAATCAAACTCCTAAAATTTGCTTTATATTGAAAAAAAAATTCCTAGTAAAAATTCAAGTAATTCTGTTCTGTAAGAAATGACCAACAGGATGATTTCAGAAAGGCCTGGAGAGACTTACACGAACTGATGCTGAGTGAAATGAGCAGGACCAGGAGATCATTATATACTTCAACAACAATACTATATGATGACCAGTTCTGATGAACCAGGCCATCCTCAGCAACGAGATCAACCAAATCATTGCCAATGGAGCAGTAATGAACTGAACCAGCTATGCCGAGAAAAAGAACTCTGGGAGATGACTAAAAACCATTACATTGAATTCCCAATCCCTATATTTATGCACACCTGCATTTTTGATTTCCTTCACAAGCTAATTGTACAATATTTCAGAGTCTGATTCTTTTTGTACAGCAAAATAATGTTTTGGTCATGTATACTTATTGTGTATCTAATTTATATTTTACTATATTTAACATCTACTGGTCATCCTGCCATCTAGGGGAGGGGGTGGGAGGGTAAGAGGTGAAAAATTGGAACAAGAGGTTTGGCAATTGTTAATGCTGTAAAGTTACCCATGCATATGTCCTGTAAATAAAAGGCTATTAAATTAAAAAAAAAATTCAAGTAATTCATTATACCCACTAGTGAGGGGATTGCTATCAGAACCAGAACAATTGAGCATTTACTTAACTTAATAAAAGGAATATAGTTGAGTCTAAGGTTCAGTAGAAAAATGGGAGCTGATAGGAAATACTTTTCTTCCTTCCTTCACAAATCCAAGTGTGGAGGGCAGAAAGCATAGCAATATCTCTGTGTAAAGATACATTCCTCATTCCTCTATTTAGAAACCTAAGTTGAATTATTGTCTGGCTAAGAAAAAGAAAGTATTAATTATAAATATCACAGAGAGTGATGGTAGATTTATCATATGGCCCACCCACAGTAGCTATTAACTTTCATAGATGCTATTTTAGATATTTCATTTTTAGTCACATTCAGTTTATAAGCAGAAACAAGGAAACAGCAGCATTTCTGGAAAACACTTCTGCTTTCCTCTTCTGAAAACAGAATAGTGGAGAGAAAAAGACCAGCCTACTCCAGATGCCTTCAATTAATGGCAATTTAGTATATGTTGAATGGAAACAAACAAACAAAAAAAAAAACACTGGCTTTTGAGTTGGACAGTTCGAGTTAAATTCTTAGCTGTATTCCATATAATCATAGACTCTGACATCAATTGGACCTAGAACTCTAAAGTCACATAATGTGTCTGAATCAAGGGAGTATGATACAAAGGAAAGTGGATTCAGAGGCATGGGGCCTAGACTGAAATCCCTATCCAGCTGTTTACTGGTTATATGATCTTTGGAAAAGTTGTTTACATTATCTGAGCTTCAATTTCCTTAACTATAGAATTAGAGGGGGGTGGTTTGTACTTTACCACAGGTGTCAAACATATGATCCACAACAGCCAAGTGTGACTCCAACCAGATTAAAATGTAATTAGGAAATATTTAACAAAATAAATAAAAATGCAATGAAAAGAGACAATATTACATATTTTAAAACAAAGTCAATATGCGGCCTGCAGGGATGCTTATGTACATTTTGGTGACCCTCGTTAATACCATTGGACTAGATGTGATGATGATGATAAATAACACAATGTTCTTACTAAATGCCAATTATTATCTCCTTTGATCCTCTCAATTTTGGGGAGGTGAGTACTATAATTATTGCTACTTTACAGATGAGAAAATTAAGGGTAAGTGACTTGCCCAGGACTGAACAGTTAGTGAGGTTTTCGAAACTTGAACTCAAGTCATCTTGAGCCCAGCCTGTGCTCTAATCACTGCAACCTACCTACTTCTAAAATATCTTGCAGTTCCAAGTCTGTGATCCTAGGATTAATAATACTTGCCCTGATGACTTTTGCAGATTGACAGGAAGATCAAATTAGTTAAGATGCATGAAACAGTTTTGATATCTTTGAAAGATGGTAGAAATTTACAGATAAACTCAGTCATTTTTAAATTGTATCTGACTCTTCCTGACCCCATTTGGAGTTTTCTTGGCAAAGATACTGGAGTGGTTTGCCATTGCTTTTCCATTTGCTCATTTTACAGATGAAGAGATGGAGACAAATAGGGTTAAATGTCTTACCCAGGATCACACAGCTAGCAAGTATATGAAGACAGATTTGAGCTCAGGAAAATGAGCCTTCATGATTCCAGGTCTAGTACTCTATTCACTGTGCCATGTAGCATAAAGTGCTTAAAAAACGGAATTGTTGGCACTTGAATTTTCTTAAGCTAAAGGAATAATTATATGATCTATAACAAATCAGCTGATATCATTTGTATTTCTCTGATTGGTTTTATGCACAATTCATTGTATGGAGTTCAATCTAAATTTGAACATGCATTTATTTTGTAATTAGTTTGGTTCTGTCCAAAAATAATAATATGTTTTTTCTCATTCTTCCCGATAAATCAATATATATTAGGAAATAATTAAATACTTTCAAATGCAAACCAATATCATTATTTCATTACCATTAGCACTAACAGAGCCATTCAGCAAATTCATTTATCATATCTGAGACTCCAAAAAATCTTGACAAAATATGGTGGCAAACAGAAACTAGAAACTGAGAGGATGCCCATCAACTGGAAAATGGCTGAATAAATTGTGGTATATGAATATTATGGAATATTATTGTTCTGTAAGAAATGACCAACAGGATGATTTCAGAAAGGCCTGGAGAGACTTACATGAACTGATGCTGAGTCAAATGAGCAAGACCAGGAGATCATTATCTACTTCAACAACAATACTATATGATGGTCAATTCTGATGGACTTGGCCCTCTTCAACAATGAGATGAACCAAATCAGTTCCAATGGAGCAGTAATGAATTGAACTAATTACACCCAGGGAAAGAATTCTGAGAGATGACTATGAACCACTACATAGAATTCCCAATCCCTCTATTTTTGTCTGCCTGCATTTTTTATTTCCTTCACAGGCTAATTGCATACTATTTCAAAGTCTGATTCTTTTTGTACAGTAAAAATAATTGTTTGGACATGTATACTAATATTGTATTTAATTTATACTTTAACATATTTAACATGTATTCATCAACCTGCCATATTGGGGAGGGGGTGGGGGGAAGGAGGGGAAAAATTGGAACAAAAGGTTTGGCAATTGTCAATGCTGTAAAATTACCCATGCATATAACTTGTAAATAAAAAGCTATAATAAAAAAATATAGTGGCAAAAATATTTATAAACAAACAATCTGAGACCTATTTCTTTTCTACGATTACTCACTCAGTCTATGTGGGTCCTGATTCCTTGCATCATGTTGCTGTACTTTAGAAAATTCATTAGTAGTATACTTGTCTCACATTCCAATCCATCATTTCCAATCCCCAGGGTGTGCATGTGACATTCATCTGCCCACTGACACTCTCCCTTAACATAAGTGTCTCAAGCTCTGATTTTCTAAGTGCCACATTAGATGATTGGCTTATAAAATTATTGAGTAGCACTTTACAAATATGAAATGCTAAATAACATAGAAGATACTACACAAAAATCTGTTCCACATTTGTTTATGTAACACTCATTATTGAGCCTCCAGGCATTTAATTCACTGGGACAAAAAGTCTGAGGATGAACAAAAATCAGTGACAGAAAAGAGATAGGTTTATTTATATTCATATTACCTAAAGTCATGGTATTATCTAACATTTGGTCTCAAGACCCAAAATTCATTTTTTAAAAATATACTTACTGTTTTTTTTTATATTTCCTTTATATATTGTTACCTGAGCTTAAAAATGGATGTAATATTTAGCCTTTCAGAACCAAAAAAAAAAAAAAAATCATCTAATTTAAGGTGATTTGAATCCAAGAGGTCATAGGCCGGTCACTGAGTCACTGGATCATTGTTCAATAGATTGAAGGGACCCTAGGAGGTCACCTAGTCTAACCCCTTATTTTAAAGATGATGAAACTGAGGATCATAGAGGTCATGTGACTTTTCCAAATTCACACAGGTAGTATTTGAACTTAATTCCTTTGACTCTAAATTCATCTTTTTTTCATTCTTATCACCCAGGAAGCAGAATGAGAGGACTGGCACAATTATAAGTTGGAAGGGATCCAAAGAAGAAAGATGAAGTGATTGGATGCTTATCAATCAACTAATCAAGAACCACTAATTCTACTAATGATAAGCAATTTTAAAGTATCCTAGCACTGTGTTAAATTTGAAGGATAAAAGGATAAAGGAAAAAGGAATCCTTACCCTCAAGGAACTTACTCTAATGGGGGAAGATAACATATAAATAATTAATTATATACAAAATACAAGATTTATGTAGAGTAGATGGAAGGTGATTGTAGGAGAGAAATCACTAGTAGTGGTGGGGCCAGGAAAATCTATCTGAAATTGGATACAGAGAAATAAAAAATGTCAGTTCTGTCAGGGGCCACAGAGGATTTTTAGTTGATTAAAGGGTCCAGTTTACCAGGTCTAAATGAATACACATAGATAAGTTTAAGTCCCATCATCAATATTAATTTCAATGCCACTTTTGCTTCCTTCAGATCACCCTCCTCCCTAGTCCCTATTCCTCAAAGCAGATGTTTGTAAAAGCTACTTGTTAGCAATAATCATGGTCCTGAGATCACAAATAAGATGTTGTGAACAAGGAATTCTACACTGAGAAGGCTAAAAATATTTACCAGTGAAGTTGATAACATCCTCTTAGAAACCAAATGCCCACACAAACTAAACATATGTAAATAAGGACACAGGGAATGAATAAAGAGCGCACTGTTTTGAAAACACTCAGGGTAATGAAAGGGTTTTATGAGAGGGGCCCAGTAGACTACCTGACTATTCATGTCATCAATATGTACATATACATATGGATATATATATATATATAAAATTAGGTATATGTAAATATAATTATATATTAAATGGATTCATTCTACAAGGTAAACTGCATTTTCCTTCTCAAAAACCAAACCAAAACAAAACCCCAATTGCCATGTTCTTTGAGGCTCAGGGTGCCTCCACTGGTTTGTTTACCATGAGTCACAAAGTTAAGTCACGATGTGTTTCCCTGCTTCCCCCTCTTTTCTTCTCCCCCTCCTTTCCTCCCTTTTCCTGTCTCTCTGTCCCCTCTGTCTCTGTCTCTATCAACTTTTTTCTTCCCCCCTCTCTCTCCCTTTCTCTTTTTCTTTTTCACCCCACCCACACAAACACACACAGATTCTTTCCAATTTACTTTGTATAATGCTTGTTTATACATAGTTGTTTCCCCCATTAGATTTATGAGTTCCTTTAAGGCAGGGACTGTCTTTTGCTTTTCTTTGATTGCGGAACCAAGCACAGTGCCTGACATAGAGAAGACACATTAAAAATATTTACTAAATTACCAATGAAAAGATGATAGGCATAAAAAGTTTGAATACATTAATGAATTCAATTTTTTAAAAAATATATCCCTATTCTCTTCCAAGTCTTTTTTTTTTTTTGATAGAAAACTGCTCTTTTGATAGAGAAGAGAACTTACTATGCAGCGAAAGAAAGAAAGAAAGAGAAAAAGAAAAATCTCTCATGTTCTTTATTGGAAGTGCTTTAGCTAGGGGCAAGAGAGGGGGAATAATGCATAATTCCTAGGTTAATGATAGTGACTAGTTGGTCATTGCAATGGAAGATAAGTTTTCTCTTTTCCCCTAGTCTCTTCTCTAATATAGGGAAAGGAAAGAAAAGGGCAAAGAAAAGTATCTTCTCTTTTCCCTCTTCCCTATATGCGGTGAAGAAAATGAAGATACTAGAAGCGGTCTGAAATTTGCAGTAAGAATTTCTCAAGGGATCTTTAGTTGTTGTTGTTTGTCCTTCATTCAAGAAGGCCATCTCTCTATGACACCAGCGAGGAGAAGCCATGACATGCAAGTGAAGTGGATTTAAATGAGGGAGGGCTGTGCAAAGTCACCTGCCTCATTTACCCCTTCAGAGCCATAACGGTCCAGTAGCAAGATATAGATTTATATAACTGAATGTGGCTCTAGAAAAACTGGGAGTAAGAGTGGTGGTTTATTTTCTAATCCTTTGACACCTTTTACTTCTCTGCCTCGAGGCATAAAATTCAGTTTCTTTCACCAATTATATCCATGCTTTACCTACTTTCCCCTGTCCAGAAAGGGAAATTTTTTTTGAGGATAAAAGCTCTTTTGGATTTTTGTCTTTGTATTTTTGTTGTTCAGTTGTTTTCAATCATTTCTGACTCTTTATGATCCCATTTGGGGTTTTCTTGGCAAAGATACTGGAATCGTTTGTCAATTCCTTCCCTAGCTGATTTTACAGTTGAAGAAACTAAGATAAACCTTTGCCCAGGGTCACATAGCTAGTAGGTATCTGCAGCCAGATTTGAACTTAAAAAGTTTTCCTAACTCTATCCACTGTACCACCTTGCTCCCCTTTCTTTGCATAGATTTTATCTCATACCTATTAAGTGTTTAATAAATGTTGATTTATTATTTCTTCCATAGAAAAATAAGTTTTCTGTTCTTTATTCATAAACAAGTTCTGTTTCTAGATTGATATATTGTGATTGTAGAAAATCTAAGAAGACAAACATTTCCCAACTTAGGGAGTAAGGCATACCTTTCTAGTAACTTATTCACTATAAATATATAGGATGACAGACTTAGAGACAATGTGGCTTTGTGGATAAATGAATATATTTTAAATCGGAAGATCTGCATTTCCTAACATTGATATGATTTATATTAATTACTTCAAAGGCAGTAGATGACATTGGCAAGAAATCAAAGAGAAAAACATGAAAACCAGCATGTGGTTTGTTTTTGGCGCTATGCAAGCTGAAAAGCATCTAATGTAATTGGAGACTTGTGTAGCATGATATCCTAACTACAAATGTCAGAAATGTTTGAAAATCAAGTCTCTTCTTCCTTCAGCCTATTTCTTTTTTCATTTTTTACATTCATTTAAAAATTTTGAGTACCAGAATTCTCTCTTCCTCTAGCCCTTTCCCACTACCAAGAAGGCAAGCAATAAGATACACATACATGTGAAGTCATCTAAAACATACATTCATATTAGCCATGTTGTTTAAAAAAAAGCAAGAAAAATAAAAGTAGTGAGAAAAGTGTGCTTTAATCTGTGCTGGGTTCTTTAATTCTCTATCTGGAAGCAGATATCATTTTCCCCATGATTTCTTTGGAATTGTCTTTGAACATTGATTGTATTGATTGAGTAGCTAAGTTTTTCCACACTTGATTATTATTATCACATTGCTATTACTATGCAAAAGCATTTCTATCTCATAATCTCTTGGATGGAATGAGATGACACAAGTAAAGTATTATACTATCATGAGCTATCACTGAATTATAATTCCCATAGGGGGTGTAAATACTGTTAGTGAAAAGGATATGGAAGATGATCTAGCAAAATTAAACTGAGAAGGAGTGGTCTGAGAATGGAAATAGAATCAAGATAGAACAGTGAGTATTGAGGAGGAGAGGCTTATCAACAATGGCAGGGAGGGCAAGAAGGATGAAGACTAAGAAAAGACCAGCACAGTTATTATTTAAGAGATCACTGACAACTTCAGAGAGGACAGTTTCTGCTGGGTTGAAAAACTACATTTATTTGGCTCTTGCTATGTACATAGCATTCTTCTAAAGGCTGGGAATACAAATATCCAAGTATGACAGTTCATATTCTAAAAAAGCTCATATTCTAAAAGAGACAGCATGAGGATGACAAAATCACATGAAACTGAGAACAACTTCCAGGTATTCCAGAAGAATATTGGTACCTTTTGCATAATAGTATATTTGTGATTGGTTATTCTTTTCCTACAGAAACAGCATCTATGGTACAGATCACAGAATGAGGTGGAATCTGAACTCAAAGTCCAGGTCTATTTGAGGGTCAAATTGCTCTGAACCCATTCATTTATACTACATTTACCCTTCTTCAATATAAATATATTAGTGAAGATGTCATGGATAGCATTCACCCCAATGTTCTAATATATACATATATATATATATATCAGGCTTATAGAGCAGAGTTGTCAAATTCAAAATGAAACAAGCAGTCACTAAATAATCCATCAGGATTCCCACAGGCTGCCTATTGACTTAGAAAATAATATATTAACATTATCTATATTCTATTATATTTTTATTCATTTTGTTAGTACTTCACAAATACATTTTAATCTGGTTTGATTGCACTCAGTAATGTTGCTTCCAGAATGCAGCCCACAGGCTGTGTTTGATATGTGTGCTCTAAATTACAACCCACTGAAATCCACTGGTAATTTGGATTTCTTTAATAAAAAATTACTGCAAAAATTGATAACATGGGAGAAGCAAGTCTAAATATATCCTTTTCTATGATTCCAAGAAAAAAGAGAGGAAAATTTAGTTTTCAAGTAGATAAATAATATTTGAAAAAATGTCATGATATAGCTCTTGTCCTTTCTATGAAAGGAGTTTACTTGATGAGCCACGGTTAATTGTTGGAAAGGTTAATTGCACATCATCTCTCTTCCTGGTAGCATCATACCTTTTTTTGGTCTTTTTCTTCCTATAATGCCTTCCTTCCTTAATTATCTGGTTTGCCCCTATTCCCTATATGGTAATGCAATCTCATGTAATTGTTCTGGAGAGATCCCCTGGCCTGGCATTTTTTCTCTTCCTCCAATTAGATAGAAATCCTTGTAAAGAATTTCTTATAAAGAGGCATGCCTGAATTTATTTACTTTGAAACTATTACCTTGAATCAGAGTTAGAAACAGTCCAGAACTCTTGGTTTCCATAGAACTCTCAGCCTCCCTGGGGAGTGGGGCATTTGCTTGTGTGTATAAAGCTCTTGGAGCTTAGATCTAAGACTTATTCACTACATGCTTACCCAAAGGTAAGGGGGGACTTGCCTCAGGGCAAATGTGAAGACAAGTATCTTTTTGGTGGAAATATGGTCATATTGCTTTTGATCAGGGTGGTTATTTGTAGACCCTCAACAGTGGGACCTGTTATTTCTTAAAGGAGAAGTCTATCAACAGTTGATCTGAAATATAACATTTTGTACCTATATACACTTACACACAGATAACTATATGTAATATATAACTTTTTGTAACTCTACATATAATATATACCTATATTATGATGTTCTATAGCTATAATTAAACTATAGTTAATAATCTCTCTTGGTAGATAATTACTAAATGCAGAAAGGGACAATCTAAAATAGATTGACTGAATAAGTCAATACTTAAAGTTTATTGAGGTTATATTTCATTTCTGATTCATTCTAGTAATTTAGGATTCCATTCTCCTGAAACTATGCCTTCCTCTGGACTATACTGAAGATCTTTTATAGGTGAAGGAGTGAGCTGGGAACAATTTACCTAAAAAAATGATGCTGGTTAAAGTGATTTCCTCTCTTAATATTATAATTATCTTGTTTGCAATTGAGATTCAAAAAGAAACTTAAATAACTTTGGCTAGAAGTAAAACAA
Source organism: Sarcophilus harrisii (assembly GCF_902635505.1). Taxonomy (NCBI): domain Eukaryota; kingdom Metazoa; phylum Chordata; class Mammalia; order Dasyuromorphia; family Dasyuridae; genus Sarcophilus; species Sarcophilus harrisii. The sequence goes on from NC_045426.1 coordinate 447,654,491, forward strand.
AATACTAATAATGAAGTAAAAAACATAGATCAAATGATTCCCAATGGGGAGAACATCTCTGCTTTCTGATCAATTTTCCCTATCATTGCTCCACATATTTTGACTTGTAACAAATACATATAGTCAAATAAAGCAAATTCCCATACTGACCACATCTAATATATATATACATACATATATATCTACATATATGCATGTATATATATCTTATCCTGCATATTTAGTTTATCACTGTTCTGTCAGGAGGTATATAGAATTATTAATCATTAGTCCTCTGGAATTATGGTTGTCAGTCAATCAACAAATATTAAGAATTTACTAAATGGTACTATGTTAAGAAAGTCCCTGCTCTCAAGGAGGTCACAGTTTAATGGGGGAGACAATATTCAAGCAACTGTGCAAATAAGCTATATACAGGTTAAATTGACTATAATCAAGAGGGAAGGCATTAGAATGAAATGGTATCAGTAAAGGCTTCTTTTAGAAAGTAGGATTTAAGTTGAGACATGAAAGAATCCAGGAAGTAGAGATGAGAAGGGAGAGAATTTTAGTTTGCTTATTGTGTTGATCAAAATTCTTAAGTCTTTCAAAATTGGTCAATTTTTATATTTGTGTTCTAATATAAATTATTCTGCTTTTATGCATCAGTTCATACAAGTTCTCCAAGATTTCTCTGAAACCATCTAATTACAACAGCATTCCCTCCCTTCCATATACCATACTCTCTCCTAGCATTACCCAAATGATGGGCAGATTTTATAAATTAAAAACTTCCATTACCAATGTGTGACACAGACAAAAAAAGTCATGTCATATTCAAAGTATGTATTAAGTTGATATAGAATCTCTGATTAAAACTTTCCTTTGACTATCCAACTCTTGATGGAAGTGATGGACTACAGCAATGATGAGTTGCAAACAAACTGGAGTGGGAGAGAGTGTAACTGTATGGGCAGCAACAATAGTGACAGAGCACCAAAAGAACTTCAAAGAGATAGTGGGCAACACTGGAACCTGGGTCATAATGTGTGGCAGAGAAAACTGAGACATACACTATGGAGGTCCATAGGTGTGGGGCCCAAGTTCTTGGTCAACTTCAAGGTGGTGCTCTAAGAATATTTTAACAGTGTAGGCTTCTAGGAAAGGTGGGATTAAAAGAAGTATGGAGTGCTCGGCTCTCTGGAGACTCTGAGTTCTTTTCCCTTGTGAGAGTGATTAGGGGCTGATGCCTTAACCCCAAATCAGTTAAATCAATTGTACGTAGATGCATGGAAGAAGTACAGTCTACTAGATGAGAATATTTTCTTATCAATTTATGGGTTCCTGCATTTTCTATTTTGTGTAATAGAATTGCTCAATGTTCCATGTTTAGGTACCATCTTATGCTTGCAAGTTAACTGCATATTAATAAGGGCCAACTGAAAATGCACCTAATTCAAATGTTCCAGGTCTGATCCTTGGGGGAGATGTGAGAAGAGAAGTTGGGGCAAGAGGTAAGGAAGGCAAGACTGATCTTGATTTATGTGAGCTGTAGTTCAGTCATGAGTTACACCTGGATATTCCTTGCAAATAAAGGACCAGGATTAGAACCTCTACAGTCTGATGGCAGAGGAGTGGATATCACTTAATTCACCAAGGATGCTAGATATATCTGGTGTTCATTTTACACTTTAAAGCAGTTGATCCAGGAAGGCTTACAGGATACCAACTAAGGCAAGGTATCCTTGTTCTATGAAACTAATACACCTCTGCAAGTAAATCAATTCTGAGCCTTGTCCAAGATAACAGCAGTGAGGCTGGTAGAATACATTTTCCCTCTTTTGTGCAGCATTTTATGCTAGAATCAATGCAACAACTTTCATGGTTAATGGATTTTGTTGAGAAGCATTTGGGGTTCCAGTGAAAACCTTTCCTTCAATCAAGTTTCTCCAAATAGGGCTGACTAAAGCAAGTCAGTCCATGTTCTTGTCAAAGCCACCTCATATTCTTATTGACATATGGTATTCTGGTCCTGACAGCTGAAGGCTAGAGTTCTGATTAATCTGTTTTTCTCTCATTATAAACATAGTCTCTTTTCCCTGAAGATTTTAGCAATTGCTCTATGAAACAGACCTTGACAGTACAATGCTTACTCCACAGTGGCCAATGAATATGCAAGGGAGGAAGAGCTGGTTTTATTTTGTACCTTTCCACACACATTGTTCACTGGAGCCCATTTATAAGTGTACTTTTGGTATTTGAATAAATCCAAGGTTGTATTTTCCCTGATACACAAAAAGAGAATGCTAATAGGAAAATGAGAAAGAGGGAGCAGGTGTGTGGCTGACCCAATGTAACCAACACTGGCTTTGTCATAAAGAGCCTAGTGCTGGTCATGTGATCAGACTAGCTATTCATCAGTTGAATGGCACATGGAGTCAGAAAGACATGGAACAGAGACCAAGGGTTGAGGGAAGGAGCCCTTCTATCAATCTTATCACACAGAGATCGTGAGCTAGCATTGATTAGAGATAGATGTAGAAGATTACCACTAGGACTCTGATATCCATGGAAGATTTATTATTCATATATGGGGAATTATCAGTATAGTATAGTATAGGAAAGGGTAGGATAGAATAGAATAGAATAGGATAGATAGGGTAGGGTAGGGTAGGATAGGGTAGAATAGGATTGGGTAGGATAGCATAGGGTAGGGTAGAGTAGGATAGGGGTAGGATAGGATAGGGTAAGATAGGGTAAGGTAGGATAAGGTAGGATAGGGCAAGGTAGAGTAGGGTAGGGATGGCAACCAGGAATTTTGAGACCCTGGACTTTGTAATGAGAAGAAGGTCCCTAACAACAGCAGCAAAAGAAAAGCAGCTTTAGCATCTGCAATAACAATAGTAACAACAGCTGCAGCAACAGTATCAATAACAGCAACAGCAGGAGCATCATCACCATCAACAACTAACTAATTCACATTGATTTCATGCTTTAAATCTTGCAAAGTGCTTTTAAGACAGTAAACCACTTGAGCAACTGTATGATCTGTATACAGCAGGTGTCATTAGCCCAAATTTTCCAGATTAGAAAACTGAAGCTTTGAGAGATTAAGCAAGTAGCTTCTGGTCACACAGCTATTATTTTAGCCCAGGTTTTCCTGCTTCCTGTTCCTGATCATTATCCCAAGTCACCCTGATGGTCAGACAAAACTCATCTTCAGTAATCACATCAAGTGGAGTAGTAAATGGAAAAAAAAGAATTATTATTAAGAGGAATTGGTTTCATGCAAAAGGGAGTTGTTAGAAGTGAGGAAAGGGGCCTGTGAATGTCAGGAATGAATCTCCTTCCCTCACTATTTCTGCATTCAGATCATGTTTTCTATATAGTCCCAAATGAAATGAATTAGGCTTAGTAACTATCGACAATCTGAAGCTGACAAGGGGATGATTATTTATCTATTTGGGTCCATTATAAGAATTTTGTTGTTTGTCCTTCATTCTCAAAAAGGACCATGACATCAGGGAGGAGATGCTGTGACATGCAAGTTAATTGGATTTAAGTGAGGGAGGGCTGGGCAAGGTCACCTATCTCCCTTTCCCCTTCTAAGCCTTCAGTATAGATCAAGGCATGGGTATAGATTAAGATGATTGAGATGGCCCTGGATGAAAGAAGAATTTGCCGACATCTACTTACTTGGTGCTATGTGGACTTATCCCGACCATGTTCAATTAATTCATTAAAAGAAATTGTGTTTTAGCTGCAGAAGGGGGAATGATAAATGTTTAACAACCAAAAATTATCACCATCAACACCACTAGATCCCCCCACATATTGCAAATGTCACACTTTAAAATTTAATCTGAAATATTACCATTTTCTCTATCAAAACAATAAATCAAGTCCTGATTTGTAGTGCTTGCTCATTTCTCACACTGAAAACTTCTCTTGACCCAATATGAGCTGGTTCTAGCATATTACTGCTTAGCTATCACATTGGAAAACAGATCACAAATGCAAAACTATTTCTCTTAAGTTGTTGCAAGAATTCTCTAATGAGAAGGATTGTTAAAACATTTTAAAGAAACACAGTACACTTTAAATGCAAAAAATTGGGGGGTGCTATGTGAACTCTTTAAAAAGCAACGTGAGGAGTTGTGTCTATAATGCATGATTATTCATTTCATATTTTAAAATTATCAATGTAGATCGTTATACAACTAATTTAATTTTCAATGCTTTAAAAACATGACTATCATACATTTTCAGTTTGATTCATCTCACAGAAATGCATCCTAAGACTGTGAAGTGTTATTTGCAGAACCTCACACATGGAGTATTTCTCAGCACTCATTGTGATATAACACACTGCAGATACAATACAGCATTCAATTTATGTCATCACCATCAATATTTATTGAGTACCTATGGAGGGGCATGACACTTTACTGGGATGTTTCCAGAACACCTACTTTTGTACATAAATTCCCCTCTAGATGTTTTATATTTTAATTTCTAAGAAATATTCAGAGATGCTGTTCTGTATTCCTTAGGGTAGGTTATATTTTCCATATTCTGCATTGTAATATAATGTCATGAAACAAAATAAATTACCTAGACTTGAAATTTCCCATTAAAACTAAAAGAAGATGAATGTTTCCCTTGCTTTCCATCCCAATCAGTAGGTTACAGACCAAAAAAGATTCTTAAAACAAAGAGAATGATGACTTTCTTACCACTGCTCTTGCTCAGTACTCATCCTCCCACTACTCCTTTTCCCTCCTCTAATCAAATTCATAACTGCTTACTAAGTGAAAGAAATAAAATATTAAAACAAAAGTTTTAGCATCTTATTCTTGTTTTTTAGTCTACCCCTAGTTGTACAGTGGCAAGAATCATAGAAATTTGCATATGAAAGAAAGATTTTTCTAAACTTTACCCAAAGGACAGCTTTTACCTACAAAATTCTTGACAAATAGTCATTCATAAATGAAGGGGTACTCAAGATTAAAAATAATAATCATCATAGTTAGATAACATTTATGTAGAGTTTTAAGTATTGTCAAGCACCTTAATCTCATTTTATCTTCACAATAATCCTGTGTGTAGGTGCTATTATTATCATCCTCCTTTTACAAATGAGAAAACGGAGACTGAGAAGTTAAATGAGGTGCCCAGGATCAGCTAGTAGCTGCCCGAGGGAGGATTTGAACTCTGGTTTTCCTGACTTCAAGTCCGGTATTCTATTTCTGGTTTTGGACAATTCTAATGGTTAGATTTTACAAATATATTATGTGCAGTTGGATATATTAGCATCTCTTTTCCATTCTGTGATAGTATGACCATGTATTTAGACCAGAATAGTCTTCATTTGCATAAGGAAATGGAAAATGCCATTTGCAATGTGTGTAGTACATTTACTGTCACTCACCTGCAGTTAAGACACAGATTTCCTGATTCATATCACATGAGGGCTGCAATGAAATTTTGGCCTATGAATGGTAAGTTCATTGAGGAGACTATCTTTTCTCACTTTTTAAAAGTAAAAAAAAATACAAGATGAAAAATGGGTGTTGGACCAAATTTACTCATCAGTAAAGGATTTCAAGCAGAGTGTTCTACAGGGGGAAAAATCTTGAGCTTGAGATCTTGGAGACCTGGGTTTGAGTCTCAGGTCTGTCACTAACTATCTCTCTCAGTCAAGTCAAAAGGCTTACAATATGCCAGGTACTGTCACCTTAAACAAATTACAACCTTTCCAAATTTCAGTTTCCCCCCCAAAAAATTAGATTCAGTGGTTTTTAAGGTCCTTTCCAGCTCTAACATTTTATTCCTAAAACTTTGCTGCTATTAAGAATAATTACCCCTCCCCCAAAGTTCTATGTTAGATCAAAACCTTTAATTTTTCATTGAATATATTTAAGTATGAATACAGAAATGATTATAGAATGAAAACTCCTAGAATACTATCTGTAGGAAATTGGGAAACCTTCCTCCAATTCAATACTCATAAGCATGACAACTCAAAGTGTCAAAAAATAGTATTTTAATAATAGCAAACAGGAAACATTATGTAATGTTAGCAGTTGTTTAATGCTTTTTCTTTGAGATCTGCAAAGGCACTCATGATCTTTCAGTTAATTAGCATTTATTAAGGGCCTACCTTTGCCAGATAAAGTAGCTGACAGCTGTTTTGCTTCTGCTGGTATGTTTGTCATGCAAATGATTGACTCATCCTTTTCTGGGATCATTTTTCTCTATACAAACTTCATGCACTGGTTACCCTTCACTGACTTGGCTAACTACCATGTGGTCAGCTGATGTTTTTCTATCTTATCTAGTTATTGTTCTTGGTTAGTGAGTCTCTATACTTCCTGAGGATGATTACTTTCCAAATTATCCAACTGCTATAAGATCTCTTCATTTAATATACTCTAAATATTAGCAAAAGGGAGTCATGGGGTGTCTTTCTTGATTTAGGAAGCACTCCTACTTATTGGATGGCTGATCACTGGCTTCCATAACTCTCAGTGCCTTTGTTGCAAAATGAGGGAAGACATCAGATTAGAGAGCTAGAAATTCTATGATTCTTCTAAAAAGCTTGTTTTGTGAAATTGAAAACAGGTAGAGTAAGAGATGCAAGGTGGCGTGAGATTCACTAACTAATCCCGAGAATAGACAGGAGAGGAGGCTAGAGACGGGGAGTCAATCAAACTTGAGTTAATAGGGTATTGGTGAGTCTAGAAATGATGAGCTTATTCTGGAAAGAATATCTGGTTTTGTGGATTTGAAATCAGACAGGTCAGCAGATGTAAACTGGAGTGAATGATGTCCTACCTGACTTGACTGGGAAGTCATTACCATTAATCCCATATCCAAGACTACTTCAAGCTTTCTGCTCTTCTAACTTCATAGGAAAAGAATGACATGGCATTCCTTATAGACTACTTCCCAGATGTCTAAGCAGCCAATCAATTAACCAGTCAACATTAAGCACAAATTATATGCTGGACATAATTCTAGGATTTAGAGATATAAGTACAAAGAATGAAACAATCTCTACTTTCTTTCTTTTTTAAAGCTTTTTATTTTTAAAACACATGTATGGATAATTTGACAACATTGACCCTTGAATAACCCTGTGTTTCAGATTTTCTCCTCCCCCCCCACCTCCTCCCCTAGATGGCAAGCAATTCAATATATGTTAAACATGTTAAAATATATGTTAAATCCTATATGTATAAACATGTTTCTACAATTCTCTTGCTCAGAGAAATCAGATCAGAAGAGAAAGTGAATGAGTAGAAAAACAAAATGCAAGCAAACAACATCAAATGGAGTGAGAATGTTATGTTCCACATTCAGTTCCCACGGTCCTCTCTCTGGGCGTAGATGTCTCTCTTCAGATCATTGAAACTGGTCTGAATCCTCTCATTGTTGGAAAGAGTCATGTTCTTTAGAATTGACCATCATATAATCTTGTTGTTGCTGTGTTCAATGTTTCTGCTCATTTTATTTAGCATCAGTTCATATAAGTCTCTCCAGGGCTTTCTAAAACAATCCTCCTAATCATTTCTTATAGAACAATCATATTCTATAACATTCATATACCATAACTTATTCAGTCATTCTCCAACTGATGGTCATCCATTCAGTTTTCAGTTTCTTGCCACTACAAAAAGGGCTGCCACAAACATTTTTGCACATGTAGGTCCCTTTCCTTTCCTTTAAGATCTCTTTGAGATATAGGCTCAATATAAACACTACTGGGTCAAAGGGTATGCACAGTTTGATAACTTTTTAAACATGTTCCAAATTGTTCTCTTGAATGGCTGGATCCGTTCACAGTTCCACCAACAATGCATCTGTGTCCCAGTTTTCCAGCATCCCCTCCAACATTCGTCCTTGTCTTTTCCTGTCATCTTAGCCAATCTGACAGGTGTAGTGATATCTCAGAGTTATTCTTAATTTGCATTTCTCTGATCATTAGTGATTTAGAGCACATTTTCATATGATTAGAAATAGTTTTAATTTCTTCATCTGAAAATTGTCTATTCATATCCTTTGACCATTTATCAATTGGGGAATGGCTTGGAACAATCTCTACATTCAAGAAGATTATATTCTAATGGAGGAGCTAATAAGTATGTATGTGTGTGTGTATAAAGTAAACAAATATAGATATATAGGAAATAGTTAAATATAAAGAAATCTAAGAGCGAAAGAACGTGTGTGTGTGTGTGTGTGTGTATGTGTGTGTGTGTGTTTTGCCTAAAGTGCACCTTAAAGGAAGAAAGGAAGATAGAGATAAGGAAAGAATGAATTTCAGGCATTGGAGATAGCTATATCAAAGGCACAAGGATGAGAGATGGAGTGTTTGAGTGAAGAACTTAGAGACTTATATTTTCTGGTTAGAATCATGCAAGGGATAGTGGTAGTAATGAACATATACTGAAACTGAAGGGAAAGATTGAGACCAGATTGTATAAGATTTAAATATAAGATAGGGGAGTTTATACTTTATCTTAGAGACAACAGGAAGCCACTAGAGTTGGTTGCATAGGAGTCATGGGTCAGATCTTTGCTTCTGGAAAATCACTTCCACAGAGGGTTATGAGATGCAATAGAATGGTAAGAGATTTGAGATGGGCAGACCAATAATCTAGGTGAGAGATGATGAAGACCTGATTTAAGGTGATTTTTATTACTTTTCAGTTTGCTCCCATGAAGTATTTTGACATATCACTCAATTAAGAATAAAAAAAAAAAACTATGACCACTAAAAGAATCACACAGAATTATGAAATGGTAGGAACTTTACAGACCACAAAAATTCAAATCTGAAAGAGAACCAGAATACTCTTGACAACATAGTTGACTTGTGGTATTTCCATTTTCTCTTATACCATTAGTGATTGAAAATCTACCAACTCATGTAAGAGGAAGGAAAAGAGATTGTTCTTTGCTTTTCAGAGGTCCCAATTAACTTCTGGATATCTAGTTTTTAAGGAGTTTTTCTTACCAAGCTTAAACTTGCCTCTCTGTAACTTCCACGCATCAATTGCTCTGATTTTTGCCTCCTGGGATCTAGCAGAATAAATCTAATTTATCTTCTACATGTCAGCTCTCCAAATACTTCAAACAGTTATTATAGGTTACAAATAACTTTCCTTCCAACTGCTCTTCAAGCCAATGAGCCTGTAATAGTTGTTGATGTAGCTGATATAAAACTTTCAAATAATGTGGATAAGATCATCTCACTTTACACTACACTAGTGATTTCTGGGGAGAAAATCAAATTGTTCATATTAATATATCATCCTTCTCCCAACAATCTCTAGCCCTTTCATTTCTCCCTGTCCTCCTGATGCATTATCCCTTCTCTAATTTTGCTTTTTTCTCCCTTCATATTCTTGATTTCATAGGTGACCAGTTTTCTTTCTTTGAATTCTCAGTTCTCCTGTTGCCATTTATATCCTGCTAAACCTACAATATAGGACATTTCAACCCTACTCCTGCTTCCATGCATCTAAACACTGATGGAAGAATGACAAATGAATTTGACCTGCCACATATTTTATTTAATCAATCAAATTGATTAGACATTGAGCATTTATTAAGCACGTACTATATACCAGGCACTGTCTCATAAAGCAAAAAATAAAACAGTATCTACTATGTCTATAAGAAAGCATCTATTAGAGGCATCCAGGTGGATCAGAGGATAGTACAAATCCAGTCTTAGACACTTACTAGTTGTGTGATCTTGGGTAAGTCGCTTACCCTCTAAACTAAATTTCTAAACTTTGATCCACTGAAGAAAAAAATGGTGAACCACTGCAATATCTTTGTCAAGAAAACCCTCTAGACAGCATGGTCCATAGGGGTATGAAGAATCAGATACAATTGATCAACAAAAGCCATCTAGTAGATGAATTTATACAGAATATAAATATGTTCAGAATTAAGGCCTAATGGGATTAGGAAGGTTGATCAGAACACACTGAACAATATTTTACCCTCAAACCAGTCAATGAAAGCATAGAATGAAAAGGGAAGGTAAGAAAAAGCAGGTGTTAAGATCTTAAACTGCAAAAAAGCATTTATACTATACTATACTATATTGGGTATAAAGTTCTCTAGTCAAGCTTGATAGAGTTTGAGAAGATTAGGTGACTGAAGCCTGACCATCCTTTTTGTGGCCCTTTCAAGAACAAGACCTAATCTGTAATTCTCTAGGAAATATTTTATGAAGTTGCTCTGAATAAAAATAAGCTCTGGCAGTGGAGGAGATAATCAGTTTTAGAGGGAAAACTCTGCTTTGGGGAGAGAAACAATCTTTTGTTTTTTCTTTTTTCTCAAATTTTTATCCAAGAACAATCAGGGAGAGAAAAGAATTTCCCTTTCTTCTCTCTCTCCTTCTTCAGTGGTATCTTACAGTAGAGCTACTTATCATACAAAGCAGGAAGAAGCCCCATAATGACCCATTAGATGGGACCCATCTGAGAACAATGAGCCTGGTGAATCAAAAAATAGCCAGTCATGTAGTTTAATTGCTGAGAAAAACAATTTTTGTTTTTCTAGGGAGGCCTAGGGAGCCCAAGTGAATAAAGTGCCTAGTAGAGATTCTGTGCTTGGGTGAACAGTAGGAATCCAAGGCAAGAGAAAGGATATTAGATCCTCTTAGTGATAAAAATATGAGCTGCCTTGGCCATGTGTGTTTCCAACATTTCTACCTCTCTAGTAGCTTACTCTATTCATGTATCCATTCTTTCCAATGATGCCATGTATAGTTATTAGAATATTTACCTCAAGTGTAGAGGGGAGGATGTTTTATAGCTACTCCTCTCAGGAGACCACCTCAGTAAATGTCTTTGCTATGAACCATATGTCAACCAATTAACTCTCAAAATAAATGAATTAGTGGGGACTCAGGAGCCATAATTTTAAGAATGTGGACTGACAGAATACTTTGACCTAGATGTAGTTGTTCCTTGGGAATACCAATCAAACAGTGAAAATTGGGGAGATATTCCCAGAGGGAGTGCTATTTGGGGAGAGATACTAGGATCTGAGAGATAAAGTAAAGTTTAAACTGAGTCTTAGAGGAAAGAAGAGATTTTAAGAGGTGAGGGTAAGAAGGAAATGCATACCAGATACTAAGGAGAACCACTAAAAAGTTTTGAAGATGGGGGATGTAGTGTTGAGTGTGAGGTATGACTAGAATGTCAGTTTGCCTAGACTAATTAGTATGGGAAGTTGAGTAATGTCGAATGACATTGGAGAGGTTTTTTGAGCCAGACTGTGGAGGACTTTAAAAGACAAACAAAGGAGATTGGATTCGATCTTAGTGGCAATGGGGAGCCACTAGAGTTTATAGTGTTAGTGATTTGGTTAGAACTGCCAGGAATAGTTAAGAAGCTAAGGTCCTGATTAAACTACATGGCTAATTTTGTACCAATACAATAGATAATTGCTTCAGAGCCCACACCTAATCTTTTTTTTTTTTTTTTTTTTTTTTAATAGCCTTTTATTTACAGGATATATACATGGGTAACTTTACAGCATTAACAATTGCCAAACCTCTTGCTCCAATTTTTCACCTCTTACCCCCCCACCCCCTCCCCTAGATGGCAGGATGACCAGTAGATGTTAAATATATTAAAATATAAATTAGATACACAATAAGTATACATGACCAAAACGTTATTTTGCTGTACAAAAAGAATCAGACTCTGAAATATTGTACAATTAGCTTTTGAAGGAAATCAAAAATGCAGGTGTGCATAAATATAGGGATTGGGAATTCCATGTAATGGTTTTTAGTCATCTCCCAGAGTTCTTTTTCTGGGCATAGCTAGTTCGGTTCATTACTGCTCCATTAGAAATGATTTGGTTGATCTCGTTGCTGAGGATGGCCTGGTCCATCAGAACTGGTCATCATATAGTATTGTTGTTGTAGTATTAAAAATTTTAGCATTGAACTGAAATTCACAAACACACAACTGAGATCTTACACAAAAAAAATCAAAGGGGACAAACCCTAAAACATAGCAGAGACTATTTTTTCACAGAAGCCTAGAAGACATAAAAATTTTAGGATAGCATTAAATTCCTGGATCAAGCTCCTTTCAGGGAGAGAGTACCATATTTTTTTTAAAAGGCTCTGATTTATTATCTAGATAATGAACTCATGAAAACTATGATAGCATGAGGTGAGGGTGAGGCATTTCTAAGTTTATTCTTTTGGATGCTGAGAAGAGAAACCGTTTTTGGAATTTCACCGACCAGAATTTCAACAAAAGGAAGCAATAACTGAGATTTAAAAAAAAATCTTTACATCATTTTAAGTACCATTTTATCACAAGGATGACTCTCTCTCCCCAGGAAGTATGGGAGCTCCAACTTGCATATTTTGTATAAACATCTTAAGATATGCCATCCTACTTAAAAATCTATTTATAATGGCCTCTTGTTATTCCTTTAGGGCTAAGGTCCTTAACCTTGTAGGTATTATGAACTCTTTTGGCAATCTGCAGAAGCCAAGGGACATTTGCAGAATAAAGTTTTTTAAATGCATAAAGTAAAAACTACAAGATTAGAAATGGAACTAATTATATCAAAGGACATTTATCAAAACATAAAAAATAACTACTTCATGGATTCTTGGTTAAGAACTGCTGCATTAACCTTCTTCCCTTCTCTAGACAATGTTGTTTATACTAAAAGTGGGTAAGAAATTTTAAAGTTCAAGTTCTAAAGAGCTACTCTACTTTTTATCCACACCTAAGATGGTATTCCATTCAGTAAGAATTTTTGAATATCCATGGTTTGAATATACATGGTAGAAAGTAATTGGTTATTAAAATGTATAAGGTAATAAAATTTTCTTTTCTCAACAAAAATGATGGTTAGCAAATGAAAGCAAAATAAATATTAAGCAAAATGTAAATAATCCAATTAATTTATTAAGTGTATCTCTAAAAAATAGGAACTAATTTGCAAAATACTATCGAATAGCATGGTAGAAGATTATGATTAATGTTGTTTCATAAAGAGCAAAGAAAAAAGTTTCACAGAAAGCTTGGTGAGAAACCTAACTACACCAAATCATCCCAAAGGCATTTATGGTTGAAATGGGAAAGAAAGCAAAAAAACAAATTCTTATTACTTGGTTGCTTGAAATGTGAATTATTATTGCAATCATCCCTTGCTCATTTAATATTGTTCTGTGAACAAAGAGCATGAAATAGTTTGCTGTTGTCCCTCATTCTTGAAAAGGACCAAAATGACATCGCCATGTTAGAATTAAGTTACAGTGTGCCCGACTATGGCTAATCAGACCAAAATGATCTCACAAGGTTCTACCAGAAATCAGGCACAAATAGTCCAAGTGAATGTTTGGGGTAGATTCTCTAAATTTGTGCATCTACTATTTCTTTTGAGCTATCTCAGTTCTGCTTTGCTCAAAGAGCACAGCACCTTCTTTAATGGGAAACACTGGCACAGATATTATACTTATCTGTTTAAGTACATATATGTGAGCATATATATGCATATAAATATATAAAAATAATAATGACCAACATTTATAAAGCACTTACTCTGTGTCAGATATTGTGCTAAATTCTTTACATTATAATCTCATTTAATCCTCAGCAAACCCTGGGAGGTAAGTGCTGTTTATTACCCATATTTTACAGATGTTGAAATTGAGGAAAACTGAGGTTAATTTAAGTTTCTTGTCCAGGATCATACCACTAGTAAATATTTGAAACTGGATTTGAACATAGGTTGTCCTGATTCTATGTCTGGTGCTCTATTCACTAAGCCCCTTAATGATTTCTTCCCTCTCCACCAATTGACCTCTGAGTAATTCTGCCATAATGATTTTATGTACCCAGTTTTCTTTGTTCCTGATTTTTTAAAAAAAATTATTAATTTTCCTTCTGTTTTTTATTCTTTTAGTTATTTAATGAAAATCCCGAAAATATTTTTAAAAAGCATCAGATCTATTTAAAAAAAAAACCTGTCTCAATGGAAAATGTATGTTTATCCTTTCCATTATTACCAAGGACACTATCTCCCAGTGTCTTAAATGGTGAGAATACTAGCTTCTGGCATATAGAACGCAAAGTTCTTCCCATTATGATATCTCAAGAAAACTGAAAGAAGAGAGCCAGAAAGCAGAGTATAAAAACAATTTTCCAGTGTGACATCCAATACCTATTCACTCCAGGTCCCAGACTTACTTTCCTGGCTTTAAAAAGAGGCACCTGGCTTAAGATTTCAGATATCACTTCTTTTTGCCTGTATGGCTCTAGTCAGTGAAATCATTATTTAGATTCTGAATAGTTCTACTATAAAAATATTTTTGCCTCATTTTTATGAGATTAAAAAAATATGATATCTGTAGAACCTGACAAAATATAATGACTCTGTTTTCTGCCTATTAAAACACACACACAAACCTCCCCTCCCCCCAAAAAAATCCAACCCCTAGAAAAAATGTGGCTCTCAGAAATAGAGCCCAATTTTATGTTCATGTAAATGCAAAGTAAGCTGCAAGGAAAAAGCATATCCATATATAGAACCAGAAAGGAAGTTAGGTTCAGGGACCCATGGAAGAAGGAAGAAAGGAAATAAGCATTTATTAAGTACTTAGTGGGCTAAATGCTTTACAATTATTATCTTACCTGATCCTCATAACAATCCTGGAGGAATCTTCATTTTACAGTTGAGGAAACTGAATCAGAGAGAGATTAAATGTCTTGTGCAGGGTCACATAGCTACTAAGTACCTGGTGCTAGATTTGAACTTAGATTTTAGTTGAGCTATCCAGAGTTTCATCTTCCATCTACCTAGTTTCTACTGGAGCATTTTGCATCATAGGTCAGATAGCATTTTCCCCAGGTCCATGAATATTTCAGAGATGTTGAAAGTTTCTCTTCTATAACAATAATCACAATTTGTACTTACATAGTTTATATAGTTATATAGCTTTCAAGGTTCCAAAACACTTTACTTATGTTATCTTATTAGATTCTCACAACAACCCTATGGAATAGGTGCTATTTCTATCCTTATCTTAAAGACTCAGGTTTTCTTGGCTCCAAGTCCGTTACTCTATATCCAGTGTACCACCAGATGCCTTCTCTAATGATCCTTAGTAAGCAAGAACCTCTACCCAACATAGGCAGGATGGAAGATTAATTTATTTTTGTGAGAGAAGTCCTAGGAATGCATTAGGGTTCTTTTGGAGAAAGATGCTTTAAATTTGCAGAGGTCATGATTTTATTAGTGGTATTGTTCTCTCTACTGATGTACCTAGTCATTTCCAGATCATAATAGTTGGTTTTATGGAGTTTTCTAGTAGGTCATTACTCTACACAGTGACCAACTTTCAGATAGAAAGCCTAAGTCAGGCTGTCATCAGATAACAGCTTATCTGAAGATGATTTGGATTTGCCAGAGTTTGTATTCTTCTAATCTAGCCTCTGAGAATCAATCAGTGAAACAACAAGCATTTTTAAGGTGCCCACTAGTGACAATTAGTAGACAAACATGTTTAAAGCACTTTTGTGGTTTAAATGTTTTAGGTGCTTGGGGTACAGATATAAAAATAAAGTCAATTAACTCTGTCCTGGGGGGTTTATGTTCTACTGAGGGAAGAAAGATGTATACATATAACTATAAATAGAAGAAATTCAAGACAGTTTGGAGAAATAGGCATTAGGACCTCATCTATATAATGATATTTGAGTTGAACTTTGTAGGAAAATGGGGATGCTAAAAAGACATAAAGGAAAAAGGAGTATATTTGAGGAATTGGCTACTCAAAGACAGGGGGAGGAGACTGAGTGTTATATGTGAGGATCTGTAGTATGTGTGAAGGAGGGTACTATGAAATAAGAATGGAAAAGTACATTAGACCAGGTAAAGGATTTTAAATGCCCTGTAGGGGAGTAGGGAGCCACTGAAGTTTACTGAACAGGAAAGTGATGTGGTCAGATCTATGCTTTAGATAAATTACTTTGGCAGCTGTTTAGAAGGTGGAATGGAAAGAGCTATGTAGAAAAGAGATAATGAAGGCCTGATTTAGAAAAGCAAAGGCAATCTCAATGCTAAAAGAAATAATTTTAGTAGGGCTTTAATAGAAGTCAGGGGAAAGTTAGTATAATGAAATTGAAAAAAATAAAATTATTACAATTTTTAATGTGTATAATCTGGTTTAAATCATAGTGCTTTTCCTTCTAGATTTGATGATTAATTCATCAGAATATGAAAATTCAATTCAATTCAATTCAACAAGCACTTATTATGAAGCTCCTATATTCCAAGCCTTGTGATATGTAATGGGGCTATATACATTAAAAAAAATAATCCTTGCCTTCAAGGAGCTTACATTCTATTGGAGGGGGAGCAAACAGATAATGCAAAATAAATGCAAAGTAATTGTATTAGATTTTGGATGATATTTTCTAACAATTGAAAGAAAGGTGCACAATCAATTTGCATTTATTATATTGATGGATATTAGTTTAAGAAATCAATCAACAAAAATAGTTAATTCTACCTTATTCAACATAAATAAAGCCTAACATACATTTTCAAGTCACAATGGAAAAAAGATTACACATTGAAAATATTCAAAGTAAAAAGAGTATGATGACAAGAAATGAAGACAATCTCTGTGCCCTGTGAAACATTGTTTATTTCTCATAATCTTGTTTACTTTTTCTTGCCTTTTGGATTTGACTTTTTTGGGTGCCACCCTGTTCTCTAGTTTTCATTGTAATTTCACACTTGGCCAAAGAACAAGGGAGCTGCACAAAGCTGTTGATATATAAATAACAGCTTTGAAGATGGAATCACCAGATTGTTCCTAAAGAGAAAAATTATAGTTGCTTTTTTTGACCAGATAGCAAGAAAAAAATTACCCCCATGCATAATTTCAATTGCTTTCTCAAATCAGAGAGTCCATTATACTAGGCACAGAATGAATTTGAACATACTAGACTTTCAAGAAAACTGTCCAAACAGGATTAAAATACAAAGTGAGATTGTATTGTTAATGCTTGGTCTCTGCTTCAATCTTATAAATTATAAGCATTTTAATTTGTAATATTTTTTATAGCATAGTTTGAATGTCAACTAAAAGTTACAGGTTCAGAAAACCCAGAATAAGGAAACACTATTTATAGCTATGGCATTTTGGTTGCTATAATAATAATAATAACAACAATAATGATATACATTGTCAACCAGAATATCAAAATAATATATATTAGCTATTAGTTTTCAAATTCCTTTCCCATATATAAATAAATCACCTAAGATACATTCAAATATTTATCAAGTTCAAACTATAGTAACCTTACATTTCTTAGTTAATATAATTTATCAAATACCTTCTATAATTTGGACAGTGGAACTATTGTGCTGCCAAAGGACTATTACTCAGAGAAAAAATTATTATATTTCTCTTGTATTAATAACTAATTATTAAATTAAGGCCAAAATTTTCTTTCTTTTCTACTTCCTAATTCAGAAATCAACCTCTGTAGGTTATTCAGGTACTTCTGAAGTATAGGATTGAAAATGAGAGGTAAAACTCAGATCTATTCAAAAGGTAAAGAAATTTTAGTTTAGGTGAATTAATGGATGTTTCGTTTTATTTAGTCAGGTTTGGGAAAATGTGTATTTTTCACTTTTGTTAGATGGTAATAAGGATACAGATAATCCTCTTTGACCAAAATTGTGTGATCAAAGTCATGACCCCCTACCCCTCATTTGAATAGGCCCATCTCTTATTATAATATTCATTTTTCATTACTTTTTAACCAATCAGAGTTGATTTCCACTTTTAGGTATACCCCCCTTTCCAAAGGCTTTATGTTATCTAACTATCTCTCTCTATATCTAACTTTATGGTTTTACAAGTTGTGTTTCTTTGGTCCTTGAGAACCTACTTGACAGTGGTGGTTGATAAAATTGATTATAATCTACCCAGAAACTGTCTCTTGAAAATTTTTATTTAGAATATTTTAACTCTGGGCAAGTTTCCTATGCTGCCCTGTATACCCTGGGTCAGGCTCTTTTTTTTTTTTTTTCTTCTTAAAGCTTTCAGGGGGTCAGTTCATTGACCTCATGATCATCACTGCCACCATTCATTCTCTCTTTTATTCCTTTCACTCACATAAGCCTTTGGAATAGGATATGTCTTGCTTTCTAATCATGACCTAACCCCTTCCCCCCCTACGCCCCATGTATTTCAATGAAATTGATTTCTTTTGTAACTCTCTGAATTTTATTTTATTTTATTATGTTTAAAAACATTATTCTAAGTTCATAGCTTTCACCAGACTAAGGGGTCCATGACACACACAAAAAATTTGGATCCCGCTTCTAGGGCATATAATTAGCATGGGAAGAGGCCTTTGAATTGATCTAGTCTAACCTCCTTATTTTACAAATGAGTAAATATATTGAGACTCAGAGAGGTTAAATGAATTATCCAATATTTCATGGCAGAGTTGGGATTTGAACCTAGATCCTCTGACTCCAAATAGATTTTCCCATTCTACCACACTCTTATTCTAGATGCTGGCTAGATGCTAGCCAGTGATAACCTTATCTGAGATGGATGATGGTCTAAACTATTAGGTTCTTAGTTGCTGTAGACTTGAGCTGGCATGGCTTCTGAAGATTCTCAGTCTTTTTAGAAGTTGCTTTCTTATTTTTAAATCTAGGTGTAGTACACCAGAATTTTTAAGGACGCTCTTTGCCTGTCTTCTGTCTACAGAATTCTCTCATGGGCTTTGGGCCATTAGACAAATTCCATAGAGTCATACCCTTCATTCTAACTAGAGCACTCTAAAATGTTAGAATTTTAGATATCCTATCTTGGCCCTCAATTTTCTAGGTAAAAATGATATTTCCTTGCTTGACCATAATGATTCTTTTTTTTTTCAAGGGCTTCAATCAAGTACTTTTTAGCTGCCTCCTTCAAGTTCCTAAAAGATTTGATATAGAGGTATCTGGCCCTGACTCTTTCAAAGTCATATTTCCCAGACCTTTGCTTATTTGTCCTAGTTGATTTGCCTAAACTAACTTCACTAATTGAATTTTATCTTTTTGGGAAAAGATAATTTCTTCACTTCATATACTATGCTATCATTTAGACTTAGATTTAATAAACATTTATTAAGTACCTACTATGGACTAGATACTATACTAAGCACTTTACAATATTATTTGATAACTCTGAGATAGAGATACTATTAACATTTCCATTTTGTAGAAGAGTAGACTAAGGCAAACAATGCTCAAGAGATTTGTCCAGGTTTGTACACCTAGTAAGTATATGAATTCATATTGAATTTAGTTCTTCCTGAGTCCAAGTCTAAGAATTGATCTATTGGGTTACCATGAGGTTCATTTTATTTTTCTCTCTCTTTTAAAAAATGGTATTTTACTTTTCCAAATACATGCAAAGATAGTTTTTAACATTCAACTTCTCTAAACCTTATGTTCCAATTTTTTCTCCCTCTCTTTCCTCCTCCCCCTTCTCCAAGACAGCAAGAGATCTGATATAGATTAAACATTCACAATTCTTTTTAAAGATATTTCCATATTCATCATTCTGAGCAAAAAGCCATCACATCAAAAGGGAAAATATGAGAAATGAAAAAAAGTCAAGCAAGCAAACAACAACAAAGAAAGGTGAAAATACTATGCTTTGATCCACCTTCCATCTTCATAGTTCTCTCTCTGCATGTGCATGGCACTTTCCATCACAAGTCTTTTGGAAGTTGAGCCGATTTTCTCTTAACAGACTTTTTGCTTTGATGGGATTCAAAAAAATGAGCTTGATTTCACCATGACTATTCTCTGTGAAGGTCAGTAGCCAATTGATTTTCTCTTCACTTTTCAAAGTCCATGTAGTTATATGTTCCACTAAGTTACTATCTTTTTTCTAAAAGACTGACACCTCTAGCTCTCAGCTCATTTAGGAGGTCATGATGACTGATAAATCCTGAGCTCAAAGAGTGAAAAGGGCTCAGATAATCTACAGTAAGTCTACAGTTTATCTCTGATGACTGTCTTTTCTGATTTCCAACTCCCCTAACCCATTTCCTTAATATTGTCCCTAAGAATATTATCATTTATGGAGCTGAAAATAAAATCAAACAACAGCAAAAAAGCAAAACAAAAATATCAGCCCTCAAACATATAGTTACAATATAGACAATTTCTACTACTGTAAAGGAAGAATCAGTCTGTAATCATTTTCCATAACATTAGGTAACAATACTAAAAAAAAATATGCTCTCTGATTTTATAGGTCTTATGAGTGATTTTCTTTTTCCTTCAGAAATTCAGGAAAGATTAATATATAGGTTCATAAGATCTAGAACTGAAAGAGACCTAATAAACTATCCAGTCCTCTCATTTTACAAATGAGGAAACTGATGTCCATCACAGTATGTCTTAGAGGTAGCGTTTAAATCTATCTTCCTTAGCTCCAGAGTTAATATTCTTTTTAATCTACCACACTTTCAGTCTAATTATATGCATTGATGTGAAGCTACACTGTCAGAGGGGTTTTCCTTATGTGAATTCCCAATTCCAATAAAATCAGATATCCAGTCTCTATCTCATGCTTCTCCCTAATTATCTGATTCCCTGTATAACTCTATGGGTGCCAAATAAGTACCTGATGGTAAAGATCATAAGAATCAGTAACAAAGAGAACACAATGCTTTATACACAGTAGGTACTTAATATTTTTGTTGCGTGAAGGTATCTTATTGTGTGTGTTTGGGGGTAAGATAATCAAATAAATTACCATTTCAATAGTTAGAATGATGGAGACTGTCACTTGCTGGGCTATATATCCAAAACAGAAAGACAGATCAGAAAAAAGTCACACATTCAGTTTATTATTGTATGTTTTATCTACATGACATTCCCAAATAGAGATCTTTCTCAAGATGCATATGATTGAAGATTTCCATGTTACTTTACATGGTTGGTGTCCTTCACACAAAAAACTTACCTAGGGATAGTCCAATAATCACAGGGTCAGTGAAGAGTCACATGCATTTTTACTGCATGCTGAAAGACTACTTTGGTCATTACCATGAAGTATTCATCAAAGATAATCTGAAAAGTTGTATTAAAGAGACTGAGAGAAGCTTATGGGTGTGCTTTATTTAATATGTATTATCCTCACCCCTTTTCAACAAGATTTTTGATCTCATCAGTATGGTAAACTCCTAGGGAAGTAAACTCCCTTTACCAATACAAATACAATTTCTATAATCTTAGAGAGTTTTCAAGGATACTAAAATGTTATGGAAGGCAATTAGTTGGCACAATGGATAGAATGCTGGTCCTGGAGTTAGATAGTCCTGAATTCAAATTTAGCCTCAGACACTTACTAGCTGCAGCATCCTAGGCAAGTCATTCAACCCTATTTGCCTCAGTTTCCTCATCTGTAAAATGAGCTGGAGAAGAAAATGGCAAATAACTCCAGTATCTTTGCCAAGAAAACCCCAACTGGGATCAAGAAGAGTCGGGCACAACTGATATGTCCCAAAACAGAGAATAGTGCTTTAAGGTTTGCAAAGTACTTTAAATATGTTGTCTCACTGGATCTTCAAAACAACCCTTTGAGGTAAGAGCTACTATTATCAGACCTGTGCTGGCTCAGGTCTAGAGTTCTATTTATTCCCAGAGGTGTCAAACTCTGCCAAAAACCTGAAGCAGATCAAAATGTAATTGAGAGGTGTTTAAAAATAAATAAAAATACAATAAAGATAATGTTAATTTATAGTTTTCAAAGTCAATATATGGTCTGCAGGGATCTTTTTCTATTTGAGTTTTACTCCTTTGTACTAAATCACTTAGCTGCTTCTGAAGAGATTTTTTTTTAAAAGAAGTGAATAGGACATTAGCATAATTTCTTCTTTTAAATAATATTTTACTTTTTTCTAATTGCATGTAAAACAATTTTTAACATTAATTTTAATTTTTTTGACTCCTAAATTCTCTCCCTCCTTTGCCCTTTCCCTGAGATGGTAAGCATTTTGATATAGATTATATATGTGCAATCGTGCGAACTATATTTTCATATTAGTTAATATAAGCACCATCTTCCAAAATTTGAAAGGTCTTTATGAGGAAATGAGATAGATTTATCTTTCTTGTTCCCCAATTAGCAGAATTAGGAGCAATGGATATGAGTTAATATGGAATAATTTTAGGCTTTATGTTCCAAAATACTTCTGAACAACTACTATATTCCAAAAATGGAATGAGCTACATCAAAAAATGATGGTTTGTCCCTCACTTAAGGTTCTCAATAAAAGATTGAATGAGTTTCTCATCATATAGGGATGATTCTTTTCAGGTTGGTTGTGGAAGGAATTTTTTTTTCATGTATGGACAGGACTAGATGGACACTAGGGTTTCTTCCTGAAATGCCATGATTCTGACACTTCCAACCCTGAAATTCTATGGTTCTCTTTTTAAAAATCCATTCATACATCCAAGACATATTTAAAAACAGCATGCTGAGCACTGTAGAAGGCCCTGGGGGAGATAAAAGACACTGGCCCTATCCTCATGGAGTTTAGAGTCTAACATTACTATGATATTTGCCAGTCTTTAGGCATGTCTCAGAATTAAACTTGATTTTGTTCAGGAGAGAACTGGAAGTGGCAGAGAATCAATGAAAATTATAGGTTTGGAAAGAAGCATGTAAAGACTATTGAGAAAATCACAGCATGATTCTAAGAAGAGAGGATATGGATGCACAATCATTTATAAAATTTAAATTTAAAATAATGCCACAAAGTCATATAATATTATTCTTTTGAGGAATATTTTAGACATACCTAATATATGCTTGCTCTGGGTTATATTTAGGACAAGAGGGAGAAACAGTAGTTGTCTACATAGTGTATACTTGATATTATAACATAGGAAATTGTTTTGTTGCACTAACCATTGTCTTCACTGGCTTTCTCTCAGAATACAAATACACTTGGGAAGGGTGACTAATATCTTGGCATGAATTACTTTTTAGCTTACTGTTTTTCTGCAGCATGAGAAATAATGGATGAAGACAATACACAAAAGAAAGCTGAGAAAGTTGGTGAGAAAGCTTCTCATCATTAGAAATTCCGTTCTTTATTTTGCAAGGGATGCATTACAAAGTGTTTGTGGAGAAAAGAAGAAAGACGCAAAAAGATTCAATAATTTGGTTCATCACTTTGTACTCTACTGGACAAACAGAAAAAACATTTTCTTTTTTGGGCTACTGGTATTAGCAAGCTGAGAATGGACCAAAAAATCCATACTGTAGCTGACTTATTGGTCTTTGATCTATTGTTGCAAGTATTGGATGATTTTCTTCTGAATACCTGCATCAACCAATATTAACACCTAGAACCTGGGCAGTAAGGTGATATAGTGAATAGAATATTGAACCTGGTCAAGAAGATTCATTTTCCTCAGTTCAAACTTGGTCTCAAATACTTACTAGCTATGTGACCCAGCACAAGTCACTTAATACTGTTTTTCTCACTTTTCTCATCTTTAAATGAGCTGAGAAGGAAATGAAAAAATATCCCAATATCTTTGCCAAAAAAATCCTAAATGATATTTGGAGTGGAAGAATGGAATCATTGGAAATGATTGAAAAAAGTGAAAAACAAATAAATTGGACTAGAATAATGGACATCAACAGTATCAGGTATCGCAGATATATCTTTAAGCCAAAAATTATTATTATTATAATTATAATAAAGTAGTAGACATAGTAGTGGTGGTGATGATGGAGGTGGTAGTAGTAATACTTCCTGACATTTAGGTAAAGCTCTATAAATGATAACAATTGATCCTCACAACATCTCTATGAGATAAAGAGGGGAAATTATGTGTTTATGGTCCACAAATAGTGCTTATGGGACCCATGATTCAAACCCAGGTCTCTGCTGACTGCAATTACAACACTTTCAAGATGACATTGCTTCTTTATTATATGACCAGCATTAAACTATGGTTTATATAATATACTGGAAAAGCATAAAAACAGCTCTTGCCTTTTGAAGAGTTGTGTTCTTTTGGTGGAGGTATATAATATGAAATTAATAGTAATGTAAGACAGTATGAAATTCAGTACTACAAGAATTCAGAGAAAAAAGTGATATCTGATACTAAAATAATTGAAGTATACTTGATAGAAGAGGTGAAATTTGAGATAGTTCTTCAATATATAGTATTACATAGGTTACCACCTATATGGAGGATTAAAGGTATTAATTTTGGAACTCAACACAAACATATTGAGAATGGGAACAATAAAAAGAATGGCTTGAGTAATGGGCATATGACAAAATATTGAAACATTGCTGAACTTGAAGAGGATGGCTTCCACTAATGGATGTAATTTTAGATATGAGAATAGGTAGTTCTTTAAAAAAAATAATTTTTAAAACCCCAAGGAAGAAGAAATGAGGCATCTTTCTCTTTAAAAAAATGATCTCTAAGAAGAATAAGGAAGAAGAAAATGAAGAGATAAAAGGAAAAATTGTATAGGAAAATATTTTTTAAAAATCCAAAAACTCATTGAAAATTTTGTTAAAAATTATAAGAATAACTTAAGTGGAAAATTTTTTAATTGAAATCTTTTTATAATATTGGTTTGAGATATAGGACTAGAATCAACTTTATAAACTAATTGTGTAATGTCAGGCCTTATAAGTCAACATATATTACTAGTATGTTTTCAGGATATATTCAAATAATTGTAATAATAAGATTTATCATAAGTGAGTTTGAAGGCAATAATAAAATAGATTCAAATATGACTAGACCAATATTAAAGCCAATATGTTCCAGGCACTTGTTTGCTTGTCTCAGATGAAAAAATATGGAGAGGCAAGAATTTAGAGTGAATGAAAATTTTTCTAATTCACAATCAAAAGAAATGCTATGGGCTCAGATCCAGGAAATATTCTTGGATTGGACTTTGTTCAGCATCCTAAATTTAAACAGCTGCAATTTCTTTTTTAAGTTCCATCTGATTTCAACCTTTCTGAAATGAAAGATTTGCTTTAGAAGAAAATTGGCATTTCTTTCTAAAGGTGGAACACAATTTGTGGGACTTGTTTACTCTTTAACAATGAAAACTTTCTGTTTGTGGTATGTGCTGATTACATATTCTTCCTGTACTAAAGATATAGATAGTTGCTGATTTAGTTCATGCATGTATAATATACATATATATGCATAACATGCATATATGACATGCAGAGCTATTCTTCCACTCTTTTTGATTCATATCAAGCAAAGTATAAAATAGAGAGACATATAGTCTCATGAGATATATCATCTTCGAAGCTTTGTAACACAACCTTTGAAAAATAAAGGAAGAAATTTCTAATGGTGAGAATCTTCCTCACCAACTCTCTCAGCTTTCTTTTGTGTATTATCTTCATTATACTGTTAGCTCCTTGAAGACAGGAGCTGTCTATTTTCATATTTGTATTTCCAGTGCTTAATCCAGAAAGGAAAGTATAAACTCATTTGCACTATGGTTTGAATGACTGATAGACTTAAAGTATTAAATTTCCAGGGAATATTTATATTTTAATAGGAGGCAGATAAATAAATTTCTAATTTTGGAATTTCAGACATTATAAAATCAGGAGGGGGATTTTTTTCTGGGATCTCCTAGAACCTCTAAAATTAGCTATGCTGGCAACATAAAGGTGGCTCTAGAAATAAAATTCAGATATTTACCTTCTTGCCTTCCTTAGAACTTGTCCTAACTTAGCAAACTGGCAGAGACAAGTGTACAAAGTACCCAGTATCTATCAATAGAATTTTCCCATTAGGACAAAATATATAAATACATGTGTGTATCTATCTATCTATCTATCTATCTATCTATAGATATAGTCTCTCTCTCTCTCTCTCTCTCTCTCTCTCTCTCTCTCTCTCTCTCTTTCTTATTGTCTTGTCAACAAAAGAGCTGAAGAGAACAAAATTTAAGGAATAAGAAATATTAATGAAACAATGAGAGTAAATCATATTTTGGTGAGGTATGTCTAAGCCTAAACTCAATCCAAAAAAATTATATACTTATATATTCAAGGAGCCATATCATATAGCCCTCCTTCCCCCTGCTAAAATGAATAATAATTGCATTAATGATTTTGTAAAG
Source organism: Sarcophilus harrisii (assembly GCF_902635505.1). Lineage (NCBI taxonomy): Eukaryota > Metazoa > Chordata > Mammalia > Dasyuromorphia > Dasyuridae > Sarcophilus > Sarcophilus harrisii. The sequence continues at coordinate 447,680,709 of NC_045426.1, forward strand.
AAAAATATTTAGTTTTTAGTAGTGCATATAGAAGGCAGCTATGTGGCACAGTGCAGAGTGCCAGACTTGGAGTCAGCAAGACTTACCTTTGTGGGTTCAAATCTGGTCTTAGACAACTTCCTAGCTGTGTGACCTTGGGCAACTCACTTAACCTGGTTTGTCTAAGTTTCCTCATTTATGACATGACTTAGAGAAAGAAATAGCAAAGCACTCCAGTATCTTTGCCAAGTAAACCTCAAATTAGGTCACAAAGTGTTGAGCACTACTGAAACTACTGAACAACAATAACGACAGTGTATAGATTAGTAATATAAACTTACGAGGAATGGAAAAATACCTAACTCATGCAACTGGCTCTAGTGGGCACTAGATTGCACCTTTCATTGGGTACCAATGATAGGTTATGCTTCAAGGGATTCTAGAAGTATGATTACAGGAAGACATAAAATTGTTGCTGGCTTAGGAAGTGCAAGATAGGAGATATAAAACCTGTAAAATCATAAATATATGGATACAGTTGTTCATCACATCTCAGTAAATAAGAATGAGAAATGATGATGATGATAGCTCGCATAAAAAGCATCTTAAAAGTGAATTTCATATAAAAAGTTTATTAAGATAGATTATAGAAGTATCATTTACAATTAATACTACAAAACATGAAATAAGGAATTTATGGGAAAAGAAAAAATTCTATTTTATGCCATTTCTAGTTTAAAAAAATCAACTTGTTTTACAAGTTGTGCACAGATAATTTGTGACACCTGTGATATTACCAAATGTAAATATTCCTTCTTGTACTTTAGAATACACATCATCCATGACTTCTCCTATTTAACTCTTTTTCATGTGTTCAAGTCATTCCTTCCTAATGGACTTACCCTATGTACTTGGGATCTTCTTTTAGATCTCTTGTTACTACACAGAGATCAGACTGGAGAGGGTTGGCTATTAATAGTTCCCCAAATTCCACTCCTGGTACATGATCAATCCACCTCTTTTTTCCTTTATGTAAATATATATTATATATGTATTTATATGATTCGATATCTTAAGCTATACTGTACAATTTTTCAGTGATAATATATAGCAGCTTAATCATCACATCATGCACATCTTTAGGGTGATTTGCAACTTTAAATCACTGGAGAATTAGCATTCTATTGTTTTCAATCATATAAAATTGTCATAAAAATATTGATGTTGAGCAGATTAGCCTTTGTTTCAGAGAGAAGCTTTGGGTCATTAAAGTGCTAACCAATTTCCTCAATGCCTGCTATTTTCCTCATGATAGATTCTGGGCCCAGTTCATTGTGCATTGGTAGTGTGTGTCCAAGAAAAATGTATTAATGTACTAACTCAATGAGCTGTAGATCAATTTCATATAACAATTTGGATAATAGGAATTCTTCAAATGGCAAATGGAATCCCCATACCAAGATTTACAAAGATTTAGACTGAAAACTAAAAGCAAAAACTCTAATTTAGTATTGAGGCCATTTGCTCACTTATTACAAGGGAAATGTGGTCTTGAGTTTGTTAATTAATTAACTTCAATCACTTTAAGCAAATTGATAATTAACTCCAAAGCAAGAGTAGAAGGGAAGAGTTTTTGTTTATTTGTTCTAAGCATAGAGACATCTGTAGTTTTACAAATCAAGGAGAATACTAGAGGGAGATGGAATTTTGGTTTAAGAAGAATTGTGGAAGGAAGTAATACCTACATAAGGCCCTTCCAAGTGGGCTTAGTCTTCTCCCTTCCATTGCCCACCTCACTCCACAAATTGGTTTAGAAGGATTAAGAGCCCTAGACAGACTTTCCAGTTACCTCAGGCAAAAAAGGGTCAGCTCATAAGTAGTCAGAGTTAAACTTGGTAGACATTACGTTCTAGTATGAATCACCACATTGCACACATCCTACTAAGTAGGTATTTCCATATGACAATGGGAGATGCAGGATAGCTACTTGAACCAGTTATAACCTTGCTGAGAAATCCCTCCATACTATGGTTAAGTATTATTATTATTATTATTTTTTTACTGTTGTTCAGTCATTTAATCTTGTCTGACTCTTCATGACTCCATTTTCGGTTTTCTTGACAAAGATACCAGAATGGTTTGCTATTTCCTTTTGTAGTTCACACTTCAGATGAGAAACTGAGGCAAACAGGATTAAGTGACTAGTCCACATAAGAGTCACAAAAACTAGAAAGTGTCTGGGGTCAGATTTAAACTCACAAAGATGAATCTTCCTGACTTCAGGTCCAACACTCTATCCATGGCACCAGTTAACTGCCCTTCTTAACTGTTAGATAGTCTTATTTTATTCTAATCCCAAATCTGAAATACTAGCCCTGCCTGAGTCAAGTCTATGGTAAGACAAGGACATAGGAAAAGAAATTTAAATGAGAAAAATTTCTGGCTGGAGATAGCAGTTCAATTCACAAGGAAACAAACACTTTTCTTTATACCAGCAGAAAGAGCAGTTAGAAAAAGGAAAGTGATAATCTTAGAAGTTGAAGTTAAACTGCTAGAAGCTATTTGTTACCAATTTAAAATTTAGAGTGAAAGCCCAAGTCATTCATTAAAGGAAGAGTCAAGAATTATTGATGTTTGTTCCTCAGGAATTTTGCTAGTGATTTAAAGTAGGACTTCTTAAAATTTTTCCACTTCTGGCTCCTTTTTGCCCAAGAATTTTTACCTGATACATCGGTTATATAAAATAGGTATGCAAATCAATCATTTGCTGATAATAATCATAAAATTTGTTATACAAATAATTTTATCATTTATTAAAGAAAGCAAATATGCACACTAATGAGATGAATGTATTTGTTTACTTTTAAATAAAGAATTAAATATTTGAAAGCTTTTACTGTTACCTTTTTTTTTTTTTTTGGGTGGCTCTTTCATTCAGTTTATGGACCCAGTTTAAAAAGGTATGATTTAAAGAATTTCCAAAATTGTGTTGGCTTAAAGTTTCCTTGATTTTATTTGTTTTAACAAAGAGGTACAGGACCTGAAAATTCCCTGGTTATAAATCTATGTTTGTTAGGTCAAGTGAGGATGGGAGACAGGGGTGGTACCTTAAAGTCTTAGGAAAAAAATGTTCCTTGTGTCGCTATAACTTTCTATTACCACCTGGTGGCAGTATACTTAAAATGCAGTCAAAGAGAAGGAATTAAATGCAATTATGTGTGTAAAATGCAGGAACACATACAAAGTAACAACATGTAGTTATTATTATTGAAGGTTGTTGATGGGTGGGATGGTTACTTTGTCCAAAATAAAAGAAGTACAGAGAGATATTGGCTGATAGAGAATCTTCCCATTCCTTTTTTGCCTTCTCCCATGCCCAATCATTACAGTCCCCTCTCAGTGCACTGAGAGTTTCTCTAGACCTTTAAAACCCAAATGATTCTGGCTCTCCCTAATTGGCCAATAATAGGTACCAATCCAAATATTTTTTTTCTTTTCTGGCCCAAAACCCTGAGGATCTTCCTCTTGCAGGTTGATTCTTTTGTGAAGGGCACAAAAGGCCATCTTTTGCCTCATTTCTTATCTAAATCTTTTAATTACTTCCACAGGCAAACTAAGATCTGGGAAATACTTTAGCTTAAAAGGGCCAAGATCTCCCACTGCTTGTGGAGCCATCTCCAATCATTCTGATTTGTGTCTTAACATTGCGCTTCTTTGACTGGAGGAAAGAGTGAAGCTAACGACTCTATATCTCTGTCTCTCTTAAATCCAATTCACTTGCAAGTCATCCTCCTTCTAAGAGAACCTTCACTGGTCCTCTTCTATAATAAAAGATGAAAACAGTTCTGTGAGCTTTGATTGAGACAGTTAATTAAAGAATTTGGTCCCCTAAGCTACTTCATCTTTGCAGTTTCTGGTGTTTGGTTCATTCACTCACATGTTGTAAATTCTATTTTTCTGACCTTTGGTTAGTGGAAGTGTAATGTACTCTAGAGAACAGGTTCACTTTGGAAGATCCATTGAGTTTTTTGTGTGGTTAAAAACCAAAGGACATTTAACTGAACTAGAAGTAGGTGGGTGGCTGGTGATAAAGTTGGCTCATAAGACAGTCATTTCTAAAGCCCTGTCTGGGGTAGGATTTCTAAAGTCTTTCAGTAGATATACAAAGAGAAGTAGGAGAGGGGGAGGAAAAATGAAGTATTATTGGCCATCACAGAAAAGAGAGAACCAATAAAACAGGCTATGACAATTCAATTCAACATTGTTTGGTGTCTCTACAATGTTCAAACTACCATATTCGGGCACCAATGGGAATATGGACTGAACGTTTGATTTCACTTCTATAGAGAACTCATGAGTGAAGAAACTTCTTTTACTAATGCTGTATGGCACCTTCTCTTCAATTCAGACTCTTAAAGAATTGCCTAAGGAACCGAGAGATTTCAGGGGTCCTCAAACTATGGATGCAGCAGCTGAGGTAGATTATCCCCCTCACCCAGGGCTATAAAGTTTCTTTATTTAAAGGTCCACAAAACAAAGTTTTTGTTTTTATTATAGTCTGGCTCTCTAACAGTCTGAGGGACAGTGAACTGACCCCCTATTTAAAAAGTTTGAGGACCCCTGGATTAAATGATCTGTCCAAGGTCAGAAGGCCAATATGTGTCTGTCATTGGCAGAATCTGGACTTAGGTCTGAGCTCTGAAGTCAATCCTCTATCTGAGGTTAGACTATGCTGCATCTAAATTTTGATAATGCCTGGGTAATCCTTGACACATATTGGGGCTATACCTTTTAATTATATAACCTTTATTTCTCAAGCTCACGTACAGTTACTATTAATTAATCTGCTATCCTCCTTAGGCCTTGAATCTACCATGAATTTTGAAGTTGCCACTCTAAATACAGATAATTATCTTATTAATTTGTGTCTTATAGGTATATAACCTTATATTCAAATTATCTAGTAGGTACAGGAAACTTCCTAACCAGATTTTAATATAGTAAGAAATGCTTACTCCACAATTAAATTGACAATCAAAATAAAACAAATGTTAGGTGGTATAGGGAACATTTTATTCTATACGATTTGTATTAATTAATACAGGCTAACTAGGCATATTTAGAAGCCATGAAGGTATGATCTCAGCTCCATTATTAACTTTATATTGTTTCCAAGATTTTCAAGTCAAAGAAGCAATTGATTTTGCTCATCAGGAGCTTTCTCCATCTCTCCCTGGCAATAATCAGATATTATTAATCATACACAACTAGCTTGTTTTTTTTGGAAAGCTAAAAACACCACTGCTGATTTGATCACACCTCAACGTAACCTTAACTTTTGCTGAAGAGAAGTTAAAAGTTTAATCACAGAATGAGGCCTTCTGGTGCTTCTATAGAATTTGTTCATGAGTTTATAAAATGTTCAGCCAATTCCCAGAGGTTCTGATGAAAGGTATGTATATTTGCATTTCATAATTCATCTTTGGGTATGAATTTTTAATGTTTTTAGATGTTTGTGTGACTAAGTAGGTAAAGCCAGAAGAATATAAAGTGCAAACACAGTCTAAATTCTGAATAACTATAAATATAATTTAGTCAAATATGTGCATGTATATGTATATATATATATATACACACACAGTTATTATGGATATTATAGCCAGATAAATATACTTATTATAGGTAGATAAATGTAGATAACACAATATAAATATGTATAAACAACAAAAATAAATAAATGTACACATATATATGCATACACACATACATACATATTACATCCCTCCCCAATCAATCAACAAACATTTATTTATTAAGTACTTACTATGTTATTAGGAATTGTTAAAAATATGAGAATATAAAAAAAGGCAAAAAATTGTTCCTTTTCTTAAAGGGCTCAACTTCCGATGGAGAAAACAACATTATAAATAAATAAGCATATATAAAATTCTTATAGAATAGACCTTAGAGTGGAAGGCACTGGCACCTGCAGGGACTGGCAAATTCCTCCTGTGGAAGCTCCTGGCATTTGATGTGAATCTTGGAGAAACCATAAATGCTAAAAGGTAGAGCTCAGGAAATGTCATAGATCTCTCCACATACATGTAAATGTTCCACATATGTAGAACACATATTTATCATACATGTATATTTATGCATATGCATGAACACATATCAATGAAATGCTGAATTCCTTACCTCTGCCTTTTAGAATACCTAGCTTTATATGCTATGCATTTGGGCAGCTAGATGACACAATGGAATGAGTCTTGGAGTCAGGAAAACTCATCTTCCTCAATTCATAACTAGCCTCAGATACTTGTGTTACCCTGGGCAAGTCAGTTAATCCCTGTTTGTCTCATCCTTTAAATGAATTAGAGAATGAAATGATCCTCAAATGAGATCAAGAAAAGTTGGATCTGACTAAAAAATCAACTGAACAAATGCATGCATATGTGTGTGTATGTGTGTGTATGTACATATAACCTGGAATGCTAATTATTTTCTGAACTTAACATTTCATCTTTCTGCTTCTGTTCAGTTGTACAGTAACACCCCAATGCTTGTAATTAGTTTCTTATCTTAAACCTTTTAGAATCTTTTATTTTCCATTCAGAGTTTATTTAAGATGTAATCTCCTTTTGTTTAAAGAATTATCACCTCAAAATTTTCTAAGCATTTTGACTGGACATTGCTTTTTACTTTGTTTATTATACCTTTTATTACTTACTTATTTTTACTGACATTTGATTTCTCACCAGGTTGTTATATATAATATTCTATCACATCCCACAACACACTTAGACTTGGAAGATCACTTCAGTCCTAGAATTTATAATGGGGAAATAACTTATTCCCTGAGGTCCCTGCCTCTGATTGGATGGTTCTTCCCAGAGCTTCCATTTTAGGAGGGCACACAGGTCAGCCACCTCTTCATTTCTCACTAGTTTGCAATCTGAATTCTCCCATCATGCCCTGCTCCTCCATCTTAACCCTTTTAAATGTGTTGAACCTATTAGAATTTAAGCTCCTTGAGGGCAACAACTATCCTTTTGCTTATTGTATTCTCAGCACTTAGAACAATGCCTGACACATAGCAAGTGCTTAATAAAAGCTTGTTGACTGTTCTTATTGTCTTTATTTGTATACATATCTATCATCCAAAATTTGCTCCTTAGCAGAGTTGGGATTTGTTGGTGTTCAATTGTGTCCAACCCTTTGTGACCCCATGGACCATGGCCTTTCTAGTCTATGCTATCTCCCAATGTCTGTCCAAGCTCATGTTCATTGTTTCTATAACAGTATCTGTACATCTCATCTTCTGCTCTTCCTTTCTTCTTTTGCCTTCAATCTTTCCCAGGATCAAGATCTTTCCTAATGAAATTTTTTTCATTATAATTAATTTCATTCTTTTCTAATGTCTTCTCATTTTATGGCCAAAATGCTTAAGCCTATCCTAGTGGAAATAATACTACTTATTAATGATCTCATACGTTATGAAGAAAACATTCCATAGGAACCTAAAAGCATAATATAAAGGTGACTTCTCATAGTAATCAAAATGATGATGGAGGTGCTAATGTTATATCTCCAGCATGTCTGCACTGAAAAAGAAAAGTCTCCAGAAGACTACTGCCCTAGGCCAAATATTTGTATCACTTTATTATCTTTCTATCCCTGGCATCCTGTGTATCTTCCAAAGTAAAACAGTCCCTACCTTCAAGTAGCTTACATTCTAAGAACAAAATGTATATAGGCAAATAAATGTATCAACAAAAGTTAAAATCAATAAACAAAGTCAAAATGTACAGTAAATAATGCAGATTCCTTTTAGAGGATAGGGGAGGATAGCAGGGGTAGAGAAAAGCAAAGAGCAAATCAATAAAGGACCCTTGTAGGAGACAACACCAGAACTAGGTCTTGAAGAGGGTTAGGGTTTGCAAAAAGTAGAATCGTTCAAGGCAAAGTGAATGTGTTGCCTTTGAAAGGCACAGAGATAGGAGGTGAGATAACAAGTTTGGGAAATAGCGTTAGGCAATTTGGCTGGAATGTAGAGCATTTAAGAAAATATAATGTGAAAGTCTACAAATCTGGAAACATAGGCTGAAAGCAGACTGTGAAAGACTTCCAATGCCAGAGGATTTGGGGTTTACTTTAGAGGCAAAATGTAGTTTTGAGCAAGAGAGTAATATGGTTGGCACTGGGCTTTAGCAATATCAATTTGGCAGTTGCTTGACTTTTTTCTAGGGACCCCTATTGTCTTGTTATTTGTGTCCATTTAATATTCTTTGTGATACTTGTGTGCAAAACCATGTGCCCTAATGTTCTTTCCTCTACATTTCTATTCAAACCTATACTCAGGAAAGGATCTGATATCAGTCATTAATTATTACAGCATAACCTCAAGTCATTATGTAAAGTCATGTATGACATTGTGAACTATAATCTCTAACTAAGGAATAAAAGAAATTCATTCATTCATTTATTTGTTCATTTTCCAAACAGTTATAAAGCATCTTCTCCATTCAGAGCACTGTGCTCGACAAAAAAGATTCACATTGTTTTAGATGACGTGATGTCCTAGACCTCAATAGTTAAGTAGGGAGGGAGATAGGTTATAAACTCATTAATACTCTTGTACAAAATATTGAGTTGGGTCAGAAAAGGCTTCTACTCAGGGGTCACCTCAACTAGTGCCCCATAGAAGAAATTTCAGGCAACTATAGGTAGATAGAGAAGGTGCTCTGTGGGAAAGGGACTTTTTTCTAAAATTTCTGAAATCAGACTGCCCATGTGTGAGGCAATGAGTGGCTCTTTCCACTATTATGTTTATTTGCATGCATACAGATAACAATAAGAAAGATGGCTCTGAATTTTAAGGCAGTTGAGGTCACTTGAGGCAGATCTTCCCACCCTTTCCTAACAAACTTCTGGCACCTGTCAGGGAGACTTAACAACAGCTATAAGTTCTGAGGTTGGCTCACTTTTGACACATCCCGTCAAGCCTTCTGTTGAAATTGTAGTCATGTAGTATAAGCACATTCAGAATGTAACATCCTCAAATTCTGCCAGCTGGAGCAAGAAGCAGCAGGAAGTGACAGATCTGGTTAGAAGATGGATGAGGGCAGGGACACTACTTGCATCTAAAAGACAAACTTCTTAGCCCAAGATAAGGGAACTCATCAAAATGGATTTAAGAAGTGCTCTGGATTCAATAATGAGTGGGTTCTGATGCCTGTCATGGTCTTCTTAATAAGCAGTGCCTTTGTGTTTTTGGACTCTCTGCAGGGCAGGTTGAACTATTCAAAGGAATTTCAGAGTGATACTGAGGTTCAGCCAAGTTAGAGCTAGTTCCTTAATTATCCATTAATGCTATGAAATGAATTAGTCTTGACATGATGTATAGCTTTCCTAGTTTCCTCTTTAAGAAGGAACAATGACTCCATCTATTTGGAACTCATGCATAGGATTTCCTGCTTCTCTGTTCTTCCTCTATTTTTTTTTTTTTTTCTGAAGTAATTGTGGTTAAGTGACTCGCCCAGGGTCACAGAGTTAGGAAGTGTTAAGTGTCTGAGACCATATTTGTACTCAGGTCCTCCTGACTTCAGGGCTGGTGCTCTATCCACTGCACCACCTAGTTGCCCTTCTCCCTCCATTTTTAATAGGAATTTATAATCAATATGAAATCTGAACTTGAATCAATCTTGTTAAGGGAAAATATCTTTAATCTTCAAGTAGATAGTTTATATCAATCATATATTTAAGTGGCACATTCTAAGATAAATCCTGTTTGCATCTTGAGTAAATTAAGAGATTAAGGCAAATGCCTATCATTTTAGTAAATGGCATGACTATAAGGTGATATAGACCCTCTGCATATTCCTAGAAAAACAAAGCTATTTTTAACTTAAACTTTGATGTCTGTCTGTATTTTTAATGCATCCAGTTATGAGTCAGATATTGTTCCCTTTTTTGATAAGAGACAGAAATATGATGCCAATGAGAGGCAGTCTAGTATGGAAGAAAAAGCAATAACAGACTAGAGTTGAAATTAGATAATTCAGATTAGTGTCCTATTGAACATTCACTAGTTATGTGTACCCAAATGTTCACACAATCTTTCTCTGGATTTCCATTTTTTTCATCTGAAAAACAAAATTGCAAAATAATTGATGTAATACTTGCTCTTATCTCAGAAAGTTGTCTTAAAGAAAGCATTATGTAAAGCTTAATGAGATACATTTTATATTTATATAATACATATCTACATAGATATATCTATAGATAGTTTGTCTATAAATTTATACATCTTTATCTTATATGATGTTTATTGTTCAGTCATGTCCAGTTCTTCATGACCCTATAGACCATAGCATGTCGATATTGTTTGTGGAGCTTTCTTGGTAAAAATACTGGAGTGGTTTGCCATTTCCTTATCCAATAGAATAAAGCAAACAGGTTAAATGCCTTGCTCAAGGTCACATAGCTAGTAAGTGGCTGAGGCTGAATTTGAACTCTGGTCTTCCTGACTCTAAGCCCAACAGTCTATCTGCTAAGCCACCCAGCTTCCTCCTAGATATTATACATCTATATATCTATGTAATATGATTTTATTGCTCACTCATTAAGTTGTATCAAATAAGATAAATCACGTGAGTGCTATTATTAATGTATTACTTTAATAAATTGACCATTCCTTTTTATTATTTTCAAAAAATATTTATTTTTAGGTCAGTTACAAATTGTTTCAGTTCCAAATTCTCTTCCTCCTTGTTGCCTCTTCCTTACCCATTGAAAGGGCAAGCAATATCATGGTACTGTGGGTAGAAGAGGAAGTTAAAGTAACTCCATATTGTCTGCAGTTCCTTTATCTCATCCCTAGTCCTGTCTGCATTGCAGCCCACACTGAGAACCAACTTTCTTATCTTATTTTCCTATCTTACTAGCCAGTTCCTCCCAATAGGCTCTTTACAATCACAGATAAAACCTCTTTTATTCCTACCTTGGGAGCCTCACCTCCATCAATAGCTTTATGCAATCATGAGGTACCCCATAATCAATTTACTTCTTGTTTAAATTGATACCTACATAAATTTTGTTCTTTTGTTCCTTCAAGAATCTCTTCCCATGAAGATGGGGAAGACTTTGCTGGTGAATCCAATAAACCCTCATAGATTCCTATAAATAATCATTAGTTTTATATTACTGTTACTGTGTATAATGTTCTCCTAATTCTACTCACTTCACTTTGCATCATTTCATCTAAGACTTACCAGATTTTTCTGAAATCATGTCAAAGGACATGAACATTTTTATAGCCTTTTAAGGATAGTACTAAATCTGATTTAATTCAGAGAACATATTTGTCTATTCTGGAGGGGGAATAAACATAAGAATCCTATTCATTATTGTATCATTAGACTGGACTATAGATCATCAAGACAATGTCCTCAATTTCCAGTTGGGGAAAAATGAGTCCTAGAGAGGTAAAATGATTCACACAGGATCAAACAGTAAGCATCTGGGATAGAATTTGAGCCCAACTAGGCCTTTCTGAGTCCTTCTCCAATGTTTTATTCACAGTACCATGAAGCCTAACCAACAGAACTTCAAGGTATAACAAGTTCTTTTTAGGTAGTGCTTTCTCCAATAGAAGGTAAGGTCAATGAGAGCTGGGACTGTTTGTCTTCTTGTACTTGTATATTTGGTGCTTGATATAGTGCCTGGCACATAAGTAAATATTTGAAAAAATGTTTGTTGATTGGCATAAGGTACTAAGAATCACTATTATTTACAAGCATGAATCTGAATGTTGGTATTCTTAACATGTAGTCCTTTCTAATAATTAAAGTATTGCCTTCTGACTGCCAGAGGAACTTTCTGATAATTATTTTCATTGTAAATGAAACCAGAAGTCATAAGAAAATTGAACTAAATAAAATAATGAGTCAGAGACAAATGAAAGACATGGTAGAATTGATTTTGCCCTGTGTTTAAGGGAAAGAAGAAACTACTTTTGTAGTTTGCTATCTTGAATTAAAGGTCTCATGAAGTATAGAAGCAAACAGAAAATCACAAATATACTTAGTAATAATACATTAATATATATCATAGAAAATGAAGAAGTAAGTAATTTCTATGAAAAACTTGATAGGATCTTTTGAACTCAATAAACATATACTTTCATACTCAGTGATTTAATGTGAATGCTAGAAGATTTTGAAAATTATTTTGGGAAATGTGGTCAGGGGTAGAGTTATAGATAAATCTCAGAGTTGTCTTAATTTGCATTTCTTTAACCACTAGTGATTTAGAGCACCTTTTCATGTGTAAAACACAACATAGCATTCTCATTCTCTCTGTGGTTTACTTGCATTTTGTTTTCTTTCTTAGTTTTTCTTTTTCTTTCTTCTTGATCTGATGTTTCTTGTACAGCAAGATAACTGTATAAATATATACACATATATTGGATTTAACATGTATTTCAACATATTTAATATTTATCAGACTACCTGTGCCAGCTAGGGGAGGTGGGGAAAGGAGGGGAAAATTTGGAACAAAAAGTTTTGCAAGGGTCAGTGTTGGAAAAATTACCCATGCATATGCTTTGTAAATAAACAAATAAATAATTTTTTAAAAAACAGGGATAAAGGGCAATTTTGATGTTTTGCTTCAGATATGATATCCTGTGGACACACATTAAAATCATAAAATTGACAATATCAATTACTCCAGATCTTGTCTACTGGGGTTAACAAATCTAATATGCAAATTACCCTATATCTGGTATGATCTGAGTTACTAAGATGACTTGACAATTTGCTGGTATTGGCATCAAAATATAAATAAAAAAGATATGGGGCCATTTCTGGTATTTGCCAATGTCTTAACAGGTGCCTAGTACAGTCTCAAACCAAAGGATTCCCTAATGATGTGAGTTTCTCCAACTATTTTTGATACTGTACTTATGGCAATGAGTTCAAGAATATTACAAAGCCTCCTCAGAGAAATTAAAAATTATTTAAAAGAGATTAGTTTAATCATCTACAAGAGAAAAGTAATGAAAAATATCTCATTATACATGTTACTGCATAAATCTGGAGTTTTTTTTTTTTTTCAAATATCATCTCTTTATGTTTCTCTTTTGGTATTTCTCTTTCTCTTCAATCACATCTTGCTAAAAGAATCATATAATATATCATTTAGAATATGCATGATAGTAGCCATGATTTTCAAGGCTCTTAGTTTAACTGGGGGAAAGGTTGCTTAACTTAATTGATTCTCAAGTTCCTCTTCCATAAAATTTGAATATCTTATTGCAAATTCTGCTTGTTAGGGTTGCTATTGAGGCTCAAATGATATTATACAAAGAGCTTTAGAAACCTTACTATCTATTATGTCAGCTGCTAGTATTATTGTATTGTTGCCTTAACACTTTTGAAATATTGAAATAGAGAAGATTTCCTCCATATTGATCTCAGAGAAAATCATGGCTACTATCATGCAATCTCTTTTAAATAATTTTTAATTTCTCTCCTCACCAGAGGAGGGCATAGCTATACTCATGCATCATCTATTGACTAAACATTAAAGTATTAAAATAAAGTATTAGTTACAAGACCTGATGTGAAGTAAGGAAAACCAGAACATTTTACATAATAACACCAATATTATATGATGATCAAATGTGAATGACGACTTCTCAGCAATACAATGATCTAAGAAATTTCAAATGATGAAAATTTCATCATTTCATTTTTGGCGGTATTTTTTGGTCTATGTTTTCTTTTACAACATGACTAATAAAGAAATATGTTTTGCATGATTGCACATGTATAACTTCTTAGTTTATTGTTCATTGTCTTAGTAAGGAAAAAGGGAGGGAAGAAGAGAAGGTAGGAGAGAGTTTGGAACTCAAAATAAAAAGAAATTCACAGGACAATTTTATTGTATTTTTTAAAGCAAGTTATATATATATTTGTAGTTTCATGTGCAGTCATCTTTTAAAAATTATACTGTTATAGAGATGCTTGTTTTATTGAATAAATTAAAAATAAAATAAATAAAAATGTACAAGAGATTAATGTCAAAAATTCTTTTTACATAACTGGTGAAAATAATTTTTAAAAATTTAAACATATACAATTCTAAAAATTTACATATTTACCAAAATAAAATATTAAACAAATAAAGTATAAAATAACATGACAGTCTTTTTATTTCTTTTTGGTATTTTTTATCATAATAAGATTGTAGTATGGATAATTCTTTTTTGACCTGCTCTGTGATATCATTGGTGTAAGAAACTTGCGCTACTCATGCAGATCATCAATTAATCTATAATATATAATCTTAAAGCAAAGATTCTAAATTGAAATTGTAATGTTAAAATATGTGATCCAAGTGACATGGTCAGTGAGTGGCAAAGGTGGGAACTAAGAATTCAGGTATTCTTAACTCTGAGGTGGATTCTACCCATAGTCCAATGCTGCCCTCAAACTGGTCTTTATTTGTATAATTTAATCCATAGTATGCCTTTATTTAGGTTTGAGTAGAGATTGACTTGGCAAAATGTGGATTGTTTTCATCCCCTAATGGTATTGAAGATGGTTGTCAGTTTTTAGTTAGAAATACAGTGACTATCACAAGCTAAAATAATTGATTTCCCCAGAGAAAATGTAATTCTAATTGATTCCAAATATCTTGTTTATTTTTTTCTTAACATCTTCAATGCTACCTACAATAAAGTAAAAGGAACAATTAAAATGTCAGTTCCTGAGGATGAGTACTTATTTGTACAAAATAAAAAAAATATATATGTTATGTGGGAAAAAATGGAACTAGAAGCCTGATACCATTTAACTCAAGAAGAAAATGGCTTGGGAAGGATGCTATTTAAATAGTATTGGTGGTAGAAAGTGACTATAATTTGACTATGAATCATGGTGATGCTCTCAGGAAGATTGTGACAAGGAGACAAAGAGGGCCCTGCTGCCCATTATAAACCACTGAATTTTGTTCAGATAAATGCATCTTGTCTTTTAAGTTGAAGTAACCTATCAAATTCCCCTCCCCCCAAGCTAACTTCTTAGTTCACACTAATGAAAATGCACTAGGCACAGTACAAGCTATCTAATTCATTAGAGCAAACCTGTGCTTTGACCACCTGCCTTACTCTAGTGGAAAAAAAAACGGAGAGAAAAAGTTCAACTTTCTCTAAAGCCATTGACCTTTAGCAGATATTGTTCAAAATCTTTCTTATTACTGCTACTCAATTTTACTCCTGGCATCAAGATAACTACCCAAAACTATGCTTTGAAGGGCTAAAGTAGATTTATTTTCTAAAGAGAGAATATTAATTCTGGATGCTTGGGATTCAAGTCTTGAAAAAATTGATTACTTCTGTATGCTTCATCCAGATTTTATCTCTTCTGAATCATATTTGTTCACTGTTACTAGAAATCCTATTTCTAATAACATATACTAATATTGACTCTGAAATGTCAATAAGTTATTGCTTCTGTCCACATCTATCCAAAATAATGGTGCTTGCTAAATATGACCAGTTAAGGATGAAAACTTTAGATCAATTTCTAATACAGATAGCATCATATAATGGAAATAATGCTGGATCAGTCATACATTCAGACTTTGAATATTGGAAAGGATTTTAGTAGACATTTATACAGACTATACCAAATCATACCATATCATACCAGCCAATGGTCATAAAACTTCTATTAGCAGACCCCAAATGAGGGGAATCCATTTCTTTTCAATATGGCTGATCACACTTTGAACATGAATCAGAAGTTGTTATTACTCCTAACATCATGCTTTACTTTGTTCTTTCACAACTTTTACCCATTGCTCCAATTCCTGAATCCAATATACCACTTAAATTTATCTTTTATGTGATAGTCTTTCAAACATCTGAATATGGTTATAATGCCTTTCTTTCCCAGCCTAATTTCTCCCAATTTCTTTGAATGATAGTCTATGATAATGGACTCAAAACCTTTCATGTGATGATGACCCTTTTCTGAAATATTAATAATAATATTTGTATTATTTAATCTTATGATATTATTGTTAAGTGCTATATAATTATAAGTTATTACAAGAAATATAAGTATTAATAACTCAGATATTTGTAGTGGTTTTCAGATTGTATAACTTACTGTAGACCTCTAGAGGCACTAGGTGGCACAATGGGTAGAGCACTAGATCTTGAGTCGGGAAGACTCATCTTCATGACTTTAAATCTGGCCTCACATACTTACTAGCTCTGTGATCCTGGGCAAGTCACTTAATCCTCAGTTCTTCAACTATAAAATGAGCAAACTACTGTAGTATCATTCCCAAGAAATGGAATCACAAAGTCAGACATGACTGAAATGACTGAAAAACAAGATGTATCTGCCTAGAAGTAGATCTTCTAAATATTTTACAAATAGCAAATAGAGATTTGGAGTAGTTAAGTTACTTCAATTTAATTCAACAAACAAAATTTTTAGAACCTTCTATGTACAAGGCACTGTATAAGATACCCCATCCAACAAAAAAAATCTCAAGAGCCTTATCTTCATAGAGTTTATATTCTACTGAAAGGACACAGCAAGAATAAGAAAAAATATATATAATTTGAGAATCTCTAATGATTAAAATGGAAGGGAAATTAGTTTCAGGAAAGGAAGTGGCACATGTGCTACAATTTGATCCAGGTTAGGCATTCTTATAAGCAGAAGTGAACAGGGAGTTTCTTCTAGACAAGAAAAAAAAAACCCTCATGGAAATGGGATTTGGAATTCTGAGGTCAGAGAACAGTCAATATTCTATGTTTATTGAAACACAAAGATTGTAAAGGACAACATGAAATAAGTTTGGAGGCAGGGGATATGGGTTCAAATCTCTGATCTGTCACTTATTGCTACTTCTTTTTTCTGGGTATCCATTTCCTCACCTATTAAGTGAAAGGGTTGGAATTAAATGATCTCTAACAAGCTTTCTTACTCTTAATTTATGTACTAAGTTCAGAAAGGAAGGTTGGAGCCTGATTGTAGAGAACAATAAATGTCAGACTGAGGAATTTGTATATATTTCTAAATGCAATAGGGAGATATTCAAGATTTTTTTTCTTAATAGTGACATGATTAGATTGAGATTTAGAAAGATTGTTTTGGCAGCTATGTGGAAAATGTACCAGACTAGGGAGATATAGGAAAGAGGGAGAGCAACTATAAGGCTATTGCAAGAGACAAGTGATAAGGGCTTCAACTGGGCTCATGAATGTATTTGTGAAGAGATCTCAGTCAGACCTAGTTAATGGCAGCACTATAAATGGAATGTGGAGCTTTGACTCCAAATCTACTACACTTTCCACTAGACTATGCTTCCTCTCTAATCAAGAGTGTCACATGCATAGACATTCTACTATATTGTGTTAAGCTTTACAGATTGGAAAGAACAGGGAATACTATCCTAGATTTCAGTTTGATTTAAGGTAAATGAACCATGTTATAGAATAGATTCCCTTATTGGGGTTTTCTTAACACAGTAATACAAACATACAATGGAGCATGTCTATATGCTGCTGGAATATGCTGGTGTTTGTTCTTCTCTACCAAGCTGTCTAAAACAGGTGGAGCCTCTGGTGACAACTTTTAGCATTTTTAGAAACAGGGAACACTTCCTGATGCATGTTGTGCTTGCATCCTTTATGGATAAAATACTGTTATGCCTTATCTAAGCTATAGTTCCTAATGAGACAGCTTTTGCATCTTAAATGACTATCTAATTACTAATCTAAATGTTGTCTATTTCCAGATTGCACATGATAAAACCTCCCAAAATGATTCTGCAAATCAGTCCAGCAGGCTGAGAAAGAGAGGTAGTCCCCCTTAAGAAAAATCAGCAGCTATAAAAAGAGCAAGATCAAAAGTAGACTGTCACATCACACACCCACTGTAGTTTGGCTGACAAAAATAGCCACTTACACAGATTTAGTGCATTTCAATGTCAGGCTTTCCCCTCTTCCAAGCCTGCCTCCCTCCCTCTCTTTGCTCAAACCCTGTTAACTATTCACATGGGGAGTTTCATGCTCAGAAGTGATGCCAGTGTTAGTAACAGTGAAGAAAGAAGGAAGGCAAGAAGCTGTGGTAAGAGGTAACCTGCTTAAGTGCCCTGCTTTGATTCACAGTTGCTCTGTCCATTGCCTTACCTTTTTTGGCCTTGCAAATTCAATCTAGGAGATGAAGGGTTGTGACCCAGAATCAAAGACTTGGCATCCATCATATACCACATTTTGTGTTTTCTTTAGGTTGATGTGCTGAGGGACTACTATCTGCCAAGTAACAGCTGTTTCCATTTGGTTCCCCTTTCCTAAGTCATGGGTCTTCTTATTATAAGGGACTAAAAGCTTCAGAATTAAATTTTCTCCAAATTTCATTTCTTTTAATTTAAACTTAAAATGAGAATCTATGGTTTATAAATAGTGGTGTGCCAGAGTTAGCTTGTACCAGTCAATTGTATGAGCATTTACATTTCGGAAATTAAGGTTTGACTTATTATTCTGTTGATTGTCTAGATGTAAGAAAATGATGGAGAAAATGTTAATGCAGAATTAATTTAAAAGTGTGTCATGTGCACAAATTTCCAGTCCTTAGAGATCTGGTTATTAAATATTTATCAGAACACCCCTATCTAAAGGTACAAAAGTGGATTTCAATCCTGAAAATATAATATGGACAGTGGTTGATCACCGGGGATGTTTACAACCATTTTGAGAGATATAGTTAGGCAAAGTTCACAGTAAACCCTAACACACTATAGTTCTTCCTCATTAAAATTGAGGGTCATTCAAAATTGGTACTCTAGCAATTAAAAAGGGAAGAACAAAATAGAAGAAAATTATATTTTGCCTATTATAACAAATAGTTGGATAAGCAGTCCACTGAGAAAATTTATTGCTACGCATATCTTGGGAATATCATATAGATGGGCAATGAGCTTCATTAGCTCAGAGTTGAATAGGAAAACTATAGTCCTTTCACCAATACTAAGATATCTTCTGCTACAAAAGCCTATCTTTCAAACACTAATATTTGTATTACAGAATATCATAAGATCAAATAAAATACAATTATGTGTCCCAAAGATGATGAAAAGACATAGGTGAAAACTGATGATAGAGATAAGAAGTGGCATTACTGAGGGAATCTATGATTGAAAAGGGAAGTAGATTGATCAGGTAACCATAGTGAAGCCTAATCACAGATAAACAACTATAGGTATCTGCAAAATATTAAAAAGAAACAGAGGACAGCTTTCATACTGCTAAGTAAATCCTCTCTGAAGAATTTAGAGAAAAACATTAACAAAAAGCATAGGAAATGAAAAATAAATGGGATTTAATCTATAAAGGTATCACATAGACTGTAAGAAGTACCCACCCTGATGAAATAATGAGCCCACTGACACTGTGATTTAAGATAAAATTTGCTGTAAAACTGAAAAGTAAAATCATTTAATTTGGAATACAAATACTAGTGATGAGAATTGGCAATGAAATTAAGAATTCAAGAGCAGTTTTAATGAAGAAGGCAAATACTGACTGATTTGATCAAATAAATATAGTAGATCATTACTATTTAGTTTTAGAACATTCAATAACTCCCAAAGTGGAGGTTTAGGAAAGAAGAGTTCCAAATTACCAAATTATAAAATCTCCTACTATATATATAATTTTTTTTTGAAACAAGTAGATGATATAGTAAATAGAGTGGTGGACTTGAAGACAGAAAGATCTGAGTTCAAATCCTACCTCAAACATAAGTCTGAGGCAAATCATTTTGCTTTTCCCATTCTCAGTTTCCTCAACTTGAAAATGCAATAATGATGGCATGATATTGTTGTGAGCATCAAAGGAGATAACAGTGTGTATGTAGAGTGCTTGCGAACCTTAAAGTCCCATATGAATAATAGTAATAGTCATTATTATTGCTTTTGTAAAAGTACCTCAGTAAAAACATACAACTGGTCTTTAATAGATCACTTAATTCTACCATGTGTCACTCATACAGATATAGCAAATTCATTGCTTTTTCGTTAATTCTTTTTTTTTTCTTTTTCTTCTATTTTGACCTTATCTTGATGTATGTACAGTGTTAAGTGTGGATCAGTGCCTAGTTTCTGCCATACTAATTTCCAATTTCCCCAGCAATTTTTGTCAAATAATGCATTCTTATCCCAAAAACTGGGGTCTTTGGGTTTGTCAAACACTAGATTATTAAAGTTATTGGCTGTTTTGTCCTTTGAACCTAACCTATTCCATTGATCAACTAGTCTATTTCTTAGCCAATACAAGATGGTTTTAGTAACCTCTGCTTTATAATATAATTTTAGATCTGGTACAGCTAGGCCACCTTCATTTGATTTTTTTTTCATTAATTCCCTTGAAATTCTTGATCTTTTGTTTTTTCATATGAACTTTGTTGTTATTTTTTCTAGGTCATCAAAATAGTTTTTGGGAAGTCTGATTGGTACAGCGCTAAATAAATAGATTAGTTTAGGTAGTATTGTCATCTTTATTATATTTGCTCTCCTAATCCAAGAGCATTTAATATTTTTCTAGTTGGTTAGATCAGACTTAATTTGTGTGGAAAGTGTTTTGTAGTTTTGCTCATAAAGTTTCTGATTTTCCCTTGGCAGATAGATTCCTAAATATTTTATACTATCAGTAGTTACTTTAAATGGAATTTCTCTTTGTAACTCTGTTGGATTTTGTTAGTGCTATATAAGAATGCTGATGACTTATGTGGGTTTATTTTATAACCAGCAACTTTGCTAAAGTTGTGGATTATTTCTAATAACTTTTTAGTAGAATCTCTGGGGTTCTCTAAGTATACCATCATATCATCAGCAAAGAGTGATAATTTGGTTTCCTCATTGCCTATTCTTATTCCTTTAATCTCTTTCTCAGCTCTTATTGCCAAACTTAGCATTTCTAATACAATATTAAATAGTAACAGTGATAGTGGGCAACCTTGTTTCAATCCTGATCTTATTGGGAATTTTTAGCTAATTCTTGAAATTTCCCATAATTGATTGGGTTGGGATGGAGAATCAATAGTTTAGATTAGAATGCTTCCTAAAAGAATTTATATGAACTATACCAGTTCATGATGTGTTTTTCACATCAATTTCTCACACTCATCTTGAGATAGATTGACACGGTTGTCCCGTGTTATCTGTGAAGAAACAGGGGTAGAGAAAGGTTAAGTGATTTTTACACTTATACAGAGCATTCTCATCCATTTGTAAGTAAATACTGTGTCAAAACACAGTATTTGTCAGGACAATCTCAAAGTAGTAGTATTAATTTCACAAGGTTTTTTACCTTTTTTGAATTTAAAATAACATAGTAAAACCTATTCCATAAGAATCTTATATAATTGAGCTCTCTACTGATCGCCACTTCTAAGATTCATTACTGCAAAGATATTGTATGTAAAAAATGGTGACATTTAAAATTAAGACATGGCACAATCCTAAAGTGACTTCTTAATCATAAGAGAGAGCAAATTTTATTTGATTCAGTTGAGTAAAAGGCAGCCTCCAGCAAGATGTCTCCTTTGCACATCCTAATAATATACAAGATTCCTTGAAAGATACAATTGTGATAAACTTGCTTAATAACTCTCTTAATATTAATATCAAGCAAAGTATATAACAAAAAGATATATGTTTGCCAAAGATCTTTATCACTGTCATAAAAGATGTCCAGGGAAAAATCCAAATGACTAAGGAATTTCCTATACATCATGAAATTCCAGGTATTCTTATTTATGGATGACATTATGCAGATTGAAGTCATCTCTGGATTATTGTAGAACCTCTATCCCACATGAAACAATCTATTTTTGAAGAAATGCATAATATTCAAAAAAGTTTGGCTAATTATCCACACAGAAAAAAAAATCAAATGGATGAAATATGTCTATTATCTGGACTATTAGGTGGGACTAGATGGGCAGTTCATATACATAAACTATTAGTATATCTATTTTGTATTGACATAGCAAATGGATGAATAATTAGATCAAGAATAGATTTTGTACAATTCTACCTCACTCAAATCCAATTCACTTGCAAGTCAAGAAGTCACTCTCTTGATGTCATTAGTCTCAAGAATGAAGGATGAACAACAACAACAATAACAATAGGAGAGGGAGAAGAAGGAAAGGTGGGTGGGATTGCCTTTGGAAAATTGTGTGGTAGGTGCCTTCAATGGAACTTACTTCTCAGATGTACAAGCATTCTGTATACTTGAACTCTTTATTGATTGTCACTTTTAAAATTCATTACTGAATGAAATTGTATGTAAAAAGGGTGACATTTAAAATTGATCAACAGTCTTCTAGTTATGTTATGAATCTGTAAATCATGGAATTGTCTTAGGAAGATTCTGAAGATCACCTGGAAGGATAAGATACCAGACACTGAGGTTCTTTCTTGAACAAAACTTCTAAGCATTCCAACTCTACTGTAGAGAGCACAACTCTGTTGAGCTGGTCACATTGTTTGAATGCCAAATATATGCTTGGCAAAAAAATTATTTTATAGAGAACTCACATAGGGACAGTGCCCAAAAATTGGTGAGAAAAAGTGATATAAAGACATTTTCAAGGTATCTCATAAGAACTTTAGACTTGAGACATGGGAGACACTGGCACAGGTCTGCCTAGAATGGCATGCCTTCATCAGAGAAGGTCTGTGTCCTATGAGCAAAGCAGAATTGAATTAGCCCGAAGGAAACACAAAATTAGAGAAGCTATTCCAAATCTTCACATGGACTATTTGTTCCAACCTGTGGCAGGGCATTTGTACAGTCAGACACACTGTAATTTGATTCTAACATAGTGATATAATTTTGATCCTCTGAACAAGGACAACAACCAGGTTTGTAAATCATGGAATATCACCATCTTCAAGGAATTAAAATGTCCTGCCACCCAAAATGTAATAGAAAGATACATAGGTTATAGATATGTTGTGACATATTATCAATGACAAATTTTGAGAAAAATTGCATAAATGCTTTCCTGATTATCTACATCCAGAAAAATGAGGGAGAAATTCATGTGACAAATGACTAGCCCATATTCAGTGTTGATACATAACATTGCTCCTGCCAAAAGATTAGATGAAGGTCTTTAGTACATTAGAAAGACTCTCTTTAGAGGATTTATGGGAGGACCTACACAAAAATCACACTCATTGAGTATGAGTTAGCAATGATAACATTCCCCACATTGATGAAATCCTAGATCTGCTGAAGTATAAGATAGTTTTAGAGTGTTATATATTTTATTACACACTAATTCTTTTAAAGTGGCTAATCTGTGAATGTTAAAAAATGTTAACCTTTATTTTTTAAAATTGTTATTCTCCTAACAGCCTATGCCCTAAACAGAATGAAAAACTAAGAGCTTCCTGCATGTAGGTTCATCATGAAAAGAAATGCTTACTAACAATTCAGAAAAGCTACTTGATAGCATAAACTTATGTTCCCAAATTCATAGACTTTAGTGTTAGAAGCTCCCTTAGAGGCTAACTAGTTCAATCTTTTTATTTCATAAGTGAGGAATTCCAGAGACAATGAGGCAAAATGATTCATCCAAAGTCACAAAGTTTGTTAATGGCAGAGCTGGGCTTTGAACCCAAGTGGGACTCTGATTCCAAATCAGAGTGGTCTTTTCAATATACATTTCATTGCCTTAAAATGGCTTATTAATCTCAAAACCCATTTTATGTTCTTGGAAATTAAAGCTAGTTGCATCTGGCTTTATCTTATACCCATTAGTTTGACAATATTCTAGTATTTATATGCACTCTGAAACTCATTAAAAGTTTAAATATTAACATCTAAAATTCTATGACTAGTAACCTCTCACTTGATGGATGGAACTATATAAAATATTAAAAGGAATATGTGGATATAAATTTTTAGAAATGAACCACATTCCTTTCCTAACTCCAAGAAAAAAGTTTCCCTCTGACTCACTTTTATAAAAAATTGGCAAATCAAAAGAAAACAGAATTCAATCATGTACATATTCATTCTCCTAAACCTTCTAGATTTATAGGAATGAATGGATAAAAAAATATTTATTAAGAACTATAGTAAGAGGCAGCTAGATGGCACAGGAGATAGATCACCAGCCTTAGAGTCAGGAGATCTGAGTTCAAATACAGCCTTAAACACTTAGTATTTCCTGGCTGGGCAACTCACTTAACCCCAATTGCATCTCAAAAACAAAACACAACCAAGAAAAATATGAACTATGGCAAACATATTTGTGTTGAGATATAAATTCAAAACAGCAAAGATATCTTCTATGCATAAGTAATTTATATTCTGATCAGGGATACAGCACACAAAGTGGACTAGCAACCTGAACAATAATAATAATTGATATTCAGAATGATGATCCTGAACCACTGCAATATTTTCTAAAGTGATACAATTATATTTGGTTCATCTATCTCACATGAACTAATGTATTTTGAAAAGATTTTCAATGAGGGGGTTTTAGATAAAACTATCAACCAAATGTTGAATTCAACCAGAATATTCAATTCCCCAGGAAATCCAGGTTTTACTGATATGACGCTCAAATCCAAATATGCATAACAGAATTTTTTAAAATGACATTATATCCTAATATAAATAAATTTCAAAAGCCGGTTATTGTAGAATAATTGTTGAAATAGCACTTAGTAGGAATGATGGCCTTAAGAACACAAACTCGGGCTGTAGCTCATTTGATATTATTGAATATATGCCACTTTTGGGGGGTAAGTATATGTGTGTGTATGTGTGTGTGTGTGTGTATGTGTGTACATACATCCATACACACACACATACACACACACACACACACACACACACACATATATATATACACATCTACATTCAATTAAATTGTATGAGCTCTAACTAAGGTGATACGTTTGGTATTCTGACTCAAGACTCTGGAAACTAAAAACACTTAACAAGGAGAAATGATAGCACTTAACACATAGTTAGCAAGATTAGTTAATTGGAACAGGAAGCCACCAGATCTAAAATTTTACCTCAGATATGTTTCTGCAGAAGTTCTAAATCATTCCATCTGACTTACTTAAAGTAGATTTTGTGGTGTTTGCATGGGTACCAGAAGTGAGAACTGAATGTATATGTTCACATTTTTGTGTGAATACCTATAGATTGCTAGGATTAGAAAAGAGCTTAGCATCTTAGATCATCTAGTTGAACATCTTTGTGAGACAGAAGTTTTTTTTGGCTAAACAAGCATTTATTAAAAACCTACTGTGTGCCAGATACTGCATTAAGACCTTTACACTTACTATCTCTTTTGGTCTTCACAACAACCCTGAAAGATGGGTGCTATTATTATCCTCATTTTACACTTGAGTAAATTGAGGCAAACAGAAACAAAATGATTTTTTCAGTCAAAAAACTTGTAAGTATCTGAGGAAAAATTTGAACTTAGGAATTCGCTCCATGTTTCACAAGTAGAGTCAGGCATTAAATGCAGCTTTTCTATTCCAAGTCCAAAGCCCTTTCACCACACCATGCTGTGTCTATGTCTAGATGTAGACATGAAAAAGTATGTGCATTATATGCAAGTATGCCTCGTTGTTTCTTTCATTTCCCTTAAAGTAAATGTGGATACTTTTTGTGTAAGAGTTGGGAGGGGAGGGGAGGAGATAATGATGTTATAAAAAGAGATGAGAATTAGGCTTTCTGGTCAGGACAGCAACATTTGGCATTATTCACTTCCTAAAACAGAGCATTCCCTTTCCCTATTAAATTTTTCATGCTTAATTTATAGCCTCAAATGGTTTATTTGGTAAGTGTTTTTTTCCTTCTGTCAGCTGAGTAATTTCTGATTTATAAGACATTAAGAAATGAACATACTTCATGTTGCCTGAGGTTTGTGAAATGTAAACTTCTCTCCCTAGCACTCAATCATAACATTCAAAGATTATAAATTAAAAGTATACATACATGTCATCAATATAATTTCCACAGTTGATTTAAATCTCTAATATCTTATTACTAAAGATGCAATATTAAAATTAGAAATGCCGAAGAGAGAGTTAATCACCTTTGACCCTATTCTGATTATTCACATTTGGTAATAAAAATCTCATTTTGATTGCAAGAAACTGGAGCCATACAAGTGACTTGTCGTTGGATTCTGAATTGTGTCACACAAAAAAGTCGTGGGCTGTTGGATTATAAATGATCGCATTAGGAAAGAAAAGGTAAGATGACTAAATTATTAAGATAACCTCTTATAAATAAGCTTATGCCCTTTCCCAATTCCTAATTTGCTTTTAGTATTCAATTGACATTTGACTTGAAATGAATACAACTTAATTTAGACTCCATCAAAGGCCATTTTAGATAATTGATTAGAAATTTATACTATAATTTTGTGGAGGTGATTGGTTGCTTAAAATGACAACAAACTGAAGCTAATGTTTGTCAGAATAAAACATACTGAGAGTATTTTTAGGGTTGAACAGAAATTTCTTCTTACCTAATTATACTATCTTGGACCAGTATTTCTGTCCTTCTGTACATAAGAACATGGTCTCCTGAAAAGAAAGACCCAGAGGACTTTATGTCACAGGATTTCACCCTTTTCATCTAACACCCCCCTGTCCTTCTTACTTATGCCTAAAATTCCAAAATCAGACATTCTTTCTTTCTACCTACTAATATGCAAATACTCTTAATAGAGGAATGATTTTAATTATATTCAGATATTTGCACTGTAATGGAACAATTGCTCTAGATTTTTTGCTGAAAGAAAGATTTGATAGGACAGGGGTGTGCAAATAGCATGAAGGCATGGATTAAAAACTTCTATGGGAAGAAGCAAAAATAAAGCATAAAAATAGCCAGCCTTAGAGCATATGCTTTTATATTCATGTATATATAAGTGTATTATACATATGCATACACGCACATATATACATACATACAAACATATATATATACACAATACAATTTATATATTTATTTATATATATTATATATATTTATATATTTATACATACATACAAATATATACATATGAGATTCAAAAAGCCATGTCTGGCAGATCCTAACAATATTTCTATCCCCACTTTGCAACTAGAGTCAATGGGGCACAACAGGTAAAGACAAGGGCCTCTCTGCCACATAAAGGCCCCTGCAAAGTGCCCTTGGGAAAGAACAAATGTTCTGCTCTCTCTCAGTGATTCAGAAATTGCTTGAAACTATCAAGCCGTTTCCAATTTGCATGGATGGAGGGGATTTCTTCACCAGGAGTTTCCTACACCAGAGAAATCACAAATGTGAATAAATAAACACACATACCTGGTAATGGGCTGAAAGAGATTAAGGGACTGCATAAAGTCATACAGTTAGTATCAGAGGCAGCATTTCCATTTAAGTCTCTCCTGACTCCATTTTCAATGCTCTGCTTTATTTTACTATGCTGTGGATAGTCAAAATAAATTCCATCTACTTAAAAATTCTGTGTACAACCAACCTAGCTATATGTTAATTTCTCTCTAAAGAAATTAGAAATAATAATAGTGTTTGAATAAAATGAAGACTGAGCCATAAATAACAATCTTTGTACCTGAGGCTTCTTAGAGAGGGATGGGAGAGTGGTGGGGTAGTCAAGTGAGTACATTCATTTGGGGCATGGCCATTAGGGGGAAAAACCTGTCCAGGAAGTGAGGAAGTTTCTAAGCTACTGAAAGATTGGCTACCTCCTAGAATCCAGAGGAATGCGCTAGAATAGCAGTGCAGCAGCTGGAGATAAGAAAACATCCAGGGATGGGAATTGCAAAAGGGGAAGTACCAGGCAGGGTAAGAGCTTGCCTGGAGTGTGACTGCTGGATGGAGACCCCGAGGGTGTAGGAAATGTTGCTGAATGTTCTTAGCCTAGGTCCAGGTCCTAATTATGACTGTACTAGAAATCAAAGAAAAGCACAATTAGTAAAAAAAAAAATAAAAATCAGGTACCCAAATAGTTTTCACTTTTAAAATGAGGGGCTTGGACATTAAAT
The DNA here is from genome assembly GCF_902635505.1 of Sarcophilus harrisii. Lineage (NCBI taxonomy): Eukaryota > Metazoa > Chordata > Mammalia > Dasyuromorphia > Dasyuridae > Sarcophilus > Sarcophilus harrisii. The sequence goes on from NC_045426.1 coordinate 447,708,825, forward strand.
GACCGCAAAGATCTCCTTCAACTGGAGACCTACTGATATAATGTCACAGTGATATTGTTTTTTGTTGTTAAGTTTGACTCTTTGTGACCTTATTTGAAGTTTTCTTGGCAAAGATAGTAGAGTGGTTTGCCATTTCTTCCTCCAGCTCATTTTACAAATGAGTAGACTGAGGCAGAGCCCCACAGCTAGCATGTGTCTGATGTTGAATTTAAAATTAAGTCTTCTTCGTGGCTTTCTTTAACAGTGAGATGACTCAAACCAGTTATACTTGTTTAGTGATGAAGAGAGTCATCTATACCCAGAGAGAACCGTGGGAACAGAGTGTGGATCACAACATAGCATTCTCACTCTCTGTTGTTATTTGCTTACATTTTGTTTTCTTTCTCAGTTTGTCTTTTCTTCCTTTTTAATCTGATTTTTATTGTGCAGCAAGATAACTGTATAAATATGTATGCACATATTGGGTTTAACATGTATTTTGACATATTTACCATTACCTGCCAGCTGGGGAGGGGATGAGGGAAAGGAGGGGAAAATTTGGAACAAAAAGTTTTGTAAGGGTCAATGTTGAAAAAATTACCCATGCATATGTTTTGTAAATAAAAAGCTTTAATAAAAAAATGAAGTCTTCTTGATTCTAGGCCCAGGGCTCTATGCTTTGCCATCTTGTTGTCCTGTGATCTTGCTTACCCAATGCCAAATCCCTAGCTTGCCATTTCTTTCTCCTAAATCAACTAGTTTTTTGGCACACTGTTATCATAGCCTGACATATTAATGAGATATATTTTAAGGAAAAAAACATTCCTAATTATATTAGCAAAGAGAAAGCCTGCTAAGATCTCAAGGAACATAAAACAATGACTGCATTGCAGTAAGAAGAAACAATCATAAGAAAAGAATGAAAGGTGTCCGGTTTTATAACAACTTCTCTCACCTCTTTAAGAACGTATAAAACCTTCTTGGGTGTGTGTATACATGCATAAATGTAAATGCACACACAATAAAACACATATGTGCATGTGTACATGTGCATGTATATGAACATACACATATATAGTGTAAGGTATAGAAGGCATAAGATAGAGCGAGGAGTATATATTTAAAGCAAGGGGACAGAGGGTGAAGTGAAAGAGAAGGAGACTAATTGGATTAAACTTCCTTCATTTGGACAGGTTGCTCAGTTGACCAAAAAATATGTTAATAATTGCTGGTATTTATATAAAGCTTTCAAGTCTACAAATCACTATATATGAGATATCTCATTTAGTGGTATGGAAGTTTTTATAAGGTCTCATTTTTGATACTAGCTGCCTAGATACTATATTCCTAATGCCAGTTAGCCTCCTCGAAAATACATTTTGTTATCATTCAGTCATATTTGACTCTTCATAACCCCATATATATATATATATATATGTATATATATATATATATATATATATATATTTCTAGTCATAGTGATATTGTTTTTTTCTTGTGAAGTTTGACTCTTTGGGACCCCATTTGAAGTTTTCTTGGCAAAGATACTGAGATGATTTTCGATTTCCTTCTCCATCTCATTTTACAGATGTCATAAGTTAGTAAAGTGTTTGAAGCCAGATTAGAACTCACAAAAATGAGTATTCCTGGCTCCAGGGCCTGCATTCTATCCACTGTACTACCTTGCTGCCATCTATAGTTTAACCATCAACAGGAATGTAAGTGTGGATGACTTTGTGTGGACCATAGTTATTACTAGGTTCATTTCTTTCACTCCTTTCATTTCTTACTACTGCCTCAAAGAGGAAGAAATTAGTGGAACCTGTCAGAGATGAAAGTAAGTAACTTTAATCCTAACCCAAATAAACTTCAAAGGCTGTGGTTTGTGTGTACTTTTGTTAGTACCAAAACCATCAGCAATGACAAAATTATAAACTTTCGTGACACCGAATCAAGTGGTGAAGTGATTCTCCACCTTAGTTACATGAAATGGCAGGTAGGAAAAAAACCTGACATCTCTTGTGTGAGCTGGAATAAACACATCAATTTAAAAAAAATCACTTTGAAGGTAATATTTATATAAGCAAATATATGCCCTCTTTACTTTGAAATAATGTATGTGCATTTTTTTCTTGTTAATAAAATATAATATTTTGAGCTGAAGATTTCAGGGAGGATCTTGGACAAGCTTCCCATTTTTCAATGGGTGAGAAACCGAGGACCTGAGAAGTTTTTTTTTTTTTTGGGGGGGGGGGGGTGAGGGGTGGGGAGGATAGTTGTCCATAGTCATAGGCAACTAGCTGCAGATGGTTCCAAACTAGGACTTGGACAAAACAGAAAAAAAAAAAAAAGGAAAAGGGGAGGAAATAAATATGAGCCTAGAAGATTTGTTAGATGTACCCTTAAGATTCCCTAAATTGAGATGCTAAAAAGTAAGTTGGCAAGTTAGAATTTTGGGATTAAATTAATATTCTGATTTAAAAAGACTCCCCTCCTCCTGTTCTTTTTCTTTTTCTTCTTTTTTTTTTTGCAGGTGCAGGAAGACTTACTTTCATGCCACTTGTTTGTCATTGGATCATCTTAAGAAGTTTAAAGATCGAAGTATGAATTTTATTCATAATTTAAGAATCATTTCTTGTCTTTTTAATAATAGATATTATTGATATTTTTTGTTTTTCATTAGAGTTTCCCTTCCATCTGTCCCTACTGAATACACACATACACATATTATATATGTATCCATATATATCTGTATATAATTTGTGCTGCATCAATCCTAAACATTAATTGCAAAATTTGACAAATTCTTCAAGTCTAAAATTTTCAATAGCAAGAAAGTCACTTATTCCCTATTTGGATCTACTTACTAGTTCTTATATGATCAAACCAATGACAAAAATAGTTTGAATTCTGATTTGCTTGAAGATCATTCAGTGAACAAATATTGAATGTTAGGGGGTGAAATATTTACTTATTAGACAGTTTCAGACACTCTACTCTTTATGTTATGAATGTGACAAAGTTCAGTTCAATGTTTTTCAGCAGATGCTATACGTTTAAACCAAAGATACCTTGGGGATGTTTTCACTAGACTGAAGAACCAGAAGACTCGAAACCTGGGAGTCACTAAAGAGCCTAAACAGATCTTTTGGAGATGTTTTTGATTAACCCATCTTAAAGCATGATGGAACTTTGAGAGTTAGCCCAAATTAGCATTGTCATGGGTAAAATTTTAGCATATAATGCCATAATGTCTATGACTACCATGAAATATTCCTCCCTTTTGATATTACCAAATCAACTAGTCATGTAGAATTTTATTGGAATTTAGAATAAGAGATATACCAATTAATTTTTTTTCCTTTTCTCTAAGACAAGCAAATATATTAATCTCTTTATTTATGCCTCCAAAGTAGATTTACATCAAAAGTATTCCCCTCCAGAAACTTCAACTCTTTTTGAAATCTACAAATCAAGTCAACAAGTCAGGAAGCATTTATTAAATATTTTTGTGTTTGGCACTGTGCTAAGCACCAGGAATATAAATACAGACAGAAAGATCGTCTAGTCTCAAAGAGCTTACATTCTAATGAAGGAAGAAAATGCATAAAAAGAAACTAAAAAAAGGGGGTATGGAGAAGGTACCCACTTTAGTGGGGTGAGCACAATCATAGGATCAGGAATAGAATCAGCATTAAAAATGGAGTAAATATGCCTAGTCTGGATGCTCCTTAATAATGAAATTCTAGGAGGAAGTGACCAATTAAAAGAAGAGGCTAAAAGAGCATATGGACATTCCAGAATGAGTAGGCTGTTAAGATATAGTGGGAAAAGAAGTCTGGAGAGTTAGGAGTGAAGCCCAGACAGGAACAAAGAAAGGATGAGTATTCTAAACATAATGTTAATCTGTTATCCCTCATTCTCAATTAGATGAACTGACAAATGGCTCAGCAGACATTTATGAAGTTTTGGAGTAGTAGTTGTTAGCTTGGGCCCCCATGAATACTTTTAAAATAATATTTTTATAGCTGTATTTCAGTAAAATTGGTTTCCTTGGTAATCATATATATTTTGTTTTATGCCTTCAAAAACATTATTTTGAGAGAGACTTCACCAGACTTCCCAAAGGACCCATGGCACATTAAGGTTAAACACTTCTGTTGCAGATTATCAACTAAGAATTCTGTTTTTTTAATGGAAGGCTCATTCTATTTTATTTTACAAAATAAATGGCAATTCACACTAAAAAAACACTATAGAAAAATCTTATGTATCACATTAGAAAAGAATATTAAAAAAACAAAACCACAGTCTTGGTTCATCTCCATGATTCCAGGATATCAGAAAGGGAAATTTCTGGGAGATGGCAGGACATCATTGGTTTCTCCTTCCTATTGGTATGATGCAGAAATGGTAGATGACTCACAGGTTATCAAACAAAGGTTCTTGTGTCCTCTGTGCTGTGCATTCCAGTAGAGAAAACTGTGTCACAAGTTTCTACACCTCTAAGATCATAACTGAGGAGGCAGGAAGTTCTGGGCTTGGAATTAAACTCATGAGCAAATTAAAAGTGGGATAGCAGAGCATATCGAAAGTATTGGAAAGTATGTGGGCAATACAATGGATGGACATCACCTTTGTATGTACTGGGATTTCCTCCTTCATTCATGGTGCACTTTTTGGAGAAGGAAGTTGCTTCTGGTTATAAGGGACATATGAATCCTGAGAAGAAGAGATGGAAATGCCAAATTTCATACAAATTTTGAGAGAGACCTATGCATCCAACTTAAACTAGATGTTACAAAGAAAGGATAAGACTCAGCCATGATAGGGAGAAATACATCTTTAGACCTATCCTTACAATACAGAGATTAAGGCAACAATGAGCCATCTGCACTGAGGAACAATATGAACATCTCATGTTCATTTTGAACAGACCTTTGAACAGGTTCTAAATTTAGAAGATGCCAACAATGCTTGTAGTATTTTGGCAGTGTAAAAACAATAGAGCTTAGTAGGTAGCAAGAAAAATAGGAAACTTCCAGAGAGAAGATATGATGAATTCTACCATCTCCCCTCACCTTCAGTCTGTTCCTCCTTCTTTTCTCAACACTCCATTCATCTGAAGGAAGGCTTTATATCTCTTGTCTTGAATTAAAAAAATTCCTAGTTATAGTTCTGTTTCTGAATAAGGTAAACCTTTGGAAAGCCATTTTCCAATCTCATCCTGCCAGATTAAATTTACTGTGAGGTTAAATTTACTTCCTTGCCTTAATTCTAGCTCACCTTTTCTGTTACCCATACTTATTGTGTGCACATTTAGACATGGATTTTTGCTGCTTGTAGCTTTCTTGGATTTTTTTTCCTCCTGTGATTTTCTGCTTTCTTTGTTCTACTTTGTAGTTACTCTCTATGGTATCTAGATAAATGGATATACATAAGCATTCTCTTGCTTCCTTTTTACTTTAAAGCCCTTTTGATTAGATTTGCAATGCATTCAGGGTATATTTCTAGGCATGTAGAAATTGGAAAAAAATGGAACTGGCCTTTGTACTTTTCCATGATATCTCAAGTTTGATTAAATGTGACAATTATCACAGCAGTAAGAAAGATGATTTTCCTGTTTGCTGCTGGATCATAGTTTTATAGGACTTTGGAGCAGGAAACCACCTTCAAAGGTCATTTAATTCAACCCTTCATTTTTAGAGATGAGTAAACTGAGAGAAAATAATGTTATTTTGAAAGTGCCTTTATTTTGGTACTATAGCTTTATCCAGGCTTAATATAGCAGCAAAAAGGAGTTAATTTATGCTGTCTAATTTATTTTTACCTGATTTTTAAAAAATTAATAACCTTGGGGTATACCTAAGATAAACTTTGATAATGGAAAAAAAGATTTGGTAATGGAAAAGACGAGTGTTATTATGAATACTGAATGCAAATCATGTTTAGGATCTTGTTACAGTATTCTTTTTGATAAAAACTGAGGTAAAGATGATTTACATAATTATACTATAACAAATAGCTTTTAGAGGTCATCAAGGTGGCATAGTGTTAGAAATGGATTCATCTTCTTGAGTTCAAATATGGCTTTGGATATTTACTGAAGGTGGTTAACCCTACTCCTTATTTGCCTCTATTTCTCATATTTAAAATTAACTGGTGAAGGAAATGGTTAATCAATCACTTTAGTTTCTTTTCCAACAAAACCCAAATGGTATCATGAAGAATCAGGAATGACTGAACAACAAAAACTAGTAGTATATATGTGGTGTGGAATTAAATCCCAACAAATCTTTGAAAGCTTAATATGAGTCTGAGACTATATTAGGTGATGAAGTAATAAAAATACATTCGGGGCAGAGGAGTGGGGACAGATTCTACAAAGGCCAAAGATGTTGATGAAATGCTGAATCTGAGGAATTAAACAGACCAGTTGTCTCTGGTTCTAGCAAAAGGAGGCAATTTCTATAAGTTATCATTTCCTTTTCCACCACAACTTAGGCTTCTATCTTCTCCTTCCCCTCCAATACCTAGGACACTGTTTTGACAGCTTGTCATGTAAAGTGGGTCTTTCAGGCCTATGATCTGATTTTTCTTTCCCAATCTTCCAAGAGGAAGTAGTCCTGCCTTGAATCCCAGTTGGGTTCTATTACTACTTCTCCCTTCAAAGAGCTGTCCACATCAACTTCTGCCTAAGCGTCTGACAATAGAATATTATAATGTTACATTCACATTACTCAGATTTCTTCCTTCTGGGAACTTTTTGGTTGTCCTGTCTTTTCTTGGCAAGACTATATAATTTTTTGCTCCTGGTTGTCTTCAAGCTAATACAACTCAATTAGGCAGAGATCTGAGATTTCAATAAGTATACTCTTAATAAAGAGCTAAATCTAGATGCATAAAACAATTACTTGGCACAGTGGAATAGAGAGCTGGCCATGGAATCAGGAAGAGAAGTTCAAATTTGGCTTCTTACTAGTTGTATGATGCTGGGCAAGTCATTTATTCTGTTTCATCTCTCTTGTAACCATGTCTCAATGTTGCTATGATAAAGTACTTTGCAAACCTTAAAATGGCATATAAATAAAAGATTTTATGAGTTATTATTACTATTAATATATTATAATTATTACTATGGGAAATATGCATCAAAGTTTTCATAATGTATGAATAGGTCTTCATTTCATCCTGTTCTTACTACAGCATTTGAGAATATGGAACAATTTTGGATCTCTGCAGGATTGAGATAATGAGTGTGTGAGCATTTCAAACATACTTGAATGCTCACATGCCAAGCCATACCTCAAAACCATCCCATTTTGGGATATGAAGAAATCACCTTCATTTCACCTCCTAAAGGTTCCATTAGCTTGTTAAAAATCCTTTTATTTTTCCTTGTTAAGGATTCCTAGTTCACATTTTAGCTTATCCAGAGGGCAAAAATATCAGGGAAATTGGTAAGTGAATGGTGATAAGGTAAAAATCAAAGGGGGAGAGGAATAGATAGAAGGCACTCCTATTAGGAGGGGCTCATGTTGTTATTGAAGCTTTGAACTTCTTCTCTCTAAAACATCAGTGAGGGGTTGGCTGCAGCTGTGGGCTTTCAGCCACTATCCCAGCAGGGCTCTGGAGAGCTAGGAAACAACCTCCTTGATTGCCTCAATTCCTATGGCAATTGTGACCAAGCTGTCAATCTATTTTTAGCAAAAATGTCTCCACTGAAGCTGACTTCCAGTTGGTCCCATCACCAGAACTCTCAGACATCTCTTTAAAACTACCTCAGCCAGCCACTGCTGGCAGAGTTCCTAGAACTGTTGCTCATAATTTTTCCATCTAAATCTTTCATCAGGTGGTATGGGAAAGAGAGGATGTGTGTATGTTCCTTAGGTATTAGGCTATTTTATGGGCCTCTAGAAGAAAGCTGAATAAGAATCCAAATATTCAAAACTCCTTTCCTAAATTTTATTTTAGATTGATTAGATAAGGGATAACAACAATGGCCACCCTTCCCTCTGTTACACATCTCTTCACAACTAGGAAACAATCATTCCCTTTACTGAGTTTTGCTTTGTCAGCAAGGTCAATGGCAAATGCTGATTTATTACCCAGTGATGTGAAGTACACCTAAATCTTAAAACAATTTCACAAAAGTAACTGTGGCATCTGCAAAGTTCAAATATATCAATACATAATTGTCAGGGCAGCCCTTAGACCATTTTCTCTATTACACAGGCTTTCTGGCCAGGGCCTGTTGTCTGAATTGAATTCCTTACAAAGGCAACTGAATCACAAATGACTGGCAACAGGTAAGGATAGTAAAAAGTGCCGTCAGGAGCTCAGACAGAGGTGTCACTGACTGTCCTAGGCAATACAGTCTTGATAAATTATGTATGATGTCAGTTCATTTCTATCCATTTGGTTTCAACAAGCTAAGCAAGTTCCAACTTGCTCCATTTGATGTCATTTTGATTTAAATTTTTTTCTTCTTTTTTCTAAAATGACACTTTTGATGTTATTCATTTCTTGCCAGGATAGACATTAAAATGGTAGAATAGTTATACAAGCAACATTAAAATATTAATTCATTTAAAGATTGGTTTTCCTGGCTACGGACACATTCATTTTTAATTTTAAAAAACATCATATAAATATTACAAATATAAAGCAATGACATAAGATGTCTTCACATTAGATGATGAAGAACTATTTTCTTTCACAGCCTGATGAGAGGTATGAAGTAGTCAATAGAAAAAATTGAGTCAGAAGACCTGGGTTTGAATATACTTATTATTCATGTGACACTGGGTAAGTTATTTTACTTCTCCAGGTCTCAATTTCCTACTTGGAAAAAAAGGAGGGATTAGATTCAATGACCTGTAGCATTTCTTTCAGTTCTACATTTCTTAGCAATTGAGGTCACTTCTTGTTGTACATAGAAGGCTGGACTGGAAATTAGCAAGATTAAGGTTTAAATTGTGCCACTGGTACTTATCCGTACACTATTAGTGTGTCTTTGGACAGATCCCTTAAACCTTTGAGCTTCAGTTTCTATGAGGTCTTTAAAAGGAAGAGTTTTGGTTAGATCGTCTCTCAAGTCTCTTCTTCCAGCTATGAAATTTTGGGATGCTATGATCTGTGATCATACACGTGATCAATACAAGAATGAAGAACTAAACTGATAGAGAAAAGAGAGGCAAAAAAAAAAAAAAAACCCATGCATATGAGTTACAAAATCATACTGATAAACCAAATAAGATGAGGAGATTAAATGGTGCTACTCTCTGGATAAGGTAAAAATAAGTACCTTGAGTAGATTAGGAATAGCTCTTTTCTTTTGGATAATTCCCTTGAGTAGATTAGGAATAGCTCATTTCTTTTTGATAATTTCCTTGAGTAGTGTAGAAATAGCTCTTTTCTTCTTGTTTTGTCCCTCCCTGTTCTGTCTCTGTCTCCCTCTTTTACACACACACACACACACACACACACACACAGACACACAGACACACACCTCATAAAGAATTCCTCAAATTATCAAGACTCTGATCAGTAATTGCCCAACAAGACAAAATGGCTTAAATATGATTTTAAGAAAATCATTGGGTTATATTGTTGAGGCAAGGACAGTGACAGAAGGGTCCATAGACACACACTGCACATTTCCTTCAGACCCAGCTCAGTTAAAGAGATTTTACATTTTGAAGTGAAAAAGGATTGATTTCTGAGGAAATCACCAAGAAGGAAGGATGATTAGAGGTTCCTACAATTCTGGAGTGATCAGTGTTAATGTAGTTTGGTTGTAGCATTTCCAAACCTTGTGTTCTCAGCATATATTAATATGCTACCTCACGATGCTGTATTTAAAGCAAAGATGAATGCTGAATAATTGAAAAGCAACTTTACTTCTGTGCATCTCCTGGCACAACTGCCAGTTTAATTAACTAATCATTTTATAATCAAATGGCTGTAAAAAATTAAGATTCCTAATTATTAAACAGAAGACAAACCAAACACTTAACAGATTTTCAATTCAACAGACATTTATTTTTCAAGGTAAATCTTAATTTACTTTGTGAGAATATATATGTGCTTACTGAAGGGACAAGAATTGGATCTAAGATTCATTGATATAAGGATCTCTCCAGTGAGGAATTTACCTCTTTACCAATGCAGGTTAGCCTTGCATGGAACACTAGGAAATTAAATGACTTGACCAGGAATATTCAGCTAATGTCTGTCAGTGACATGATTTGATCACAGATCTTCCTGGCTCTAAAATCTGCTCTCTATTAATTGCCCAATGCATTTTCTCTGTGATTTTTATAATTTCACTAAAATCTAATAATGTATTTAAAATGGAATGTTCAGAAATCTTTGGGCAGCTTAAGTGGGCTACATCTAATTTGTTATTTTCTCTATTGCTAGGATGGGAGTATGTGTGAATAATATTACTATTTTTCTGTTGGTTATAACTATGGGGATGTTACATTGGGCAGCTAGATCATATAATGGATAAAGTTCCAGCCCTGCAGTCATCAAGACTCATTTTCATAAGTTCAAATCTGATCTCGGACACTTACAAGTCATTTAATTCTGTCTCAGTTTCCTTGTCTATAAAATGAGCTAGAGAAGGAAAGGATAAACCACTCCAGCATCTTCACCAAGGAAACCTCAAATGAAGTCACGAAGAATTGGATGTGACTCAAATGATTCAAGAAAAAAAAATGTAGAGGTTAGTGTATTTGCTTTTTCCAGAATCTAATATTCTCAGAGTTGGGAAGGACCCCAGAGTTCATGTAGAGTGATCTACACCTGAATGAACTTTCTTCTGAAAAAAAAAAAAAAAAAAAAAAAAAAAAAAAAAAAAAAAAAAAAAAAAGAAAAGAAAAAAGAAAAAAAGAAAAGAAAAAATGAAAAACAAATACTAGTTGGGTTCTGTCTTTAGGAGAGGATATTGAGTTATTCATCCAAAGAGCATGATATTTAATTCTCTAAGCAAATATTGGAAAACCAACTATTAGTGCTAACATGGTTATATAGAAAATCTCTATAACTAATCAGTCAATAATAAATATGTATTAAGCACATACTATGTGCCAGCCACGATGCTAGACAAATAGGTGCTATAAATACAATGATGAAACATCTATGTACCAACCTCTCAAATGGGCAATATATATATATATATATATATATATATATATATATATATTTATTTATTTACTCAGATGGGTTTTCTTCTGCTCTCTCTACTTCCACTGAATTTGCATTGATCACAAGAAATGAATTGTAGGAGAGAAGAACTAGCATTTAAAATTTAAGTGTAGTCTGGGAGAGAGTTGTCATAGTGGTGGGAGCCTAGAGGTAACCTTATGTGTATGGATAAGCAAGGCATGGGTTGGTGCCATATCATAAATCAAAGGGACATCTGGGTAGAAAACAGAAATGGGGAGAAAGCACTTTGATTCATAAGAAAACTGGGGCAAAACTGGGTGCTTTTTATTATATAAGCATCAAGGGAGATGGAGATATTATATGAAGTTAAAGAACAACAAAAAAAAAAGGACTTAAGTCAATTAAAAAATTACAACTTGGACATTGAGAAGCAAAGCCTAGCAAATTAATTAGTCGCTCACTTGCAATTATTGAGTCCTTATGGTATACCACATAGTGTCAATAGTATAGTCTATTGGGAACCAAGCCTCCCATCTCTGCTTTTTATCAACTGTATGTACTGGCTCCATAGCATTACCTTTATTCTAGGAATCATTAATATCTTATTTTCCCCATAAGTCAAAAGTTTCATGAAGGCAAGGATCACATCTTAATTTTCTTTATCTGTTCCATAACATTTAGCAAGAGACTTTCCATGTGCTAGATATTTGATGAATACTTTTGAATAAATAAGTTGTTAATATAAATTACCTATTTTTAAGTCTCAAATGTTTTTCTTAAAAATAAAATATTAATTGTTTGGACATTTAAAAAACACACATTGGTTCTGCAGTTAGTGGAAGAATGAGCTAAAAATCTATCTTTGCCATATATTACCAATGTAAAGATTAAATAAATCATTTAATTTCCTTGGGCTTGAATTTTCTCATCTATAAGATGAGAAAACTACACTACATGGCCTGTGAGAACCCTTCCAGTTCCAGGATGTAGGATCCTATATTAGATCAACAGTATTTGAACACAAAAGTAACATAATTATTAATAATATAATTGTGAGAGAAATTACACTCTTGAAAATTTCGTTTAAAAAAGTTATGTTTTATATTTTAAGTGATAAATATATAGACAAAATGTATGTTTGCATATATATGTGTATGTATACACCCATACTCACAACCACATCCACATACAGATATATACAGATGTGTGTCTGCTTTTCTCTAATATCTCCAGCTATTGGATGACTAACTAAAATGGGCCTTAAAAGATACTTGGAAACTAACAGATGCCCATCAGTTGGAGAATGGCTGAATAAATTATGGCATATGAATGTTATGGAATATTATTATTCTGTAAGAAATGATCAACAGTATGATTTCAGAAAGGTCTGGAGAGACTTACATGAACTCTCAGGACTGAATGTAGATCACAACATAGTATTTTCACGGTTTTTATTGCTGTTTGCTTGCCTTTTTTTTTTTTTTTTTGATCTTATTTTTTTTGTGCAGCAAGATAAATGTGGAAATATGTAAAGAAGAAGTGCACATGTTTAACACATATTGGAGTACTTTCTGTCTAGGGGAGGGGGTCTAGGGAGAAGGGAGGGAGAAAAATTTGAAATACAAGATTTTGCCTGGGCGAATGTTGAAAACTATCTTTGTATATATTTTGAAAATGAACTATTATTTGAAAAAGAAAAAACAGTAATATTAAAAATAAATTAAAAAGTAAAAAAACATTTAAAAAAAGATACTTATAATCTTCTCCTTGTGTTCACTATCTAATCTATCTTCAAGGATTTCTGTACAAAGGGATTTCATGCAGTTTCCCTCAAGCATATGTTCTAATACTTAATAACTTATACAATCAAGGACTCCTTCCTTATATCCATCCAAGGGGCTGACACTATAATCTTATCTAAGGATCATCTAATAATTCCTCTGTGTTTTGTTAACCCCAACAAATTGTAATATAGTTGTTAGGCACTCGTGTGTCCACATAAGGTACAATTTTCCAAACTAGTTCCCTATGGATCCACAGATAGAGTAAGATCATCTCCCAAATTTAGTCTAGGAAAATTCACATAATGCCAGTTTCTAGGTACAGTAGGACACTGATTTTTTTCCCCTCTACATATTGCTAGTCCATTGTTTTTATGAGGTAGAAGGTAGGAATTGTGGGGTCAAAATATTCAGGCCATATGACCTCAGGTCTGATTTGTCTCTTTTCACATATGATCTAAGGTATATTGTGTTATTTTCCAGTTGCATGAATTGAGTTTACCTATTGTTCAATAGTTTTGATCAGCTAAACTCCCTGTTTTCAAAATACCAATTTCAAAATTGAGTTTGATAAATAGGTTTAAAGCAAGGTCATTCCTCATTCATCCTGTGTGGAACTTTTGGCAGATTGTAGTGGTGGGGTTGTTGAATGGAGATCAGAGTTTCTATATAACACTTCAAATATTCACTGAAGTTGTCAATGATAATAACCTCCCCCCCCCACCCCGGGGAAAAAAAGAACTCCCTGAATTAGAATTATGTTCTATGAATAAGAGTTAATAGGATTTTAGAGCAGAATGTGGAGATATAATAGTTTGTTAATCTAGATGCAATTAAAAAAAAAACCGGCATTCATTCAGAGTCTCAATTTTATGTTAAAATACAAAGGTTGAACTAAGACCTCAAAAAGATATTTTTGACTTTCATATTCTGAGATTTTGTAATAAAATCTTATTTTTAGCTCTCTCCAAGGGCTGATTTTTCATGCTGGTAGACAAAAGCAGCTTTTTTGGATGTTGGGATAAGAGTCAGAAAGTATGGTTCTAATTTGCCTCCTAATTTGTATGGCCAGGGCAAATCACTCAACCACACTGAGTCTCAGGTACTTTTATTCAAATAATAATAATAATACTTTCTGACCCATATGATTGCTATGAGGATCAAATGTGTATGAAATAAAGTTATTACCAATTTAAAGAATTTTTCTTTTGTGTTTGTTTAATTGTTTCAAACATGTCTGACTCTTTGTGATGCCACTTGAAATTTTTGTGGTGAAGATGTTAGAATGGTCTACCATTTCCTTTTCTAGCTCATTTTACAGATGAGGAAACTGGCAAATAGTTTACACAGATCATAAGTGTCTGAAGCCAGATTTGAACTACAAAGATGAGTTTTCCTGACTGCAGGTCTGGCACTCTCTCCACTGAACCACTATGTAATTGCCCCATTCTTCTCAGTCATTCATTTATTAGTATGCTTAATAGGAATCAAAATTCCCACTCATTTCCTTTCTTTTCTCTCTGGGGTGTCAGTCCCATTCTGTGCTCATTTCTTGGAGTGATGGAAAAGTTGATTGGAAAAATGATAGAGTGAAAAAGGGGGTAGATATTTGGAGTTAGATAATCTGGGTTTGTCTTTCAGCTCTTTTACTAATTTACTATCTATATGACCTTGGGTCTCTTAATCCTTCTCGGGATTCAGTTTCCTTATCTGGAAAATGAGGTGATTGAACCACAAGAACTCTAAAGTCCTTGCTAACTCAAAATCTATGATCTTGTCTTCAGATCAGCATGAAACTCAATCTAAAAGCAAGAAAGTATTAGAAACAGGTAAGAATCCAAACATTGAGGCTCAACTAAAAACATTAATTTTTATATAATTTCTTCTAACTAAATGTAAAAGAGTCAAACAAGTTCATTTTAAAATTTCCAATGCAAAATAATAAATTGAAGTAAAAAGATTCAAACAGATTTAAGATAAAATTTAAAATAAATGTACACACACCATAATTACAACTAATAACTTCTATCCTCAAATTGTTTTCTAAAACAGAAGTGTAATGGTAAATGGATAGTCATTCTGTGATTATTCAAGAATTTTAAACATAAAGAACAAAACTGATGAAATAAAAACATACCACAACATGATATGGGACAGATCCAGAATGCATCTCTGCATTTTTCTATCAAAGTAGAAAATTCTAGATATCGATTAAGAGATAATTACTCACCAATTAAAATATTGTTAGAGTGAAACTTTTCTTTACAAATAGGAATTAAAGGTGATAATAAAATATTTAATTTGGTAGAGTAAAAATTAACATTTCAGTCCTTTCTAAATTATATGATGGGTATATTAGACTGTAAATACATAATTAGAATGGGGGCTTGAACATTGTCTATCAGTTTTACATTAATTTACTTACCAGATTATTAAACCTTTGCTCAGCCAGATTCTAAGGAAATGAAACATAAGGTACATATTTTTTGATGTGAAAAGAAGAGTGGGGCAGCTAGATGGCACAGTGGATAGAGCACCAGCTCTGAAGTCAGGATGACCTAAGTTCAAATCTGGCCTCAGACACTTAACACTTCCTAGCTGTGTGATCCTGGGCAAGTCATTTAACCCCAATTGCCTCCTCAGCAAAAAAAAAAAAAAAAAAAAAAAAAAAAAAAAAAGTTCTAAAAAGTCTAAAGTGTGGAGGGAAGCACATGCTTAGGTGAAGCCTTGTAGTAAGGTGCCCTGGACAGCAAAGGCACAGCATGAGGGTATTAGTCACCTATGGGTGGGATTTGGGCAAAAAAGAGGAACTTTTTTGTGAATAGTGGTTTTGTCTAGAGGTAGCTCTATTATTTCTTATGCCTAAAGAACTCTCAGCTTGTGAAAAGTACTTTGGGAAGCTAAATTAATTCATAGATACTCAGGGTAACTTCCTGTCAATTAAAAAATAAAACTTGGGTTGAATTATACACAATTGATAAAAGCTGTCTATACCACCCTAGGGGCTTTTAATGATAATAATTAAAATTTATTTTTTGTTTTATATATATATATATATATATATATATATATGTATTTGATATATATTAGATAGACTATAAGTATTAAAGTATATAATTAGAGAAGCAGTTATGTGATACAGTAAATATAGTGCTGGGCATGGAGTCAGTAGGCCTGGGTTCAAATCAGGCCTCAGAAACTATCTGTGTGACCGTGGGTAATTCACTTAACTTTCTTCATCTTTAAAATGAACTCGAGAAAGAAATGGCAAACCACTCCTGTATCTTTGCCAAGAAAGCCCCAAGTGGGAATCATAGAGTCAGACATGACTGAAACGAGAACAATATATTTTAGACATATATTACATATGTCCATATATATGTATTTATTTAAACATATCTTATGTTTAAAAATGTGCTTTTCTCAAAACATTCCTGTGAGGCAGATGGTAGGGGGCAGGCTTCATTATCAGGAAGTAGATAAGGTTCAGAAAGCCTTTAAATCTTTGTGTAAAGAAAAAGTTAATGGAAATTGACCTTTAATTATTGTGACTCTTCTGTTTTATTCACCCCATGTTAATTAAAATTTGAAAATCTTCCATGTGACTGTTAAGACTCAGTGATGGAACCAGAAAGGAAGTAAGAGTGTCAGGGTTGGCAGCTTAGTTTGTTCAGGAGAGAAAAAGCAGCTTGAGCTGAAAGTATTCATATTTCTGCTTTTCCAGACTCATTTGATTAGATCTGATACAGCTCAAACCACCAGCTCCTTGATGAAAACCATTTAAAGGGACAGTAAATAATCCTTGTCCTTGGAATAGACTTCATTATCAGAAGGCAATTTTGTACCCCTTAAGCAGTATATCACATTTTATAGGCTACTGCTCAATCAATGAACTTTCTGGATGGTTCATGCTCAAGATTACAAGGGAAGCTCTCCTGTACCCCCAAAGTCTAAAGGTCAAAGTTAATCTCAGAGAGAATTTTATTTCTAAGACCTTCAGCAACATGTTCCTACTTAATTTTGCTCAGCAATAGAGTATCTTTATGTCAGTATCTTATGCCATAAACCTAAAATAATAACAACAACAAGAAAAGATAGTTATTTTAGACTTCTAGAAACATTGCTTCTATTTTCATATAAGACATATTTATGAGACCCCAAATTATGGACGGGGAAACTATTATCTAAACAGATTACAAATAGAAATAGGCTTCTCAGGCTTTTCTCAAAGTCTTCTACCCACTCCTACCACTGTGATTGCTCTCATTCCTTTACTTCTGGCTAAGTCACCCCCCTTATTTTCCATCACAGAGTCACTCCTTCCTTCCTAAGTCTTTTCTTGCAGACAGCCTTCCTGCCTTCCACCTTGTTGACTCCTTCTGGGGGTCACGGGACCTTGGGCTATTAGCTATATTAAAAAGATAGGCCAGAATCTCTAGGGGATGGGCTGCCCTACTGCTGGCACAATTGCACTCTCGGCCGACTGTCTTCTGAACATTCTTAACACTCCCTACCTTCCACAGATTTCAGAATTCTTAGTTATTGTGCCATTATAAAGAACAAGTCAATTCAAGGGGAATCCGTAACTGCTCTGCAACCAAATACTGAACATGAATCATCGTCCTTTACATTATTAAAGAGAACAATTTCTGAACACTTAAGACTGGACTAAGAGAACCTCACAAAGGAGTTTTGAGGTTTTCTCCAAACCTTGACTGGAAAAAGATTAAATGTAAGATAATGTAACACCGGGTGCCATTCCTCCAAATCAATGACAGCTTCAAGGCCTTCCTCAATATTGATTTTTCACAGTCCTAAGATGATTTGTTTTAAAGGACTTCAGCAATTTAAAAAAAAATTTAAATTTACTGTCATCAATATTCCAGCTATTCTTTCTATAATCATAGATTGGAATTACAGCACTTCCCACCCAAAAAAAGGACATAACAAGTGGCCCAATCAGGCCTGATTCCACATCTTGCAGTAAGGAAATATTTCTTTATTTGATCTGGAGAGTTTGTGGATGCAAATGACCTTGGAATTAAATGCATTATTATCAACATGTAATCTTTCCCAATAGGGGAAAAAACAACTCAGAATTTAAAAGACCACAAAGTCTTGCTTATAATGTGTATCTCTTTTCTTGGCTATCAGAGGGTGAGCTTTTAAAAATCCGTCCTTGAAATCCAGACAATTTTTTTTAGATTCTTTGGTGGTTCTTAGTCCACATGACTATCTAAAGGTTTTTGGAGAGTTGGATGTAAAGAAAAAGACAGAATAGTAGAATTTTAGAATAGGAAGGGACTTTCCATTAACAAGTTTATGACCTTGAATTAAACTTCTTCTCTCTGTTCCAGATTAACTACCAGAAAATCAGGGATAAACAAACCAAATCACCATCTTATAAAAAATAGCAAAGAAAAGTTCAAATGAATTCTAGAGAGAAACATCATTGTCTTATGAACATTTCAAAACCAACATTTCTAAAACAGAACTTAATTGACTCAAAAGTCACTTCTGGTTCCAACCTTTTTATTTCTATTGAGGACACAATTATTCTTCTTAGAACTGCAACCTTGGAGTCATCCTCCACTTTTCACCGTGGTTGTCTCCCTCAGCCAATCAGCTGCCAAGGTCTGTTGATTTTACTCCTGCAACATCTCTCATAATTATCCCCTTTTCTCCATTCACAGGTCACTATTCTAAATTAGGCCCTTTAATACCTGACAGATTATGAAATTATTTTAACTTCATGGTGAGACAGCATGATTTGATAGCATTCATTCAATAAACATTTATCGGGTCAGATAAATGCTGAGCCTCCTGAATATTGAACAAATATGTAGTACATTTATGAACATAGGTGGATAATATTTTATTTAAGAAAACATTAAGAAAATGAATGTCTTTGAGCTTCTTTCTTAGAGGAAGATGTGCAAAGAAAGTAACAAAATTTTTCTAAAAGCAATTGTAATAGAATTAAGAGTTTTGTATTTTAAAAAATAGTCACTTTGGGAGGCTGTAAGAGCTTATTGATGCTTTTAATTCAGATAGAACCCATGGCTGCCCTACTTACTTATGGTTGTGCCTAATATCATGCCATGTCCTGATAAGAGTCAACCACTGGTAAATGCTGAGGATAGATAAAATTAAAGAGCTAATTGTTTACTATTAAGAGTTAGAATTCTGTGCACTGTATCTATGATATATATATCTTTTTTTTTTCCACTTTAGATACATAAAATAGTATCCTCAATTAAAATACTCACATGCATTATTGTTCAGTCATTTCTGAAACTTTATGACCCATTTTGCTTCGTGTGTATATGTGTGTGTGTGTGTGTGTATGTGACAAAAATACTGAATCATTTTCCATTTCTTCTATAGTTTATTTTTCAGATGAGGAAACTGAGAACTATAGGATTAAGTGACTTGCCCAAGGTCATATAGTAAGTTTGGGTTTAAATTCATATCCTCCTGACTCTAAGACCACTCCTCTATCCACAGCACCAACTAGCTTCCCCAAATGTATGTCAGCTTATTAATTAATATGGATATGTTCTCCCATTATGCAAATCACAACCTCTTTATACTGGTCTATCCCATGTAACTCTTGTTCGTGTCCTGTCATGAATTCACCAGAGAAAATCCACTCAGTGTAGTAAGGAACATTATTCCTTTATATTAACATTACAAAATTAGAAATGGAGTATGTGGAATATGGGTTATTCATTATTTATTACTCACTCTTAATACATGACCTTATCATTTTCCCTCATACATTTTTCCATTGATATTCCTTACTTTTATTCTCCTTCGTGATCCCTAGTTTGTAATTTGTTGTAGCCTGCTTACAATCACCATGTTTCTTCCATTCTCCTTTCAAATCCCTCTATTTCAATTTTTGGGAGATTACTTTTTTATTACTTGCTGCAAACTGGTACTTTCCCATCATGTAATGTACTCAGGACATGCCCAACTAATTTATTTCTCCTTAGTTATACTCAGTGGTTTAAAACCTACAAGAATCATGAGGGTCTTGAGCCTGTGAATATATTTCATCTCAGCATAAATAATTTTTAGTACTTAGATTTCTGATCAATGTTATAACTGAAAAATAAGTGAGTCCAGAAATGATAAAGAGGAACACTGGACCACATTTGAGAAAGTGTGTAGTACTGTTGATGATTCCAATATACTTCTTGCCATAAATCCATGTTTTAATATAAATATTCTCTTGTTTACACTATATTAATGTGAATTATGGAATGCCTTTATTTCAGAATATTTAAAGTTGCAGTTAGACCAAAGAGCAATGGAAAGATGCATGAAGTATCTAATAGATAACAGATAATATTTATCTGGGCTTAATGTTAGCAAAGTGATTTACTTTATTATATTTTCTCACTTGATCCTCATAAAGTAAGGTGCTATTATTATCCCTTCTTTACAGATGAGGAAATTGAGGCTGGGAGAGGCTAAATGATTTTCCTAGGGGTCACAAAGCTGGTAAATGAATGTAGCACGATTCAAACTCAGGGTTTTTTTTTCTTTTTTACTTGAAGTCAGTGTTCTATCCATAACATTTAGTTACTTATATTAACTCATATACAAGAAATAACAAAATAGTCATCCTTAGAATCATAAATGACCAAAATGCAAATGGCCCATTCATTAAACATTTAGATGATAGAACATGGAGAATGCTGGGCTTGGAAGCACAAAGCTATGAAATCAAATCTAGATTTAGACATTTAATAGCTGTGTGATCTTGGACAAGTTACTTAAGCTCTGTTCACCTCAGTTTATTCACCTTTAAAATGGGGATAATAAGAGCATCTATCTCCCAGGATTATGAGAATCAAACTATGAGATGCAAAAGAGACAACAGTTGTAAAATACTTAGCAAAGTATGTGGAATACAGTAGGCACTATATAAATGTTAGCGATTAAAGTTTTTTTTTTTTGTAGCAAGAGCTATAAGTTACAATAATAGATAGCTTTGATATAGCACTTTATAATTGACAAAGCTTTTTACACATATTATCTCTTTTGGTCAAAGTTCTTCATAAACTGGGCCTTTCCTACCTGTCAAGTCTTACACTTTACTACAACTCAAATACTTGAGGATTCAGTGCCACTGGTTTTGCTTTTCCTCAAATACAACTCAATTCATCTGACTGAGCATTTTCTTTGGCCATCCATCCCCCAATGTCTAAAACACTTTTCCTCTTCATCTCTGTTTCTCTAGACTTCTTCATATCACAGTTAAAAATCTCACTATCTGCAAGAAGCCTTTTCCTGCCCATAACCTTACTGCTTTCTTTTTAAGATTTCCCCCAATTTAACATATATATATAATTCAGGGGTCCTCAAACTATGGCCATGGGCCAGATGTGGCATCTGAGGATGATTATCTCCCAGGGATCCACCCAGGGCTATGAAGTTTCTTTATTTAAAGGCCCACAAAACAAAGTTTTTGTTTTTACTAATCTGGCCCTCCAACAGTCTGAGGAACAGTGAACTGGCCCCCTATTTAAAAAGTTCGAGGACCCCTGCACATACAAATATATGTACACACACATATCTATATATACATACATTTTTATATACATTTACATACATACATACTTATAGTATTTGTATGTAATTATTTGTATGTTATTGCCCCCTAATGTTAGATTGTTAACTCCCCAGGAGAAGGGGCTGTTTTTTGCCTTTGCAATTCTAGCACTTACCACAGTGCCTGCCACCTAATAAGTGCTTGATAAATGTTGATTAATTGATCCTCAAAACAGTCCTGGAAGATAGGATGCAACCATTATTTCAAATTTATAGAAAATTAAATTGAAGTAGAGAGTGATTAAGGGACTTGCTCAAAGTCATATGCCCAATTCATGTCTGACACCAGATTTGAACTCATCTTCCTTATCCTGGGTTCAGTGTTTAACTATGGCACAAAGCAGTTCGACAGACAGTTTGCATATTACACCGGGATCTCTTACCAAAAGAAATGGAGAAAATTCAGCACATTGGTTGTATTCTGTATGGAGGATTTATGAAAAGAAGAACATGGCTAAAAATCTCATAAGATGAGAAAGTGTGGGTGGTTCCCACTCTTCAGTGGTTGGGGGGAATTCTTGGATGAGTGAATTCATGATACATTGCCCCCTTCACTGCATATGTGAAATGTAACTACAAAAGTCTGGGACTTAATTAAATCAGAGAAAAATAAGAGGAGTAAAAGTAGAAAGTTCTGATGACATTATGGGAGAACAGAATTATAAAACTAGTTGGGAAATGGGCTATAACTTACTTTTGCACAATTGTGGGGTACTTTGTAAGTCATAAACTTGTTTTTTATAGATACTCTGAGCAACAATTTAGATGCAAAAATGGCCTTAGCTCTCTAAAGGTTTATCTAAATCCTCTTTTATTGATAAGGAAAATGGGCATTAAGAAAGGAAGTAGAAAACATGGAGGTCCAGAGACTTCAACAAAACAGATTTCAGATTTTGCTAAAGTTCTGGTGAAAAATCAGGAGGTAAGAATGATCTGAAAGAAAATCAAGGGCTAAAAATAAAAATGCATCAAATTTCGAGTACCCAAGGGCTACAAACTTTGCGCTTGAAGAGACACAGCTGATCACAATTCTATATTCATTGAATCTAATATACTCAAAGTAACTGGGTAATGTTCATGGGATGATACAGGTGTTGTCAATTGAAATGACTTCCAATTTCCACAGATCATGGGGTAAAAAACATAATTAAGAACTAAGGAACTAAATTAGAAGAGATGTCACCTGGGTTGTCATTCAGAAGAAGACGTGCTTCTGAGCTATATAAAATTTAAGACATATTTGGTTTTGGCACTCCTATACATACTCAAGGATTTAAAAAATAGGCCCTGCATTTTGGGGAGATGAGGTAGCATTTTTAAAAAGAGTAGATTTTTGAGTAAGGAACTTGTTAAGCTGAAAAAGAGTGTGTAGAAAGAAAGGCAACAAAGAATGACAGACTTGGAGATTTTGACATACAAGAAGCTGAGGAAAAGGCAGAGAAGAAATAGAGGATAAAGCAGAGACATAGTTTTCCCATCATGAAGATGGGTTCAATGTCACCTGTGAGACATACAAAGCTATGTATTGATGGTAAAGGCATTTAAATTCTCTAAGCCCCAATATACACATCTGTAAATGGGATATTTATATTGCTAGAATTTACTATCTCACAGTGTTGTTGTAAAACAATGTATTTAGAGTCTTTGCAAACATAAAAGTTCCATTTAAATTTGTTATAATTTTTAATTTAATAATTATCAATATTTAACACATATTAAATATTAATAATTTGTTAAGAAATGTTATTTAATAGAAAAGTTATAATTTTATTATTTAACAAATAACCCCTTTTTTTGATCCTTTACCATTGTGGAGATCAGTAGGTCATAGAGCTAGAAAGACAATCAATTTAATGACCTCTTTTTAAAAAAAATGAGATGTTAAATGCCTTTCCTGAGGTCAGATGGTAGCAGAGCCTGGGTTTGAACCTGAGCTTTCAGACTTGAAATCCAGTTATCTATTTTAAAAATAAGTATTACTTTAGGTATTTTTGAAAAATCATATCCTGTATCAATGAGAATTTTTT
This sequence comes from Sarcophilus harrisii, assembly GCF_902635505.1. Taxonomy (NCBI): domain Eukaryota; kingdom Metazoa; phylum Chordata; class Mammalia; order Dasyuromorphia; family Dasyuridae; genus Sarcophilus; species Sarcophilus harrisii. The sequence goes on from NC_045426.1 coordinate 447,732,409, forward strand.
CTAATGGGCAGGTGTAATTCAATGGCTAGCCTACTTTACAATGGTACTTACTACCTTTGGGATCAAGGACTGTAAGAAGGAAAATTCTTGATTTCTAAATACCCTTCTCACTGGCATTAGTGTAGAGTAATTATGGATCTTTACATCAGAGCCTGTCCTGTTACTGGTCTGTTAGGAAAACAGCCAAACCCAAAAAGCTTCCTTAGTAGACCCTGATGAGGGAAGTGGTTACTTAATGTTCCCTGAAGGTCCCAAGAGACAATGCAAGGTGAAAATGAAGGAGGATATTCCAGTATTTATGAAGAAAAAGTCAGGAAGATTCTATAGCTATTGGAAGTGAATGTGTAACTAGAGTCTTAGAGGACTTTCCACCCTCTCTCCTAAAGCTTTGAATTAATCACAAGCAATCAACCTAGCATCTTTCTATGTTGGACAGCATGGTCCCTTTCTGCTTAGAAACTGTGATGGAAGGGAAAAATGCATATCCTTAAGAATCTGAATTACAACAAAAATTCCCTAACAGACAATATCCCTCAAAATAAAATTTCAATATATCAGTGAATACAGCAGAGTTGTGATTCATTACTTGCTTCATTTTTTGTTAACAATATCATCATCCTTCCTGTTATTCATGTTTGAAGCCTAATTCTTGATTCTCTTTCTACCACTATATCCAATTAACTGCCAAATCTTGTAGATTCTATTCATACAACCTTCCTCACTTCTTCTTCCTTTCTCATCTCACCCAATGTCTATTCAATTCTGGCCTCCTTCACTTCCACCAAGACTATTTTAATAGTTTCCTAATTGTTTTCCCTATCTCCAAGACCTATCTTTTCCAAATTATCGTCTACATGGCTACCAAATTGTTATTCCAAAAATATAGTTAAGACCATAGTGCTTCTGACTCAAAAATATTGAATAACTACCTATTACCCCAAAGATTAGGCACAAATTTTTTTGTTAAACAAAGCCCTCCACAATCTAGCTCCTAATTTCTTTTTTAGCCTTTTATATTGTTTCTCTTTGTATATCCTTGGTGGGGGTTTGTCATTATATGTCACATCTCTGTGTTCTTGCTTTAAGGTGATACCCCATGAATACCCCATGAAAGCCCAACTCAACTGCTATCTGCTAAGTCAAGTTTTTGCCAACCTCCAAACTTTGCCAAATGACTTTGTAATACTTCATATGTATCTTATATTTATTTAGTTGAACACCCCCTGTGCCAGTAGAATGTAACCTTCTTGAAAGCAACCCCCCCCAGAACAGTTCATTTCAAAAAGTGAGAGCTTAATAAATGTTTTTGAATTTGTTGTAATACCTCATCCTAATGTGATATTTGCCAGACTTAAGGGAATTGTACATAAACAGAATAAAACATTTATAACAGCCATTGCTTAATGGTTTTTTTTTGTCAGATCTCTGGCAAAAGCTGGCTTTTGAATAATGTTAAGGGGACAGACTGGTCTGGTTCTCTAGCTGACTTCTAAAGGGGATGTCACATTTAGGTGGGCAGCAGAAGCCTGGAAGTCTATGGCAAGGGAATAAGATCTAGCTTCTTGTGGAAGAAACAATTGCACTAGGGCCCCTTACAATGTTCATAGTCCCAAGATATTGATCGCAGGGACAAGTACAGACTTTATTTTGCCAGAGCAATTTATTTGAGGTAACTTAGAGATGTACATTTCTGACTATGTTGTAAATTCACATCTATCTTGTTCTTCACTGGGAGTTAACTGGAAGATTTCAAACATGAGAGTGGGAAAGAAACCATCTTAGCTAGAATCTTAAATATTTCCCTAAATCATGATAAGTTGTTCCATTGGTCAATGGAATTTAAGTGAAAGTTGAGTTTCAGGGAACTTTTTTGATATGAACATTTGCTAGCTGAGGTACATTTTGACACTTTTCTGAAGTGTTACTGAGCTTATTATCAGAAATGAAGGAATTTATTATGGGACCTGTCTGTGCCTGGTGTTGTGTTAGGTGGTGTACAAAGGGAGTTAGGCATAATGCATTCCTTTCAGCCAGGACTTTACTATAGCCTAAGACAAAATTAAATTATCTATTCAAAGTTATGAAGGATACTTATCTGAATATATACCAAAAAAATTAAGTATTTTCACTAAAAATATGGGAATTATCAATGGATTAGTGATGAAAAAGTATGAGGAAATGGTTCTCACAAGAAGGTAAACTCTTAACAAGCATATGATGGACTTTTCCTAATTATAAATAATAAGAGAAATGCAAACTAAAATATATCTATAATTTCAGTTCATATGAATGGCATAGGAAAAAAGATGAAAACACTCAATATTGTAAGGACTATGGAAAAATGCATTGATTAAGCACCTATTATGTGGCATGCATGGGGCTAAATGCTCTACAAATATGATTTTATCTGATCTTTTCATTTGATAATACTGTGAAGTTGGTAAAATTATTAACACAATTCTACAGTCATGGAAACTGAGGAAGATAGAGACTGTGACTTATCCAAGAACCCACAGATACAAAATGTTTAAGATAGATTTGAATTCAGTTCTTCCTGATACAAGGCCCAGAATTTTGTCTACTACTTTATTATTAATTATTATCTTTAAATGTTTATTGTTCCTACTTACCCTGGCATAATGGTGCAAATCCAGTTTCTGTATTAAATTGGTCTTGTATCTAGAACACTGAAGGTGTCAAAGATCAGCATTACTTGTATTGGTACTCTCCCTTTTTGTAACAGATAATGTTTTTGAAAAATTTGTGTATAAATAAAGTATCTGCATATTGTACCATATTTAATGTCAACCATAAGTGATTTGCCTATAGTAAGTATTCAATAAACATTCACTATTAATTAGAATTATATTAGAGCTCCTTATTTTAAAAAGCTCTATGTCTTGAAAAAAAAGAATTTTTTGGGGGGGCAAAGCGAATCATCACACCTTAATTTATCTACTTTGCAAGTTCAAATTTTCTTCTAATGGAATTCTTTCAAGTGTAGCATAAGTTTTTGCCCTTGAGGAATGAGGATTCCTGAGCATTACAACTATTTAATTTAATGTCATGGGGAAAATGTGAAGCAGGACAACTGGATTACACAAGAATATCAGTGAGTTCTAAGATGGAATAGGAGCATTTAAATGCCACAATTCAAACTGAATAATTTTTTAAAGCTCCACATATTTGCTATATCAGTATGTTGCTTTCTGAGAAAAGAATTTAGTCATTACAATAAACTATATTAAAAGGTAAAAGATTTTAGAGATTTTTTAAAGGTGAGAAGTGACAGCTAATATAATTTGGGTGGATCACAATAATTTGCTATGAATCATGTGCTTCAATTGTGAATCCTATACAGGAAATAAAATTTCATGGTTATGTATTACAGTTTATTCAACATAGTATATTAGATTACATATGAGTTTTGCTATATAGTTATGTATTAGCTTTCTACTCCTACTAGGCAATAAGCTAGTGAAGGACAAGGCTTATCTTATCTAAACTTTGTAACTCCTCCAATGCTTAGCATGTTGATTTGTATATAGTAGGTGACACAGTAGATCGAGTGCTAGGTATGAAGTCAGGAGGACTCATCTTCCTAAGTTCAAATCTGGTCTCAGAAATTTAATGGACTTGGGTAAGTCATTTAAATCAGTTTGCCTTAGTTTCCTCATCTGTAGAATGGGTTGGAGAAGGAATTTTCTTTGCCAAGAAAACCCCAATTGGGGTCATGAAGAGTCAGACACAACTGACCAACAACAGATACTTAATAAATTCTATATATAGTAGGCACTTCATAAATGAAACATAAAGCTTATTAAAATATTATCTGCATTTTGTCTTTCACGAAATCATAGAATTTCAGTATTAAGAAGGAACTCAGAGTCTGTTTGATCCATGAGATTCTACCTTGCATTAAACTTGAGAAGTGGTAATTTAGCCTTGAGCTCAGAGATTTCAAATAAAGGAGCATCACTACTTCCTGAGGGATACCTCTACTTCTGGATATCGGTAATCATTAGGAGATTTTTCTTCTAGCAAACCTAATTTTGCTTTTTTGTACCAGTTCTGTCCTTTAGGACAAAAGAGAATAACTCTAACCTTCCCTCTATTTAAATGGTGCTGTTAGCTGTTTATAGATACTTGAAGTGGGCATTTAAGTGCTTGAAGACAATTATCAGATCTCACCTAAGTCTTCCTTCTTAAAGCCCTAATTCTTTCATATAACAATTCATATGACAATTCTCTCTTATGACAAAAAAATTGAGATTCTTTACTATCCCGGTTCTTTTACTGTGGTGGACACTTCACAAATGATACATGACCTTCCTAAAATATATTATTCAGAACTGAACATAATTCTCCAGATCTAGTCCTTTACACTAGAAATTTTTGATATGATCTAATTAGATTTTTTTGGCTTTTATATCATACTCTCAATACATATTAATTTTATAGCTCATTGATTTCTTTCCAATCTCTATCTGATATTGCTGTTTAGTCTTGCTTTTCTAATTTTTTTCCTCTTGGGAAATTGATTATTTGAATCCAGGTAAAGACTTTATTTTCATCCCTATTACATTATACTTCATTATTTATGATATGATATGCTTTAAAGGAACTTTAAACGTCATGGGATCTGAACTTTGGATCAGATGGATGCTTTAGAGGCTATCCATTCTGACCCTCTCTTTTATGGACAAGGACACTGAGCCTCAAGGCCAGGATCAGTGATTTATCCAAAAACATTTCAGATAGCAAGTGGCCAAGGCAGGATTTGAACCCAGGTCTTCTGAGACACACACACACACACACACACACACACACACACACACACATACACACACAACAAAACTACTTTACTTTTTTCCCTTCCATACCAGTTTGAGTATTGACTCTGTCATTCAGTATCAGAAACTGTTCTCTTTAGTATAATTTTCAAATTTGGTAATGAGTGCCTTTATCCAACCTGTTAAAAATAGCAGAGGGCCAAACATAGAATGCTGAGACATTCCACTTGCTTAATATTCTCCATAAAATGTTTTGTTAAAATTCAATGTAAACCATATTGATAATATTCTCTTGATATGTTTGAGTATCCTTTAAAAAAATGAAATTTGTCTGGAATGACCTGTTCATGAAGAAACTATTCTATTCTTGATGATAGGCATTCTCTTTCCTGGAAATATGCACTAACTATTCTTTTAATGAAATATTCCAGAATTTTTTTGGAGTTGAATTCATGCTCATTGACTTATCCTCTAAACTGTAACTAAAAATCCTGGTTATTGGGGAAATTAAAGTGAGAAGGGGTTCAGGCCTCAGGGAGAGTCTAGAAAATAACCACCCAATGTATTGTTGAGGTACACAAGAGCCATTGGTAATGAGAATGAAAGAGGTTCAAGGATCTCTTTAAAATTTAAAACGCAGGACATGAGTTAGGGTGAAGAAAACAAAAATAAATTAGGTACTGAATGCATTGGGGGAAGAAGAGGAGTACCCAAGAGAGCTGCAGATAATGGCTGAACAGGAAAAATTGTAGTTTGCTTTAGCAATCTTATTCTCACTACTCTTCATTTCTTCTCCTCAGTTATGCATATTACTTTTACTTCTACCTGTCTCTCTTCCATTCAGGGCTGTTTCTCTTCTTCCCTCTATCTGTACTTCCCTTTGCTTATAAAACTACAATTGACCCCTCCCTTTCCAAGACTCACAATAATATGATATACTGCCTTGAATTATAATTGATTATGTAGGATTGGGAATCAGTTCCTAAGGGAGATTAGAGTGTCTATCTTAAAGCTCAGAAAACCCCATTTTTTTTACTAAGGGAGTTTAAATTTAATTCTGATTTAAAGCAAGAGGAGAGAAAATGAATTCTAGAGGAGCTACACTCCTCAGGGAGTCCAGATTTTTAATCAAATATTTCTTTGAAACATCACTAGGTCCAATCCTGGAAACATTTATAATTGGAAAGGACCTGCCAGTACTTGTGATCTGATAATGGAGCCTACAAGAACTCATGGTCGCCTTTCTGGATTTCTCCATTTTGTTGTGGTATCAGCATCAGATGCTACTATATCATCCCAAGGAAGGCCCATCTGTTGTTCAAGGAACAGATTATTTAATTTCATACAGACTCATTGCCAGGTTAACCACAAGGTGAAGAACTTTTTGCTCCCAAGAATTGTAAGACCATCTAATGAGTTGTAGGGAGGTGACAATCAGATTTGATAGAGGGAGGATCTTCATCAATGACAACATAGACCATTATAATATTGAAGGAAAGAGAGACAGGTATGGTACCTGGAGTTCTGACATAAAGAATACACAGAAATATAGGGAAACTTCCTCTGTCAAAGTAGATCAGTCCCTTTCTCACTGTTTATAGTTTTAAACCAATCATTCTCAAGTTTTTTTGGTTATGAGACTTCTATATAATTTTAAAAATTGAGGCTTTCCCCAGAGAGCCCTTCTTTATATTAGAAAATAAAACTTCTTATTTTCATTATAAAAATGATTTGACCTTGAAGATTCCCTCAAATGGTTTTAGGGTCTCCAAAGGGTTCCTTGATTGCACTTTGAGAACTATTGTTTTAGAGAGTTATCTCTGAGAAATTAATTAACATGGCCAAAGTCCATATCACCATATAACAGAGTGTCATCTGAACATAGGTCTTCCTGGCTCTGAGGTCATTTCTCTAGCCACAACATCATGCTATCTCTTGTACTGAAGAAAATACTATTTCTATTAACTATCATCATTTCCCATTACTTACTAGCACAGATGTCATTTACTTCTCCCATGTCCCAGTGTCTTAGTGATGGACAGAAATTTAAGCATGATGAAAATAATGGGAAAAAAAGGAAACCCAGAATTATGTCAAAGAAAATGTTCATCAACTCCAAGTCTGAAGGAAAATGAATATTTCTCTTTATGGGAGAGTTTTCTGATGAACATCACAAAAGACAAAGAATAAATTTCATTCTATATTCTCTTACAATGGACAAGTGGGACTTGTCACTTCTATGTTCATTTAAAGTTTTCTTCTTGTAGTAATTGGTAGAAATTCTATATTTCAGAATCTTTATAAATCTATTATTTCTTTTTCTCTTCCTCATCTGCTAGAAAGATGCTGCCACATTCCTCCTTTTCTTCCTTATTTATTGAACTTCAGCTATATGCAAAGGAGACCCTGTCCATAGTTAGAATTCAGTAGAAGAGATGGCAGTCACAAAAATAACCAAAGGACAGAGAAGAAGGTGATATATGCTTTCCAAGAATATTATTCTAGGTTAAGATTATTAAGAAATGGGAAAATTGGAACCTAATTATTCTGGGTTTTAGTTCAATGGTCTAGTGAATGATGTAAAATTGGGCAAGTCCAGTTGTCTCTCTGGAACTCTTCTATCAACTCTCAAAGGAACAGGTTAAATGAAAGACTGTTCAAAGACCATCTATAAAGTACAAGAATGTTAATTTATGTTTTACTTATGAAAATGGTCAGCCCTTCTCTATGATCCATGTATTGGATACTATAGTACTACAAAAGGACTATAAAAACACAGTAAAATTATGGGCCCTGGATGAATAAATGACACATTCATTGATATTTAGATAATGCTTTGCTATTGGTAAGGCAATTCAGCATGGTAGATAGAACAATATTTTCTGAGTCAGGAAATGCTGAATTCAATTCTCCTTTCTGACATATACTACTTTAAGCAAGTGCTCTAGGAATCCTGGCTTACTAAGAAAGTAAGTTGCAGAGAAAGTACCAATTTATATTTGAAGACAGATCTTTCTCATTTAGGACTTTCCTATACCAAAAGCTTAGATCTTATCCCTAACTCTGTCCTACAGCTGCCAAAATATTTCTTCTCAGTCACCTTTGAGGTAAGTACTGCAAGTATTATTAGCTACATTTTCTGCTGACCCTCTCCCCCCTCACCTTCCTTCCCTATTATCTCACCACAGTGATCCCATATTGATCCTTGGTTACCTGATATGAATCTTCAGGTCAGGTGCCTATACAGAATTTCAGTGGGAGTCTTGGAAGAGAGGTGTGAAAGCCACAGGACCCAGGAAGGGAGCAGCCTAAGCTGGTTATGGGAGGGGGCTGGTAGGGTAGCAGGGGTGCCATCAGAAGAAGGAAATGACACTCCCTTTTATCATCATATTGGAGTCTAGCAATCATTCTCTTTCTCCTATTCTAGTTGTGGCTCCTTATAGCATGAAAACTCTATTTTCTTTCCTTTTTTGAAAATCAGGGCAGCTTTAATCCTTCTCTGATACATTGTACCTCTCATTAACTACAATTTTCAAGTAGAATTGACAGAGCCTAAAAATCATATGTCTCACACTTGTTCTTTGTTTTACTCTTACTACATGAGTGAAATTCTTTGGGGTTAAGTTAGCTGAACTCACCAAGGATAGATAACTCATCAAAAAGACAGAAGAGGTCATAGGAGACCATTTCATTTACCTGTATCTCCCACAATATCCCTTTACACTAAATGGTGTCAAACTCAAATAGAAAAAGGGGCCCTAATCTACAAATAATCAGCTAGGTGACAGTGGTCAGGCCCCAAATCAGGAAGATTCATACTGAGTTCAAATCTAGCCTCAGACATTTACTAACTCTTTGATCCTAGACAAGTCATTTAACTCTCTTTACCTCAGTTCCTCATTGTTAAAATGAGCTGGAGATGAAAATGGCAACTATTCCAGTATCCTTGTCAAATAAGGTCACAGAGAGTTGGACACTACTGAAATAACTGAACAACAAATCTATGTAAAGAACTCTGTGGGCCACATATTGACTTAGTCTTAAAATGTAATATTATCTGTGTTTTCTTGTATTTTTAATTATTTTGCTAAATATATTCCAATTACATTTCAATCTGGCTCAGGACTCATGTAGAACCTTCACCTTAAACCGCCCCAGATACATAGCCAGCTAAGCATTTTTTCTCATAAGCAATATAGCCAATTGCATGTTACCTAAGTCTGGTGTAAAATTGAGTTCATATTCTAACTTTTTGACCAAACTGATGTACAACTTTGAACAAGCAAAATATAATTTCTGAAAATTTAGGAATTCATTAAATCATATGAATCTGAAAATATAAAGTACATTCTGAAAATACAAAGCAGACCTTACTAGATTAAGTAAACTGTACCAAAAGTTGAATAAATATTATAATGTTAAATAATGACATAGTCTATCTAGTCTGACAAATGACTCATTTAAGTGTCACTAATGTACTGATGTAAAAAAATTAGGACCAGAAAATATTGTGTTGGTTGAATAGATTAATCAGAGGCAAGAAAACAATACCAGGAAAATACAATGTATAAACTTTTATTGTTTTCTTTAGGTATCTCAATTTACTTTGCGAAGGGGAAAACAGTCTTTTACAATAACTTATGGTGATTTTAAAATGTACTTAAAATTCTGTTTATGCATCAATTAATGAATAAGCAATTAACATTTATTAAATGTCTACTAAGTGCTAGGAACTTTGTTAAGCACTAGGGATACAAAAAGAAGCAGAAGATAGTCCTTGACCTCAAAGAACTCACAAGATACTGAACCATGACATTTACTTTCTGATTTAATTTCTTCTGATCGAGATTTCCAGTGTTTCAAGGCTATGTTCATTTTAGAAACATTTTTCTAAGCTGAAGAAATTTAAGGTATAATTTTTGTGTGCCATATACTCTGTAATTGTATAATTACTCCTCCTCCTCCCTTCCCCCCTTTTAAGGCAAAGTACTCTACTTCTAAAAATGAAGAAAGAAAATGATTCTGGTAAATTGTTCTGTATACTGTGCTCATAAAATAAATGCAGGAAACTTCCCAGGAAGAAGTAGACTGATGAAATAATCTCTCCCTTTTATTTTCAACAAATAGGATCATTATTATTTCCTTTTCAAGTCTGTGGAGAAAGGTGATACCTAAAAGGCCAAAATTAGATAAGAAAGCCAATATCCTTGACTATATGCCTACTGTGATGTTCCATCTTGCTATGATGTTATTTGTGTTCTCAAGGGCTATGTCAACAGAATATATAAAGTCTGTCAGGTCTTTGCAAGTTGAAAAGGGTTTTTTACTGAAGGATTCTGGGTATATTGTCTGAGGATCAGCCTAGCAATGTTCAGATTCATCACTTTATTATTGCTGTCATTTTCAGGCATATCTGACTCTTTATGTACTCATTTGAGAGATATGAATAGAAAAGAGACAGAACCTGTTGTCTGTGAAACCATACTCTAACTCGAGAAGACCACACATGTAAAAGAATTCAGTTGAATAGTGGATAGAAAGGCTCTCAAGGTATAATATCACAGTAGATGATAAAGAGATGCCCAGGGATTTAGAAAATCCAAAAGACTTTAGAACTAGGCAGATGGTACTATTACCAGGTAGTACCTGGTAGTATTCTATCTCATTGGAATATTTGTATGTAGTAACATCCAAATGGTCAGTTAGTCAGTCATTTAGTATTTATTAAGTGCCTTTTATGTGTCAGGTTCTGTGTGAAGAGCTGGTGATACAAAGAAAAGTAAGAAATAGTCCTTGCTCTGAAGGACTACACAGTGGTAAAAACAACCATGTTATGCTTCCTGCTGGGCTAAATCTGAAGAACTTAAGTAGAAAAAATAAAAGTAAGAGCAAAGGTACCCGCTGCAGGTGACTGGCCTATTTGGTGTTTGGGCACCTGGAGGTTCTGGGAGAGAAATAAAGGAAAAGTAAGCTTTGCTGTGTATCATTTTTTGGCCTGGCTCCCCTTCCCTCCACCCCCCTCTGCCCCAGGGTCTAGATAATTGGCTGCCAAGTGATGGATTTTGTTTTTAATTGGAGTAGCTCACTAAATCATCTGCTGAAACCTTTTTAGATGTATTGATGAAAAAATAGAATATATTTCCACTAACACTCCTTGAAGAGGTAAAATAAATCTAAGTTGATCTAAAATAGATTCTCTTCAAATAAAATTGCAACAAAGTCCATTTGGGACATTAAAAAAAAACCATAAATTTATATCAAGAGTCCTTGGCCTTGATTGAATTCTCATGTAGCAATAGAAAATGATAATAGCTAGTGTGTTTCAAAAAACTTGGATATATTAGGAAATGCTGCTTCTGTTATGCAGAAGATACCATTTCCTAGGACATTTGCTAAATATTCTAAATATAACTTTTATTTGCTATTTTAGAGATATTCCTGCTTAGTGTTGGATTTTTGAAGAATTTCTTTAAGAAGCTCTTTGTTTCAAAAGACACACATACACACATATATTCCTATATCACATAAATCCTGCCTTTTTGAATAATCAAGAGAGGTTAATGAAAGGGATGTTTTCAAAGACATGAAAATTTCAGTTATGCAAACTTTCAGGTCATTTAGATTTGACTATAATCATTCATATATTTTAAGCAACTTTCCTAACTACTTGTTTTTCATATGTAAAATGAGCTGTATTTGCATGGCTACAAATAAAGGGCTAAGAAGTGACCTTTGTGAAAAACAAAGGAACAGGAAATAGACTCAAAGTGATGCCATATTACATGATATTCAGATCCTAAGAATAGGGGTGGGAGAACATCTTGATTGCTTTTGGAAAACACAAAGTTTTTTTAAATCCAAGATATCAGTCTCTCTTTTTAATACTAAAGTTCAATCAAGAAACATTTATTAAGCACCAATTATGTGACAGGTATTGCTAGCTACTAAGGATATAAAAAGAAAAACTGACAGAACCCATCCACTCAAGGAGCTTACTTTATGGTGAGAAAATAGCAAATACATATATGAGTATATAAAGAATAAATTAAAAATGAATATAAAATACTTAAATATAAAGTTAGGGAAAGAAGGCACTAGCTCTTAAGAGGAAATGAGGAAAAATTTTGTATATGATGGTACTTGATCTGTCTTAAAAGAGGAGGTATTCTATACACTGGAGGTGAGGAGAGAGCACAGTCCAGGAATAGAGAGTGGCTGTAAAGCATTGAGATGGGAGATCAAATTCTATGTGTATAGAATAGAGTAGAGTTCAATTTGGTTACACTGTTGAATGGGAGAAGGTGAGTAATGTATAATGAAGCTAGAAAAGTGAGTTAATGCCAAGTTATAAAGGACTTCAAAATCCAAATAGAGAGTCAGTATTCTAAAGACAATAAGAAATTGATGCATTTTACTGAGTAATAGAGTGACCTAGGCAGACATGACAGTTGCGTGGAAGATAGATTGGAATGAGGAAATAAATTTAGTAAATGACTCGTTATAGGGGGTGAAAGAAAATGAGGAGCTACAAACCCAGGAGACCATAAAAATTATGATGCCTTTGAAAGAAAGAAGGAAGTTTGGTAAGAGATAGGTTTCTGGAAGGAAGATGATGAGTTTTGTTTTGGACACATTGAGTTTGAAGTATCACTGGGACATTTAGTTTGAAATGTACAATGTATATTTGTGAGTCATTTACATTGAGATAATTAAACCAAGGGACTTGATGAGATCATTAAGAGAGATGTATAGAGAGAAGTTCAGAAATGAACATTGAGGAACACTCAAAATTACATTACTAATGGATTAGTAAAGAAGGAGAATTAGTAAAGAGGAGAACATAGAACACTGGAATCTTCAAAGAACTAAAGCTAGTGATCAATCCAAGGACAATAGAGAAGTGCATAGTGTATGGAAGTAGGTGCTATTGATGAGATCTAGATTTCAGGGTTCCTGGTGAGGGAACCAAAATTAGGAGATTAGGGTTCCTGGTGGTCAGGGAATTAAATGATGAGGTAAGTGGAAAGTTTTGGATTCAGGGAACCAAATGAAGAGGTTTGGCTCCCCTCAATCCCCTTAGGATTTGGCACAAAGTAGGGAGTTGTGGGAACCCCCTTCTGGCGGCACAGAGGTCCTTCATAAAGGAATTTATGAAGTTGAAAAGCTGGACTAGTAAAAAGAAGTTTATTGTGGATAGTAGGAAATCAGCCTTTGCTATGAATGAATAGAAAGACTGAATTTCTTAGTGGCAAGGTCTAACAGAGAAGTAAAGTTTCTAGTAGAGAAATCCTGACAGAGAAATATAAAGTCTTGTTAAGGAAATAGGTGAAGAACATAAAGAGAGGGTAATGCTGAAAGAGAATATCATTTCAGCGGACAGTGGTTTGCTGCTGTGCCAGGAAGAGAGAGAGTTTCCTTGGCATGGCATACTAGGTACTCTACAAGGACTGAGCCCCAAGTTGGCTCATTTTATAAGCCTTGGCTACAAGCTGGAGTTTGCTTTTGATGGAGGCTGGTGCAGCTTGAGCTGGAATTTGAATAAAATTGAATTAGTGTCTCTAGGTTTGATTTTTAATTCAATGTGAAACTTAATCAGTAGTGCATGTTATCAATGGGGGTGGTGCCTGTCTCTCAGGATAATAGAATGAAGCTATTTATCCTGTTTTCCTCCGGTGGGGTCTTTTACAGAGGCTAGGATTCAAGGAGAATCTGTCCTTCAAGGAGTTTTAGAGTTTTGGGGTCACCCCTTGTCACTATCATTGGGAAGTAACTATTCAGGAGAAGTAGCAGAAAGTTTGTAAAGAATGAAATGTATAAGTAAAAAAGATGAAATGTCACTTAGTGAGATCATATTTATTACTAGGTTCCTTATAATGTTAATAGACTGTGAAGAAAGCTCCCAAAATTGTGGGTCTGCCATTTGTGGCAAACTTATGGGAAGATATGAATAGACCCACAGAATGAGTATTTGTTGTAATTGCATTGTTGCATTGTTTCAAGGAGGTCATATTGAAGCATATGAAGTGGTTACAAATATTCTACTTTATTAAAAAAATAATGATAATGTAAAACATTCATACAATAAATTCTAATTTTACTTTACTTTTCTAACTTGGAAGCAAAAAAATGCCTATTCAATTCATACCATCTATGAGGAAAAAATGCTATCTAACTTTAGAGGAAAAACTGATGAATTCTGAGTGCAGATGAAAAAATACTTTTTTAAACTTTATTTTTCTTATCTTTTTTGGGAGAGGCTTCCTTTAGCAACATGACTAAAATAGAAATATGTTTTGCATGACTTCACAGGTATAATGAATATCTTGCTTGCCTTCTCAAGTAATGGCAGAGGGGTAGGAAGAGGAAAGAATTTAAAGCCTGAAATTAAAAAAAAATAAAATTAAAAAATTAAAAATAAAGAATTAAAAAATATAATTGGAAAAATATTTAATGAAAGAAAAATATGTTAAAAAAAAAAGATGTCCAATACAAACTTTTATTTTATTTTTGGAATAAGATCAACATTAGGGCAATATGTTAATGAAAATGTTTTAAATTTAATTTTCTGCAATAGTATATTTTATTATTAAAGATAAAATGACATTGATGTTTTTTCCCCACTTTCTGGACTTGATATTGCAGATCTGGACTGAGAAGATGATAGATAACTAGAAAATAGAAAAGGAAGAAAAGCATGACTGACTTACGGAATACATATATCCAGGCATCTAGTTTGTGCTGCTACCATATTACCACATGGGAGGAAACAAAAAACCAAGACAAAGTAAAGTCAAATTTTAGGTTATACTTACAGATATTTATGGAAAATTATGTGTTGCCTATATGGTATTTGTGTCCCTAAAACCAGTTAGAAGTGGTTTTAGTGGCATTCTGAAATGTTACTGCTTTGTACAAAACAGAAAGAATGTGCTTCCTGGTACAGCATAATCTAGAACTTGTACTTTGAGAAAAGGATTTATACTTCCATTTGTGACATACTCTAACAACCACAGGTCCCAGAGTCCTTCGACATCATAAGTGATAAACTCTTTACTAGAAATACCTGGTTGGTGTCAACCAGGGATATTTCTAATAAAACCATGATAGTATCTCTACTGGAGCATTTGTAGACTCCTAAAGTGAGTAATATGCTAGGTCTGGTAGTTTTAATTCATACAGAAAAGAATTGAAACAAAGCAGAAGATATCATTATTTTTCTGTCTCTGTCTTTGAGTCTTTGCCAATCTCTTTTTTTTCCTCTTATGCACTAAGGGGATTAACATATAAGAAAGCTAGAAAATAGAAATGATACAATAGAGCCAGGTTGTGAAGAATTTTAAATGCTAATAGAAGAGATTTTATATTAGGAAGTCACTAGAATTTTTTGAGTAGGAGTGTATATATGACACGTTCAAACCTGTGCTACTTTGATAGCTCTGCGGAGGAGGGATTGTAATGGGGAAAGCCTTAAGTTAGGGAGATATTTTAGAATGCTATTACAATAGTCCAAGTAAGAGTTGATGTGCTCCAACTACATGAGTGGATAAATGGAATCCTTTAGAGTGAATAATGTTTTGGTTTTGGTAAAGAAAAGTATTATGAGAATTGTCATTTAAGGTCTTTGGGGATGAGGACTACAATTTTATTAGCAGCATTGGTGTGGAGTGGTACTCTACAATCACACAAATGATCAAATTAGAGCTGATTGTAAAAAACACTTATTTGTCTCTATTCTACTCAAAGAGGCTTCCTGAATTGATCTAAAAGAATTTGAATGATAGTTCACTTAAATGTTGAGGCAAATATTTTCTTGATAATGACAGCAATTTGCTTCTTGGGAAAGAAGGAAACAATAATTATCAAATTATACAGTGACTCTTAATGACCAACATCTTGACAAACAACAATTTCATGAGATAATTATGTTTCACACATGTCCATTTTTCCATGGCAAATAATCCATGATTTGATACAAAAATCCACATATCTTTCAGAGCATATTAAAGAGAAAAAACCTCATTGGATTTCATTAACTGTTTTTTTTAAAAAATACTGTTTTCAACCATATTTTATGATGGTTAAGAGGTTATACTTTTTAGTGATAAGCACAAAAGTCAAAATAAAGATTGTTAATATTTTTGAAAACTAGGTAAAGTCCACCACAAATACTTCACTATAGCATGGGTATGGTCAGAGGTAAGCTAGTAAATGTTTAGTATCCGGCTCCCTCCCCCCAAAAATAATAAGTATAGGATACAATTTTAAGTTTAATTTGCATTATTAACATTTTTCTCCAACACTTTATTAAATCTAGAAACCAACAAAGAAATAATTCAATCCCTGATTTATGTTTACTGATTTTTAGAAGTATAAATATTCACATTCAAAAAATTTAACAATTTACTTCTGGTTTATGCTGGCTCCAGCACATCTCTGATAGATGACCTTGAATTCTTTATTCCATTGGAATTTAAATTGATAGGTTCTACTATGTTGAAAATGTATTGTACTGTGCCTCTGTTCCAAAGATTATCCTGGTGATATGTAAAGAAATAGGTTAACCACATTCTTGTAGAATGTTAGTTCCTTGAAAGAAAGATCTGTTTTATCTTTGCATTTGTACCTCCTGGACCTAGCATAGTTCTTGGCACATGTTAGATGCTTGACAAAGATTTGTGGATGGACTGATTCGTGATTTATTCTATGGCCATGGTTATTCATGAAACAAAGAACAAGAGAAAATAAACATTCTGAAGTGCTTTGTCCTTTGTAGCAGGATGGTGAAAAAGAAGACAAAGAGTAGTAAGAACCACAGTCTTTGGACCATAAATAATAACAGTTGGACTCAGTCCACAACAGTGTGATATTCTTTTCCCACTGATCAACTACTACATTGCTTACTATAGCAACTCAATTATATCAATCTTGATATTGCTGCTGTATATGAAAACAGAGAAGAAAAGGCGTTGGCAGCTACATGGAAGGATGGCTCATAATTTCTCTTCATGAATTATAAGAAATAAATTGGCAGGATTGGATATATCATGTATCCAAAGGCAACAAACAAAATCAAACCATGTGGTATGTAGTCATATTGTGTTGTGCTGCTTATGACGAACATTTACATAATGAACACAATAAAGATAATTACAGCCTACACACCAACTTCAGTTGTATAGCATGAGGAAATAGGAAAAAAAATCAATGAAGAGCTTGAAAAGACCTCCTAAATTAGATTACCTTATAAGTATTATGATACTTGTTGATTTCAACACAGAGATGAACATAAGGGAGACCAATAAATATGTTGGAAAATAGAGTTCAGAAAAAAAGAAACAAAAATAGGTCAAATATTCCTAGATTAAGAAGTACATGCCTGCATGTCATGAATACTTTTTTTCAGATGAGAATTAGGAGATCCTGGATATGACAAGCACTTAAGAACAATTTTAAAAATGAAGTTGATTGCATTTAAATGAATAAAAATCATTTTTAATCATCTTTGTGTATATTGTCAATTTATTAAAAGTCAAAATCTATATTGAATTAGAATAAAGCATTTTGTGCCTTGAAATGTATGCAATTAAAACAATTCTAATTATTTATATTTAAACAAGAGTTTTGTGCTGGCAAATGTTGACAACAATAGATATAAGAACAAACTTAGTTAGACACATTATATTATCACTTTTCAAAGAGCTTCAACTAATATAAAATAATCATCAAAGGATAGCAAAAAAGAAAAAAAAAAAGGTCTAGATACTGCTTTCACTAAATATTTAATTTCCTTGACAGGCAGAAAGAAGTTACAACTTAGGCCAACACCAGTTTAGAATACAAACTTATTTGCAAAATCTTACCAAGATTAGTGCGAGCAGCACTGACTCATAAGCTGTGAAAACAGGAAAGGTTAAAGCCAGTAACAGAAAGCTTGGTGAAAGACCTAACAAAACCATAATATCCTGAGAGTATTTAAGCATTCAACTCAAAAGAAAGCAGAGTCGATTCTTTTTTTTTTTTTTTTTAAAGATCATCTAAGATACCTATTATGTAGTATTTTCTCTATCAATAGTAATGAAGCCACTAAATTTTGATACATCGTTTCCCAACAAACTGTATGAGAAAAAAGAAATGGCACTAATGAACACAAAGATGGAAGAGCAGCTTGATTTAACCAAGTAAACAAAAAAGGAGCTTCATGAAGAAATCCCACAATTTTGAGGTCATTGAGAAATCAGTTCTTAATATATCTAGGAGAGAAGGCTATCAAACATCAAGGGGAAATCATAGATATTATTACTTCGCTAAACAAGGCAACTAAGAAAGCATTAATAACTACTGACTTGGGGCTGCTTTCACATCTCCACAAAATCTTTATGAATCACATATCAAGGTCACATTTGATGAAAATAAGAGAAAAGAACAGACAAGATTGTGCAAATAATATCCAACAACAATCGCAAAGTTGACCAGAAGATACAGACAACACAAGATTCCAGTATATACTTTATTCTTGAGTCTTTTAAAAATGATTTGATGGAGGCTTTTTGAATGCATATTTTAAAATATTTTTTTTCAATTTTCTTTTTATTTTAAATAATTATAACTTTTTATTGACAGAACCCATTCCTGGGTAATTTCTTTCTTTCTTTCTTTCTTTCTTTTTTTTTTTTTTTTTACAACATTATCCCTTGTACTCACTTCTGTTCCGACTTTTCCCCTCCCTCCTTCCCTCCACCCCCTCCCCTAGATGGCAAGCAGTCCTATACATGTTAAATGTGTCACAGTCATATATTGTTTCTTTAAAAGATATTGAAACATTTAAAAAAACCTGTAATTATTTTTTTAAATTGTATTAAGTGAGAAACAGATATTTATACGTCGAAAGTATTTACCACAGATAAAGTGCATTAAAAAGTTCAAATGGAAGAGGAATTCCCTAGAGATGGTGATGTCCTCAAGATGCTCTTGTATATGGATCATATTTTACTTATTATAACAAATAGTCCTATAAATGAAACCCATAATTATTCAAAAGATTGTGATGAAACCATCCACACAAGACTAAGAAGTGAATGAAGAAGAATGCCTATTGTCTGGATTATAGTAGGAAGTTAAAAGGAAGGTAATTTATAGAGATGTTTATAGAGATGATACATCAGTGTATGTGTAGTATGAATATAGCCATAGATTTTTTGTAGAGACAATGTTGCGGAACTAGAATTCAGTAAAAAGAAGAAAGCAGTAATAAAGCATGTAGAAAATTATGAAGTACTTTTAAATCCCAGTATTTTCTTTGTTAACACTTTTGGTCTTTTGGTGATGATATATGACTAAATTCTAGGATACCTTAGACTCTATGAACTAAGGCTATAGGTCACCCAAAAGGCAATAGATTCGTGGTGATCATGGTAAACTGCATCATAGTTCCAATAAAGACTTGGAAAGAAGAAATGGCATAAAAAAGATAATCAGAGAAATGTATGAATGAGAAAGTTGTTTGTGTATCAAGAGTAAAAGAGAAACATTAATGTATGCTTGTATGCGCCACCTGTGTGCTCCAATGCCATCCAAACAATGTCAAAGGTTTTAAAGCAAAGCACCCTCATGTTGAGTGGACCCTCCTCCCTGTCCCTCCCACCAGTGGATTTATGGGAGGATACGGACAAAAATTGAAAGGCTGAGAAAGCATAGATGGGATTACAAGCTACACCTCTGAAGGCAGTAATTGCATTATGTCACAAATTCATGGAAGCATGGTAAAGCCTCATATTCCTTAACTGTAAAATGGGAACAATAACAGCACTTACCTTGAAAGGTTGTTGTGAGGATCAAATATGATAATATTTGTAAATATTTAGCACAATGTCTAGCACATAAGAGGCCCTATAAATGCTTATTCCCCTTTCCATTAGATTCTCACAACCCTGAAAGAAGTAATTATTATCTTTAATCCTTAGGAGAAGAAACCAAAGGTGAAAGAAATTAAGTCATACAGCTCATATGTATCTGAAGCAGGATTCTAATGATATCCTCCCTGATTGTAAGTCCAGAATTCTATTAGTTGTGTCAGCTCTCTGTATCATGGTATCATGTGATTTTTTTTTTTTTTTATGTGCTCACTTTTGCATAGTTTCTTATCTTGGAGAAGATCCAAGATTCAGTTTTATCCTTATCTTGTCATAATTTTTAAATACAGAAGGTTAGTGATAAATAAAATGGAAATACAAAACAAACAACCCATAAAATACCAAGTATCTTGGTTTTGTAACATAAGCATAGTCTTTATTAAATAGATAGCATTTTTGACAGTGATCCCTACAATATATGATAGCAAAGTATTTGAGCATGTTCTTTTTTATCTATAATAAAAAGTACCTTTTAAAAATACAATTTTGATGTTTATGAAGTGCTTTACACATCATTATCTTGTCTTATCTTTTCAAAAGACACCATGAGATAAATGCTACAATTATTATCACACTCATTCTAGACATCATTCAGATTAACAGATTTGCAAAGGGTCATTCCCCTGGATACTTAGATAGAATTTGAACTCAAGTCTTTTTGATTACAAATCTAGCATTCAATCACTTATGCTATGCTATATCTCTAAAGGTAGATTACATCTAATATAAAAACTGACATAGTCAATACCAACTCTATCCTAGGATGACAGAATGAGTTAGAGATAATATCTATCATCCATTCTACCTGCAGCTGACTTTAAACAATGAAAAAAACATGCCATGGAAATTATAGGAATAGAAAGCTTAGGTAAAATGAAATATGGATAATCTACCGATGTGTTGCACAGCTAGTATATTTTTTAGCCATGTGTAAACAGGGCAGTGATTTATAAGATGAGAATAATATTGGAGGGAAAAAATGAATACTGATAAAATTAGGTAGTAAAACATTAAACCCTACCTTCTGAGATTAGTCAGATGTACATCTTGGTATTAAAGCCTTCAAAATAAGGATGAAATATAATATTCCATGTCCTGAAAAGTAGATTTCTTTCCTAAGTGTGCTGTTAGAGAAGCATCATTGGGATTTATAGCATTGATAGAAAAAAGTCCAACTAAAAGGGTATTAAAATCAAATTTCAGTGTGAAGGAACAAATTAAACATCTAACTACCTGGAACAATATCATTAGTGATGTCAAATTAAAAACATAACACTTTGACTAGGGTAAAATCTAGACTTCTTCACTGTTGACTTTACTACTGCTTATAAATTCTAGAATTATACAGAAAAAATATCATACTAGCATATTCCTACAGCCTGATTGAAAATGAAACAATTCATCTTGATCAGTTCCTTCATCATCCTTAGGAACAATTGACAAATTAAGCTTGAAATTAGGCTAAATATAACACACACTCACATATCCACATGTACGTGTAAACAATAATGTATTTCTTAGTGAGGAAGAATTTATCTAATTTTCACTAGAAGAAAAATCAGAATTCCCCAATTACTGAAGACAGCAAACTGATTATTAAAAAAATTATTAATAATACCTAGTTCCATATGGTGATGACAGGGATTCACAAGTTATTGGAATCACACATCAGGTTTTGTATTTCCTTAGATTATTCTATACATCCTTCACTGCCTTTGGGTGAATCTGATTCACATAGCTCAGAGATTCATGTAGCTAATGTTGGCTTGCTCTCTGTGTGAGAGAGAAAGCCTCTCATTATTCTTAGCAGCACTCTCAAGTGAATTCACACATAGTTTCCTAGGTAAAAGATACTGTAAGGTCAGGTCTCCTGTGAATAAGGATTCTTGAGAGAATTGAATTTCACTGTCATTTCATCTCTAATAGTGATATCATTTGCATATGGAAAGAACACCATGCTCCTTGACAGAAAAGTAATTTTCTGATAGATATATGAGCTATAAATCTAATTATGTCTATATTGTTTAGTGTGATATAATCTAAAGCTCTTGCTTCAATTTCTAAAGTACTTTGTGTATGAGCTTCTCCCTAATAATAAGTGGAACACAATAGTTGAAACAACAATCATGGAAAGCCATTTATCCTCATGTCACCCCATACTATCTATCAAAACTACTCTCTCCCTTCTCCTCAACAGAATCACTTACCTAAACACATATAATCTAATTTATAGACCAGGCAAGTTTTGGATGAACTTTGTATTATATGAATGGATAGAATCACCAACCCTAAACATTTATTGAATTTTCCATAGCTTTTATTTATGATACTAGCATACCATATTAAGAAAAAAATTCCAGAGGTTTTTTTATGACACTAGGGTACCATATTAAGAAAAATGAAAAAAAAAACAATATTAAATTTAAAAAAATGGATAAAGATGTAAAGAAGATAGTTTTAGTCTGATGTATTCTAACAAACCTATAATTTACATTGTATGTAGCCCCTAGACACTAGATGTGTGACCACAGATATGTCAACTAATTTTTGCTGAGTCTCAGTTTCATTATTTGTTAAAAGTAAGCTAATATTTAGATTATTTCACAGGATTGTTGTGAGGAAAGAGCTTTATAAGCAATATAAATGCTATATGAATGTAGATTTTTATTAATGAGTAAATATAGTTATAAACATATAGTAATAAAATTGCCTTATTTTTTATTTTTATGGTGTAGGGGTTTGTGAATTTGTTTTTAAAATGTTTTGATAGCTATTTCAATATATCAGTTTCTTTTGTAATACTTTTTTGTTTTATGCTCTTAAAACATGATTCTGAAAAGTGGTTCATAGTTTTGACCAGAGTACCAGACTACCAAAGAGGTTCACAAAAAAGTTTAGAACTTCTTTTCTAAAGGAAGAGAACTAGAACATCGGATAAGCTTTCAGTGGATTTATAGTATAGGTCCAAGAGATAGAGGGTTGCAATCTATATAATAAAAGGGGGTAGCTATTGAAATTATATTAAAGATTCATAAAAGCCTTGAGTGTATTATTATTGTCCCTGTTAGTGCCTTCAAGAATCTGATAATCCACCAGTGAGGCAATGTGTACTAATAGAATAGAATATGAGAAAATATGTTGCTCAAACAAGTGTCCATTAAAGGCTCAGCATTGTTATAAGTGCTATTGAGAATGCAAAAGTATGAAACACTCATCCTGGTGTTCTCAGACCTTTGTATTTAGTTAGTAAACAAAACTGACTAAGATGAAGCAATACAAGTAATTTAGTAGTAAACGGCATGCTACTGACTATAAATTTTATATATAGATGTTCATAGAAGAAGGAGATATAAGAGGGTAGGAAGGATGGAAGAACTGGAACATGATGTGGATATAAAATAGATAGAATATGGATAAGTAAAGATTAGAAGTAAAATAGAAAGATTTATGGGCACAAGCACATATGTTCACTTGTGTAGAATGGTCAAATCAATTCAAGAAATATTTTGTACCAGGCACTGTTTTAGGCAATAGGGATATGAAGACAAAAACAAAATTTGTTTTCCTTAAGGTATTTAGATTGTATTGAGACGCCTAGATCCAAGATCATAAACAAAGAAGAATAAGCCTAGCACATTTTTGTTGAGGTGAGATGAAGGGCATGGTAGAACAAAGGGTGTTTTCTGGGAAATAATGGGAAATAAATGTGGATAAGTAAAATGAGACCAGATTATAGAAGTCGTTCGATATCAAGCAGAAGAATTTAACACAATGTAGTTAAGATGTAGAACGCTATCCTGATTAGCCAGCAGCTAATAGTGTTAATTGTGAAGAGACTCATAATCAGAACCTCTGTTTCCTAAACTGTAAATTGAAGACCCTTTATACAATGACCTATATATTCATGAATGCTTTCTTTAAAATAAGTCAGAAGCTTCTGGATAGTTGCACATTGTGTGCACTGAGAAACATTACCAAAATAATTTGACCATATCTTAACAAACAGAAAAGTACTGCTTACTGATATGGGAGTCACATTACAATTAGCTACCTGTCTGAATGCTATCCAACCATTAATTCATTAGAGTAAAGATCAAAACCAATATCAAATTTAAAATAATGGATAATATAAAGATAGTTTTAGTCTGATGTATTCTAACAAACCCATTCAAACAAAACAAAATGCTGAAAAGTAAGCAAAAGTCAAAAGTTAGAGATTTATGAGATTGTAGGCACACTAAAGTTTGAAACAGGAAACTATTGAAGACTTATAAATACACGTTATATTATCTGGTGAAGTTATATTCAGAGAGCACCACATATATACAATAGCTAATCCTTTTTTTGTTGTTCAGTCATTTCTGTTGTGTCAAATTCTTCATGATCTAAAAGTTTGCAATCCCTAAATGCCCATCTAAAATCAAATTAATAGATTTCATATATATATATATATGTATATATAGATACATATATACCTATCCAAAATCAAATTAATAGACATATATGTATGTACACACACACACACACACACACACACGCATGCCTTTTTTTAGGTAGAGATTATAACATGCCAAAGATATCTTTTTAAAATCAATTAATTGTTAGCCATGGTAACAAAAATATACTTATTATGCTTCATCATTTTGACAGGATAATTGCCTCATAGTGGATAACAAAATAGACAAAGCATTAGGTTGAGACCAATCTACTGATTTGGTAATTTTTTAAAAGACTATTGGCTTGTTATAGACTGCAGCTATGACACATACTTGGGAGGATAAGTTGGGAACAATTATGACAACTGTTCATGATGAAAATGCCTTTAAAGTACTTAATTTGACTAGTTCTTTGACCTATGGACTATTAACTAAGCAAAATGATTATTTTCTTAAATGATCATTCTATGCTAATGCTCACTTAGATTTTAGGGTATAATGATTTGTCCATTATTTATGCAAGCTCCTTGGGCTTATTGTCAAGTTCCCTATCTTTTTTCTTACTCAGACTGTACAAACATACACTGAATTTCCCTTAGAAGAAAATAGCCACTTTGTTCATTTAAGTGACTTCAAAATGAGTTTTACCTTTATTTGAACAGATTGCTATGTAACACCCTGCAATATTTTTCAAAAGATTATTCTATCCAGGTAGGTACTGCGATATAGTAGAAATAATTCCACATTCTTTGATCCATGAGTTCAGATTCTGGCTTTGTTACTGTTGTTTCATTTAACTACTTTGTAACTTTTTTTAAACAGCCTGGTAGAATGGAAAGTGTATTGATTTTGAATCAGAGAATTTGGATTCAGATCCTGCCTTTGAACCTCAAAACTAGTATAGCTTTGGGCAAGTCATTTAATACCTTGGTTCTAATTTTCTCATCTATAAAATGAAAAGGTTTGGACTAGGTATAGGCTGTGAGATACCTTCCAGTTTTCTGTCATCTTATGTATGATCAGTAGTTTTTGATAATAATGACTGTTCTGAGAGAGTGGAGTGGAGTGAATGGGTCATTAGCCTTACAGCCACAGGGAAGTGGGTTAAAGTCCCATTTTTGATGCATCCTTCCTGTATGATTCAGCTCAAGTCATAACCTTTAGTCAATTTCCATTCATTCATCTGTAAAATGGGGATAATAGCCAGTTAACATTTACATAGCACATTAAGTTTGCAAAGTGCTTTCTATATGTTAATTCCACATGTTCAAAGTTTACTCATTTTATCCTCACAACAATGCTAAGAGGTAGATGCCATTATTATCCTCCTTTTATGGATGAGGAAACCATGGCACAAAGGCATTAAGTAATTTACCTAATGTCACATTATATTAATAAGTATCTGAGGAAGGATTCAAACTCAAATTTTTCTGACTTTTAGAAACTCTTGCTTTACTCACTGAGTCCCTGACTGCAGATAATTGCAATTGACTCATAATAACTGACATTTATATAGTGCTTTACATCCATTATCTTACTGAAGGATCACTGCAACAATACAAGGTAGGTATTACATGTACTATTTGTCCAGATAAGGAAACAAGTTCTAAAAGAACTTAAGTGCCTAGTTCATGGTCACATAGTGTCGGATTCCTATTTTCAAATGCAGCACTCTAATCATTATTATTTGCTATCTCTCACTAGTTGTCACAAAGAGTTATTGTGAATAAAGTATTATGTAAAATTAATAGTTTTTAAAAATAATAATAGCTTTTTATTTTTCAAAATGCATGCAAAGATAGTTTTTAACATTCACCCTTGCAAAACCTTGTGTTCCAATTTTTTCTCCCTTCTTCCCGTTACCTCCTCTCCTAGATACCAAATAATCCAATATAGGTTAAACATGTGCAATTCTTCTAAACATATTTCCACATTTATCATGCTGTACAAGAAAAATCAGATCAAAAGGGAGAAAATGAGGAAGAAAAAAGTAAGCAAACAACAACAAAAAGTAAAAATACTATGTTATGATCCACATTCAATTCTTACAATCCTTTATGGATGCAGATGGCTCTCTCTATCACAAGTCTATTGGAATTGACCTGAATCATATTATTGTTGAAAAGAGCCACACCCATCAGAATTGATCATTATAATATTGTTGCTGCTGTGTACTATGTTCTCTTGGTTCTACTCACTTCACATAGCATCATGTTCATGTAAGTCTCTCTACCAGCTCTGAAATTATCTTGCTGATCGTCTCTTATAAAACAGTAATACTCTATTATATTCATATTAACATAACTTATTAAACCATTCCCCAACTGATGGGTATTCACTTAGTTTCTACAAACATTTTTGCACATATGGGTTCTTTTTGCTTTTTTGTGATCTGTTTGGCACATAGACCCAGTAGAAACACTGCTGGATCAAAGGGTTTGCAGAATAGCCTTTTGCATATAGTTCCAAATTGCTTTCCAGAATGTAGATGTTAGATTTCGTTCACAACTCCATCATCAATGTGTTAATGTCCCAGGAAAACTTTAATAGTTTTAATAAATATGAGTTATCATTCTGCCAGAGAAATAAAAGACCAAATGTCAG
This sequence comes from Sarcophilus harrisii, assembly GCF_902635505.1. Taxonomy (NCBI): domain Eukaryota; kingdom Metazoa; phylum Chordata; class Mammalia; order Dasyuromorphia; family Dasyuridae; genus Sarcophilus; species Sarcophilus harrisii. The sequence continues at coordinate 447,759,151 of NC_045426.1, forward strand.
CATTTAGAATGTTAGATAAGAAAAGACTATATTCCCTTTAGGAATATCAAGATCAGTTAAAAGGGAAAAAAGAGAGAAATACAATCTATTAAAATTAAATTTCAAAATCAGGATGAAGGTGAGGCTAATTCTTTGTCTTCTGGAAAGAAAGAAAGAATAGGAAAAAAAACTCATTCTGATTTTTAGAAAAATATGTTCTAGTATTTCGATACACTAAATTCTGAGAAGTTCGATTCTGGATATCATTTTCAGAGATAAACGGCAAAACCAAATTCTTTGTAAATTTTCACTGAAACATGGTACATTGAATATTATTGTAAGATTTTTCCCCCAGTGATTTTTTTCTGCACAAATATATATGATCTGACCTGTCAACTTTTTTTTTTTTTTGGTTACAATAAACAGATGCTCTGCACAGAAAAAGAAGACATATCACTTGTGTTCTTCTGGAGTCCAGTAGTGGTTTAATTAACATTTCTTGCTTTTTTGCCAACTCAGATAAAATTAAAATTTTTTGTTTTCACTGCTAGGAAGCCTCCTACATTTGTTTTGACATGATTTATTTAAAGATGAAGGATTAATGGTACAGATGAATAAGGCTCATAGTGGTTATTCACAGATGGATGGCACATTAGAGATGATTTAACTTGTTACGGATAGACCTTAAAAGGGAGATATGAATGTGTTCATATGAATAGCAAAGTACAAAGGTATAGGTACATTTTTAGACTTCTTTATTTTTTTCACTTTGAGCAAAATATTTTCAGCTTCAAACAGCTGTCAAATCCCATATCTCAAAGAATGAGTTAACTTAGAAACAACTAAGTGGGATATAATGGGTAGAGTTGGATTTGAGGCCAAGAACTGAATTTGAATCCTGCCACAGATACTTGCTAACTGTATAACCCTGGACAATTCAGTAACCCTTTCTTAGTCTCAGTTTTCTCATCTGTAAAATGGGAATAATAACATTTGCCTCATTAGAATATTAGGAGGATTAAATGAAAGGACATAAGCAAAATACTTTGTAAAACTTCAGATGTTTTATAAGTTCTAGCAATTATTCTTTGAAATAAAGCTTGTCAGGTCTTCTAGGTACTGCTCAAATGTATTGTGGAAACCTTACACACTTAGGAGACCACTCAGCTGTATTGATCTTTAGTTTAGCTTATCCTTCTAGATCAAAGACTTGTTGAATTCCTGAGACAAATTTCGAATGACATCTTCTAGTAGCTGTTAAGTAGGAAAAGGTAGGATTGATACCTATCAGGCACCTTTGGAGGCTCTCAAAGCAACACATTACATGACAAAACAAGTAAAGGAAAAGTGCATGGAACTTTGACCTCATTCTCCATATTCTCTCTCAATAGGTCAGACTTTCTCAATAGGCCCCTGCATCAGAATTAAAAAGGAATCCAACAGAAGAAAGGAAAACTTTATTGAAATGATCTTATATAGATATTGGTATTATTTGTGTTCTCTTTGTCTCTTCTTAATTTTTTATGGTTTTTTTTTTTTTTTTTTTTGGCAGGGAGGCTATTGGGGTTAAGTGACTTGCCCAAGGTCACACAACTAGGAAATGTTAACTGTCTGAGGCCAAATTTGAACTCAGGTCCTCCTGATTCCAGGGTTGGTATTCTATCTACTTCACCATCTAGCTGTCCCACCTTCCTATTTTTCTATACTAGAAAAAAATAATTATAAACAATAAAAAGGCAGGTTTTAATTGAATGTTGAAGAATTTTTTTTTAAAAAATCTACCTTTTACCCTTTGATCCAGCAGTGTTACTGGGCTTATATCCCAAAGAGATCTTAAAGAAAGGAAAGGGACCTGTATGTGCAAGAATGTAGCAACCCTCTTTGTAATATCCAGAATCTGGAAACTGAGTGGATGCCTCTCAATTGGAGAATGGCTGAATAAATTGTAGTATATGAATGTTATGAAATATTATTTTTCTGTAAGAAATGACCAGGAGGATGATTCAGAAAGGCTTGGAGAACTGATGTTGAGTGAAAGGAGCAGGACCAGGAGATCATTATATACTTCAACAACAATACTATATGATGATCAATTCTGATGGACGTGGCCCTCTTCAACAATGAAATGAAACAAATCAGTTCCAATAGCACAGTAATGAATTGAACCAGCTACACCCAGTGAAAGAACTCAGGGAAATGAGTGTGAACCACTACATAGAATTCCCAATCCCTCTATTTTTGTCCACCTGCATTTTTTATTTCCTCCATAGCTTAATTGTACACTATTTCAAAGTCCGATTCTTCTTGTGAAGCAAAATAATTGTATGGACATGTATACATCTATTGTAGTTAACATATACTTTAACATATTTAACATGTATTGGTCAACCTGCCATCTTGGGGAGGGAGCTGAGGGGAAGGAGGGGAAAAATTGGAACAAAAGGTTTTGCAGCTGTCAATGCTGAAAATTACCCATACATATATCTTGTAAATAAAAAGCTATAATAAAAAAAATCTACCTTTTATTCTCAGTGGCACCAAACCCATCTGAGTAGCAGCATAGTACAGTAGATGGAATGTTGGACATTACGTAAAGAAAACTGCTGGAGATCCTTATTAGTGATGTGACCTGGTAAAACCAATTAACCTTTCTAGATCTCACTATTCTCTTCTGTAAAATGGGAATAATCATAGCCTCTTTCTTATAGGATTGTTGTAAGTATAAAATGAGATCATTTAAATGCAGTTACATAAAAACGTAAGCATAAGTGTGTACATAGATCCTATCATCATACTTTGTAAACCTCAGGATGTTACATAAGTATCAGCTCTCATTATTATCTGGTTCTCATCATTTTCTTTTGAACAGGACAGGTCATCTAGAATAGTTCCAGAACTTTGCTAATATCCTACCATCTTCTTCTAATAGAGCAAAATGCTCTATTCTAAATGATTACCTTTTGAGGCTCCCAGAAACTGTTATTGTTCATTTGTGTGTGACTCTTTATGACCTCAATTTGGGTTTTCTTGGCAAAGATACTGGAGCAATTTGTCATTTCCTTCTCCAGCTAGTTTTACAGATGGGGAAATTGAGGCAAACAGAAGACTTGCCCAGGGTCACACAGTTAGGAAGTGTCTGAGGTTGAATTTAAATTCAGGAAGATGACATTTCCTGACTCCAAGCTCAGTGCTCTATCCATTGTGCTATCAAACTGTTATTTCTACTGGGAGAGAATTTACCAACTTCTAGTTTTTGGTTCTGGGATTTGGATGATTTCCAGTGTGGGAGTGATTGTACTAGTTAGTAACTCCTTTGCAGTGCTTGGCAGGAATATTAAGAAATCTAAGAGCGTAGGACAAATATTAATGTGAAGAAATGGGGAAGATTGTAAATACTATATTGTTTTGTCTGTATATATATATCCAAAAGGTAGCTTATTCTTTTTGGGTTATATCCATTATGTTGATCGCTTCATTGCAGACTGGATCTGCAGGTGGCACTGTAACTCAGTGGCTTAAGCAAAAATGACTTGTAAATTCAATGGCTGAAATTTTTAGTTTTGGGTCTATCACTGATTTTCTTTAAAGAAAGTTATATTTTTCTAATTTATTAAAATATAAGACTAAATTAATATGAATTGAAAGGCTAAAATAGCTGATAAACTTGTGGAGATACAAGCTCCCTATCTTAAGCACTTATGGGAAACTCCTGAAACTCATTATTTATTTGATAGATAAATCCTAGGGAGCTATTGAAGACAGGTGGCCATTAATGAAAAATATATTTTCTCTTACATTAGAATTTAAAAATAGCAAAATCTTTGCATATATGAACTTTTTTTTGGAAAAATGAGATAATTTATATACAACCTATTTTAGTCCTAAAGTGCTATACAAAACAAAGTAAGCTATTTGTGCTATTATTTTATTCACTAACCATTAACTACATATTGGCCAGCAAAATGTCTCTTGTGAGGGCTATATGTTTCTATTATGGAACTTATTTGTTGCTAGGTTACCTAAAACGAAAGCACATTTATTTATCTTCTAGTATCATAGTCTGCATTGTTGAATGTGAAAAAAAAAAAAAAAAAAACAATATATGCCCAAAGGGTTACCTTGAACCTTAAACAAAGCTCTAATAGGAAAATCAAACCACCAGATTCCCTCCTCATCATGTGCACTAAAACCCTATTTCTTAGTTCTTTCTCTAAGAATTATCTCTTAGGCGGCATCAGATTTGGTGGGGACCCTCAGATGAGAAATGAAACTCCCAAGAATTTCTCATGTAGAGAATAACCCGGTTTATTCATATATTGAGGGTAAAAATAAATTTCTATGTTATTTATATGTTAGTGATTTGATCTCTCACTCTTTCTCTAGCTCCTCTATTTCCAGTATCTGGTTTTTTTTCCCCCAAGGTACCCAACCAGTACCTTAAATGCAATGTGTAAATAACTGAATTACGTCTCAAATCTTTCTGCTGCATTAGGGGGGAGGTAATGTCAAGACTCAGTCTGAGCCAATGAAACAGCCAGGAGGACCCACCAAGGAATGAGTCATGTTAAACTGTACAAAAGTGCCAAGGGGAGTAGGTCAAACCAAATAGAATGTAGAAGGGCAAATAAAAGGTATGAAACCAAAGCCAGGGACCAAAAGATTTTAATAAGCTTACAAACTTGGTCAATCATTGAGAAAACAGATTTTTCACATAAAAAGGAAAGATTTCCTAGATCAAATTTTCTTTTGATGGAGAGTGGGGACCTCTATCTGAGGGATTTAAATCTAAGATGACCCTCTTAATCCCTTTGCTGATTTTTCCTATTTCTGTCAGTAGTACTAGCATTAAAAGTCAGCTAACTTAAAATCACCTTTGAGTAACTCATCTCCATCATTCATAAATCTAATTAGTCACTAAATCCTATCAAGTCTTCCTGTGAAATGCCTTTTATATTTGATACTTCCTTTTTATTCCCTTTTAGTGTGGAGGCTTCTAGACCCAATGTGTCATACACTTGGCCCATAGGCTTCATGAAACCTATAACACTGCTGAGTGTGACCTGAACTAGATTAAAATGTGGTTCTTATATGATTTAATATGCTTCTATATTAATGAAAAAAATACAAAATTATGTATTTTTCTAAGTCAGTATATAGTTCTGTAGGGATTCTTATACTGGTTTCCATTTGTGTTTGAGTTTGATGCCATTAGTCCCAAAACTGATGAGATGCTCCAGTCTTCACTACTGCAAGTCTCATGGCTTAATTCCATTTCTATCATTCCAGTGGAAATGACATTTAAAAAGATAATAGATAATCCTCTGTGTTGTCCCTATACCTTAAGGGCTTACAGCTGAAACCATCTTCATTCTTAGAATGAGTATTATCTCCTTCTTCAGATCCATATTTTAAGAGAGGAAGTATGTGCTGTCTTCCCTTATGAGAATATGAATTATTTTCTTTTCTGTTGTATCAACAGTACTTTGTACATTGTATTTATTTAATAAATAATGATCATTCATTCATTTACCCTGCATTTCATTGCCAGATGAATCTTCCTACCATTAAAAACTTTTGTTACTTTCTCTGAGTTAGTTTCAAACTCCTCAGCTTCTCTAGTACTAAAGGAACAAAAAATAGAAACAAAAATGTAGTTTTGTGAAGTAGAAAATAGTTTTAGATCTTGTAGGGCTTTTAGGCAATATGCATTTCATATTTAGAGGAAATAAAAGTGAGGGCTAAAATGTCTTTCTCAGGGAGTCTTTATTTCAACTGCTACTGTAAGTAGCCCTAATTTGCCCAGAGAAGTGATCTGCCTTATATTTCCTACTTTTAAGTAGCAAAAAATGAATTCAAAATCAGGTTTTTTTGACTCCTAATCCAGATCAATATGCTAAAAGAAATTACCTTGGACCTTTTAAATATTAGGCTACTTTCCATAATACTTCCTCCTTAGGCTGACTTTGACTTTGGCTAGCCTTCATTTACAAGTAAAAAGTTTTATAAATGGCTCTTTTTGGAGGACAGGCTTTTTGCTGAGCCAAAGGAGAGAATCCAAAGGAGAGAATCTTATGTATGTAAATTTCAATTTTTGTGGTCTGCTAAATCTAGTTCATAATCAACCAGTCTAGGAGCCCTAGGCATTCTTGACTAATGGCTTGACATAAAGTTTAATTTTGTATTTCTCTAAAAAATTGAGAATAACATAAATGTTTGTCTAGTAGAGGACTGATACACTGGAACCTTTGGGTTCTTTTTCAGTGAAAGAGTTAATGATAACAAGCAAAATGATTTATAGTACAAATGTAAATATTCTTTATTAGATCAAAAAGAAGAGAAGAGAAAATGAAAGCAAGAACAAATGAACCAGAGATAGCAGATGGGAATTAATTTTGAAAACCAAAATAATTTCAGTTTCTCATCATAAGAAATAGAAACCCTTTCTTTAGCCAGAAGATATATGGGCAAGTATTCCCATGGTTCTCTGAGAAAGAAGAGATATTATAAATAGTTCTTAATGACTCAAAAGCAACAGTTCAATAATTTAATTATCCATGGGAATTGGGGTGCACTGTTCATGGGCCTCAATTATTTTATGATTTAACTAAAACTGGTTTTCAATTTATTCATGTTCCATAATTATGGCACTTGATTTTGCAATGAAGGCCTTGGCAGGAGAAACCTTGGCATTTTATCATATTTTGCATCACCAAATCCCTAGCAATTTTATACATATGTAAAGACTAGATTGGGGAGGTGGAGGGGAAAAGTAATTTGAACAAAAGCAATGCAATCAGCTTGGGAAGCTAGCTGAGTTTTTATGGAAAACTTCTTTGGCTTTAAATAACTGTGTTTTCAAAGTTACAGTTCTTTCTGGTCTTAATTCTTCTTCTCCAGCATGCACATAACTGCCATTAACATTTATATCAGTCTCAAGTGTGCAACAAGGGGGCAATGGACCTCTTGTGCTGAACAGAATGATGTCATCCCATAAATAAAAACAAGATGGCAGATTACCTTATGTTCTGATGAGCCTTCCATTACTGTCAGTGGAAATAGTGGGTGTGGATCAAGGGCAGCCTATGATCTGAATCTACTCAGTATCTGAGAAACTGGTAATGAAAGAAAACTCTTAGGTTTTCAGTCAGTCTATATTCTGAGGGATAGCATAGAATTTTTCTTTAGAACATATTTTGAATTGTTGCACTTTGCCTTTATTCTTTTTCTTTTTTTTGCCCCTCTTTCTCTCCACATTTTTGGCTATTACTTCCATTAAGGGACTATTTCAGAACATCAGTTGGGTAATTAAAAACCATTCTTGGCGCAAATACCCATGCTATTATTCCTCTATGTATTCCCTTATCTCATGCTAAACAAATGCCTTTCTTTTCCTAATACTTTACTGCTTAAATATTTGTAAGCTGACTCTCTGTCCTCCACAAGCTTTGAGATATGTAGTAAGAATGATTAAATGAAAAGATAAAAGTCAATCCTTTTAGGTCAGTGAAGTTATCACATCAACTTTTTAACTTAAATTTGAAGGAGCTAATTTTAAAAAATACTATATAAATGTTTTTTCTTCACTTATATGAGGAAACAATTTTTTTTTTTTTTTTTTTTTAAGAATGCAATCACTTGGGAACAGCAGAGAACAGTACTGCTTCTTTTTCTTTTTTTTCCCCCCAATAATCAACCAATTTTCTTCTAACATGCTCTATGTGGATATTGTGCTCCTTCTTATGGTTGCTTTTCATAGCTATTCTTTCATATTCTCTAGCCAGCACATCTAATGGCTTAGCCACACATTTTAAAGTTGCCCATCCATGCATAACATGTTTGTTTGTCTCACCTCTGAGTTGGACTTGAGCAAATGACTCCATGTTGTCCCCAGCTGAAAAATGGAAACAACACTACCAATATCTGACATTTGCACAGCATCTTTTTATTTACCTCATATTTTTTCCCTTGGAAAGTTCTAAGTGAATAAAAGCCACTACATCAATATAAAGTCCAATTTCTGTCCTCCACTGGTTCAGAGGTGGCAAAGGAGAATATTCTTTTGTTTTTGTTGTTATTTGTTTTATTGACATGAGGTACTCAGGTAATTACTGTTATATGCTAAATCAGAAATCCTTGTATTCAATAATACCTTTGGTTATGCAACTGTTTCTTGATAAAACCAAATAGTATTTTACAAAGAATAAGGCTAAGATTTTTGAAAATGATATTCATAGCTGAGTAGTAAAAATGTAAAAAAAAATCCAATTCTCTTTGAAAAAGTGATATGGCTAGTTAAACAAATCTAATCAATTGGAAAAACAGGAAGTGTTTGTGGACAGGTCGAGCAAATTTAATAAAGATGACAATACTCCCTAAACTAATCTATTTATTTAGTGCTATACCAGTCAAACTCCCAAGAAACTCTCTTACTGAACTAGAAAAAATTCATCTGGAAGAACAAAAGGTCAAGAATTTCAAAGGAATTAATAAAGAGAAAAGCAAATGAAGGTGGCCTATCTGTACCAGATCTAAAACTCTATTATAAAACAATGGTCATCAAAACCATTTGGTACTGGCTAAGAAATAAAGAAGTTGATCAGTGGAACAAGTTAGGTTCCCAGAATGAAATAGTCAATGACTATAACAATCTAGTATTTGACAAACCCAAAGTAACCAACTTTTGGAATAAGAATTCACTATTTGGCAAAAATGGCAGGGAAAATTGGAAACTTGTATGGCAGAAAGTAAGCATAGACCCACACCTAACACCATATACCAAGATCAGGTTGAAATGAGTTCATGATCTAGACATAAAGAATGATATTATAAACAACTTAGAAGAACAAAGGACAGTTTACTTCTCAGATTTATGGAGGAGGAATGAATTTGTGACCAAAGAAGAACTAGAGGTCATTATTGATCATAAACTAGATCATTTTGATTATATTAAGTTAAAAAGTTTTTGTACAAACAAAACTAACGCAGACAAGATTAAAAGCAATAAACTGGAAAATTATTTCTACATCCAAAAGATCTGATAAAGGCCTCATTTCTAAAGTATATCAATTCTGTATACAGAATTGACTCAAATTTATAATAGTTCAAGCCATTCTCCAAATGATAAATGGTCAAAGGATATGAAAACTGACAATTTTCAGATGAAGAAATTGAAACTATGTAGCCATATGGAAAGGTGCTCCAAATCACTATTGATCAATGAAATGCAAATTAAGAAACTTTGAGATACCATTACACACCTGTCAGATTGGTTAAAATGACAGGAAAAGATGAATGTTGGAGGGTATGTGGGAAAACTGGGACACTGATACATTGTTGGTGGAACTGTGAACAGATCCAACCATTGTGGAGAGCAATCTGGAACTATGCTCAAAAAGTTATCAAACTGTGTATACCTTTTGATCCAGCCATGTTTGTACTGGGATTATATCCCAAAGAGATCCTAAAAGAAGGAAAGGGATCCACATGTGCAAAAATGTTTGTGCCAGTCCTCTTTGTAGTGACAAGAAACTGGACACTGAGTAGATGCCCATCAATTGGAGAATGGCTGAATAAATTATGGTATATGAATGCTATGGAATACTATTGTTCTGTAAGAAATGAACAGCAGGATGATTTCAGAAAGGCTTGGAGAGATTTACATGAACTGATGCTAAGTGAAATGAGCAGGAGATCATTGTACATGGCAACAACAAGACTATACAATGATCAATTCTGATGGAAGTGGCTCTCTTCAATATTGAGAATTCAAACCAGTTCCACCTGTGCAATGATGAAGAGAGTCATCTATACCCAGAAAGAGAACCTTGGGAACAGAGGGTGTAACACAACATAGCATTCTCACTCTGTTGTTATTTGCTTGCATTTTGTTTTCTTTCTCATTTTTTCTTTTTCTTCCTTCTTGATCTGATTTTTCTTCCACAACAAGATAATTATACACACACACACACACACACACACACATATTGGATCTAACATGTATTTCAAAACATTTAACATGTATTGCACTACTTGCCAGCTAGGGAAGGGGATAGGGGGAAGGAAGGGAAAATTTGCAACAAAAGGTTATGCAAGGGTCAATGTTGGAAAAATTACCCATGCATATGCTTTGTAAATAAAAAGCTTTAATAATAATAATAAAAGAAATGGCTAGTTAGAATTTCAGAAATTAGATCATCAATTTAAAAAAATTAAAGTAGCTATCACGTAGTAAGTAGTTTTATTGAACATGAACAGGTAATCATGTGTGACACAAAATGACCACACAATGAAATTGGATTTATGAATGATGACAATTAGATCATGAACTTTTAGTACTTTCCTTCTATTGGTCATCTCTATGTGGTCATATCTATATTGTTTGCACCTTGTCTCCTCCATTAGGTTTTAAGCTCCTTGATGTTCATAGTCCTTGGACAAAGAATTAGAAGACATTTAAATAAAGTTTTTAAGGAAAGCAGCCTTCATTCAAGATCCCTATTATATACAGTAATTATGAGATATTTGTTTCTTTCAAATACTTGATATTTATTCTTTGCAATGATAGTGAGCTTGTGTCAGGTATCATTTTTTTCCTTCAAAAAGCAAAGATCTTTGTAGAGTTTGCATAGACATATTATGAATAAAAAGAGTCATGTGGTTAAATGAAGAGAAATCATGAACTGGTCTTTTTCTGAGAAGGGATATTATTAATGTGCTGAGATATAGATACACTCTATGCTCAATAGGTCACTATTTTCACAATTGCAATTTCTCAAAGTCTGATTATATCTTGGACACCTTCCTAAAAGGATGGTGTACCACTGTCAATTTCTATGAAAACATTTATAATTCAGGATGTGTTATCATATTGACAGCTGTATAGAGGGAGAAACAGTTTATGTTAATTTGCTGCATCTGCTACATTAATAAATTTGAAGGAATAAATGTTGACTATCATTATCCTAGATGATAACTCAACAGATTCCTCAGGAACTGAGACTTTCTTTGACAATTCATTAAAACAAAACCATAATGGTACACATTTCAGATAGATGCATTATTGTTCGATAATAATCATTATTAATGATAATTACATAGTAGTATTTTAAGTTTTGGAAAGTACTATATATATATATATATATATATATATATATATATATATATATATATAAAACTTTTCTTAATCCTTCACAGTAACCCTGTGAATGAAGTGCTATGAATGTCTATGAATGCTTTTATGTTCCCATTTGATAGATGAGATTACTGAGCTAAATTACTTGTCTGAGGTCACACAGTTACCAAGTTGCAGAGGCTTTATTATAAATAAAAATCTTCCTGAATTTAAGCCTAGTCCTGTTCATTATGCCATGAGTTTAAACAATGACAACTTTCTCTCTCTCTAACCCCCAACTCAGGGATTACTATGTAACTTGTTAAAGCACTAAAGTGTTCTTTGACTGATAAAGATCATAGATATAAAGCTGAGTGTAATCTTATAGGTCATTATTTCAACATTCTCATTCTATAGATGAGGTAGCTGAATTCCAAGAAAAATTAAGTGACATGCCTAAGATCACAAGCTGACCACTAACAGATCAAGAACCCCAATGTGGGACCTCTGACCCCCCAATCCAGGATGCTTTCCATTGAATTATGTCATATTTGCACTTCCTTGCTAATAACCACATAGTTATCCCCATATTGGTATGATTATCTAGTCAATATTATAGTAAGATATCTATATGTAAGATCATAGTATATGATCTATAGGCATGTGATCATAGTATATGATCACTAAGTATGATCTATAATTATATATCTATAAATAAGATTTCCCTGCCTGGAATGTCTCCATGTTGGTATAAAGATTAAAGATAAGAAGCCTATGGAGTTGCTCCACCATTTCTATGGCAAAATATTCAGCAACCTTTCAAATTTTAGTACTCTAGACAAAAGTTTTAATATCTCATATTAATTATATCTCTACCCAAATTTTATGGATTGGAAGAATGAAATCCAGGGAGGTGGTAGAAGTGATATTTGAACTCAGGTGTTCCAGGTGTAAATTGAGTACTTTCCGCACTATTCCATGCTGCTAATCATAATACCATTAAATTCTGCCTCAGATAGTTGTAAAGAGTAAACATATTTAATCCTATGTGTATATGTATATATGTATATACTTATATGTTTGAGCTTCCCAATAACCAAATGAAATTATACATGGCATTTATAGATTGGTTAAAGGTTCATAAAGTACTATATTGAGCACATATGTGGTTCATAATATTTTTCTGTATGTATATATATATTTATAAAATATAGTGATTATATAAATATCATCTATGCACTTTATGGATTCCACTCATCTTCACATTCTTTTCCTTATAGAATATGGAACTATTATAGCAACATAGCTCTTTAAATTATTTCTGTGGGAAAATCAGTTAATTTGGTGGGAAAACCAGTACTTTGCCTTGGGAGTTCTGCAGTGAACAAAACAAAAATGTATTTTAATGTGATATTGTTATATAATATGCATTTTATGTAACTAATGCTTGTTTTATTTTTATTTTTGTGTTTATTCATGTGTTCTTCCCAACAAAAATTACTCAAGAGAGATAAATATTAGTAGTATTCACATTTTATAGTTGAGGAAACTGAGGCATAGGTAAGTTAGGTGACTTGCTAAGGATCACACGATTAGTAAGTGTCCAAAGCTGAATTAGAACTCGGCTTCCTGACTCTAAAACCACTGTTCTATTCATTGTACCACCTAATTGTTTTTTATTAAATGGTGAATTACTTGATGACAGGAGCTGGAAAAGTAGCTTTAAATATTAGATTGCTAGACCATGAACCTCATGGGTACTTCAACAAATTTTTTTAATGATTAATATGTTGCTGATTATGATGGTGATTATTGATTAATTCTAAATAAAATATAAAGATATGAGAAGTTTTGAATCTCATTCATTTTGCTAATTGGATGAATAATTATACATCTCAAAAGCTAAAAAATGTACTACACAGTAGGAATGTTTTAAAAATTAATACAGGTAAGAGCTCTTAGAATTTGGTTTTTATATTAGTTCTTAGAATTCACAGCTTATTTTATTTTACCTTGCAATTGTTTTGTAATTGCATTCTCTGTTCTCTTTTTGTTTCATCTATCTATCTATCTGTCTGTCTGTCTGTCTGTCTGTCTGTCTATCTATCAATCTATCTATCTAATGAGGATTGAGAGATCCCCTGGGCAGTGTAAATAGGCTTTTGTGAAAGAATTAGCAATCCCAAATGAATGCAGGTGAGGTTTGTGAAAAAAAAAATGGCTTTAGGGATTAGCAAAGGTAGGTTTTTTAGCAAAGATGGGTTTACACTAAGAAGAAACAACTCAGGGGGCTAAATCCTATTATGATTTTTAGCAAAGATGTTTTTAGCAAAGATGGGTTTATACTGAGAAATAACTCAGCAGGTTCTTCCAAAAGGAATTAGCAAAGGTTTGGGGTTTATCCTTTCATTATATTGGGTTTTTATTGCCTGGAGCTAGGTAGCTATCTATAGATGAGTTTAAAGGACTAATTTTCAACTCAATAAAAGGTGGTGATCTTCAATTGAATTGTAGGGGGAGATCACTATGGCATTTTCCCCTATGACAGGAGGGTGGGGCCCCTCCCAGAGAACAGCAGGGGTTGAGTTTTTAGGGTTCCTCCATTCCCCCAAAGATCAAGGGGACACAGTTTACATCATATCTATCTACCTACTTACCTACCTACCTATCAATCTATCTTTTTGCCTAATATATATATATTTTAATTCTATTTTATATATAGATAGAGACTTAATTTTTTTTAAATTTCAAATTCTCTATCCCTGTCTTCCCCACTTCCAATAAATGAGATAATGACTATGTACAGTCATGCAAAACACAGACTTGTTTAAAAAAAAAAAGAATGAATGAAAGAGAAAAGAATATACTTCAGTATACACTCATTTGTTTTCTATATGGCATGACAATATATCATGTTTCATCAGAAGTTCTTTGAACTCTAATGGTTCATTGTGCTGATCAGAGTTACTAGTCCTTCAAATGTAAATATCTCTTGCAATGTTGCTGTTATTATGGAGAATGTTCTCTTGGTTCTGCTCACTCCGTTTTGTGTCAGTTCGTACAGGTCTTTCCAGGTTTTTCAGAAATCATCCAACATTTCTCACAGCACAATGCTATCTAGTTTCTGCAAAACAGGAAACTACTTACTCCATAGGGTTGCTGAAAACAGCTTTGTAATCTAAAAGCCTGAGGTTAGGAACTAAATTTGTGACTTCACCAGAATAGAGAATTCTTGAGGAGAGAACTTCCTTTACCATTATAGGCATCTCCTTTGCAACTTATTGTTTAGAGTTTCTCAAGTCACTGGAAGGCTAATTAATGTTCCCAGGATCATATTACTAGTATGTGCTGGGGATGGCATCTGAATTCAGCTATTTCTGGCACCATGGTTAAGGATCTCACCACCATGCCATACTGTCACTATATGTAATCTAAAACACTATTTATTATTATTTTCATTATGACTGTTGTGCCACAGTTCCCTTTTAATGTCCTGACCCAGTTTCTCTAATTGTCCTATTTAGTTACTCTGCCTCAGGTTATAACCTTTCCCTCTTAATGTTTGATGAGATAAAGGTTTTATATCTTTAGGCTATAATCCTTCCTTCTTAATGTTTGACAGGAACAAGGTTTATCCATATTAGACATCATTAGAATATCAGTAACCCCTCCAGTACCTCCCTCCATTATGTCATCCTAGGTATCTCCCCCCTGCCCCTCCTCCCCCCGCCCCCCATTAGGTTATCCTCATCCAGGTACCTCCCCCATTATGTCATTGTTCTTGGTATCCTATAAAAGAGTCTTGCTGTCTGACATTCAGGGCTTGATTCTTTGAGAGGATAGTCTCATTCAGCCCTGGGATCAAACATGGATCATTTGGTCCCAGTAAATCTCTCCATTTAATAAACTATTAAATTGTTCTCTAATCTCTGTCTTGATCAGTTTCTCCGGCATTACAGTAATCAGTGTGATTATTCTGTTTTAGGAATAAAAAGATATTACAATAGTAAATATATATATATATATATATATATATATATATATATATATATATATATATATATATATTGAATTGTAACCAATTTTTGTAATCAAGTATGACTGAAGCTTCTGTCAAATTGTTGTGTTTTTATATTCTGTTTATATAAGAATAAATGAGGTAATAGTTTAATGAAGGAATAGTTGTTGAAAGTTGCCATGGGCATCAATTAGATTTTTTTCTGAACTGGGAAAAGCTCCTATTTACTATATTGACACTTCTAAAATTACATACACAACTGTGAATAAGATCTTTTTGATATGCTTATTTTATTTCCTTCTGTCAGTCAAATTCATGTTTTGAATTAAGAAATATCCTTAACTCTTGATTTCTTCTGTCTTCTTAGTGCCTAGCATTGTACTTTGCATAACTGCTTGTTAAACTGGATTGAACATTTTTAAAGTTACATTAAAAAAAAGTCATTGCAATATGGGGAACCATTAGCCCCGATAAAAGGGTGAAATCCATATTATATGATACACAGATATAATTCAAAATTTCTCAGCAAGAGATATGACTAAAGAACTGAAATGACTGATGAAAAATATTTTAGAAAAAAACTAATTCAATAAATACCAAGGATAAAAATGCGCAGATGAAAAATTCAGGCCAATTATTAGAAAAAACTTCTAATAATTATATTGTCAAGGGTGAAGAGCAAAAGAAATAGTGAAATATTATTATCATAGTAACTAAGTAATGAGTCTTCCCTCTTTCTATTCTAAATCCACAACAGAGAATACAAATATCAGTTCCTTTCTTCTCTAACCATTTTCTTATTAGAAAAAAGTCATTTTAAAAGCAATATTTCAAACTCCTAATAGCCAAAGAGAAGAAAGAAAAAATGTAGGAAGTGGAAAACCTAACAATAAAGTAATAATTTTCCAAGCCTTGAACTGAATACTTCACAGAAGAATAGTCAGTAGTGTTCATAGAGTTTTTGTTCATATATAAATATATAACATAAATGCATACTCTCTATATATGTTTGTATGTATGTATATGTGTATAGTTGTTTCTCCCATTAGAATATAAGCTTGTAAACTTATGTTTGATGACCAACACATAGTAAGAATTTTGTCAACAAACACAGTAGATGTTTGTGGATTGATTAATTCTAACTCTGAGGTTCTAAAAATTCTAAAAATTTCTTACTTTGTTGGGATTGATAATCAAATAGGCAGACTACTTTCCAATGAAGGCAAGTACTCCATTAGGGTGAAAGACATTTAATTCTTCTCTAGCAGAGCCCAGAGAATGGGCAAACAACTAGGTATATTTATATAGATCATATTTGTAAATGAGAGGGCCTCATTTTCTAAGTACTACACAGAGTTGTGTGGAGAGGAATATTAAAAAAATTAAATTTTCTAAATATAAAGAGAAATGGATTTGTTGTGAAGCTCTAGGGGAAGATGGTCTCTGCTGACATTATTTACTTAACTTTTTTTTTTTTTTTTTTGTTAAATACTTTCTTTAGAAAGGAGTTGGAAGAAATCTAGAAAGCCCGGTCCAAATAAAGCAAGGAAAAATGAAAATCAAAACACCTTTCTGGTTAGGCTGAAAAGCATTGAGAGAGTCATAATGAAGAAAAAACAATTTATATATAAATATTCAAAAATGAATAAAATGGGCACTCTAAATCATAATCATAATGAGAATAATAAATGTGTTTCTGCTTCTTTTCAGTCATAGAAGAAAGTTAATTCTTTTCTTCTGTGGGGGTAAGAAGTTTATTTTGACAACACTTTAGCTGATTTAGGCTAATGGGAAGCAACTGGCCCATTCTGACTGGATCTAACAGTAGACTTTTCAGTAAAAGGAGATTTACTGATCTGACCAGCACCAAATTTTTGGCTGAGACCAACTGAATTGTCTAAATGGTAAATACATATATAAAAAAGAAATGTGCTAAGAACAATTTTGCTGATGTTAGTCTTCATAGTTGTAAAGTCAAGATTAATTCCACATTCTTTTAGCTGGAAGGCATAGTGTTGAAATTATTATTTGTAAAGGGAATCTTATTCCCAAAGGCTGACAAATCCATCTTGAAACTGGAAGGTTGGCAGAATTTTAAGTGTCCAAGAGGTAACATTTTTTTCTTATGCTGCAAATTAGATTTTGTTATTGTCTTAGAAAAGAACTCACCCTGAGGGGTGTGGCCTGGTGGCAGCTTTCTGAAATCAGTCATTAAAGTCCAGTTACTTGAAAAAATATTTACTCAATCATTGATTAAATGACAGAAATTCTACCAAGTTAAATCCACATGAAGATTAATCAACATTCATTGATTATGTGTAATCATGTGTAATATGCTGGTGATACAAAGACAAAAATGAAACAGTACCTTACTCTCAAAAAGCTTACATTCTGTCAGGGAAGACAGCACATACATAAAACTATGTAACACGTATATAGATAGATAGATATACATACTTGTGTGTGTGTACACACACAAGTATGTATATCTATCTATCTATCTATCTATCTAGTAACATAAGGCAATTGGGTCAGGAAGAGCATGAGGAGCTTGGAAAATAGGGAATGCTTCATGTATGAGATGCTGTTTAAGTTTTGAAGTAGACAACATGAGAAGAACATTCAAAGAATGGAGAACAGCCTATACAAACAACTAGGGATGGAAGATGTGTCATGTGAACAACAGAAAGATCAATTTGAATGGATTCTATAGAACAAGAAAGTGGATGATGGAGGCCTAAAATGATGACTGGAAAAGTAATTTAGTAGCTTGTGAAAATTTTTTTGTGACAAACAGAAGCTTATTTCTAGATTCTTGATTCTAGAGACAAATGGGAATACCAAGATAGAATAAATTAAATAAAATAATTCTTCTAGTCTGCCTTTCAAAACTAAAATAAAACAAAAAGAAACCCAATAGTCTCCAAAGCACATAGATTTATTCAATTCATCAATTCATGTAAGTCTTTCCAGACTTTTCTTAAATCAACCTCTCACCATTTCTTACAGAAAAAGCCATTTCCCAATTGATGCATATCCACTTTACATTCCCTTTCCTAAAAGGATATCCAGCGATAATAAGTCTGTATTTGTAATTTCTTGGGAAAACCATGTGTGATTTTGATGTAATAGGATTCTTTGGTCTGCTAATCTTTGTGGGGGGCCTGGGTCAGAAAACCCTGAATCTTCTGGTTCTGGTTTACCACACCATACTTCCACACACATACCCTTAATTCACCTGGAGATCACTCTTCAGGCCACCATCCTCCACCTTTAATTCATCTGGAAATTATTTTCTAGACCACCACCTTCCACCCTTAATTCATGTGGAGATCAATCCCTAGGTCCCCCACCCACCCCCCTACAGAAGACTAAGTAAAATTAAACTCTGTCTCTCAATTCCCTGTTACTTTCCTAATCAGGATCTAGCCTGCTGAGATCCTCTCAGTGTCAATAAACCCTCTTTTGCCAACCTTAACTTGGAGATCGGGACTATGAATTCTTTCACAAAACTTGGGACACTGGCCTGGGAACCCCCAAACTCTGTTAGGGTGTCTCATCCCTCAACAATTTTAGGACTTTGGACTAATTATATATTTTCTACTTTAATATGAGAGAAAATATAAAAAAGTATAAACAGTTGTCTATTTTAAAAACACCCCAATTTGTTGAGTCTTTATAAATACATTAGTGTTATTCTGCAATAACATAGATTTTTAGAAACCACTATTTAAAATCAGAACTTATTAAAAAATGAAATAATGTGATGAATTTGATAAATCAAAAATCTAGAACATTTAGTGAAATTAATGTCACTATATTCTTGGTCTTCAGACAAGATTCATGGTCTTCTACCTACATGAAATGCCAATTGTGATCTATTAATTTCAGCCATCATCAGTTCCTCGAACTCAGCAAATCCTCAACAGAACTTCTTATAGATATCCTCATCTCCCTTTACAATCCACTTCTCATGTGTGGGCCCTTATCTAGGTAATCTACACTTCCATATACATCTCATACCCATGCCTTTACTTGTTCTACAATCTAGCTGAACTATGCTACTTTCATCTCTTGAGCTCGTGTTGATTTTTTATTCTTCATGCTTTTACTCATATTTTACTTCAGGAGTTTGAATTGTTGTAGCAGCTATTCTTATTTGATAAAAATCATTTCTTTTCTTCATGAATTTGCTATAGTTGTAATTTTATTCCTACAGTACACTAAAGTTTGAAATATTTTAAAGTGAAAAAGCTAAGATTTAAAACAATTTGCCTTGACTGACATAGCTACTTAGATCCAGTCCTTTCTTGACTCTAGATAGCATGATCTTTCCACTGCAACATGGTTCTTCTAGTTTGGGCAATGTTGCCCCTTTACTTTAGAACTTTTAAACCCTAGAAAAATCATGTGCATCATTCCAAATTCTTTATTATTAATCTTAAACTGTTTTATTCTTCTCAATAATTTAGCCCTGAAAATGGGGAAGATTTAGAAGTACCCTGCCACAGTATAGCACAGAAAGGTTTTCTTCAATTTTTCCATAAATTTAAAATTAATGCCATATAGTAGCATAATCTGTTGAACAAAAAATCTTGGAGAAGAGCCTCATGTTTTCAAAATTAATGTCTGGCAATCCACTCATAGTTACATGGTTCTTATCAATCAGCCTAAACGTGAATTTTCCTTCATTTGTTATCTGAATCTTTGTACCCTTTCTTTGTATTGAGTACATTTTAATTTACCACACCTATCTGTATATGCCTTAATTTCTTTATTAGATTTTAAGTTGCTGGAGGGCCAGAACTATGTTATGTTTCATATTTGCCTCTTCAGTACCTGATTGGCACTTACAAGAAGAAAGGAAAA
Organism: Sarcophilus harrisii; assembly: GCF_902635505.1. NCBI lineage: Eukaryota > Metazoa > Chordata > Mammalia > Dasyuromorphia > Dasyuridae > Sarcophilus > Sarcophilus harrisii. The sequence goes on from NC_045426.1 coordinate 447,779,127, forward strand.
AAACAAAAAACAAATACTCATTAAGCATTTACTATGTGCCAGGTACTGGACTAAACATCTGATATTGTCTCATTTGATCCTAATAGAAATCCTGGGAGTTAGGTATTCTTATTACCATTATTTTACAGGTGAGGAAATTGAGACAGAGTTTAAGTTAATGTTCAGGTTAACACAGCTAGTAAACATGTGAGGTTATATTTGAATAAAGGTTTTTCTAATATCAGATCTTGAGCTTTACTCACTGCAATACCTACTTGCCTCTAACTAATAGTTTAATAAAAGGAAATTGAGTTAAATTGGATAGTGTTCTAAATTAGTGTAAGGTAATAGGATTATTTTTCATATAACTGATCCCAGAAACTTAGGCTGTCCAGCTTTTTTTAGTTTTATGGCCAAGGGCTGCCAAACCCAGTGTTCTTTTTACTTCTTTATGCTTAAATCTTCTATTGCAGTTAAATAAGCAGGGTTATCTCCATACACTGAAGACAGGCAATTTTCTTTAAATGTACAAAACTGTTGATTTATTGTGAAAGCCCCAAGTTTGAATAGATATTAAAGCCAGACATTGAAATATAAAGTTTTCATGGTGATATCAACTTGCCTATCCTGCACATTTTTCACATAATAAAAATGACACTCCTAAGTTTATCTAGATATTGAAGAAGATTACGTATGTGCAATTTGGATGAGTTAACATTACAATGAGAGCCTTAACTTTTGCATATCCTGGCTTTTGTGTGCCATTATTATTATTTATTACTTGAATGCTGACAGCAGATTCAGCATTGCATAAGCCATATAAGTAAGCATGGTTTCTGCCTTGGGACTTACAATTCAAATTAGACAAGTAAAATATTTCACAATAAAACTCTCAAAGTTAACTGTCAAAGGTGCAAATTTATTTGGCTTTAACTAGTTTGTTTTTTCCTTCCCTTATTATTTGAAATATCACTTAAATTGAGGAACATTGAAAGAAATCATGAAGTTGTTTTTCCAGAGATGGTGGCACTATCAGCCCCTCCTCTCTTCAATCCCCCCAGTGTACTAATAATTAAAGAACATGTATAGCAGAATTAAATAAGAGAAAGAGATGAATAGGAGCCTGACACACCAATCCTATCTATAAAGGAACTGCTTTCTCCCTTAGATCTTAATTTTTTGAGAGTAAGAGGTGTGGATCTTACAGATATATTATCAGATCTACTTAGCAGTATCTCCCTCCAGGGTCTTTGTAAGTCACTAAGACACATTGCTTCTTTCTTTCTTCTCATAAGACTACCATCATGGGCTCTCTACTCTCTTGTGATCAAACAGGGAACATAAACCTCTCTGACTTAGACTTAAGACTGCCCAGCTTTTCTTAGTTTAATGGCTACAGGTTGCTCACCTATCTGTCAAACCCAGAGTTCTTTTTACTGCTCACACTTAAATCTCCTCTCACAAGATAATAAGCAGAGTTATCTCCATACACTGAATGCTGGCCATTTTCTTTAAATGTAACACAAACTTACACATCTGGGTAAGAAGGGTTGGAATGGCAAAACTTCTGTCTTTACTTCTCTAAGCCTCAGTTTCCATATCTTTAAAATGTGGATAGTAATATTTGCATGGCCTACTGTATAAAATAAATGTGAAGAAAGCAATTCATATCTTAAAATATTTCAGAAATATGAATTATTAACAAAAGTTGGAATTCAGTTTAAATCTGGGCAGGTGTATCCCTTCATTTCTCACATATAATTTACACTGTTATTGGCTAAAATAAGGTGGGAAAAATTAAGAACAGTCCTCTCTCTATGAAAAACCAAAAGGACAGAGTACATTTAGATGACAGTTACAAATGTAACAGGAAAATGAAACTTTTTAAAGCTAACTTTTCTAATTTTTCTCAGTGTACCAACATGAAGTCATGATTTATGATTTTCTTTCTTTCATCCTTTCTTATATTAGACAGAGGCCATGTGTATGTATAGTAATTGAACAGAAGGAAATAGATGTATTTTTACTTAGAACTTGGACAGCACCTTGTTTCTTTCCATTCATATTGTATATTCAACAAAACTAAATTCAAAGTTTCATCATGTTATGGAGATGATCCTGGATTCTCTAAGACTATAGCAGGGAAGCACCAACTCCAAGTTTCTGTTTTATGGATGGTAATTTCCAGAAGCTCATCACAAGTATCTCTGAGTAAAGCTAAAAATGTCTACAATAAAAGATCACAACATTGTAGAATATTAGTGCTGTGGCCAAAATATTATATTTAGCAAAATTAAGTGTACTATTGAAGGAAAAGAGTAAACATTTAATTATATCTCTGATTCTAGAAATTCTAAAGCAACAATGATGATAAAGCAACTAATCAAACTGACATGGGCAAAGCTGGCTGAAGTTTATTGAGATACACTATCAAACAACTTCAAATACTTTATTTTTTTTAGAAAACACAAGTAGCTTCTAGACACTTAACTGGAGTTTTTTGACTAATAAACATTGTCACCACCTCTCCCTTCTCTTTCCACCTCCCTCCCCAACATTGTCCAGTGGTTTATAAAGTAATGTTTAACTTTTTTTAGTCTTTCCTTTTGCAGCTAGAGGTGAACAACAGAACAGAGAAATCAACAGATTTTTATGGCAGTCTAAACAGACAATATTGCTAAACATACATCTTATGCAAGCTTCTTTTGAGGTAGCTCCTTTTGAGAAGAATCCAATGTAATAATCTCCTTCTCAGAAAACAACAACAACAAGAACTTTCTAACTAAGCTTAAAAATGAGAAGCCAATTTCTAAATTACTCTTCTTTCAGTGCCCAGAAAAACATTCTTTTCAACTCATTCTAAACAACTTTGCACCATCTGTAGAAGCTGTTCCAGAATGGTAATGGCATTCTTGGTGTGATTTCTTGGGGTTTTACTGGACTGAAGACTCAATGTAAGTCAATAGTATAATATAGCAGCCAAAAAAGCTAATGTAATCTTAGAGTCCTTTGAGAGTAAACAGTTTTCAGGACTAAGGGTTCCACTGTACTAGTTAAACCACATAGTGATTGTATCTAGTTCTGGTAATTAGACTTTTAGGAAGGACATTATTAAATGGAGAGGATATATAAAAAGGTCAATCATGATGGTAAAAGATTTTAAATTCATATCATATGAAGATCATTTCAAGGAACTGGCAGTTTTTGGCCTGAGAAATAAAAGACTTGAAGAAAACATGATAATTTTCTCCAAATATTTGAAGGGCTATTCCATGGCAACAGATTTAGGCTTGATCTTCTTGGACTACAAGAGTAGAAGTAGACTAGAAGTTGCAAAGAATCAAACAGGTTAAATATTAGGAAAATTATTGTTAATTAGAATTATTAAAAATGGAACAAGCTGTCTTAAGAAATAAGGAATTTTCTTTCATTAGAAGTCTTTGAAGAAAGCAGATAATTACTTGTCTGCTTTGCTGTATATTGTTTTCCTTTCCAGGTATAGATTAGACTAGGTAGACTCATAGGTTTCCTCTAACTCAAGAGATTCTAGGAGTTAGCAAAGAACAAAACAAAATACCATGCAATAATTACCCACATTAAAAAAAAAATTATAAAGCACTGTCCTTATAATCCTGTGAAGTAAGTAGTTCAAACATTGTTTTTATCTCTTCATTTTTCAGATGGGCAAACTGAGGTCAATTATGATCACATAGCTAGTAAATTTCTTAGAAAGGTTTCAAAACCAGCTCATCTGACTCTCAATCCAGTGCTCATTCCACTTTGAAATGCTATCTTTCTGACCTATCATCATACTATTAAGCTATATTGAAGAGGTCAGTATTTGGTTTGTAAAATCCTAAGAGTTTTGTAAGTGGCAAAGGAAATGGTATCATAGCAAAAGGTAAGGTCCCTCTTACTCAACTATTACTGGACAATTTTTTCTTTCAAGGCATAGAATTATATCCTCTTCTTTATGAGTCATTTAGTCTTTTATTTATTCATTTAACCTTTAATAAAGACTTATTGTATGCATTGTGCTAGGCACCTAAGGAAACACTGTAGGAACACTGTCATGGTCTCTGCCCTCTTCTGAGTTTTAGTAGAGGAGTGGGATTAAACACAGGTAATTGTGGTACTACATAACAATAGCCTTAGAAAATTATAAAACAAGTTATTTCCTTTATCTCAGGGTGATGATAAGTGGAGGAAAGGAATTTTAATGCTACTATTGCAGATAACTTGTAACTCAGAAAACTGTATGTCTTCTAGCCAAATTCCAAACTGGGAAATTGTTTATTTTTAACCTCACTTCTCCTTACCATAATACATTACTAACAAGATACCTGACCTTCTCCACCTTTGTTCAATCACTTGATATTGAATGATGGATTAAATATTTATTAGTGCCTTCTATATGCCAGATACCATGCTAAGTGCTAGGAATACAAAAAAGAGACAAAAAAACTATACATGCTCTCAAGGAACTCATAATCTAATGGAGGAAACAATAAGCAAACACACAAATACATACACACACACAAACACACACACACATACAACAAACTATATTCAAAATAGAACAAAATAATAAAAAAAGGCACTGGAATTAAGAGAAAAATCTAATAGAGTATTAAACTGATGGTTTTCTTTAGAGGTGATAGTTCATAAGTCATTGAAGACAATCTTACTTATCACTTACTTATCAAAAGTCATTTCAAACATTTTAGTTTGTTTCATTTCCTCCTCCACCACAGGCATCTAAACTAATCCATGGCATAGCATGATTACTATAATTAGGCCAATTAAAACTAACTTATACTTGATTTTAATTTAATAACATTTATTTGAGAATATTTATATGGGACTAGACTTTTCTAAATCCAGTTATGGAAATTATTAGTAGAGGGTTTAGAGATTGTTACTTTCTGGTTCAGCAATGCCATTGAGAATAAGGGATTCATGGCCATTCCAGAATGATACTTGTACTAAAAAATGCAGTTCCTTTTGAGAGAGAATCTAAGGAATATCAGACTCTGGATCTCTAATTTGGGAATAACACAGAGACTGAATTTCATGTAGAGTGGTTGTTTTATTAAAGACCTAAGAACAGGAAAAGGAGGGTGAAGTATCTCTCTCAAAAAAAAAAAAAAAAAAAAAAAAAAAAAAAAAAAAGCAAAAAAAGGAAAAGGTGATACTGATGTATCAGTATTTTTTTTTTTTTTTTTTTTTTGAGGAACAAGTACTTATACATTACTTTTCCATTACTTATAGGTAAATATTTTGGAAAATATTCTAGTGGAAAAAGAATTTTCCACTAGAGTCAGGGAACCTGGTTTCAAATTCTGTGTTTGCCACGTACTACCTGTATGATTTTAGGTAAGTCAGACCCTCTCTCACCTCAATTTTTTATCAATAAAATGATAGGGTTGGATTAGATGCCCTTTGGAGTCCATTCCAGTTCTTAGTCAATTATTTTAGATATGTCAGAAACTTTCTTCATTCTCAGAAGTAGTTTCACTATAATAACCACCAGAATATGCATCATTCACAGTAAGGAGTTTAATAAGTCTGGTAACTTTCCTTTCTTAAGTCCATTTCCTTTCAATTATTTCTGAAGAATTGGATTTTGTGTTGGTCATACTCAAAAGGTAGAGTCCTATGATATTGTTCTATCCAGATAGAGACTCTCTGGATCTGGAGGAGGAAAAGTAATTCAAATGATCTTTCTTCTTACTTATAATATAAGGGAATTTAATACGATTATAATGTGCTGGCTGGTGAGGTGAACAGAAATGTAGGCCTGGAGTCAGGAGGACCTATGTTACAATCCAGCCACAAGTACTTTCTAGCTGTGCCTCTAGGTGAGCCACTTAACCTCTCTTTGCCTTCATTTTCTCAATTACAAAATAGAGACCCTGGAGAAGGAATTACACTACTATCTTTGCTAAGAAATACCCATAAAGGGGAGACTCCAAGGGGTGAAGCCAAGAGGGCAGAGATGACACACATTTCTCTCTGACCTTCTTTACAACCCTTACAACAATTATGAAATCCAGTCTCTGAATTAGCTCTGAACTGGCAGAACCCACAAATATTGGGAGTGCAACAAATTATCAGCAGAAGATAATTTTGAAGCTCACCAGAAAAGGTCTGTTTCAATTGGAAATGAGAGGGAGGCTGTCAATGTAGCCAGTGCAGAGTCTCAGGACAATACAGTATCAGGGTAGCAGTGCAGACTCTGTGGCAGAGAATCTATGGGAGGAAACAGACCAGAAAAGGTCTGTTTCAATCAGAAATGGGAGGGAGGCAGCCTAGTGCAAAAAGCTGACCACAAACTCCATATGCAGACAGCGCAGAGTCCCAGAGCATTGCTGACTCCATGTGGCAGAGAATCTACAAGAAGGAATCCACAGGAATCTACAGCAGGGTTGTATACTTTGCCCAAGTTGCAAGCCAGTAGGTCAGCAGAGAAATTATAAAACATCCAACACAAACACAAAAGATGAATAATGAACCCCAAAATACCAGAATCTCATAGGATGTGGCCATGCCCATCCACTACTGGGAATGAATCAGCACTGACCCAGCAAAGCTGTGGCTACTTGGAAAACCTACCCCACTCTAAAAGCAGACCTTAACTTAAAAAAAATGAGTAAAAAAGTAAAGAGGACTCTAATGATTGACAGCTTTTATGGTGAAAGAGAACAGATTTCAAACCCTGAGGAGACTAAAGGCAAATTGTCTCCATATGATTCCCAAAAGACTATATGAACTGATCCCTATCACACAAGGCTCTCCTAGAAGAAATTAAAAAGGATCTTAAAAGAGAGCTAGAAAAAAAATGGGGAAAGAAAATGCAAAATTTTCCAGGCCTGGAAAAGGCAACGCAGAAACTATCTGAAGAAAATTCACTATAAAATAGACTTATAAAATGGAAAAAGCATATAACTCTTAAAAGATAAATTTGATAAAATGGAAAAAGAAAGCAACTCCAAGAAAAACAAAACTTGTGAAACAGAAAAAGGAAATAACTTCTTTAAAAACAGAATTTGTGAAATGGAAAAAAATTCCACAGAACAAAACACCTCATTAAAAATTCAATTGGACAAATACAAAAAGAAGTAAAAAAAAGTAAAGGAAGAAAATAACTCACTAAAATTCAGAACTGAACAAATGGAAATGAATGACTCAATGAGACAATAAGAACCAGTCAAGCAAAACCAAAAAAAAAACAAACAAACAAAAAAAAAAAACAAACAAAAAAACAAAAGAAAAGAAAATAAAAAAAAAAAGAAAAAAAGAAAAAAATAGAAAAAATATCTAATTGGGAAAAGAACCGACTTGGAAAATAGATCTAGGAGAGGCAATCTAAGGATTATTGGACTCCTTGAAATACATGATGAAAAAAAGAGCCAAAACACTATCCTTCAGGAAATCATCAAAGAGAACTGCCCAGATATCACAGAAACAAAAGGTAATGTAACCATCGAAAGAATTTACTGAATGCCTCCTGAAAGAGACCCCAAAATTAAAACCCCAAGGAATATCATGGCTAAATTTGAGAACTATTGGATGAGAACTATTGGACCAAGGAAAAATATTACCAGCAGAGAGAAAGAAACAATTCAAATACTGAGGAGCCACAATAAGATTACTTAAGACCTAGCAGCTTCCACTTTAAAAGATCGAAGAGCCTGGAATCTGATATTCCAAAAGGCAAAGGAACTTGAAATGCAGCCAAGAATAAATTATCCTGCTAAACTGAGCATTTTCTTTGAGGGAAGGAGATGGACATTCAATAAAACTGGCGAATTCCATTTATTTTTGAAGAAAAGACCAAAGCTAAACAAAAAATTTGACCTCCAAATATAGAACTCAAGAAAAGCATGAAAAGGTAAAAAAAAAAAAAAAAAAAGAAAAAAAAACTCTTAAGAACTGTATTTCTGTTATGGGTCTACATTGAGAGTATATGTATAATCTGAGTTTACTGTTATAATATAAAAAAGAAACTAGAGATCGAAAGGGGATTGTAACAGAAAAAAATGGGGAAAGTAGAGGTAAAATGAGGGAATTACATCTCAAGAAGAGGCATAGAAAACATATTATATTGAGGGAAAGAAGGGAGTTTGACGAATATTGTGTGAATCTTACTCTCATCAGATTTGGCCCAAAGAAAGAATATTAGATATATTTGGTTTCACCAAGAAACATCTCTCATCTTATAGAAAAGTGGGAGGGAAAAGGGGAAAAAGGAAAGGGTAGGCTAAATAGAAGGAAAAAGAGAAATAGTAGGGGAAAGGTATGAGAGAGGGTGGTGGTTCTCTAAAGGGGAAGGACTGCTTGAGGCAAGTAGTACTCATATGTAAAATACTGGGGAGGAGGGAAAGGGGAAAAGGAAAGAGAAAAGAATAATTTGGGGTTAATAAGATTGCAGGAAATACAGAATTAATAGTTTTTTAACTGCAAATGTAAATGGGGTGTGTCTCTCCCATAAAATATAAATGGACAGCAAATTGGATTAAAAGTCAGAATCCTACAGTATATTATTTACAGAAACACATTTAAAGCAGAATAATACATACAGAGCAAAGGTAAAAGGCTGGAGCAGAATATACTATGCTTCAGGTGAAGTAAAAAAAAAAAAAAAAAGGCAGGGGTAGCTATCCTGATCTCAGATCAAGCAAAAGCAAAAATTGATCTAATTTATATCTTACTAAAGGGTACCATAGATATCAATATCAATATTTAACATATATGCACCAAGTGGTATAGCATCTAAATTCCTAAAGGAGAAGTTAAGAGAGTTTTAAGAAGAAATAGACAGCAAAACTATAATAGTGGGAGATCTCAACCTTGTTCTCTCAGAACTAGATAGAATAGATAAGAAAGAAGTTAAAGAGGCAAATTAGAACACTAGAAAAGTTAGGTATCATAGATATTTGGAGAAAAGTAAATGGAGACAGAAAGGAGTACACTTTCTTTTCAGCAGTTCATGGAACCTATACAAAAATGGGCATATATTAAGATATAAAGACCTCAAAATCAAATGCAGAAAGGCAGACATAGTAAATGCATTTTTCTCAGATCACTATGCAATAAAAATTACATTCAATAAAGGGCCAGGGAAAAATAGACCAAAAAGAAACTGGAAACTAAATAATCTCTTCCTAAAGAATGAATGGGTGAAACAGCAAATCACAGACACAATTAACACCTTCATCCAAGAGAATGACAATAATGAGACAACATACCAAAATGTGTGGGATGCAGCCTAAGTGGTAATAAGGGGAAATTTTATATCTCTAGAGACTTACTAGCATAAAATAGAGAAAGAGAAGATCAATAAATTGGACTTCCAACTAAAAAAGCTACAGAAAGAACAAATTAACCGCCCCCCCAATCAAATACCAAACTTGAAATTCTAAAAATAAAAGATCAATAAAATTGAATCTAAAAAAATATTGAATTAATAAATAAAACTAAGAGTTGGTTTTATGGGAAAAAAACAAAATAGAAAAACCTTTAGTTAATTTGATTAGAAAAAGGAAAGATGAAAATCAAATTGTTAGTCTCAAAAATGAAAAGGGAGAACTATCCACCAATGAAGAGGATACTAGCACAATTATCAGGAATTATTTTGCCCAATTTTATGCCAATACATTTGACAGCCTAAGTGAATACCTACAAAGATATAGATTGCCCAGATTAAGAGAAGAGGAAATAAATTACTTAAATAGTCACATTTTAGAAAAAGAAATAGAACAAGCTATTAATCAACTCTCTAAGAAAAAATCCCCAGGACCTGATGGATTTACATGTGAAATCCACCAAATATTTAAAGAACAATTAACTCCAATACTATGTAAACTATTTGAAAAAAAATAGGCAATGGAGGACTCCTACCAAATTCCTTTTATGACACAGACATGGTACTGATACCTAAACCAGGTAGGATGGAAATAGAGAAAGAAAATTATAGACTAATCTCCCTAATGAATATTGATGCAAAAATCTTAAATAAAATATTAGCAAAGAGATTACAGATAATCATCCCCAGGGTAATACACCATGACCAAGTAGGATTTATACCAGGAATGCAGGGCGGGTTCAATGTTAGGAAAACTATTACCATAATTGACTATATCAATAACCAAATTAACAAAAAAACATGACTGGGTCACTGATACATTGTTGGTGGAACTGTGAATGGATCCAACCATTCTGGAAGGCAGTTTGGAACTATGCTCAGAAGTTATCATACTCTTTGATCCAGTAGTGTTTTTACTGGGATCATATCCCAAAGAGATCCTAAAGAAGGGAAAGGGACCCACATGTGCAAAAATGTTTATGGCAGCCCTCTTTGTAGTGGCAAGAACTGGAAACTGAGTGGATGCCCATCAATTGAAGAATGACTGAATAAATTATGGTATATGAATGCTATGGAATACCATTGTTCTGTAAGAAACGACCAGGAGGAATATTTTAGAGAGACTTGGAGAGAACTACATGAACTGGTGCTAAGTGTAATGAGCAGAACCAGGAGATTATTATACATGGCAACAAGACGACTATAGAATGATCAATTCTGATGGAAGTGGCTCTCTTCAATATTGAGATGATTCAAACCAGTTCCACTTGTGCAGTGACAAAGAGAGCCATCTACATCCTGAGAGAGAACCTTGGGAACAGAGTGTGGAATACAACATAACATTCTTACTCCCTCTGTTGTTATTTGCTTGCATTGTGTTTTCTTTCTCAGTTTTTCTTTTTCTTCCTTCTTGATCTGATTTTATCTGATTTTTCTTGTGCAACAAGACAACTGTATAAATATGTATACATATATTGGATCTAACATGCATTTCAACATATTTAACATGTATTTGACTACCTGTCAGCCAGGGGAGGGGGTGAGGGAAAGGAGGGAAATATTTGCAACAAAAGGTTATGCAAGCATCAATGTTGAAAAAATTACTCATGCATATGCTTTGTAAATAAAAAAACTTCAATAAAAATATTAAAAAAAAGAAATACCCATAAAAATGGGTCATGAAGAGTCAGACATGACAAAATGGCTTGGAGACCTCAGAAAAAATCTGGTGCTAAAGGGGAAGGTGTTATGCCCATGGTACATAGAACCAATTCTAGGAACTTCTGATTTATCAAGACTATGAAGTCATTATGAAACCTGCATTATTATTGCATTAGTTTACTGTAGAAACTTTAGCTGTTCTAAGTGAGAAGTGCTATCTATCTCTCACAAAAGGGTTACTTTGAATGTTTTTTTTAAAGTATTAAGATGATGTTACTTGTGCTCCCCCTTTTCTAATCTTCCCCCCTCCCCCCAGTGACATTTGTGTTGAGTCATACTCATTCTCTCACCTGATTTTTTGTTGTGACTAAAATGCATAAAATTTGCATATGTGGAGTGTGTGGCTGGATGTTCAGGTCCAAGAATGTGTATGAAAAGATCACTGGCCTTGGAGTAGGAGATCTGTTTCAAAGTCACTTCTCTTCCTCCATGGAACTCAGTTTTTTTTTCATCAGTAAAGTGAAAAGGCTAGACTATGGCTTCTGAAATATGTTCTTTCTCTAGATCTATAATTCTAAGACCAAAGAAACTAAACAATGGCCTGTATGCCTGGGAAGCATCACATTTTCACAGAGCATAAAAAACTATAAGATGCCTCACCAAAGGGCTCTCTCCTAAGTGATTTATTTTTTCAACCAATGCAATTTATGAAGTATACCCACTGAGGAAGGGAATTTCTTTCTGCATCTGTGGAGAAGAAACACTCATATGGATAAAATCATAGATCTCTGATAAGTACCAGATGCAAATATTAAGCAATGAGACAGAAGAAACAAACTACAGAGGAAACTAGTCAGTCCCGTTTGCTCACACCTTAATTTCTGTAATTATTTTTAGGAAAGTGCTGGTACCTAATACCTACACTGTTTTTTTGTTTTGTTTTGTTTTGTTTTTTGTATTTGTATCCCCCAAAATTTTACATAGTACCTGGAATGTAGTTAAGAATATACCTTCTTATTCATTCATTCACTAATAGCTATGGCAGATTACCTAGGCTGATCAACCTGATGCCTACAAACATTAGGGTCCTTAGTGAGATGTACTAAAAATAAATTAATTTTTCCATATTTTTTTTTATTGTGAAGAAAACTGTTCTTACTATTTTGCCTGGGGATCTGTATAAGTATGATAATACTCTTAGTTCTTCCAAATTGGCAATAAAAAACACAATAAGGACAGGAGTCCCATTCAAATGGAAGTAAAAACAGATCTATAATTAATCATATGGTCATTTTACAATGATTAGCCAGTACATAAAATTCAACTGAGGAAGAAGAATTCAGTAGTCCATTTGGGGGAGGTAAACAAATTGCTATCAACTAATAATCATCATCATTACTATCATCATATATCATCATTTTTATCCCCATGATATTGCTGTATATAGTCTAAAGAATATAGTAAATCCCAGTTCATTAATAAGACCCTCATTACTTTTTACTTGTTTGTGCCTGATTTTATGAAAATATATCTATATCTGTCATTAATTTTTTGTATTTTATAAGTAGCTTTGATGTTTAGCATTAATAATAATAGATATTTACATAATACTTAAAATTTGTTAAGATCTTTATTATATTTGTGTATATATATATATATGTATACCTACACATACATATATATTTATTTTTGTCTTGCAACTCCTCTGAGATAAGTATTACTTTTCTCATTTTGTAGGTGAAGAAACCAGTAATCAAATGGCTTTCTCATAGTCACTAGCAAGTATCAAAGGAGGGACATGAGACCAGGTTTTTTTCAACTTTCTGTCCAGCCTTTGCGTCATTATTTCACACTGCTTCTCATCAAAATTAAATCCTCTTTAATAACTATTTGTACTGTACACCTAGCACTATGCTAGGCACAGTGGGGAATAAAGATGTATAATATATGATTTCTACACTCAGTATCTTAAGCTTTCTGAGACTACCTGTTTTTCACTAAAGAGAGGCAATATGGTTTAGAGGATACAACTCTAAAGGAACAACTAGTTTTAACTCCTATCTTTGACAATCCTAGCTATGCAACCCTGGAAAATTAATATAATCTCTCAGGATCTCAATGGAATGAATTTTCATACCAGTAGTTCACATTAACAGACAGTGTTATATATGATTCATGGAAAGGAATTCTAGTTTTTCTAGTTTGTATCTCCCAGTAAATCTTCAGGTTTTATATTTCATATGACATTGGAACTTTCTCAACTATTGGATTTGACCTCTTAATTTGAAGATGAGAAAACTTAAGTATAGCAATTAGGACCATTGCTCAGGGTCATATAGCATCCAAGGTAGTTTTCTGACTCAGTTTTGTGCACTCAGTTCTAATCCAGTGTCCTATCTCCTCTACCAAATTAGCTTTCTCTTCTGCTTTTTCTTTGACAGGCAGATACTAGTTTTGCTCTCAGAATTTCTTTTTCTTTTTGAGATTTTCCTTATCCTCTACAATTAGACATTTCTGAAGTAATTCAAATCAAAGGTGGAAAAGGGCTCATTTGTTCAAATTGATAAACACAGTTATATACTCTACTATGTGTGAAATACTTTCCTAGGCATTGACTGCAAACTTCTTTTACTCTAGAAGGTCAGTATCAATTTTAGGAATAAGCCAGAAACTTCTGTATAATGTTTAATTAGGAATGTATATCTATTTCTTTTCATTTTTTTTGAAGTACAGAACACATTTCTATTACAATTTTTTTTTGATGGTTTGTTTTGAAACAGGTCATATTTTTTCTCCATGGATGACCAGACAGGCTGGATAAAGATCTATTGTCCAAGTGACAAAACAATTTTTGCAAAAGGCACTTGGAATTGATGAAGATTATCCAGTAAAATTTATATGGATGAACCATGTCTGGGCCTCTAGCCAAGATCCTGCATTGCTTTTTATCGCTGATTTGTGTGCCTCAGAGAGGCCTTCATTGACTTCAGGGAGCAAAAAGGCTCTGCGGATTTTAATGTTAAGTAATCTTTAACAGTGGGGATTTAATGAGGATGATAAATACTTTCAATCCATAATCCCACTTCACTTTGCTTCTGTCTCCCAACACCTTATTCTTCTATGTATAAAATACTTTCCTAGGCATTGACCCCAAACCTCATTTAACTCCTTAATCAAAATGTAACTTTTAAGAGACTTCCCTAAAGAAAAACACTTATTGCTTCTTCAGATTTGAAGCATCTTCCAATTTCTGAATAATAAAGTGTTTGTTTATTGAAATAATGGCTTTATAGTTAACTTTTTGTTAAATGAGTTACAAATAGGAAAAGGAATCCTTATAAACACAATAATCTTTTCAACTATGACTTGTGGGATAATGAAATATGATATATTTCTATGCTAGAAGAGTCTACCTTTTTCAATGAAACGGAACAAAATGTTATTAGGCTGATTCCCCCTACCCTTTTCTCTTAATCATCAGCTTCAAGCCTTTATTCTGTTTAAATTTTCTGAATGAACACTACAGAGCTCAAGAGAGATGATTCTACTAATATTTCTCACAGTCTCATGACGTGATAATTCCAGGTTTTAGAGAATAAATGTCAGTTTTGACACCAAATGTTGTGTCGTATATATCCCAGTAGCATCAGTCTCCTAAAGAGAACTTGGCTGCCATACAGTAAACATAAATGTTCTACTTCAGGAGATTAAAATAAAACTATCATTTCCAATCTCTCTCTCTCTCTCTCTCTCTCTCTCTCTCTCTCTCTCTCTCTCTCTCTCTCTCTCTCTCTCTATATATATATATATATATATATATAGACATATGTTTTATATATGTTTTTTGCCTGATTAACAGCAGAGACTTTGGCTATCTCTCCAGAAAGAATGATAAAATTGAAATTTCTAGGAAAATGACTACAAGGAAACTTGGCAAAGTCCAGCCCTTCCAGATCTGCCAGTTTATTCTGTTGCCAAATCTCCATGCCATCAGTTTCCATAAAAAAAATTACCCTCTTTTTTACATGAATTGCCCCTGAATTATTTGGGTAATTCAATCTATCTTTTTTCTTGACTATAGAACTGGTATCAGAAATATGAATGAACCAGATTATGTGGCAAATTTCAAATTGCTGTGTGTGACCCAAACCAGATTAAAATGTAATTTGGAAATACCTAACAAAATATAAATGCAATAAAACATAGATAGCATTAATTTGTGGTTTTCTAAGTCAATATGTGGTACAGGCATCCATTTCTATTTAAGTTTGACATTACTGCATAAGAGAATAGCTATACTGTGCTATTGCCCTTTGTTATTTTCCACTTCTAGCATGGTGTCTTGCAAATAGTAAGTGCTTAATAAGTGTATATTGAGTTATTGAAAAAGTTCATACATAAATAATTATATTAACATTCTCCCACACATAATTTTATATATGTATACACAAATATAAAATTATCTCAAAAACCCTTAATTTATTGGACCTTTATTGTTTATCCGGATAGGCTATGAAACTAGTATGTTAATTCTGTGATTCCCAGGATTTCTATTATTTCAGTATTATTTCAGTATCTCAGTATCAGTCTCCGAATTGGCATTTCATTGGCTGAATCAATATTTCATTTCATATCATTGATGTTTCTATGAAGAAGTCAGCCCTAATGGGAAAGGGGAATATCTATCCCTTGCCAGGAAATTCAAATGTCTTGAAACTGAAAATAAAGAAAAAAATTAGAAAAAAAATTAATTTCCTCACAAAGACCAATTCTTGCTGAAGATAGGAATGGTGGCAAGTAAATTAAAATAATTAGTGTACAAAGAGAAAGACAGGAAAGCAAAAGTAACTTATACATCCCAATTAGAAAATCACTGATGAGTACCAGAATATGTGCACATACAAACAACTCTTGTTCTAAAATAAATTCTCACAAATTTCCACTTTCATATTCCACATACCTTCTTTTCATTGCCTTCAATCACAGAAAAGACTCTTGCCAAGTGCCCTCTGACTTTTATAGCATAATGACATTATAAAGTAGATAGTTGAAAAGATTCTTAGTAAGTCATCAGAGTTAGAAAAAGAGGATGGACGTTAGGGAGGACATGAGATGCAATAAGAAAATAGTGAAAAAGAGATTATATCACAAAAATGAAAAATTAGAAAATTTATATTAGGCTGCTACATTTGTAGATTACCCAAAGTGCCATAAAGAGTTAAAAACTTAAAGTAGTCTTTTGAATGTTCTTGTGTAGGTAGCAAAAACCAGATGGACTAAAAAATGAATAAAATCAGTCCCGAATTGTTACTTATTCAAAATTTTCTTTTGTCTCTGATCAACACATAACATTTTATATTTTGGGGTTTGTCTACCATCAGCCCCATCTTTCTCTAAGTGATTCTTCATAAATATGTAAAATAGATATTCCTAAAATATCTCTCTGAGCAGGTACTCCTATATGTAAGATACTTCAGCAGCTTTCCATTCTTTCTTAGATAAAGTAAAACCCTCCTATTTGGTATTTAAAGCCTTTTCCAATATGACTTATCTTGTCTATTTGGGTTGATTACTAAAAAAAAATCTTTCTCATGCTTTATAATACATTCTAGCCAAACAGTATTAATTGACATTCCCCTTTCATCTCTTATCTCTGGGCTTTTATATACACCGTCCCCTATGCCTAGAATTATGTTCCTCCTTACCTTCATTTCCTGATATTCTAGTTTCCTTCCAGATTCAATTCAAGTTTATCTTCCATAAGATATTTTTTCTAATTCTATTTATGAGTGCTTCCCATCTTCCCCCCCACCCCCATAGAAATTACTTTGTATTTACTTATTCAGAAAATGTTTTTCCAGTAAAATTTAAGTTCTCTGAGGGCAGTGATGAGTTCATTTTTCTCTTTGTATTTGCAGTGCCTACAATATTGATTGGCATATGATAAATAATAAATGATTGTTGATTTGAATTATATACTCAGGTTAAATTAAATGAGGCTGGAATACTAGAATATTCTTTAGAATTAATATCTTATTGATGCATTTAGCAGATCAAACTTGCTCTACCTTTATAACTAATCAAGATGAGACCTGTTATCACCAGGAGGACCATCTGTTCTGAGAAAGGCAGCTGTTATTCCTTCAACTGCAATTTGCTGAAATGCCTATAATTTAGTCATCCCAGGTTGCTCTTATTAATTGGCAATTACATTATATCATCATCTTTAGGATTTTATAAATCACCACAGAGATGAAAAGTTCAAGTGTGTTTAAGATGATCACTGAGAGTACAAAGGGGTCATCAAAATCTTCAATCAGAATCTGAGCTTTTGTCTCTTACTGTTTAACACCTGACTTCACTGGTTTAGTGGGGAATAGTGCTGTAAGGTGCATATCTCATCTTCCTATCTGCCATTACAGATTACATGAAGTCAAACTCATTAAGTAGAAGCACTGTGTTTCAGCCCCCTCTCTAAGGGGTCTAGGACAGAACAAAAAGCAGATTTCCTCAACAGTGTCAAACTAGAAATAAAAATTAAGACTCTTAAAATCAAAGGTAAATAAATTTTGAAGAATTGAAAAGGAATGAGAAGAAACCAGAATATTTATTTGTGGTTTACTCCAACGCAAAATACAAAAGATTTAAAGGAAAAAAAAGATTTCTTTAAGTCAAAATAAGAGATTATTATTTTTTTTTTTTTTGGCTGAGAGTAAAGAAGAATAATATGTAACTTTAGTAGGGAGAAAAACAAAACATAGCAGACATAGTTCTGTGGCTCAAAAGATCTGTAGCTCAAAAAAGGACAATAATGGAAAAGGATATATGATATAAAAATCCCTGAACAATGAGAAAGCTTTTAATATACTTGATAGTAACGAATCAAATTTAGCAACACATATTTTGAAGTATTTTTCTAGCTTTACCATAAATTTTTCCATTGCAGATTCTTAACCTTGGGTCCTTCAATAAAAAAAATGATAATTGTACCTCAACACAATTGGTTTCTTTTGTAGTTTTATATATTTTCATTTATGCATATAAAACATTCTTCTGAGAAGGGATTTTGTCCAGCCATCAATTACATGGAGTAAACTGAAATCAACACTGGAGATTCTGTTTACTTCCATTAATAATTCAAATAGTTTTAGGACTATTCCTAAAATTACTTTTCCTGTGATAATTTAACTCTGAATAATTAAAAAATAACATCTGAAAGCTAAGAACCTTGGTAATGAGACTAAATTTAGCACAGCTAGTCCTTGTACAGTGGATGTTCCCAGGATTATACTATGGATTGTTATCAGATAATACCCTAAGTCATTTCATCTTGGTAGATCTATTAGATTTTGTAGTGCTCTAGCATAGCCTAATACACACACACACACACACACACACACACACGCACGCACACACACGCACACACACGCACGCACATGCACCTACCTATGGAGAGAGATGAGCTATGATTTTTTGCTATAGAACAGGGCTTCTTAAACTTTTTCCACTCATGATCCATTTTTTGCCCAAGAAATTTTTACACAACCCTGGATATGTAAGTATATAAAATAAGTATGCAAATCAAACATATACTGATAATAAATCATAATTTTATGACTTCCATATTCACTTATACAATCTCTATATAGCTTAAGAAACCTTGGTAAAAGGAATTCCCAAATCTCTCTATTAGTGTAGGTTATTTCTAGGTTATCTCTGTGACTTAAAGTCTCAAGGAATTGCTCAGGAGCATTGAGTGGTCAAAGGCCTTGCCCTGGTTACATTTGTGAGAGACAAGATTTAAATCTGGTTCTTTGATCATCTTTCTGTCTAATACATTTGTATTCTATCTTCCTCTCTTCTGTCCTTCCTTCCCTCTATTTCTCTGTCTCTATTTCCCTCCTCTCCCTTCCTAGTATATGTACACACATCCCATTATATATAGATCTATATTTATACCTATATCTATACACATATATGTAAATAACCAAAATATGCCAAAAGTCCTACTCTGCTCTAAATTATTTAAACTTATCCTATATAATTGATGTTTAGAAAAAAGGTAAGTGAATATGGTTTCTACCAGCCAGTAGGAAAATCTAGATCAGGAATCTTAACTTTTGTGTGTATGTGTGTGTATGTGTGTGTATGTGTATGGACCCTTGGCAGATTATTAAAAACTTAAGTAGCTTAAGCTTTAGGACTTATATATATATATGACTTCCTGTATATAATATATATGTGTATCTATATATATATACTGCATATACCACCCTCCATATAAATATAGGACAATTATAATTTACACATACATACTTCTCTGATCATTGAATAAAGTTCAGATAAAATTTCTCAATTCATACTACTCTGGCTACCGAGGAAAGAGTTGGTGTGAGCTGAGTGTATAGTGTGACAAAAAAGTTTATGTACTTTTAAACCTCACTAAGACTTTTGGGAGAATGATAACATGTTTATGTATCACTCAACTATGAGATTAATGGTTGTTTTTAGATTCTCTGAAAATGGAAGTTTAATATAAATGTGAAATATAATAGTTTAAATTTATTAAATACATTAAAATATTTAGGCAATAATAAAAGTATTATGATCTAAAACGATGGCAGATTACTGGAGTCACTGCAAGTAATTCTTATTTATAACAGGCAGAGAGAGAGAGTTAGTTTTCAAAGCAGGATATAGTATTCTCCTATCCAATGAGGCAAAGAATTACTTTGTTGACCATTAAGAGACAACTTTGAAGCTTCTTTTTCAGTTCCCACATCTCCAAATCACAGGTTCACAATCTTAGAGCTAGAAGAGATAGTAGAGTCATCTAATCCATTGTTTAGATAAGGAAATTGAAGCCTAAACAGGTTAAGGGACTCAAAGAAAGAGACACAGGAATTAAATGGCAGAGGCAGCATTTAAACCTAGCTCCTTTGGGTCCTTTTTCCAACTCCAGTGTTCTTTCCACTCTACTATAACCATGTACTTGGATTCCAAACTAATTATTACTTGTCTATCACTGTGGGAATTACCAAAGAACTTCAAATAAATGAATTACATTCCAACAAACTGAACAGTACTGCCTTTATCTAAAATTTAATTGATTTTGCATTGCTATTAATTACCTGCTCTGGAAAATGTGCTAATGTGGTATTTACTATCCCATTATCTTATCTACTCATAGAATAATATTTACAACCATACAAACAGTTAAATATACAAATGGCAAAAATTCTTCAAGAGGTGGCAATTTGCCTTCTAAACAGAGGACTATTTCAAGTTTTTCTGTTCTTAGTAAATAGTTTGGGGTCCTAGAAGGGGAGAAGCCAGCACTTACAAGAAACCCTACTTTTCCATGTTAGCTTTAAGAACCCAAGAAATGTTTTCGGACAAGGAAGATTCACTGTTTGCTGCCAGACAGCCCTGTCTCCTGCTAAGCTTTCTATTGTAGAGAAAGAGCGTGAGAATATTTATTCAGAATCAGATCCAGGGGTCAGGGAATACTGTCTTCTATTTTTGACTTTGTCATTCATTTACTTAGTGATCATGAGGTTCCTTAACCTGTTTATATGTTGGAACGTTGGCCAAGAAAATCGAACTATTTTAACCTATCCTGGGGCACTGGCTGGTGAATGCTGCTGTATAAATATACACTGCTATCTACTATTGAGTTTCTTTACTATGCTTGAGGGGATGGAAAAGTACAAGTATCAGCCACTGAAGACCAAACCATTAATCAATCAACGAGCACTTATTACACTGGTAATGTGTGAGTTAGTGGAAATGCAGAGAAAAAATTAAGTAGTGTCTCCCACCTTCAAATAGGAGAGACATTTTCATATATGTACATACCAGATAAACTCAACACAACTACAAAGCAATTTTGGTTTGGAGTCTGGGATTCTGCAATTATCTAACATCCAAATAGAGACTTGATGAGAGCACACTACTTCATATGAAGACATGCTGAAGGAACTGGGAATATTTAGCCTGGAGAGAAGGGGAATTAAAGAGACTATGGAAGCTCCCTGGAAGGCAGCTAGGTGTCTTAGTGCATAAAATGCTAGACATGGAGACAGAAAGATTCATCTTTCTGGGTTCAAATTTGACTTCAGACACTCATTGACTGTGCAACCTTAGGCAAGCCATTCCCAGTTTGCTACAGTCTTTTCATTTGTAAAAATGAACCGGAAATGGAAATGGTAAGCCATTCCAGTATATCTGCCAAGGAAACCTCAACTGGGGTCATGAAGAAGAGTCAGATATGACTGAAATGACTAGACAGTAACAATGAAAATTACTTTTAAGTAGTTGCAGGGCTATCATATGGAAGGGGGATTGGACTTGGTCTTCTCAGTCCCAGAACTAAGAGGAATGCTTTTGTGTTCCACAAAGACATACTTTGATTTTATATAAGAAAAAAAAATCCTAACGATTAAAGCTATCCAAGGTTGAATGGACTATTAGGGGAAACAGTTGGTTGTCCTTCACTGGAGTTCTCTAAATAAATAATGACACTACTTTGTGGGATTATAAGGCACAGGTTGGACTTCTGAATCAGAGATTGTATTATTCTGTAATTCACAATTATTGGTTGCAATCATGAACTCAATTGCATCAAAGCTGACAGACATAAGAGTTAATCCTTATACTCCTAAAAGAAATCTTTAGAGGACAAAAAAGATATATTCAATGGCAAATTCTTTTCAAATTGCACAATTTAGCTTAATCTGACATTTATTAAATGTATACTATACATAAAACACTATTCTGTGTGCTGATGGATAAACAAGATTTAGATAAGGAAACATCTTAACCTCACCAAAAAACAAACAAACAAACAAACAGAAAAACATCACAAAGAATCAAATAGGCACAATGCAAAAAACATTGAGTTTGAAACTAGAAAGTTTTCCTTCTGGTCCTTGTTTTACCACTTGGCAAAGGTCAACAGTGATAAAAGCAGAAATAAATCAGCCTTTTGGAGGTGGAATTCTCTCATCTTTAAGATAATTTACATGCCTGTCCTATTTCCCAGAGATGTCAAGATGATTGAATAAGGTAACAGTTGTGAAAGTGCTCTGAAAACTAAAGTAAGACAATATTGAGACAGAACAAGACATTTATACCTTTAGAGATAAGCTCCTGCTATCCTTTCTTCACATTCATTTGTCTTTTCTATTCAAATTTTTCTATCTGATCTCTTAATTTTCTTTTTAAGATATTTATTCTAAACAGTAAATATAAAGAAAATTGAAATTCACAAGCAAATTTTTTTGTAAAGGATTACACTTTAAGGAGTTAAATCCATGATTTCTAGTTTTTTTTTTTTTTTTAAAGGAATGTGTATTAGCTTAAATATCTTGTCACTTTTTTTCTTTACCCTCTTCTGAATGTTTTCCTTTGCACATATTTTTTCTAATTCTGTTACTGTTTTTCAATATAATTTCATTGCTGTGAAGAGCCTCTTATGTGGAAAATCCCTCCATTATTGCAGATTCTACTTCATCAGTAATTTGTAATCTTAAAGAATTGTCTTTTGGATTCTGAGGATGGTCCTCTGTCCACCACATTATGACACTATTCTATTACTCTCATTCCTCCTCCTCCTCCTCCTCCTCCTCCTCCTCCTCCTCCTCCTCCTCCTCCTCCTCCTTCTCCTCCTCCTCCTCCTTCTTCTTTTTTAACATAATGGCAGGCAATGTTTATAGTGGAAGAAGAAGTATGGGCAAGAATGTACATGGTAGAGAGAAAAATTTTTTCCACTAAAATTCATCTCCAGTGTCTCTATAATTTACAGCTTTAAAACGTTTTATGTGGAAACATGAGAATCTAAGTGATTTGCCAAGAATCATAGAACCAATATATATCAGAGGTGACTAGAGTCTAGTTCATCATGACTTTTTCAATCAATTCTCTGTGCCAAGGTAGATCCCTCCAAAAGTCAGTGTACATAAGTTTGAACCTGCTTTCAGCACTCCATCACCTCCAATCACCTCCAATATATCTTTGCATTCTTCATGTTACTGTTTTTAAAACCTCAACCCACTCCTTTTTGGGTCCAGATTTATTCCAGTTGTTTTTTCTTATGGGGAATATAACATTTCAGTACATTGATATAATTAAATTTGTTCAATTATTTTCTGATATTGAGTCGTTCCTTCATTTCACTGATTTAATCTCATAATTTCATTTTCTTAATGGTCATGCATATCCTTATTCCTTTCTGTTTCATAGTTTTTCCTTTTGTTGTTTCTGCTTTTGTCATTGTTTCTAGGCTGTTTATCACATGAAGGCTTTATTTTGTTATGTGGGCTCACCTGTGTTATTGGTTTTCTTTTTTATGAGGTTTTAAAAATGGTACCCCCTTCTTTTATAGCCCAAAGGCACAGTCATAATAAAATCAGTCATTAAATCATTTCCAATTATATAGGGAAAAGGACTCTCAAAATAGAAGCTGGCAGTGTACACAAGACATCAGCTCATGAAATCATATGATAACATCTAAAGAAAGACTAGTCCTTCTCTAGACCTCCTTTGACAAGAAGGACAATATTTTAGATGGCAGATAGCCAGTAAAGGGGAAAGAGCATGGGGCTTTAGGTCAGATCTGAATTTACCACTGGTAACCATGTGACTTTGGGGAGTATGCCATTTCACGTCTCTGAGTTTGCACTATTATCTTTTCAATGAAGCTGTTAGGATGTATACTATCTACTTCATAGGGCTGTTGTGGAAATCAATATTCATGTACAATGCTTTATAACCATTCTAAAATTGTATGAAATATGCTGCTAATATGGTTAATTTTGGTTATTAGGAGAATTAGAGGTAACTCCATCAATGAGCAGACATTATATAAAGGCAGATTTTTTATTTAACATGAGGAAGAATTTTCTAACAATTAGACCTGTCCACAAATGGAATAGATTACCTTGGAGTAGTGAGTTCTCCATTCCTGAAAAAAAACAAAAGAATTTTTTTTTGTAGAAGGTAGATGACTATCTATTAAGAATTAGAATTAAGGTCAGTCTAAGAATTGTACCTGTGAAGTTTCCAGATTTGGAATTGTTTGGTTAATTTTCTGTACTTGACAAAATGGCAGATACAATGCCAAATACATACATTTATTAATAATGATGAAGAGTAAGAAAAGTAGGATGCTATTGGAATAGTGATGATGATAGTAATAATGCAACAGAAGTTTAGGTTAATAGCTGAGTTATCTGAGCCTGAACCAGAAATAAGATAATTTTATCAGGGCCAGGCCTATTTAATATGGGTAAATAGGATGTGAGACTATAAAAAGATAGGCACATTTTGCCAGTTTGTTGTAAGTCTGTAAGACTAGTGAAAACATTGTTTTTCATTTTTGAACAATTGATTCTACCAACAAGTCAACTCACATTTTTTTTCATTCTGTTGTATGCACATATATATATATATATATATATGTATTTATATATATGCATATATGAGTGAATACATATACATGTGTATGCACACACACATATATACACATTTATATATGTGCACTGGTTTCTTCCCCTTTTAAATAATCTTCATCGCATGTTGGTTTTATGACTCTGATCTCTAATACATCACCTACACAGAAGGAGAAAGCAATTACAGGATAAACTGGATTCTTTCTAGGGCAAGATTTGTTTGTATGAGTTATATAGAAATTTCTGAAATTCCCTAAATTCTATATCACAGACCACTTCGATTTTTAAGTTTTAAATTAAATTTAAGAAAAAAATGAAAAAGTAATTTAAAAAATAAGCTTATGATTTTTAAAAACATAGGGAGTTTTAGTAGAAAGTTGTAGATATTTTGTAGGGAATGTGGGAAGATTTTGGACCTTTGATTTCATTTATCTAGAAAATATCTGCTATGGAAATTCCCTCTACCAATGCAGACCCACAATTTCTCTATAATTTACAGCTGTAGAGAACTATCTGACGTACAAAGAGGGTGACTTGTCTGGCCTTCGATAGACAGAAGGTGTCATAGGAAGTACTTGAACTCAATTCTCATTGATTCCAAAGTTAGTTTATCCATTATACTATACTGTCTCTCAAACAAATTTGTCTTGACTGAATGTTATTAAAACCTTACCGTAACAACAATAACAACAAAAATTAAATTTATATATTACTTTGTTTACGAAAGAACACAGTAGAATAGTTGGAAATAGATAGTTATTTTAGTCCCTTTAATGACAAGCCAGGAACGTCAGTGCTTCAAGTATTTTAATACAAAATTCCATCTTCTGATGCCCCTCCTCAGACACAAATAGCCAATATCACATTAAGCCCAGTATGGATTATCCAGGAATGTTTTGTAAGATAGGACCAAAAGTCAAGTCTGATTATCAGCATTTGTGTGAGAGAGGGCTTCTACTTGTATTCATACAGGGTTTTATATGTAATGTCTACCCACCAAGTACATGTTTTTTACTTAGAAAATAGAATATCTCCCAAGTAAATGTGAAAGTGAAAGGAAAAACAAAATCTTCAGATCTCCTTTAGATTTCTTGAAATGTTTCTTTTCCTTGGAAGGCTTGAAAAGGATCCGCCTAGATGTCAAAAAAAAACTATTCCTTGGCATGTTTCACAGCTTTAAATTTTTTTTCTCTTTTTCTGAATTATGATCCTTCTAATGGAGTTTAATCTACATCTTGTATTTTTTTAATGCAGTTCCATAAAGCAAGGATTTCTTCCAGATACTTGTAAGAAAAAGAAGTATACAAATCAAAGTTTAAATGGTTCTCTCATTGATGAAGATGTTTATGGATAATGGGGGAAAGGCCATGGAAAGAACATTCTTTTGAAGATGTCTGATCTATTGATGACAAAGTGCTAGCTGGGCAGATTACAAAATATATATACTTTAAACTCTATGTATAGGGAAGCCATGTAGGCTAGAGAACAGAGAAAGAAGGCCTGAAAAAACCTGGATTCAGATCCTACCACTCACACAATTTGTCTGTATGATCCCAGAGAAGTCTCATATTAAGAATGGAAAGATTCTTAGAAGCATTTTAAGACAATAAATTGAAGAATAGAAGTCTGTCTCTTTTCAGGGTAGATTTTCTTCACCTGGGAATTTCCTATAGTGGTAAAATCACAGGTCTGTTCCCAGGGGATAAAACCCATATTTCTGTCTCAGACTTAGAACCAACTGATGGCACAATGGCTAGAATGCTATGGCTACAATCAGGAATGTCTGAGTTCAAATCCAACTTTAGATAATTAGTAAATTATCTGTATAATGATCCTATATGAGGATAATCTGGGCAAATCATTTAACCTCTGCCCAAAACATTGTCTCTACAATAAAATAAGGATAATAAAATAATAATCTACAATCCAGGGTTGTTTTGAGAATCAGAGAAGATAATATTTGTAAAATGTCAGGCACAGAGAAGGTGCTAACAAATGCTTATTCTCTTCCTTCCCTTGATCTCTCTAACTTACTTGCTGAATATCTTCACCTGGACATCTTAATAAGTGCCTCAACTTGATATTTCCCAAACTGAACCCATTATCTTTCTTTACAATTAGATTCTTTCCTATTGATTTTAATAGTACCACCATCATTTGTATGACCCAAGCATGAAACTTCAGGCTCACTTTTTATTTCTATCTCTCCCTCATCATATATTTATTCAAAATTCATTAAACTATTGATGCTACTATTTGAATTTCCCTTGTATTATTCTTACTTTTTTTTTCATTCCCACCATTATCATTTATCACCTCTTTGATTATCTTTAAAAATCTCTTAAATGGATGCAAGGGTTTCTAGTCTTTCCCTTATTCAGTTGTGTTCAATTGTGTTCAACTCTTTCTGACTTCATTTGGCTTTTTCTTGGCAAGGGTAGTGGAGTGGGTTGCCATTTCTTTCTCCAGATCAGGACAGCACTTTCTATAAAGAGAAACACAAGTGGGGCTAAAGCCAAAAGATCCTATGTAGATCTTCCCCCATTTTCTTGAGGACATAATTTTCTCAAGAAGGAAATGAGCTCAAGAGAGGTTCTTGAATATTAATTGGTCAATAACTACCTTAAACATTTCTCATCCCTTTATAACTATCCACGCTTCAAGAATCCCCCAACCCAAACTCTGCTTAGATGTCATTCTGTATAATCATTTGTCTTTTTTACTTTGATAAACAATTCTGACCTTTTACTCAGGAATTGCTAATCATGTTTATACTACAATTCCAACTTTTAAAAACTGAAATCTAATTTAATTAAATCCCTAGGCTTGGATTTATACAATTATACATATATATGGAATATAAATATATAATAATAATTTATATTTCAATAGTTGAAATTATATCCCATTATTTCAAATATCAAACAAGACAATATTTGTAAAGTGCTTAGCACAATACTTGGCACTGTAGTAGGTAATTAATAAATACTTGTTTCCTTCTTTTTTCTCATTCCTTATATAGTGTGTGTGTGCACATGTCTGTATGTTTAGTGCTTTTACCAACATTTGATTTCCATAACACTCTCAAGAGGCAGGTGCTATTATTATTTCCCTTTCAAAGATGAGGAAACTGAATCTCAGTGATGTCATGTTACTGTCTAGAATAATACAGCTTAAAAGCCTCTGAGTGACCAGCTTTGAACTCTGATCCAAGGCATGGTACATGTATTAAATCTATAACCTGTTGGAGCTTTAAAACCAAATAAGTCAACATTTCATGGGTTTCTATGGCCAGAAATTTATCACCAAATTGACAAGTTTATGGAAGAATGAATTTTTCTCATTGAGCTGTTTGAACTCATTGAATTTGGTGTTTAAACTGTACCCCAAACTTTTGTAATGTGACAGAAATTTCTAAGCATGTCACTGACTCATCAGAAATACCAATTGTTTCTGTATTAAAATTAGAATTTTAGATTTATGAAGGACTTTAGTGGTCACCTAGTCCAATTTACTAAAAAGCACATAATTCTCCTTTATGACATCCCTGACAAGTGGTCTCCTAGTCTTTGTTTAAGCACTTCTTGTAATAAATGCCACTACTGCCAGTGATAACCCCATTCCATTTTCAGACAGTTTTAATTATTAGGAAGTGTTTCTTTTTATTGAACTACAATCTACTTCATTCTAACTTGCATCATGAGTCCTATTTTCACCAAGAACCCTACCTGCCTTTCTGCCACATGGTATAACAAGTCTTATCTCTCTTCTACATGACAGTCTTTAAACACTCGACTTTATCTATTGTGTGTTCTTTAATTCTTCTCTTCCCCATCTGTAGCTCAGGGCTGTGTTACATCAGGCAAGAAGGAGAAGACAAGGGCAGAGTCATTATACCCTCCTAGCATAAGTAGTTGCCACCTGGGGGAAAAAAGAAGGCAACCGAAATGTTTTGACAGCTGCTACTCTTTGGAATTATGTCACGATCTGTTCCCACTCTCACTACATCTTGCTTCTCTCCTTTACCCCCCATCCCAGTAAATGGCCTGTGACTAAATTTGTTTCTTATTTTTGGATTACTCCTGCTTTCTGAGGATCTAGCCATCAACTTACACTTTCTTTTTAACTATATCTTAGCTTCAACTCCTTGAAGGCAAACTTCACAGTGCTCTCTGGCCCTTTATTTGGCTGTCTCCTCCAAATCTCAGCAGGTTTTGTCATTTCTTGTCAGCTTAAAGTCTAACATAGCTTCAGGCTCACTCCTTTGCATGGGTGGCATGAATTTGGCACTTGCTCTAGCTTGGCTTGAACATTCCAGATATAGGAAAGCACTGGTCAGGTCAGGGCAACCATTTTTCAAGACTCCTTTCCATGCTAGTGCCCTCCTCTGGACATGTTCTAATTTCCCAAAGGATCTGAAATTATAGCAGCCAAAACAGAACACAGTGTGTGAGACCATAAGGCATCTGGCATGCCTGGGAAATGTTGGGAAGTAACTCTTTGTTGTTCAGTTGTTTCATTCACATCTGACTTCCTATGAAGCATTCAGGGTTTTCTTAAAGACACTGGAGTGGCATGCCACTTCCTTCCCTAGTTATTTTACAAGGAGAAAATGGGGCAAATAGGGTTAAGTGACTTGCCCAGGATCTCACAGGTACTAAGTTCCTGAGACCAGATTTTGACTCATCCTTACTCCATGCCTCGCACTGTACCCACTGTGCCACCTAAGTTCAAAGAAAAAAGATTAAAATAGCCAAAAACAACAACAATGGATAAATGTAGTCTGTTTGTAGGTAATAGTCAAAGAAAATTCAAAAGGTATCATCTGATCTCCCTTCCCAAAGACCTTGAATAGATAGATGATTTCTCTACAATAAAATCTGTGCAAACAGATACTTTATCTAGGAAGGAAATACTATAGCTTGAAGTCAAATGAATTACTAAGCAGTCAATAAGTATTTATTGACTAGTACCTGCCAGACACTATGCTGAGTGTTTGGGATGCAAAGAAAGAAAAGAGATAGTTTCTGCCTTTGAAGAATTCATATCCTAATGAGGAAGATGACATGTAGACAGTCACACACAAACAAGGTACGTATGAAATAAATAATAAATAATGAACAGAGGAGAAGTAATAGGAGTGAGAGTAGTTAAGAAAGGCTTCTTTTAGAAGATGGGATCTTAGGTAGGATTTGAAGGAAACCCCAAAAATCAGGAGTTAGAAATGGTGAGGAAGAGCATTTCAGGGATGGGAGAAAGCCAGTGAAAATACCAAAAGTCAGGAGACAGAGAATCTTGTTTAAAGAATGGCAAGAATATTATTAGTTTCACCGGATTGCAGAATACATTGTGTGTCTTTGGGGAGATAAGATCAAATAAGACAGGAAAGTTTTCTATAGCAGTAGAAAACTGAATAAGAAACTTTATGACTGATAAATATGGGAATTTTCTGTTATACTATATAGGAGCAGTATTAAAAACAAATT
Source organism: Sarcophilus harrisii (assembly GCF_902635505.1). NCBI lineage: Eukaryota > Metazoa > Chordata > Mammalia > Dasyuromorphia > Dasyuridae > Sarcophilus > Sarcophilus harrisii. Next base: position 447,809,072 of record NC_045426.1, read on the forward strand.
TATATAAGGTTGTGACTGGACAAAAGCTGAGAGAAAGAAAACACAAATAATATTTATACATTCTTGCCATGAGAAATCAGAAGTGTCGATTTGTCATGTCATGGCTGCATATTAGAATTCTGGAAAAATACATCAAATAGCAAAAATAAACTGTAAATAACTTTTTTGTCTAATGATTAGGGGAATGGCTGAACACATTGCAGTAGATGAGCAAAATGAAATATTATCGTGCCACTGGAAATTACAAAGATAAATCATCTGAAGAAATATGGAGATACAAGTCAGTCTGTTAGTCAATTACAACATATTAAATACTTCAGTGCAGCAGGCTAAGCACTCTGCTTAGCACTGATATCAAATGAAGAAAGTAGGATCAAAATTTCATGTAGATTATGTAAGACTGAATAAACTTTTACGCACCAATGTTAAAAAATAACAATAAAATGCAGAAAAAAACACAGGAAGGAAAAAGATGGAAAACAATCATGGAAGCAAAGAAGCACTATGTATGGTATGTATGGTCATACATAGTAAGGTCACTATGTATGACTTAAATCTCAAGTTTAACTGCAATGGTTTAAAATGAACAGCACCAATACTGAGGCTTCACATAAATTCTCCTGGAGTTTTCGTTGACAAGGAGAACCCAGGTTACAATTTATCAAAAGACTATCTCTGTTTTCTGCCTTCATGAGAACTATTTGTTCATTAGCAGTGAGAACCTTCAAAACAATCTTAACTTTTTTTCCAAAGACTGAGATCACACACTGAGCTGCAACCACTTCTATCTAGGATTGAATTGGGACCCCCAAACTCAGAGATGCACATCTCCCTTGAATTCATTTAAAATTAAATTTTTTCCTCTGGTCTAATATAAGTTCCTTCAGAGATTAGATTGCACCCATCCCAAATTTCTTAAATAGTCCAGATGTTTAAAGCAAAGTATAGTGAAACTAATACCAATCTTGATCTGCAAATGAATATAAATTTAGAGCTGGTAGGGACCTGAGAAGTTGTAGAGTATAATCCTTTCACTCAGCCTTAGAAAGTCATTTGCCTAGGGCCAACAGCTGGCAGGTATTTGAGGCACTATGTTCAGCACTCTACCCATCTATTTCTTCTTATGTACTCCCATGGCACTTTTGGTTCACATTCAGTTTGGTATTTACTAAAACCCCCAGGAAAATTTTCACATAAACTGTGGTTTTACCACAATCCAGCAATTGTGATTTGAAATACATTTATCAAGTGCCAACCATAGTCTCTAGAAACTCTTCAAGGGGCTTTGGCATCCAATGACAAACCATGGTTTATTCTCTCAAGGAGTTTACAATCCATCAGAAGAAATAACACTCAAGTGGACTACAACATAGCATTTCCACACTTTCTGTTATTGTTTGCTTGCATTTTTGCTTTCCTTCTCAGATTTTTTTTTACTTTCTTTCTAGAACAGCAAAATAATTGTATAAATATGTGTGTATATATATATATATATATAATGATGTATTTTACATATACTTTAACATATTTAACATGTATTGGACTACCTGCCATCTAGGGGAGGGAGTAGCAGGAAGGAGGGGAAAAGTTGGAAGAGAAGATTTTGCAAGAGTCAATGTTGAAAAATTACCCATGCATATGTTTGTTTGTTTGTTTTTTTCATTTTAACCCTTAATTCTTTATTTTTTTCTCATAATTTTAACTTTTTATTGACAGAACCCATGCCAGGGTAATTTTTTACATTATCCCTTGTACTCACTTCTGTTCCGACTTTTCCCCTCCCTCCCTCCACCCCCTCCCTTAGATGGCAAGCAGTCATATTATACATGTTAAATATGTCATTGTATATCCTAGATACAATATATGTGTGTAGACCCGAACAGTTCTCTTGCTGCACAGGAAGAATTGGATTCAGAAGGTAAAAATAACCTGGGAAGAAAAACAAAAATGCAAACAGTTTACATTCATTTCCCAGTGTTCTTTCTTTGGGTGTAGCTGTTTCTGTCCATCATTGATCAATTGAAACTGAGTTAGATCTCTTTGTTGAAGAAATCCATTTCCATCAGAATACATCCTCATACAGTATTGTTGTTGAAGTGTATAATGATCTCCTGGTTCTGCTCATTTCACTTAGCATGAGTTCATGTAAGTCTCTCCAAGCCTCTCTGTATTCCTTCTGCTGGTCATTTCTTATAGAACAATAATATTCCATAACATTCATATACAACAATTTACCCAACCATTTTCCAATTGATGGGCATCCATTCATTTTCCAGTTTCTAGCCACTACAAACGGGGCTGCCACAAGCATTTTGGCACATACAGGTCCCTTTCCCTTCTTTAGTATCTCTTTGGGATATAAGCCCAGTAGTACATGCATATGTTTTGTCAATAAAAAGCTATAATAAAAAATAACACTCATATGGATGGTGCTAGTAGCTGGGGGACCTTTGTAGGAGGAGGCAGTTGAGATGGATTTTTGAAGGGATTTTTATTATTCTGTCATGCATTGATTTTTTGTTCAACTCATGTACAAGACATTAACTATGTCCTGCACATTAAATTAACCTTTTTTTTTTTTTTTACATTCTACCCATGATTCATACCAACTAGAATTTCTTTGATACTTTTGTCCTCTAACATATTAGTTATTCCTTCCAGCTTTCGACATTCTGTAGATTTTTTTTTTTTATCACTGTGTCACTTGAAGAAGCTGTAGGGGGCTGGATTTAGAGTCAGAAGATGTGAGGTCAATTCTCTGTACTGAAACTTAGCAACATTGTGATTGCAGTCAAGTCAGTTCTCTTTTCTAAGCATTGTTTCTTCATTGGTAAGATGATTGGTCATTCTATGTCGGAGGTTCATAGGCTTATAAAAGTGGGAATGATGTCTTAAGTCATTTCTACACAAGGAAATTAAAAACCAAAGAGGTAAGTGACTTGCCGACATTGATATAGAATGTAATTGGCAGAGTTAGAATTCTAGCACCATGTTCTCTGACTCCACCATACTGTAGGGATTTTTTAGGTTCTCTATCCCAATATTCTTTTGGAGTACACATGAAGTCCTGAGATATTGTTATCCTATAATCACATGGGGAGAGAGTAAGGATTTGAACTAAAAATTCAGTACTTCCCTCCCACTCCCCACCCCACCCTGATAGTGTACCATGTTGTTTCTTACACTGATGAGAAAAATGCTTTGTGGACCATAAAACATCATAAAAATATGTGTCCATCTAAATCATTGATAAAAATGTTGAACAGAGCCAAGGACAAAGCCCTGCAAATGAATCACTAGGGATCACACTTCAAGTTGATATCAATTTTTTTAATCAATAGTCTTTAGCTTCTATCCTTCAACCTGTTGACAGTCAATCATCTTGAAAAATTTTAGCTATATTGCAGTATATTTTTAGTGTACTCTGATCTAATAGCTAAATAGAATGGCCTCCACACTTTTTTTGATCATGAACTCTTATTAGTTGGCAAAAAAAAATTGTATTTAGTCCCCTTCTACGTTTTTGTTTTCTTATAAATTACATGTACTATTTTACTAATAATCTGTGTATCATAAAACTTTAAAAATCTGATGAGATAAAGTTGAAGTAATATTTGATTTCAGAGTCAATAGGGAACCTCTGAAGTTTATTGAATAAGAGTAAGCTGATCAGATCTGCACTTTAGGAAAATCATTAAGGTATCTGGGCAGTAGATGGATTAGAAAGGTAGGTGGGAGACATAAGGCAGTAAGACCAAATTAAAAAGCTATTTCAGTAGGACAATGAGAAAACCATGAGAGGCTGAAATAGATTGGTGACTGTGTAGAAAAAGCAGACAAATGCAAGAGATGTGAAGGAAGAAATAACCAGATTTGGCAGTTGTTTGAATATATGTGATAAGAGAAAGTGAGATCTTAAGAGATAATAATTCAGTTATAAAACAGGATAACTAGAAAGATAGCATCTTCAAAATAAAAGGGTAAAGTTTGGAAGAGAATTGCATTCATCAGAGAAATAAAATAATGTGACTTGAAATTTGAATTACAACCCATGCATGCTTATTTATTCTGTGTGACTCATTTTATCTTACCCAAAATGAAATGAAGAAGTAAAGCTCTAACTCACCAGTCATTGCTCTGGAATTTAGTCTACCTTCCTAGAGACAACTTTGGTAATCCCAAGATGGCTGGGTGGATGGGTGAGGGCTAAAATGTAGGTATGCTGGAATGTGTGTGTATGTGTGGAGTTCTGCAGGGTTACTTACTGGTACTTATGCAACTACGGATATGAAGATGCCCCCTCTTATTGCACCACACCAGGCTTGATATAACCTCTCTTAAGGACTTACTCTTAGTGTTAAAAGGGAGAGATTGTGAGTTTATATTCACAAGGGTGCTGAGAAATAAAGAAGGATCAATGGAAAAGGAAAGAAGTGGGGAATGCTGGTTAACAATTAGTAAAAAAAAATTCAACGTGAGCCTTTTCATCCATTTGTTGGTTGATCATCAACCCTTTGGGGGTTATGCCTTGCTCTCCTGGGGATTCAGTGCCTCCAATTTGGAGATCATTAGTCTACAAATTTGACAAAAAATTAAAATGTGGATAGTTTTGCAGGACTTAATACTTTCTTTTTCTTCTTTTTTTAGTGTTAGAAAATACTTTAGAAATCAGCTTCCCTTTCTAAATGTTCATAAACCATCCTTTAATAATCTCTTCTAAAATTTTGCTAGCAATTGCTATATCATTTTATTGTTTTCATATTATGTTTTTTCTATTTTTTCATGAACTGGTACAATGTTTACTTATCTATAGTCTTCCTGTACATCTTTTATTCTTCATGGTGCCTCAAATATTATCAAAAGTAGCCCATCAATAAAGCATGCATACCTACAAGTTCATTAAATACTATAGTGTTTTCAATTCATTTGAGGGAAGAGCGTTGAATATACCTTATGCAGCTCACCTATCCTGCCTTTAATCACTTCTCTCAACCATTTCCCCTCCTAATTTCTAACATGAAGGTCATTATTTTTGATAGATAAGATAAAAGAAAAATAGGAATTGCATAATGCACTTTTGCTATCTTTGATAGCACTGTGCTATTTGTCCTAAGCTGTAGGTTATCTTTTCTCTGTTATTGTATCAAGTATTTTTTAAAAGTTTCCTTTCTAATTTTGAAAATTTCACACAGCTTTAACTTATTCCAAGTAATTCAGAATATTCCATAGTACATAAAGATCATAGTATTTAAAGAGTCCCTAGGATAATCCTAACTAGCATCTTTATAACATTCTAAGTCTTATAAAGTGTTTTACATATTTTATTTCATTTGAGCCATACAAAAACTCCATGATATAATTATATTATTATTTCCTCTTTACAGATGAGGAAAATGAGGTTGAGAGAAGCTAAATGATTTGCTCAATCATAGTGTCTCAGATAGCATTTGAACTCAGATCTTATTGACTCTAATCCAGCTATCCATTCTAGTAAGTGATATTTAACTTTGACTACTTGATATTTAAGATATTAAGATAACTTGATATTTAAGAAGAATTTTAAATTTATTATGAATGAATTTATCACCAAACACAAATATTTTACTGCATATAGAACAAAAAAGAAATTGCATATGCAACTAAGAATTTACATATTTTAAAATGTCTATTAAATTGATTTAATCACCTTAATAAAGCTAATAATACAATTGTACTGTATTTGAATTCCTTTATGAATCTATTTTATTTGATTTTGTACTTTTAAAATGTTTTATTGATATTCATTCCTTTTTTTCCCCCTTCTCTATTACTACCTAGCAAATCAGCACCAATATCATCTCCATAATAGAAATAAGTTAGCACTCTGTCCATTTTCTACAAAATACGTATCCTGTTCCATATCTCTATTCTCAGCTCTGAGCTCTGAACTCTGGTTTAACTAGTAATCCATAATATCTACGATTTGATGATATTTTCACCAACCCAGCACAGAATTACTTTATGACCTATTAGTGCTAAATCCAGGCTAACCTGAAGTTATAGCCTTGGAATTGAAAGTAATGAGTCACTTCATCAAATAAATAGCCTTGAAAAAGTAGCAAGGATGGATGAAATAGTGAAGCGGCTTGGGGGAAAGGTTGCAAAAGGCTTGAATGAAAAGGGAATGAGGAAGGTAATGGCGAAGTCATCCTGATTTTTTCTTTGCTATAATTTCATATTTGTTGACCTTTGCTGTCAATTCACCTTTGTTTGAGCTTGACTTTTTCATGCTCCATTCCTTTATTACTTTCATTTCTATTATCATTTGTAGGAAAATTATGTCATGTTATTAGTCTATGATTATAACATTTGATGAGTCAAATCCTTATGAAATGAATACAACTTGATTAGAGAACACAGTATCACATAGGGAAAAGACTCTCAGTTTTGAAGGACACGGGTTCAACATTTGCCTTTAATACTTACTACTTGTGTGACTTTGGACACGACACTGGATAGACCTGTTTAGATCTCAGTTTCTTCAGCTGTAAAATAAGGGAATTGGACTATTTGTCAGAAGATCCCTTCCAGCTCTAGATATATGGAGTTGCCAAAGGTGTCCCTGAATGGTTTCATATTGGATTGAAAGAATGGATACTGCTCAGTGATAAAAGTGGGAGATGTCAAAAGATTATCTGGCAGGGGCCAGAGTACAGGGGTACTATGATTAGTGTGATGGCTCCAGTCAAAAAACAAATCTGTAAACAGAGGGAAAAATATCAATCACCTTGAAACCTTGAAACAAATGATAAAAGGAGACTGTGGGATACTGTTCTTTCTGATATTTCAGCGTCCAGTGATCACTAATGCAGTCTGGAAAGATTAATCTTAGCCCAATTAAGTAGAAGGCAAGATTCTTGAGGTCAGAAGCAATCTCACTTTTATATTTCTGTCCCCAACAATTGGCACATGATAAGCACATGACAAATGTTTAAACTATGTTTATTCATTAATAATTGATCCTATCTCTGTTTTTTTTTTCCAATGAGAAGACTATTATACATGGATAAAAATAAAATATCATACTGATATCAATCTTTGACAGAGACACCAAAGGAAACTTGTCATCAATAATATCTTCAAGGGTTAGGAACATATTACTCCTCCCTATCCGTTAGGATCCCTCTATTACTTATTGTATATTTGCCAGTAATTGATGTAACTAAATTTTGGAGGGGTGAGATAACTAGTAGTACAGGTAGAGTGTTGGGTTTGGAATAAGGAAGACTTATTTTCCTAAGTTCAAATCTGACCTCAGACACTTACTAGCTATGTGGCCCTGGGCAAGTCACTTATCTCTGTCTCAGGCCCCTCATCTGTAAAATTAATTGGAGAAGAAAATAGCAAACCACCTTAGTGTCTTTACCAAGAATACCCCAAAGAGGGTGGTGATGTTATGGTTTGTTAGACACAATTAAAAATAACTCAATAAATATTTTTCAATTTTATTTTATATTTTGGTCTATATAACTGTTCCAAGGAATAAGAGTGGTTTAGAAAGTTTTGCAAGCTACATTTGGGTACCAAAAAGTGGTTTAATTGGGTAAACACATATATAAGTGATCAATTTAGTAGTTCTGTAATGGGCTGAGGCTTGAGTTGATGCACTGAGGTCCCAAGCATGTGAGGTTAAATAGTAATTGGACTATACTCTATTAATATACATGCTTGGATAAAGAATGGCCCCGCCCACTCTCTGTGCAAGTCCTGATGTATTGTATAGGAAATGACGATTTTGGTGGGTGGAGGCAGAGAGACAGGAAGAGAGGTGGGGAGAGATTGAGCCTGGGTTCCATGCTCCTAGCTGCTGGTTGTGTGGCTGCTGGTCTAGCTAGCTTCTTGACTCAGCTACACACATTGCTATTGCTCATTCTCTTCCACCTCTGATCTTTCTTCACTGAGAATAAAGACTGATGATTTTTCCCTAACCTGAATTCCTGACTCTGGCTGATTTTTAAATACGCGGTCTTCACAGTTCAAAGATCTGCTATTTCATTAGGATGGTTTTTCCTCTATTCTTTAATGAACAGTCTTTTTCAGTGATCAAAAACAATCACCATTTTGTATTCAGCCTTCTGGTGAGTCTCTTCAAATTTAGCCAAGCTGGTCTCCATATACTGATCTACAATCCTTTGCCAGGTTCTTTTGTTTTGTTTTGTTTCTTAATTAGCCTATACCACACAATCTCTTACTTTTTTACATTCCCCCCAATCACATCAAGACAACTTTTAGCATTTCATTTTGTAAGATTTTGAGTTCCAAATTTTTCTATGCCTTTTCCCTCCTCTCCCCTCTTCTTACAATGATAGGCAAATTGAAATATGTTTTTCTTGGAAAAGAAGTGTGTGAACAAAGTTGTGAAAGAAGAAACAGATCAAAAGAAAAAAATACCAAAAAGCATAAAGTAGATGAAAAAGTATGCAATGATTTGAATTCAAAATTCAGCAGTTCTTTATCTGCACATGGATAGCATTTTTCTTCCTGAGTCTTTTGCACTTAACTTGGATCACAATGTTACTGAGAAAAAGCTGAATCAGTCATAAGTTTATCATCACACAATGTTGCTGCTACTGCGTACAATATTTTTCCTGATTCTCCTCATTTTACTTTGTATCAGTTCATACAAGTCTCCCCAGGTTTTGCTGAAACCTGTTCATCCCTTCTTATTGCACAATAGACTTTCATTATATTAGGTGCCACTAGTCTTTCAGTCATTCCCCAATCAATGGACATCTGTAATGTTCTTCTTTTCTAAAATATAATGTTCTCTGGGAGCAGGTTTCTTGGAGGGCTTCTGGAGGCAGCCTTAGTTTCACTTCAAGTAATAATCACCTCAAATGCAGCCAGCTGTTAAAATATAGTCCTTTATTGTCTCTTCCAAAATAACCTGGTTAATTTTGTTAGGGGTCTATATCCCTCCTTGGTTCCAAGAGCTCCTTTTGCTTGTCCTTTGCCTCTGCCAGCTTCAGCCTCTAGCTCTCTCTGAATCTCAAGTTCTACTGACTCCTGACTGAGGCTTGTCCTTTTATATGCTCTTTTAGAGGTGTGAACTCAAAGGTTGACTCCTCCTCCGAGAGAGTGGGAGTGTGTGAGTTGTAACTTGTGAATCTCATACTGAATCCTGACTTGTGAATCTCAGAAAAGTATGAACTCCAATGAGTACTTAAATACATTAGTGAGCTAGAGAATTTGCTAAGTACCATGCTAAATTAGATAAGTTACTTAACACTTTGTAAGGATTCTAACAGACATCCCCTCAATTTCCAATTTTTTTGCCACCATGAAAAGGACTGCTATAAATATTTTTTACATGTAGATCCTTTCCCCCTTTTTAATTATCTTTTGAGGATACAGCCTAGTAGTGGCATTGCTGCAACAATGTTTCATAGTTCATTGGAAATAGTTCCAAATTGCTCTCTAACATTGTTGAATTAGGTTACAACTTCACAAACAGTGCATTAATGTTCCAATGTTTCCAATTTCTCCACATCCTCTACAACATTTTTTTATTCATATTAGCCAGTCTGAGAAGTATGAAGTGGTAACTCAGAGTTGTTTTAATCTGTATTTCTCTAATCAAAAGTGATATATAGTACTTCTTCATATACCTACAGATAGCTTTGATTTCTGCCAGTTTATACACTTTGAACATTTACAATGTGGCATTCTTATAAATTCAACTCAATTTCTTTATATACATGAGAAATGAGGCCTTTATAAGATAAATTCAATATAAAGATCGCTTCCCAGATTTCTGCTTTCCTTGCAAATGTGGTTGCATTGATTTTGGCTGTACAAATTGAAAAAAATTAATATAATCAGAATCATCTGTTTTATATTTTGTAATCCTCTGTTTCTCTTGTTTGGTCATGAATTCTTACCTTCTCCATAGATCTGACAGGTAGACAATCCCTCACTCTTTTAATTTACTTATCGTGTCACCCTTTATATTTAAATCATGTACCCATTTTGTCCTTATCTGGTTATATGATATGAGATTTGTTTGTTTGAGATAGTTTGTATCTATTGTTTTCCATAATTCTTAACCGGTATCTCACTTAGCTTCTCCTTTAAGAATTTGGATGCTAGACCACTTAGTGAATGTTTCTTTAGTATTTATATTACTTTGTTGTCTATGATACCTTTTAGCAAAATGTAGTTTCCTCCCTTATCTTTTAAAATTATGTCTGTTTTTGCTTTTACTTTGAGATCAAAAGAAAAAAAAAGAATAAAGTGAAAATAGTGTGCACTGATCTGCATTCAGAGTCCAGCAGTTTTTTTTTTTTTTTTAATCTGGATGTGAATAGCATTTACCTTTCTGAGTCCTTTATACTTGTCTAGAATCACTGTGTTACTAAGAACTGAGTCATTCATAGTTAATCATCAAACAAAAACTGATACTTTATACAAAGTTTTCTAATCATTTTACTGTTTCCATTTGTACAAATATTTCCAAGTTTTTCTGAAGTCTGTCTGCTCATCATTTTTAATTGGACAATAGTATTCTATTATATCCGGATTATCATAGCTTGTTCAGCCATACCTCAATTGATGGGCATCCCCTCGATTTTCAATCTTTTGTCACCACAAAAAAAAACTGCTATATTTTTGCAAATGTGAGTCCTTTCCCCCCTCTTCATGGTAATTTTGGGACATGAAACTACTACTGGTATTTACTGGACCAAAGATAGGCATGCTTTTGGTTGCCCTTTGAGCCTAGTTCCAAATTGCTCTCCAGAATGGACTAGGTATTATGTTTAATTTCACCAGATACTTGATTCTTGGTTTTACTACTAACTCCTTTTCCTTTTGGAATACCATGTTTCATAACTTCTAATACTTTAATGTTGCAGCTCTTAAGTCCTGTGTAATCCTGATTTTGATTCTCCAATTTTTGAATTGTTTCTTTCTGCTCACTTAACAATATTTTTTCTTGACCTGATAGTTTGTAATTTGGTTATAATGTTCCTTGGAATTTTTATTTTGGAAACTCTTTTCTGAGGCTATCTGTTCATTCTTTCAATGCCTATTTTGCCCTCTAGTTTCAGGATATTAGGGTATAACTTTTTAAAATAAAATTTCTTGAAAAATGCTGTCCAGTTACTCCTTTTTATTATGGCTTTCAAGTTGTCCAATGATTCTGACACTGTTTCTCTTAGATTTATTTTCTGGGATAGTTGTTTTTTCAAAGAGGCATTTTACATTTTCTTCTATTTTTTCATTCTTTTGAATATGTTTGATTCTTGATGTCTCACAGAGTCATTAGCTTCTACTTGCCAAATTTGAACTTTTAAGAAGTTATTTTCCTCAGTCAGCTTTTGCACTTCCTTTTCCATTTGGTCAATTCTACTTTTTAATCAATTGTTTTCTTTTCCCAAGCTACTGACACACATACACACACTCTCTCTTTCTCTCTCTCCCTCCTCTTTTTATAGTTCTCTTGTATCATTCTCATTTCTTTTTCTAATTTCTTTTACCTCTCTCATATGATTTCTTTTGAGCTCTTCCATAAACTGTTTCTAGGCTTGAGATCACTTCCAATTTTTCTTTAGGTCTGTGTCCATAGGTGTTTTGACATGTTGTTCTCTTTAGAGTTTCATCTTGGTCTTCTCTGTCACCAAAATAACTTTCTGCAGTCATTTTTTGGTCTTGTTTTGCTCATCTTTTTTGGCCTTGTCCATTTCTTTTAAATCTAATATCTGCTCCCAGGGTGGAAGGATCACTGTCTCAGAATTCTTCTGTCAGGGGCTGCAGGTGCTGACTGTTTACCTGGTGCTGTACTGATGTTGCCCCGAGTCTCATGGGGAGTCTTTCTGGTGTTGTGCTGAGGGAGTGAGGAAGTAGATAGAGGATGTATAATTCTGGCATCTTCCCTGGTGTTAAGCCAACTTTCTAATGTTAGTATCTGATACATGCTAAAAATATGGGGTGTTTCTGTTTTTCTCCAGGGCTGTAGTGAATCAAGTAGTGGTCTAGTGTCTATTTTCAGCTATATCAAAGCATGAAGGGAATCCTGGTTTTGATATTTGCCTACTCCACTTCTCTGGGGCTTGCTGCTGTCTTGTTGGAATACTCCTTGCTCTGCTCTCCATTCCCTTTTTACCTGAATGAGACAGACTTTTCTTGTCAATCTTCAAAGTTTCTTGGACTAAAAGATTATTTCGCTGGTTCAGCTGTTTCAGGTTTTTTTTGAGGGCACTATTTTATGGTGGTTTGGAGGTGAATATGGAAGAGTTATAGCTATTTACTGTTTTGTTTGCCATCTTGACTCCACTTTGGGTATTGTCTTAGGCCTTCATTTTTGTTGGAGAGTGAGGATCTGGTTAAGAAACTCCATCTATAAGAACAAATCTGCAAATGCTTGACTATTTCTAGTTTTAGGGATTTGCCTGAATCTATTGATCTGTTAAGTAATTTGCCAAGGGTCAAAGAGCAGAAAAACATCAGATGTTAAACTTAAACCCCAAATGACCTGACTCTGGGACATGGTTCCAACCCATTGCACCATGATGTCTTTTTAGATTGGTGATATTTAAAATGTGATATCTGACTCAGTTGTTCAGTCATTTATCTTGCCTATAGATGAAAAACACATCTTCAACTATAGCTTTCCCTCATTTAAGGTAGGAGGCAATGTGGGATAGCAGAAAGGAATTGGAAGAGTTGGATTTTAGTCTCAGCTAGCTGCTAATCAGTTGTGTTACTTTGAACAAATTGCTAAGCCTTCCTGGGTCTCAGATTTTGATTTGTAAAATGTAGATTCAGAATATATTATCTGTGAAATTTCTTCACATTTAAAAATTCTAGGATTCTATTACACTAAGAATGAATATGATAATGGCTCTAAAACATGGTTTCAACACATTTGTTCATTTTATCAGTGAGTAAAAAATACCATAACAGCTTTATGTTTGTGCATGACCTTAACATTTATGACCTTTGAAATATGTATAAACTACCCTGTCAACAATCTAGGTTAAGAGTAAAGAAAGTATATTGATCTTCCTGATCAATTATGTTATTTATAAGTGGATTATTTGTGAAAGAATTTAAAGAACTGGAAACCACTCAGAATTTGGCAGCTCAAGTCCTCAAAGTAGCAGCAATGACCACCTTTAGCCCAGTAGCAAAGTTTAAAGTAAAACTTCGTGGCCAGGGAAAATTACATGTGTTTTTTTTTTTTTTCACTAAACTCTAACTGAAATTTCACAGTTTCAATTATAAATTCATTATTTCAATTATTCTTCAATTATAAATCTATGCAACAAACCACAGTAATTTTAGCAGCACCTATGACTTTATCATCAATAGAAACAACATATATTTTATATCACCTTACAGCTGTTGCAAACATTTTGATAAAATTTAGTCAATACTACTTCAAAATTACTGAAGTTATTAAATAATGCTAGATTACATGTGATCTTAGTCCTCTCATTTACTAAAATATTTCAATATAATTGATTTCCTTTGTAATTCTATGTTTTTTGTTTTATTCATTTAAAAACATTACTTTGACAAGGGCTCCATGGATTTCATCCGACTTCCAAAAAAGATCCATGACATGCAAAATGGTTAATAAGTCTTGAACAAAGGATTTAATTTGAGAAGCAAGCACAGAATTTTTTGCTCACTTTTAGGATCTTACAGAATGAAAACTTCAGGCATTCTGTGGGCTATAATTCCATTCTACTTTTGGTGCAGTTTGCGAAATTGAGCAAAGGGACAAAAGGGAGAGAACACATAGGGAGAAATGTTAATTTACTGTGTATTAAAGTATGCCTTTTGAACTTACAAGGCACCAGTAGCAGAGCATCTCCACTTGCTTCTGTATCATGAAAAGAATATATCTCATGCATTCTACTTTAACATTTATACCTCAGTTTTTCTTATTCATTTTTACCTTGGAACCTTCTACCTTCCCCTTTTATTGGAATTCTCCCAATAAATCTTCAATACTTCTTTCCTTACTCTGACATTGTCTGGCTCCATCTTTGCCTCTGTCTCTTTCTGTCTGCTTCTTTCCCTCTTTGTCTCTTTGTGTGTCTCTCTATCTCTGTTTTTTCTCCCTCTCCTTCTCTCTCTCCCTCCCCCCCCCACTATCCCTTGGTAATATCATCAAATTTATATAGCTAGCTATCACCTCTCACCTGATCTTTAGTCTTAAATTACTTAACTACTTACTAGATATCTTCTCCTGGATGATTTATAGGTGTCTATACAAGTCAATCTCATTATACTTCCCCAACAATCTCAACTCTATACTTATTCCTTTAGAAAAATCCTTGTTTACTATTATGAACTTGTCAAACATTAACAGATCTGATCAAAAAAGAAAACCCTGTATTAACCAAGGAGAACTATTATGTACATTTTAAAAAAATATAGAATAAATGTCTTGTTTTAACTTTTTGCCTTCTGGGTATTTTAAGCATTTCATTAATGCTTTTTTCTTTTCTTTTTGGCATCACTGTCACTCCTCCTCTTCATTCTGCCATCCCTGTAATTCTTCCCCTCCCAAAAAGTAAAAGCCCTCCCCTTGGAACAAGTATGTACAAACAAAACATATCCATACAATAGATGAATCTGAAAACACATCTTATTCTGCATCCTGAATCTGCCACACCTCTTCCAGGAGGAGAGTAGCATGCTTTATCAGTCCTCTGGAATCATAGCTAGTTATTACATTGCTAAGAGTTCTATGGTTTTTCACAATTGTGTTGTAGTAATTACATAAATTGTTCTTCTGGCAACCAGATGGCATAGTGGATAGAGCACCATCCCTGAAATCAGGAGGACCTGAGTATAAATCTTGTCTCAGACACATAAATACTTCCTGGCTGTGTGACCCTGGGAAAGTCATTTAACCCCAATTGCCTTAGCAAAAAAAAAAAAAATGTGTCTCATAGTTCTGTTTGACTTGTTCATACAAGTCCTCCTAAATTTTACTGAATTTGTTTTTGTTATTTTTATAGTGTTTCCTGTTTGTGTGTATGTACATGTGTGTATGGATACTGCCATTCTTTCAGTCACCTAGATTTGTAACTTTGTAGTCATCGTTGATTCTTCCTTTTCTGCTTCTATTTTCCTTTTTGAGTCTCCTCAGTTCTAATTTCTCCACTCAGAAACTAACCTAGTTTAGGATAACATCACTTCTAACTTTGACTATTTCATTGGTCTCTTATGGCATCTACCTGCTTCTAGCTTCTTTCTCCAACCTATCCTCCACACAAATGCCAAACTGGTAATAGATTTTACTATTTCTTTTGGGAAAAATACAAAAAAAAATGTCAGTGACTTCTAATTGCCTGTAGGATAAAATACATTTGTATTCAACTTTGACTTTTATAATTTTCCATTATATGATTTCTATGAACTTTTCCATTTTACTTCATGTGGCTCCTTTTATGTTCTCCGTTCTAGTCAAACTAACTTATTTTTTGTACACACATTCCATCACTTAGTTCCATGTCTTTGCACAAGTGTGGCCAAGAACAGGAATATGCTCCTTCCTCACTGTTGTCTCTCAGTATTCCTAGCTTCCTCTAACATATGTCACCTCGTTGAAGAAGACTTTTCTGTCTCTTTTGGTTATTAGTGTTCTCATTCACACTTTATTATACTTTGTATTTACTTGTAAATCTCACTTCCCATTTTTGTCCCCTGGGAGAATGTAAACTCCTTGAGCACAAGGTCTAGTTCCTTTTTTGTCTTTGGATTTCTAGCAATATCTAACACTTGGTGGAAACTAAAAATGATTCTTTAATTAAATTGTTGAAGTATAACTAAAAAATCTCTCAATTTATTTTGTTGTTTGTAGCTAAAAGATTAATATTTTATAGATAATGGACACACTAAAATGGATGTGTTCTAGGATTATATATAGAGCTTAAACATATAAGAGTTCCTTTTCTTCCTTTGTTCCTTCCTTCCTTTTCTTTTTCTTTCCTTCTTCCTTCTCTTCTTCCCTCCCTCCCTCCTTCTTTTCCTCTGCTTTCTTCTTCCTTCCCTTCCTTTATTCCCTTTTTCCTTCCTTCCTTCCTTTCTTATTTTCTTCCAGACATGAATTCAACAATGCAATTGGCTACAAAAACAAATCAGGTCCAAGGCTCTTAGTACATAGTTGAGATTCTTTCACATAATTTTGAACATTAAATTATGGTGGTTTTATATAAAATAATTTGTATATTTTTGTCCAGTCATTTTCAGTAATGTCCAACTCTTCATGACCCCATTGTGGTTTTCTTTGAAAAAATACCAGAGTGGTTTGCCATGTCTTTTTCCAACTCATTTTATAGATGAGGAACTGAGGTAAAGTTAAGTGATTTTCTCAGTCACACACAGAATGTTAGTGTCTGAAGCCAGATTTGAATGATGAGTCTTCCTGATTTTGGGTCTGTCACCCTATCCAATGTGTCACATGTCCCAATTTGTATAAAGAGAGCTTTTACATTTATATTATGTTTACATCCATTAACTTATTTTATCTTCTTAATTTTCATTTCCACTATAGATCCAGGATGGATCTATAATTTCATTGGTGCCCCTCCCTCCCTCCTTCTTTTCCTCTGCTTTCTTCTTCCTTCCCTTCCTTTATTCCCTTTTTCCTTCCTTCCTTCCTTTCTTATTTTCTTCCAGACATGAATTCAACAATGCAATTGGCTACAAAAACAAATCAGGTCCAAGGCTCTTAGTACATAGTTGAGATTCTTTCACATAATTTTGAACATTAAATTATGGTGGTTTTATATAAAATAATTTGTATATTTTTGTCCAGTCATTTTCAGTAATGTCCAACTCTTCATGACCCCATTGTGGTTTTCTTTGAAAAAATACCAGAGTGGTTTGCCATGTCTTTTTCCAACTCATTTTATAGATGAGGAACTGAGGTAAAGTTAAGTGATTTTCTCAGTCACACACAGAATGTTAGTGTCTGAAGCCAGATTTGAATGATGAGTCTTCCTGATTTTGGGTCTGTCACCCTATCCAATGTGTCACATGTCCCAATTTGTATAAAGAGAGCTTTTACATTTATATTATGTTTACATCCATTAACTTATTTTATCTTCTTAATTTTCATTTCCACTATAGATCCAGGATGGATCTATAATTTCATTGGTGCAGAGAACTATATGGTATAGAACTTCATTTAACAAATAAAAATTAGCTTCAGCTATATACCTTACAGTTATAGAGAATTGCCTGTTAAGAATTAAAATGATTTGCCCAGGTTCACATAGCCAGTGTATGTTGTAGATGCAGACTTGAATATAGGTAATATATTGATATTACCTTGTAATGGAATGATATAGAGAGGTAGGGATTATAGTTATGGATTTGGGTACAGAAGTATAGAGATATTTAGGAATTTGTTTTAGCTTATCAATTTCTAATTAGAGCTAGATTTCAGGTCATCAGGTCCATTCTGATCTTTCACGAGATGGCACAGACTTCTCAAGTTGAACTTAATTTATAATTTGTTCTGAGAAAATCTACACTATGTAGAACATTGCTTTAATGGTAAGAGAAAGGAGTTCTTGATTATATATGTAAACTAACCTATGAAAAATAGAAGCATTAAAGCCAATTAAATGATAAGCAAAACTAATAGCCTTTGCATAGTGCATGGCAGAAAATAATCTCAAGACAGAGTTTTAAGATCTTTAGAGATTAAAAAAAATAAGCCACTTTTCTTGCTGTTCATTTTTTAAAATGCTTCTTAGCTCTGCATTATCTTCTCTGCAATGAGCCCAGCTTTAGTATATCACCTGTTTAGTGAGTATCAGAGAGAGAATCAGAAAAGATAATATAGTGCTATCCTACTTTGCTGTCAGCCTGAAGACAGCTAGGAATCATTACCTTTTCAATGTCTTGTCTACATACAATCTTCTTATCTTTTCTCCTTTACATATCATGACATAATGGATCCTTGTTTCTAGCAGTGTTCTATATATCTGAACATCATACCATATTTACAAGTATTCATTTCTCACATGTACAACCATTCAAAGAAGCAGATAAATGTCATGTCTGATTCTTCCTATTTAGATACAAACAGATATAGATATACAGATATATAACAGACTTATAAGCTATTATATCTACATTGTTTCAAACACGCTATTACATTTGAGTCTAATGACAACTCTTATTGAGATAAATACTATCATTCAGAGTAAGGAAATAGGCCACTATAGCCTTCATTGGTCATATTACATATGAAGCATTGAATTTATTTTTGGAAAATGCCCAGAGAATGGTGAATAGGTAATGAAGTATCTTTAGTAAACTCCATATGAAAACCAATTGGAGGACTGGAGATGTTAATTATTAAGCTAGAAAAGATGCTTTTTTGGGGAAAAGGAATATAGAGAGTTCTGGTTATTGTCTCACTGCATTTAAAGGGCTATAATAAAGAAAATTTTTATTTTTATTTTTTAATTTTTTATTCTTTAACTGATGAGATATATTCTGAGGTTTCTTTGAACTCTGAAATTCTAATATACTATAGGAATTATTATCCCCATTTTATAGATGAGGAAACTAAGGCTCCAAGATGTTGAGATTTATCCATGATCACATGAAATTAGAGGCAGGATTTGAACACAGATTTCTGCTATTCCAAGCCGAGCTAAATTTAACTACATCAAGTTCTTATCATGGAGCAGAATTAAGAGTTGTTGTCCAATGTCACTCAGCCAGTCGGTGATCGAGGTAGAAGTACACTCACATCCTTTTAATTGCCAGGTACCCTTTATTAGCCTATACTAGCTTCCTCCCTATGCTGTTTTCTCAGATTATTCTTCATTTTCTCTGACTCCATCCCCTTTTCCATCCCTATTTTCATCATTGAGTCATTCTATTCTCCATTTCTATTCAGCCTGAATACTTTCAAAATATTACTTTAGGGTAGAATAAGTAGAATTTCTTTGGCATCAGTTTTATCCCAGGTATATAAATTTATGCTGAATGACATGATACACAGTTGCTATTAAAAAAACAAAATTTTCATTCTGTTAGCAATATAATCTTGCCTAACTTAAACAATATCATTTAAAACCTCACAAAAAATGAATCATAGTAGTATTAAACAGTTCTCAGATTTTTGGATCACTAAAAGCTCTGCCTTATAAACTGTTCTTAAGTCTTACCTAGCCACATTTTAATTGTAGAACTTCCTTTGAATTAAAAAAAAAGAGGTGAATAGAAAAAGGAGAAGCAAAATTAATTTGATTCTTGAAGTGAATGAATTTTTTTTTGCCAGGGGTTTATGAGGATATTACACATCATGGCATGTTTGTGTTTCAGAAAAATTTTCTTTGATCTTGGGAATTCAAGTTATAGTGTTCTCCCAAAGCTAGGTTATCAAATGCTAAGTCCAAAGACTGTTCTATAGAAGAGGTGGAAACTATCAACAACCTCAGAGGAAAACATTCCAAATTACAAATGCATATATAAGTATGCATAAGTATATATTATTATATAATGATATATTATACATAAATACATATATATAATATGTAAATGTATGCATTTAAAATTTTAAGCACCTATCAGGTACAAGAGAATATGCAAAATCCCGAGAATAAAACAAAAATAAAAACATCCTTAAGGTGTAATGGGCTGAAGCTCGAGTTGATGCACTGAGGTCCCAAGCATGTGAGGCTAAATAGCAATTGGACAATAGTCTATTAATATATGCTTGGAGAAAGAATGGCCCCCCGCCCACTCTGTGCCAAGTTTTGATGTGTTGTATAGGAAATGAGGAAGAGATGATTTTGGTGGGTGGAGAGAGAGAGGCAGAGAGACTGCTGGCCGCGTTCCTGTCGTGGCTGCTCACATTTCCTATTGCCATCCCCCTTCACCTCCGCAAAGAATAAAGATCGAGAATTTTCCCTTAACCTGAATTCCTGACACCAGCTGATTTTAAAATACATGGTCATCACATTAAGGAAATTATAGTAAGGGAAATGTAACTCAAAAGAGCTCTCAGGAACTACCTCATTCCCATCCAATTCCCAAAGATAATAAGAAACAGGGTCAATGTTGGAGGGAAATATAGAGTGACAGGCACAGTAATATACTGCTGGTAGAACTATGAATTAGTTCAACCATTTTGGAAAATAACTCAGAACTATATAAGGAAAATCTCTAAACATGCATAATTTTTAATTAAGCAATAGAATGTTTGAAATACACACACATCTATAAAGGTCATCCACACCATTTATAATGGACCCCCACACACACACACATACACACATATACACATACACACATACACACACACACAGCAGCTAGTTGGTATAGTGAAAAGAATGGCAGGTTTAGAGTCAGAAATACATCTTTGAGTTCAAATCTAGGCTCAGACACTATCTGTGTTACTCTGGGCAAGTCATTTAACCTTGTTTGCCTCATTTTCCTCATCTGCAAAGTGAGCTAGAGAAAGAAATGGCAAATCACACTAGTATCTTTGCCAAGAAAACCTCCAAATGGGTTCAAAAGAGTTGGACACAAAGTAACTGAGCAACAACAATATATTAAGCAGGTTCAGAAAGAAAAAAAAAGATCCATACAAAACAAAATGTTTAAAATAACACTTTTTATGAAAACAAAAAAAAGAAAGCAGTTTCTTTTCAATTGGAGAAAAGATAAAGTCATCACATATGATATATCAATATGTACTGTGATATAGGATACAAACTGGATCTATGATTTAATTGCTACTGCAACCCCCACATGAGTAAA
The DNA here is from genome assembly GCF_902635505.1 of Sarcophilus harrisii. NCBI lineage: Eukaryota > Metazoa > Chordata > Mammalia > Dasyuromorphia > Dasyuridae > Sarcophilus > Sarcophilus harrisii. The sequence continues at coordinate 447,829,859 of NC_045426.1, forward strand.
CTCCATCTATCAATGCAGATCAGCACTTTCTTTGTAACTTACAGTCTTAAATAATTGCTTTTAGCATTGAGTGATTAATAACATAGGTAGGAACAATATAAGTCAGAGACTTATGTACCCAGGTCTGCCTGGATTTGAAGCCAGTTCTATGACCACTAAGTCTTATTGCTTCTCACACTGGGTTATCAGAATTGATTAAACAAAAAGAAATTGAGAGTAACATGGGAAAATTTGTATAAAATGACAACATAGTAATGAATGCAGGACACACAACTATAAAAGTAAAAATTGATAATATTTGAATGAAGACATAATTAAAACAACAAGAAATGACAAATCTTAATTCCAGAGGAATGATAACAAAACACTCTTTTAGCTTCTTAGTACAAATGTGGGGGAGTAGAGGTATTTTATGTATGTGTGTATGTATATACACATATATGCCTATATACATATACAATATATATATAGGCATAGCATATTGTAGAGGCTATCAGACTAAATTACTCTATCAGTTGGTTTTGTTTAACCATTTTCCTTCATTTCAAAGATTTCATAAATTTGTTGGTAGGGTATTTTATTGGATTATGACTATAGTATAAAAACAAAAAAGTATCAATAAAACATTAAAAAATGAAAGAATAATAACATACCCTAGGTAGTACCTAACCTTAGTCTTGGGGAAACATCATTAGGGTCTAGGTTTCCTAAGACTACTGAAACATAGAACCCTTGAACTCTGGGTCCTATCGTTGCTGGCTCTACTTTGGACTCCAGATGTAATTCTAGAATTTTTAGGGCTCTAAGGTAGTGACCTTATTCCTAATCTACTTTCTAAGTGCTAGAAAGTTCGTGCTTTCCTAAGAATTTGTATCAGACGTAAGAGGGGAATTTGATCAGTAAGAAAAGAAAATTCCAACTAATTCTGATACCTTGTCTGGAATATTCCTAGAGAAATCAGAATCTAAAAGACAGTTTAGAACTGGTGCAGACCCTATTAAATGCTAAGAACTCGAGAGGTCAGATTGTTATTTGGAACAGATGCCCAGAGAAAATCCTCTAAATTCTGAATCATAGAGAGGGAAAAAATTATGAAGATTTTTAAAACTACCCTGAAGTTTAAAAAATTGTTGTGCAATATTATATGATGACCAGTTCTGATGGACCTGGCCATCCTCAGCAACGAGATCAACCAAATCATTTCCAATGGAGCAGTAATGAACTGAACCAGCTACGCCCAGAGAAAGAACTCTGGGAGATGAGTAAAAACCATTACATTGAATTCCCAATCCCTATATTTATGCACACCTGCATTTTTGATTTCCTTCACAAGCTAATTGTACAATATTTCAAAGTCTGATTCTTTTTGTACAGCAAAATAACGTTTTGGTCATGTATACTTATTGTGTATCTAATTTATATTTTAATATATTTAACATCTACTGGTCATCCTGCCATCTAGGGGAGGGGGGGGGGGTAAGAGGTGAAAAACTGGAACAAGAGGTTTGGCAATTGTTAATGCTGTAAAGTTACCCATGCATATAACTGTAAATAAAAGGCTATTAAATTAAAAAAAATTGTTGTGGATCTTATTCTTCTAAAATATTCTTGGAAATAATGTTGGTATTTCAGTTTGTAAGAATTATAAATTAGTTGATAATTCCAAGTCATGGAATAAACATATATAAGGGAGTATCAATATTGAAAATTCATCTAAATCCCAATTTAAAGAAATATAGATAAAATCCATATCCTGTTACTTATGGACCCCCTAAGAAGAATATGACTAATACAGAAATAACAACTTTTATTATTGTTTGGGATCATTCCTAGTACATAGATATGGTTGAAAGTCAGGATAAGACAATGAAAATGGTAATGAATTATAAGTTCAACTCTTAGACCTAACATGAAACAAGGGAAAAATCATTAAAGACTCTGGTCTTCAGATTTCTCATTTGTAAAATGGTCCCAGTCCTTAAAAACTTAAAAATTCTATCTAAATGAGAGTTGTTATTTTGATATAATATATAAATGAATGCTTTACCAAAAAGACTTATTTGCTAGTAGTCTGACTTCTATTTTTAATGTTAAGGGTATTATGATGATAGTACCTTGGGAACCTTAATATTTCACCTGTCTGCAAATTATGCATCTATCAGTTTTCCTTTTTTCCCCTCCCTTAATTATCTGGTACTGTCTAAAGCCACGTATAAATAAGGACTGGTCTTTTAGAATTTTTATAATTGGCCTGCTTTGGATGTGTAATACAGGAAAATGTACATAGAATTTGAATAATCATGAGTAAATGGCTGTATCCCAAACTTCAGGGAATGCCAGTGTTTCCCCGACTATTATGTTTGGCTTTTGACTTTGTTTAGAATAGAAGTTAAAAACCAAACCAAAGTAATAAAATTTGTGACCAGCAGGAACTTCCACATGCTTTCTGAATTTATTTGATTTGCCCAAAGACAAAGTAACATGAATCTTTTATTGAATTGCCGATGCCAATTGACTTAATAATCACAAAATTCTGAAAAAAATGAATAAATCATTTTTTAATGTAACAAGCTACAACTGAGCACTAAACATGTAAAAATATACTAACAGAGTTTATTCACTGTTATAATTGACTGCTAAATTACTTAATGAACATCTCACAGCCACACTGTGGGCCAAATCAGGATATGATGATGCTACTTATTGATTGAACTTAAAAACTGACTGCAGTAGCTCAGAGATTTTGAAAAGCACATATATTCTGACTGAGAAATTACCTAGTCTGTTTGGAAAAGCTACACTTGGTCTTAAATTTTCTCAAAGGATTGGGTCATGTTTTCAAAAAGAATTTCACAAATGACACATAAAAGTAAGGATGTGAGGCAGAATCCCTCCTTTCCTTCTTTTCCCCTTTCCTTCCTTCCCAATGAGAAAATACAGAAGAATGTTGGAAATATTCTTCTTAGATTTCAAAAGGATTAATCTGTTCATCATGATTTATTAATATTATCTGATTAGTAAGCCACAATATTACTTGAGAAAATATTAAGCCCTGAAAAACTAAGTCAATAAAACTCCACCTGTTTCCTAACCAAACTTATTGTAGTAAAGAAAATAATTTTAGTGAATTTCATGGGTCAGAAAACTATAGGCATGGGAGATTTGCTCATCTTTTCTTGTATATCAAAGCCTGGGTATGATAAGTGACTTAGAAGGAGCATACCTGAGGTCCAGTCTTTTCATTTGCATACAGTTTTAAAAATATATCAGAGAGGTCAGATCTATAGCTAGAAACTAACATATGCTACCAACAGATGCTTTACTATTAGAGAACAGCAATTTGTTCAACTTCCATAAAATGGGAAAATAAAGAGTCCCTAGAGGTGGGGAAAAAGAGATTAAAAACTAAACAGAAATTGTCTGGTTTGTTCATTCCATACCCTGTCATGTCCCTCCACCTGTGGCAATATGTGTATATGTATGTTAGATTGAATACACTAGGCTAATTACTAATTCAGTTGGACAAGAAATTCCCTAATTCCCTTAGCAAGTCACAATAGTCATTACCAAGCTTTATACCAAATCATAATGTAAATTGATATATGTCTTTCCAAAGAATCAGGGCTGTAAGATGATTTTGAGACATAAGGAAACATTATATGTCATAGAATTTTAGAGTTAGAGGGACCTAATGGTGAGGTCATATGAGTTAATTTCCTTCCCAATATTAAAATACTTTCAGCAACATCTCCAGAAAGTGATCAACTAGCAACATCTCTCCCTTCAGTTTCTTTTTATATGTTGTCTTTTATATTAGATTATAATCTTCTTGAGGTCAGGACTATTTTTCTTTTTCTATTTGTAAAAGAGTCAGATATAACCGAAATGACTGAACAACAGTGATAAGTGTTTATCAAATTGAATTGAATTGTGTGATGACAATTGCACTGTTTGGAGACTGACTTTAAGACCTTGATTTCATTTACATCTCTCTAAATGATGAGTCTAAATTACCCTGACATCAGACCAGTGTGCATATAGTATATTAATGAAAGATACTTTCAAAGCTATAATTCTTTTTTTTCTTTTTTTTTCTTTTTTTATTTAATAGGCTTTTATTTACAGGATATATACATGGGTAACTTTACAGCATTAACAATTGCCAAACCTCTTGTTCCAATTTTTCACCTCTTACCCCCACCCTCCCTAGATGGCAGGATGACCAGTAGATGTTAAATATATTAAAATATAAATTAGATACACAATAAGTATACCTGACCAAAACGTTATTTTGCTGTAGAAAAGAATCAGACTCTGAAATATTGTACAATTAGCTTGTGAAGGAAATAAAAATGCAGGTGTGCATAAATATAGGGATTGGGAATTCAATGTAATGGTTTTAGTCATCTCCCAGAGTTCTTTTTCTGGGCAAAGCTGGTTCAGTTCATTACTGCTCCATTAGAAATGATTTGGTTGATCTCGTTGCTGAGGGTGGCCTGATCCATCAGAACTGGTCATCATATAGTATTGTTGTTGAAGTATATAATGATCTCCTGGTCCTGCTCATTTCACTCAGCATCAGTTCATGTAAGTCTCTCCAGGCCTTTCTGAAATTATCCTGTTGGTCATTTCTTACAGAACAGTAATATTCTATAATTTTCATATACCACAATTTATTCAACCATTCTCCAACTGATGGACATCCATTCAGTTTCCAGTTTTTAGCCACTACAAAAGGGCTGCCACAAACATTCGTGCACATACAGGTCCCTTTCCTTCTTTATAATCTCTTTGGGATATAATCCCAGTAGTAACACTGCTGGATCAAAGGGTATGCACAGTTTGATAACTTTTGAGCATAGTTCCAAACTACTTCCAAAATGGTTGGATTCGTTCACAACTCCACCAACAATGCATCAATGTCCCAGTTTTCCGCATCCCTCCAACAATCATCATTATTTTTCCTGTCATCTTAGCCAATCTGACAAGTGTGTAGTGTATCTTAGAGTTGTCTTAATTTGCATTTCTCTGATTAATAATGACTTGGAGCATCTTTTCATATGACTAGAAATAGTTTCAATTTCTTCATCTGAGAATTGTCTGTTCATATCCTTTGACCATTTTTCAATTGGAGAATGGCTTGATTTTTTATAAATTAGAGTTAATTCTCTATATATTTTGGAAATGAGGCCTTTATCAGAACCTTTGACTGTAAAAATATTTTCCCAGTTTATTGCTTCCTTCTAATCTTGTCTGCATTAGTTTTGTTTGTACAAAAACTTTTCAGTTTGGTATAATCGAAATTTTCTATTTTGTGATCAGTAATGATCTCTAGTTCTGCTTTGGTCAAAAAGACCTTCCCCTTCCACAGGTCTGAGAGGTAAACTATCCTATGTTCCTCTAATTTATTAATAATTTCATTCTTTATGCCTAGGTCATGAACCCATTTTGACCTTATCTTGGTGTACTGGGTTAAGTATGGATCAATGCCTAGTTTCTGCCATATTAGTTTCCAATTTTCCCAGCAATTTTTATCAAACAGTAAGTTCTTATCCCAAAAGCTGGGATCTTTGGGTTTGTCAAAGACTAGGTTGCTATATTTGTTGACTGTTTTATCCCTTGAACCTAATCTATTCCACTGATCAACTAATCTATTCCTTAGCCAACAAAGCTATAATTCTATGTATTACACTGAAAATGTAATTTGTAATAAAAATGTTTTAGATGTTAGTCTGATCAGTTTCTCTTCAATATCCTCTTTCATTCTAATAATTTTTAGGAAATATCTGGTATTTAAGGTACTAAATAACTGACCTAAAATACAAACTACTACCAGAAACAGCCAAAGCACAGAATGTCATATTATCTGGATTTATTATTGATCACCCTGAAGTTTTGATTTTCAAATTTATAAAACTTTATGTAGTTAAATATTTATCTATTTACTTTTCTTATTTTTTTGGCCATACCACTTTAACAGAAGCATATTTATGAAACTCTGTGATTCTGGAATAACTGTGATTCTTTTTCTTTTTTAATTGATAGAGGAAATTGAACTAATTGTATGAGGAAGGAACACACAAACAAATAGACAGAGAGACACTGACAGAGACAGACACATAGAGACACTGAGAGATAGAGAGAACAGAGTAAGTGAGCCATGAATAGCCATCAGGATTATTGTGTAGAAGAGTACTGTCCACTGTTCCCCATACCCCCAAAATATGTCTTCATTTAACCATATGCATGTGAAAGGACTTATGCTCCAGAAGCTTACAAAAGCTTAAAAATTAGTGAGCCTAAATTATAAATTATTCAAGTGAATTGTTAAAGTAAATGAAAACTTCATTAACTAGTATAGTCTAATGAGTAAATAATTTAAAGAGATTTGATTTTTTCTAGTCTTTTACTTACTATTTATTTTTATTTACTTTTACTTACTATTAACACATCAGCAGGAATCCAGTTCTAAGTCCTAACCATTCCCATAGTGGAAGTGTAGGAAAGTATAAGATTTGGAACTGGAGGATCTGTATTTGAACTACAGTTCTGATAATTACTACCTATGTAAAGTTGGTCAATTAATTAAATTTTTTTTGGTTTTTCCATTACCTGTAAAATTAATTCTCCAAACAGATGTCATTTCAGTATTTGACAAACTTGATTGACCCTATATAACTGCCACAATAAAAAAGGAATTCCCTCTCAAGCATTTACAATTTTCTACAACCTGATCTCTTGTCATCTTCTCATTATTCTTATACTTCTTCTCTCCCCTCCATGACCTCTACAATTCATCCATTTTGGACTACTTGTTGTTCCATGAACAAAACATTTCATCAACCTTCTCTGAAACTTTTAATGAATAAATTAATAAAATTGCTTTCTGAGTGCTAAACACTGTTCAAATCTCTGAGGATGCAAGAACAAAATCAGGGAGAGTTAGTCCCTACCTAGAAACTTAAATTCTAATGGAGGAAGCAACACATATTCAGGGAGGGTCCAGAATGTTAGAGGCATAGATTGGGCTATTAGAGAATAGACTGGCATGACCTTTCTAGGAGCAATAGCAGTGTTGAATTGATCATTCTTCATGATTTCAGCAGTAGAGAGAGATGAAAATGGGGGATGGGAAAATATGTACCAATTTGAAAAGCTGAAAGACTGTTGCCAAGGAAGTTGAACAGGGATTGAAGAAAAGGATGCCTGAGGCTTTCCTGAAATAAGATTTCCAGAGAGTCAGTCACCATTCAGGAGAGTGACTTCTACTGGCAAAAGTTTCTTTAGGATTTAGTTTCCTGTGTGGGTAGCAAGGATAATAAGGGGCTTATGGAAGAGGTAGCTGCATGAATCACTATCCTACAGTATTCTACTCTTCTCACCTCTGCCTCTGAGCTTCCATGGCTTCCTTCAGGACTAAGTTTAAATGCTGCAAAAAGCCTTTCTAACACCCTCTTCCCTTTTTCCAGCTGCTGATGCTGTCCCCTCCAAGATGATTTTTCCTTCTCTGTATTTTCTGTGTACCTAGCTATTTTCATGTTGAAAAAGGTTACATGTTTAGATGTTCTCATTATATATGAGCACCATAAAGGTAGGGAAAATGTTGGTGTCTCATACCATTCTTGTGAAGAAGACATATTTGAATGAAATAATAATGCAATTAGATGGACACAAAACTAGTTGGGTGGTCATATTAAAAGAACAATAATTGATGGTTCAATGTCAATTTGGAAGGAAATTTCCAATGAAGTAGCCCAGGTGTTGCTTAATTCTTATACAATTGCCTTGGTTGAAATTATCAGTAATATGCTCACCAAATTTGCAGGTGATACTGAGGTGGTAGTAGACGATGAAATTCAAAAATATTTTGATAACTATGATAGACTTTATTCTTCTCAGAAATTCAGTTATTGAAGGAAATTCCAATAAACTTTGGATGGAAAATGCCAGAAAGAGAACTATGGAGATCTGAATGTAGATCAAAGAATACTATTATCATCTTTTTTTTTTCTTCTATTTTTTTTTCTCCATAGTTTTCCCCTTTTGTTTTGATTTTTCTCTCCCAATATGACTCATGCGGAAATATATAAAAAGACGAATGTACATGTATAACCTAAAAAAAAAAATTCTGATAGCTTAGAATAGTGAATTGAATCTGAGACAGCTGAGAAGCCCCTTTCCTACATATCATATAGTAGTGTAGACTTCCTGATATATAGCTCTCACTCCAAAACTTTCTGCCAATGCTCCATTCTTTTTTTTTTTTCTCCTCTTGGCTGAACACTGATCTCCATCTCCCTGCTAGAGGAAAACCAGAATCCACACTCTGATCCTTAGCTCCATTTTTCCTTTCCCATTAGAGATGTGTTTTGTTTGTCCTTTTCAGACTCCCATCCTACAAGGCACTTACCCCAGTGTATCCCAAGTTTCTAATCCTTGCAATCTACCATGTCACTATCCACTTTGAGTTACAAGAAATCTCTTTTCTTTTCCAGCTCAGAACTGCCCTCAAAGTCTACATAATACCTCAATTCTGGTATCTCTAAGGTGATTTTCAACTCCAAATTCCTTCAATCCTATTCCATCAGCAGGGGATAAGATTAAATCAGCAGAGAATAAAACTGCTTGCTTTCCTTCTGCAGCTGTCCTTCCAGGTCATGTCTGAGCAAAACTGGACAGCTTGCATACTGGAAAATGTGAAGCCACATTGTGAAAAGTGTAGCTACTGTGTTTTTCTTATTCTTTGGACTAAGGACGTTTTCTGGGAGCAGTAATTAGAAAACTTCTGTTCCTTGAGCAGTTGATTCATTCCAGTGCATGAGCAATAAAATCCCTTTCTAAAACATAGCAACTGAATGTTTTCAAGTGTTCTTGTGCCTTTTCATATTTTTTTAGAGCTTGTTTTAATTGTTAACTTTAATTGGCCATTTTTGTACTCTAGGAAAATGTGAAACCAATTTTTTTGTGGGGGTTGCCAACATTTAGATAAAATTTCCCATGTGTAACAGATACTTTTGTATCTGAAGGGAAGAGAGAAGAAAAGGGTCGGTGACAAAAATCCATTTATCCACAAGTCCAATCCAATTGAAAAAGTATTGGTTTAGGATTTAGAAGACATGGTTTCAAATCCTATCTCTGACATATATTACCTATATGACTTAAGCAAATTACCTAAAACTCATTGGACTTCTGATTTCCTATGTGTAAAGAGAAGGGATTGAAATAGTTGACCTCTGTGATCCTTTCTAACTCTAGCTCTGTGATCCTATCATCTCTTAGAGCTAATTCTCAAACACTCAAAAAATGCAAGACCTCAAAAGAAAGAGGATTTGAGCTTCTGTGAGGCTGAGAATTTTTTTTGAAATAAAATTTTATTAAAATTACATAATACCATCAATGTAAAGATTGCCTGATTCAACAGAAACACCCAATTTAAAAAATAAAACTTAGGTTAACTGGAGAGGGAAAAATGGATGCTATCAGAGTTTCACTAAACCTTAACCTTGACATTAGGGGTTCTCTTTATTCTGACCTTGGGTATACATTTCTATGTCAAGATTCTGTAGAAATTGGAACATATCCAAGTCCCTTCCCTCCCCTATATTGTGCAGCATGAAAGGGATATGAGATAATGTCAGTCTATGTTACCATCTTGAGAGATATTTTTAGCATAGCCAGCATACAGATGCAGCAACACAAGGCACCGTATGAGAAATAGCAGTGTGTGTAGGTACTAGGGTGAGTGGGAGGCTGCCTAGCACTAGCAACTGTATAATGAAAGATTCAAAATGTCATTTGCTGATGTTAGATACTGTGTGTACTGAAGTCGTTTCTACCACATATTTATATTCCTTGCCAAAGAGCTTGAGAAGCTTAGATAATATTATGGTGTGTGTTTTCTAAAAAAGGCTGCAGACAGAACTTGCCAAAATATCTCTATTTTTAATTGGTTGTTTATTTTTTTGGGGTGAATTTAGTGTCTGGGAAAGGCACTCGATTGATAGTCTGAGAAGTACGGTCTTCTGTTCATCCAGAGGGCAGACCATACCAAATGTGAGGTAGGTAGGATTGGCCTTTGGCAAAACTGTGAAGGCAGTGAGGTTTATATTTGCTTTTTTTATATATTCATCCTATTTTATGGAGACTGACCTCATACTGCCCCCCTTACACACTCATTCTGTAGCCTGCCTGGCCCTGACAGCCTCATACATACAACCTTCCCAAACCTTTCCCTCCTAATCAAAATCCCCGAGTCATCAAGATCTTCCTTAATATTTTCCAAAGGAATCCCATAAACTAATTTTGTAGAAGACTCAAAAATAATTTATTCTTTATCTCTTGCCAGGAAATATTCTGGAAAAGAGGACTTTATTGTCTGATTCAAAGGAAAATTCTACTGATGAGGATTTTATGTCACTTGGTTCAGGAAAATATTGAGAATTAATATGAGAAGATACTTTGAGGGAAACAGAGTTCTTTGGAATATCTCAAATACTATTGTAAACATCACAAAACAATAGAATTTCAGAATTAGAAAAGAATTCTGTGGATATCAAGACCAATTTTATTTTGGTAGTGACTATAAGTAAAGTAGAAATTAGTTAATTTGCTCAGTGTAGATAGCCCAACAGATATTTCAGAGCCACAAATATCCCTGATATTATTAACTAACTTTGATCAGGTGGACATTTTTCCATCAGGTTTTTAATTATATTTAGTCAAGAGAGTTTACTTCACTTCAGAATTGATTCTTCTGAGGCAAACACAGCATCAATGTAGCTCAAGGATTTAATTGACAAGGAATGAATAAGGGCTCAGTAAAAGCTTAGCCCTGTATAACTCCTCTAAAATGTTATAGAAAGGAAAATAGTGACTACAGACCTCATCAACAAATCTTTTACTAGTTCCCAAATGTATATTCATCCTTAAAACTGCAGCTATCTTTCCATCCTAGTTTTATAGATGTGCGTATTATACACTAAACATGAATTACTAAGTAGTTGATATGAGATGACAAATTAGAATTCTAACTTAAGTTCATGTGGCTTCCAAATCAAAATTTCATGACAATACCAGTAAGGGTTAAAGAGAATGACAATTCTAATGAACATTCAAAAATAAACATTCAAATATACAGATCCTTGAAATTAACCAATTTCAATTATGTGCTAGTATCCTATTCCTAAACCTTTCCTGATAATGCTTACTAGCTTTGCTTATATGTAGCCTTGGGTTTCATGAAGAAGGCAGAAAGAATAATTTAGGACATTAAGTACATGTCAGCAGACATTCTGATGACACTAAACTTTGTTCTTTGCCTTATTATGATCTCATATTATTTTTGGTCAATGACTTTCTAAATCTATCAGAGTACCACACTTGGAGAGTTTTTGGTTTCTGTGTTTCTAGATGAATTGAACAATGCCCATGTAATTTTCCAAATATTCATTTAGTCCATCAAGAACAGTTTCATCACATTAGAGGAAGTAATCCAAACTGATGTATGTAGAGAATCATTTCATGCTTTTTCAACTTATTAATCTAATTTATCAAACCAAATTTTTATAAACTTCATATATGCTAGAGCATAAGTGAAATATTTCCCAGGTCATGAAGTATATTTTGCTTTCCTTTTCTTCAGGAATTCTCCCATTTTCCTTACATAATACTAGCTTCAATAATACAGTCTCTGAAGAGGTTGTATACTGTGACAGTTGATGAGAGACTGTTTGAGGGCAGAAAGAAGGAATTAAAGAACCTCCCCCCACCAAGAAACTGAGTTAATTACCAAGCAGAAACAGTTTGAAGAGTCCCAAAAGGACTAGGGAGAGTAATATTATACATAAGATGTATAAAGTGTCATCATCCACAATGCATAAGGACCTCAGCACTCTCAGCTGGACAAATCCTTTTCTCTTCAATGTAGCATTTAAGAGCTCTTTTCTTTGAAATCATATTTAAAGGGGGATTTAAACAGTATCACCTCTTACTTTAAATACGTGTTCCCTTTAAAACAGAGAATTGTGAAGCTCATCAAGCTGGCTATCTCTGGGTTACACAGATCAGTCCAGTCAGCCCTTCACTCAACTAGATGATGCAATGCCCAATTAAAACAAAGATCATGGAAAGCAACTCTGGTGGACTCTCTGTGCAAAGCAAAGCAGTCTAACCAGCTCTTTTTTTTTAGAAAACCAAATAGCTTTCCTTTTCTTCCTTTCACAATGGCAAGTTTAGAGAGATTTCACTTCCCTTTAACAGTGCAATATTTATGCAGTATAGCAGCCTCAGCTCTTTGTCACCTGACTGCTCCTTGTCATTGATCTCTTCAAACAGATCCAACGAGTTGATTTTGGCCTTCTCCTATTTCTTTTCTCTTCTGTTGGGTTCTTCAGTCCTTTCAACATACCAACTTTGGCCTTTCAGTCTTTTTCTCTTATCTCCTATACATTCAAATGGTTTAAACCATAGCCTCTGAACTCTCAATGACTTGCCTTTCTGCTTAAAAAGTACTCATCCAAATTATTCTTAGAGATCAACAAGCTTTATTTGATTATGTCTCAATCTCCATGTAGAGTCCTCATTTTTTTGGTTTGATTTTCTGAAGTCATAAGAGCAGATGTCCTATAAGATGAGCTAAGGGACTATAAAATCCTGAAGCTATTGTGTTTCTAACACTGTCCAACATCTCATTTTGTGGCTTTGAAACTGGATAGTGAAATTGTTCTGATTTTTTTTTTTTAGCTTCTAAGAAATAAACTATCTTCTCTTTGCTCCTTTTAAACCATTACACTTCATATACAAAGTCTCATTTTCTATCTTCCATAAGATGATTTAAGTCTTCATATTTATGTTGTACTTCTTTTCTCTCCAGAACTGCTCAAATCCTATCTGAAAATGTTTCTTCATACATGCATTTTAGCATTTTTATTAAACCAAAGTTATTTTTGTACTACTTTTAGAAATGAACTTAGAACATCAATATTATCTATAAAAAGTGGCAATCTTACATCTGTTAACAGATAATTTAATTATTTTTCTTTACACAAAACACTTTTCTCCCCTGACCTTTTCAACAATACATTGCTCCATGTTGAAATGGTTTCAAGGAGCTAGTACTTTATATATAAGTTGAAGAAGAAATAGAATCTTGGGGAGTTACTGTTTAAGTCTCATCTATAGAAAAATCTGCTAATTTAACTGCTATTCTGAAGAGACTGTGACAGTTGATGAGAAACTGAGGGCAGACAGAAAGGACTAAGAAAACTTTGTTTCCCAAGAAACTGAATTAACTGCCAAGCAAAAAGAGTTTGAATAGGCACTTCCTCAGAAAACTGAGTTTACCACATTAAAAAGTTTAGGAAGAGATTTCTAAGGAGCCTTTAACCATCATCCTTACAGAGATGAATAGTTAAGACTGTGTTTCTTTTGTTAAAGGTTAGAGGTGACTGGTTGTGATCTTTCTTAAAGCTATTGTAAATAATTACTTATGCTTTTGTTTTTTATTTTTTGTTATACTATTAATAAATTGTATAGCCTCATTTTAAGCTTGGATTTTAGGAGCATGGTTTTTATAGAGATGAATAAAAGCTTTAAAAGAAGTTTCTTTTGTTTATTTAACAATATTGAATAATTCAACAATATTGAATAAGCTATGGTTTTAAGATCATTGATTTATTGAGATATTATGACTTTAGTAATTTATGTGGTAATGTCAGGATATATGGGCAACACAATTGTTATTAAGGGTAATCATAATAATCTCATCCACAAGTCTAACTAATGCAAATTAATTGCCATGATAAGGTGAATAAAAAAGTCCAAAGTGCCATAAGTTAGCAAAAATTTGACTTATTTGCTAAATAGAGATGGAAGTCAAAGGCAATACCAAGTTAGAATATAAACTGGCCTATAAAATTTCATGAGGAAGCATACTGAATGATTTTAAATAGTATCCTCTCAAAAAGCACAGAAAAGCAATGGAAGATAAGATCAGCTTAAACATTGGCAAGATATCAAACTAAGCAAAGTAATTTCAAGGTCATTCAAGGACTAAAATGAAGAGAAGACAATAAAGAGAAGAAAAACAGGGAAAGTTTGCAAAACCTATTTAAACAAACAATCCATCAAGAATAATAAAACTATCATATTTAGAACCTAACACCAGTCTCTTAAGGTTGTTAATAAATACATGGTAGAAAGGTACTTTTAAAAAGATAGGAAAAACAGCTGAATTAGAACAAATATATGTAAAGATCTGTGCTGTAGGTCATGTAATTAATTATTAATAAGTTAAGGGAATACATATAAGGCATATGAAGGAAGGGAAGTTACTAAAGGCAGGAAAAAACAAGGTCCTAGTAGTAATAGCAACAAAAATGATAAAAGCTAGAATTTATATAGCACTTTAATGTTTGTAAAGTGCTTTACAAATATTCTCATTTTTTTCTCACAAAAATACTGGGAGGTAAGTGTTATTATATTATCTTCATATTTCAGATGAAGAAAAGAGTATTAAGTAATTTATCCCATGTCACAACTATTAAGTGAGGCTGGATTTGAACTCAAGTCTTCCTGAATACAGGCCCACTATTCATTACCTTGTTGAACATCTAAGAATCATCTGTACAGAAATAGCAAGCATCGTTGATGAGGTTATTAGTAAGAAACAATCAGAGGTTTGCAAATGAAATCCAACAATGGACTATATTTTTACCATCTCACAATTAAGGGAAAGATGTAGAGAATATAAATGCTCACCTTTGTTTAATTGTTGATTAAAAAAATGCTTAAGTAGAATAAAACAATGCATCATTATAAGCTGTTTTATTTGCAAGGTGTCTCAAATCCATACAAGATGATTCAGAATTCCTTGTTCAATTACCCACAGATAAAACAAAAAAAATCAAAGAAGGCATAAAACAGGCAGATATGTACTCGCCAAAGTTATTTTGCCACTGATAGAACAGATCTAGGACATAGTCAGCTTGAGGAGAAATTCCATATGGATTGTGAGGCTCTCTTATCAGTGCCAATGACTGCTACTTTACCAGCTACCTCCATTTTCCAGACACTGGGCCTGTCTCCAGTAGAGGCAGACTGAAAGTCATTTTTAGGGGCTATGGATGTGGTTATTGCCATCTTCCAATTCTGTTATTTCCTGCTTCAGGAAGCATTTTTTGTTTGAAAACAGGGACATTTCCTCTTTAGTGTACTTTGCCTAACTTCTACTCAGGAACAGGTATGGATAAATTAAAGGTCATTCAGAGAAAGTGAAAAATGATGAAATATAATATATTTAAAAAGGCCCAAAGATTATATGATCAGGGTAAAAGTGATAAGGAAAAGGAGACAATTTTTTCCCAAATACACAAGAAAATAAGCTGTTTTATTAACTCAGAAAATATTAAAAGAGAAAATGGTGATAAAATAATAAATGGCTTGATTTGGCGTAAGGACATTTTGTGGGTTTGCCTGTAACAATAATAAGGCACACTGGAATCTTTTGGTAAAGATCTTTTAAAAAGAGTACTAATAAATCATATTTCTATAGTGATTACAAATAATTTTTCTCATAAAAATTCTAAGGTAGGTAATTTTGTAAGTGAGAAAACTAAAGATGAATGATGTGAAATTATTTTCCTAATGTGACATGGTTAATGTCCACACCATGATTCCAATCCAAATTAAGTCCAAGTTCATCACATATTTCATGTGAGTACTGGCAATCACTCAAATTGTGCTTTGTGGGTATAAGATTTAAAATGCTGTGAATTCTCTCTTACTTGGCACGAGTTATGAACATGAATGCAGAAACAAAAAGAAAACACATCCTATGTCACTCCCTTTGCAGAGGCAAAAGATCTGAGTCTGAGTCCTGAATTAATAGCTAAGATGCATTCAAAGCTCTTCATAATCCAGCCCTGTCCCCATTTTTTTCACTCTTACACCTTATTCCCCATCCAAAGACACTGAACTTCTCACTCTCCCATGAATAAGATATTCTACCTCTCAGTTCCAAATATTGCCCATTTCTGGAAAGTTCTTCCTTCTCAACTGTACTGCTCTCCCTAACTTTGTATAAGTCCCAACTAAAAATCCTACCTTCTAAAAAAAGCCTTCCCCAACCCTTCATTCTGCAGTTATCCTGTATAAATGGCTTTCTCCCATTAGACTGTAAGCCCCCTGAGAATGGATACTGATTGTCTTTGGGCTTTTTTTGCATCTGCAACTCTTATCTGAGTAGCCGGTATCTAGTAGGTGCTTGGTAATTTTTTTTATCGATTATTAATTGATTTATATTATCATAGGCAAGTTCCCTAATATCTCTATACCTTTTTCTTCTTTTGTAAAATAATACTTTTAACTGCCCCCTCATGAAACTGTTGAGAGGATCTCATTGAGGCAGAAAAATAAGTAATAGATAAAGGCTTTACACCTGTTAGCAGTAATCATTGGGCAATTGAGGCTATAATCTAAAAGTCGATAAAAAGATATGTTTATAAGGAGGATCTGGCATATTTTTGATGATACTTTGTACATAAATGACATAAAAGTCATTTCTGAGACAGTGACATTCTAAAACAGACAATATCTTGCCCCCTGTAAAAGGGATATAAGAACTCCTGAAAACAATAGGACTCAAGAACAGAAACTGTATGGAAATGGAACAAATGGTCAAGAAGAAGACAGTAGATAGAATCAGACTGCCCAATTTGGGACCAATTTGAGTAATTTTTACTATTGAGAAATGTTTCTATCCTCATTACTCCCTTCACTAATGGATACTTCTAAGAATGAGACACAAGAAGAAAAAGGTGTTCAGGAATTGATGGGCAAAACCCCTAGAAGCAAATAACCAGATTCTAGCCTGATTAGAAGAGAGAGTACAAATTTAGGATTTCTGATACTTTAATTCCATGGGGATCAGAGATTTAAATGATTAAATATATGGATCATGAATCAAAAAAAATAAAAGTCAAGAACTGACAAAAAAAGGAAAAGAATGAGAAAAAGGCAAGTAATCCTTATTAGGAAAATGTTCAGGAACAACAACAAGCTTTTTAGCTTTCTTTTGAATGGTCTTCCCCAATTGGAATGTAAATTCCTGGTGTACAGGAACTGCTATTTTTTTGCTTATATTTGTATTCCCAGGGCTTAATACAATGTAAGTGCTTTTTGACTTGATTAGAAAACAGATAGGATAGTCATGGATTAGGAAGATAAAAGTCCTGTAGTATTCTATTCTAATTTCATAGTTAGAATATTATGTTCAGTTTGGGTACCACATTTTAGGAAAAAAAATTGATAAGATGGCAGAAAAAGATGACCAGGATGCTGAAAAGTCTTAAGTTCATGCCATATGTAGTCTGGTGAAAAGAGCTTGGAATGCTAAAGCTAAAATTAAGAAGATTTATGGAGTATTTGATAACTATCATTAAGTAATAGAATGTCATCATCAATGTGGAAGAAGGATTATTATTCATGTTCTCCTTGGCTTCAAAGAACAGAACTAGGAAGTATGGATGTGAGCCATGAAGAAACACATTTAGGAAACCAAAGGGGAAAAAAGTTCCCTATCCAAAAGTGAAATAACCTTCTTCAGGGACAGTGTGGGTCTCTCTCCCTGAGGGACTAAAAAAAAATCAGTTCTGGATGATCAATTTTCTTACTAGATAATGAAGGAATTTTTGAACAGGTAGGATTATATTTCTTGACTTCTGAAGTCTCTTCCAAATTTTAAGATTCTGTGATTTTACTGAAAATGGGGGAATAAAAAGATTGACTACCTTTCCTCTATCTTCCACCTATATTTATTGGTACCTGTTATATATTAAAATAACATAGAAAAAGGAAACAATATGTGAGCTGGATTCTCTAGGAAGGATTTAAGGAAAGAGAAAAGAACAAACACACATGGTAAGGCAGGAAAAGGTTGCAACCTCTTCCACTGTATGGAGTATTCTTGCCAATGAAATGCTAGCCATCAAAGGAGTAAGTCATGTACTTTTAAGCATCTACTATTATGTTCCAAGAATAGTGTCAAGCTTTCTGGGTAAAAAGAAAGAGGAAAAACAGTCCTTGCTCTCAAGGAACTCACAGTCTAATGAATATATAAAATGCTTTGTAAGTGTTAACTGCAAAATGATATATATGTGAGTTACTAATATTACTTACCTGTACAGTTTACATAATTATGTCCTGTAGAGAAAGCATAATCTATAAAGCAACTTTTAATAATCTCAAAGCCTGTTTCATGATGAGAACCCATGAACATATGACCACAAATGGCAAATCATTATGGAGTATAAGATTAGTTAAAATTAATGAAAATAATTACAGAAATTGTCAAGGGGCAGTGAGGTGTGCTTTGGATTGAGTGTTGGGTCTGGAGTCTTGATGACTCCAAATCTGGACTTTTCAAATCTGATTTCAGACACTTTATAGCTATGTGACTCTGAACAAGTCAGTTAACCCTTTTGCCTCAGTTTTCTCATCTGTAAAATGTCCTGGAGAAGGAAATGGCAACCATTCCAATATCTTTGTCAAGAGAACACCAAATGAGTGACAAAGAATTGGACATGACTGAAATGACTCAACAACAATATGGTAGTCCATTCTTTTTATATACAAAAAAAAAAAATCTCAGTGGTATCATTTAGAGGAAAGAGAGGTACAGTTAGAATCGGAAGGCCTTCATTTAACTCTTGGTTTTATCCCTTACTAACCAGATGACTTTGAGGAACAGAGTTAACCTCTCAGAACCTCAACTTCAACTGTGAAATAGGGACAGAATTGTGATGTATGAGTGGCATAATGTCTTAAAAGTACTTCCCAAATTACATTAAAAACTGCCTAAAATAAACTTAGTATTATTATATCAAATGTTTCATCTTACACAAAATGTTTTAAAATATTAGTGCTTTTTCTTGTGTCTTCATTTGAGCTCAAATATATCAAAGTGTAATTCATTTTACTCCTAGATTAGATCTGAAAAAAGAGGCAATGGGGTTTCTAAGAAATATTAATTTTTAGTGAAGATCTTATCATTATATATATTTTAACAATAACTAAAGTAATTTACATCAATATTCTGGCAAGTTATACTTTCTCTCTTCATTCTCCAAAAGAAGTGTGGAATTTCTTCAAGAGAATTTAGCATTATCCAACTAAAATTAGATTGTCCACATTTACATTTGGATTTAGTGTCATTATAGTGAAAATAGTATGGGAGTGTAAATCTATAAGCTCCGTACACTGAGGATGAATCAGAATTTAGTTGAAATCTACTCCCAACATTTGCTGCTTCCTGTTAATAACATATATGTGTATATATATATATATATATAAGCATATACCCACATATGCATATAGAGTTCCTTTTCACTTAACACCAACAAAGAAACAAAAACTACTAGTGTTGTATACAGCTACATATTTTCCCTGTTTAGCTCTAAGACAGACTTGTAAAGCGATTAACTCAGATGTGTGAACAGTTATCAGACGTCACTGACTGGCTAAGAAAGCCTGGTGCACTAAGCCTGTGCTTTTGAATTTCCTTGTTATGAGTGACACTGAGTGAGGGATGATTTATCACCAGTTAAACACACTACACAGATGGTCAGATACTTAATACATAACAAAACAGAGCTTAGTTGTAACGACTTTTTATGGATTTTCGGTTTCTCTCAAGTTTTTAAATGCTGTGAAAATGTAGATCTAATTGGAAACTTTTTTTTTTAAGCTAGATAACATGGATTCTGTATTACATGTGAGTGAGTCAATGCATATTGGAGAGCACTGTGAATGGAATTTTAACCAATGTTCTACGGAATTTAAATTCATGGTCATTATAGACACAACTGTGGATACCTTAGAAACGTTTACAAGATAAATCTGAGATCAATTTTCTTCTTGTATCAATATTATGATTGAATTTGGCTGGATGATGCTGCTGGCCCCTCCCCTCCATACAGTTTGTTTATTTGCTCTTTGGACTAATATTTTTCCATTCAGCTTTGTACTTGGTCATAGAATGCACTAGTCCCAAACAATACATCAACAGCAAGATAATGAGTTCTAAATTTGTCTTTGCATATGTTATCATCTATCTCTCTATCTAGTCCAGGGGTCCTCAAACTTTTTAAATAGGGGGCCAGTTCACTGTCCCTTAGATTGTTGGAGGACCAGACTATAGTAAAAACAAAAACTTTGTTTTGTGGGCCTTTAAAAAAGAAACTTCATAACCCTGGGTGAGGGGGATAAATGTCCTCAGCTGCCGCATCTGGCCTGCAGGCCATAATTTGAGGACCCCTGATTCTAGTCTATTTCTCCCAATCCCCCAATCCCCACCACCATCCTCAATGTAAATTCTTTGAAAGCAGAGATTGTTTTTGTATTCCTAGAGTCCTATATAGTGGCATGCACAAAGCATATATTTAATAAATATTTATTGAATAGAAATGGATTACATGTATATTATATGTAAATATGCATATATGTATATATATTACTAGTTTACAGTTTCTGATTATCATTAGACAAGATTCTATCTTATGAAATGTGCTTTTATTTTTCTTTTTGGTGAAAAATAGTCGTTCCCCAAATGTAAGAAAATCAATGTTTCAAAAAAAAAAAAAAAAAAAAAAGGCAACACCCTGACATACTTGTCATTCAAATGTATTTCAGAGTTCTAAAATCTGTAGATTGATAATATTCTGCCTTATTTTTTCATCTAGTATTTTAGATTTAAAAAAAACAGCAAACCAAATGTTGAAAGAATTTAGAAGATTATAAAAGGGTTCAATCATGTCTGCCTCAGGGAAAACCCATCATTTCCACAAACAGCACAAAAACAGCTACCTATACCATATTTAGAGGCCCAAGGCAAGTGCTGCTATTGATCGAGACCTCAGTCCTCCCATCCAGGTTTCTGACATTGCCAATTCAACTACTGAAGCTCTTCTTAGCATATTTGCATTAGAACTATATTATTAAGGACAGGTGAGGTAGACTACCTCAATTCCCTTAGTGTGAACATTAGTCAGCTCTGCCATAATATAATTTGCTTAAAGAAGATGAAAAACTTGCAGGAGGGAGAAACCAGGGCAAAATTTGCATCAGCATGAAATAACAAAGGGGAGCAGGGAGGAATATCTTATTTCAGAAGCTCCACAGCAATTCTGTTTCTAGGAATTTATTTCTCTGGGCCTTAATGGCATATGGTTGCTACATGTCTGTACAACAACATTTTAACTAATTGCTTGTTGGTTGAATGTTACTTTTAGCCATTTGCATAAAATTGTGGAATTCTTAAGACCGAGAACAATATTCTATATATGCAAATTTTAGAATGTCAACCATTGACATTTATTAAGATCTTTTTATGTCAGGAATTGTGCTAAGTATTTAGGATTCAAAAAAAAAAGAGCAAAATAGTCTTTGAATTCAAGGAGCTTATACTCTAACAGGTAAGACTACACATATATATGAAGAGGTTCATTCAAAATAACATAGTGGATGAAGTTAACCTTAGGGGAGAAAACTTTTAACAGTGGCAGGCACTGAGAAAATCTAGTGCAGAAAGTGGCAGTTGAGATAAGGAAGTATTCTAGACATAGGGCACAGGCAGAAGCTGTGATTAGGAAAATATTCACATCTTAGGGGGAACTTTTTTTTATGAAGACCAGGGAACTAATAATGGGGGCTGAACTGAGTAATTTCTGAGAACTCTGCAAAATATGTGTTGAGATAGACTAGGAGTTAAAGATTCACTTATCTATAGGGAGTAATGTCTATTGTTTAATACTAAATGAAAGGTGATGATTCCTTTTTTTCCCCTTTTATTTTCCCATGTTAAAAAAAATAAACTGAAAGCACAAAGCAAACATACATTCATGAGTATGTACTTCATGAATACTTTTCCCTTTTGTGTTCCTCAAAAAGAAAAAAAGAAAAAAACCTGTGTGTAATGTAAATGCAACAAAGCTATTTTGGATTGCAAATTTGCCTCACAGAAAAATGATGGATTTTACACATTTGAAGGGATGCTTTCTCAGTATTACCAACAGAGTAGTTTGAGAGTTCATGTGGCATGAAACATTTCCCAAAGTAGAATAGGAATCTGGAAATCAACATCTCTGGTCTCGGGCCACTTTTGCCCAATTGTAACATAATCTCTGAACACCAGAAGTGAGTAGGCCATTATTTGACAGCTGCAGATATGGCTCCCAATGTCATGGAAATTCAGAGCCCAAAAGCTTTAGATAATCCTGAGCCCTGTTCTAATTCCAAAGGCCAATGTAATAAAAGAGTAATTCTACTCAGTATTCAAGAAGAGCAGGGATAAGTTTTCAATCAGCATCTGTAAAAAGTGTTGGCTAAATTTTTGGGATACAAAGCATCCCTGAACTCTTTGTAAGTCACAAACACGTACTGTATCTATGAGTGCCTAAAAATATGGGAAAATCTCTTATAAGTTCCTAAGAATTGGAAAATTTTCAGAATTAAGTTCCATTTTCTGTACTGGATTGACCCAATGCCCCTGCTTCAATGTATGGAAGTAGATAACCTGTTAAGTGACAAGACCTTTGAATATCTCAGGTGCCTATTGTCATGCAAAACTTGATTTTCCCATGAGTCAATTAACTCAGTATCTATGATAAAAAGAGTTTGTAAAATTCTAGACCCTTATTTCCTTCATCTGACCACTGAGTCATTATTCTGAAAAAAACAATTACACTATTGAGCTACTGTGACCTCATCTAAATTTGAACTGAGCCTTATTACTGGGCAACTAGGTGGCAGCCTAGAATCTAGAAGACCTGAATTCAAATTTAGTTTCTGGCACTTATTAGCTATATGAAATAGACAAGACACTTTAACTCAATTTGCCTTAAGTTCATCACCTGTAAAATGAGATGGCAAAGGAAATGACAAATAATTCCAGTATCTTTGGCAAAAACAAAACAAAACACCAAATGAGATCACAAAGAGTTGGACACAACTGAAAATAACCAAACAAGAACTTCCTCTTGTGACTCCTGAGAGACATGAAGTCATTTTATTTTTTAGTACTTGAAGTCTACCCCCAACAGCAAATTTATTGTTTCAAATACATTTGTTGAACTGACTTCTACATGAACAGCCAACTCAACTTCACTGTTTTACTAATCATTTGATTTTCTAAATTGAACAAAACTGTCATATTGCTTTTTTTCCTGAAAGTTTGTACCCATGCTTTCCTCTTAAGATTTTTCTTGAATATTTTGAGACAAATAATTGCATAAACTGATTTTTTTTTAAAAAAAAAAGGATTTGGTAATTACAAGTAAAGAAAAAAAATAGAGAAAATCTTTTACTATTAGTACATAGCATTTAGAGCTCAAATTTAGATATAAAAATTTAGACTCAGAAGTGTGAAGTTATTTGTCCAAGGAGAGAAACAGTTAATGAGAGTACCAAGATTTAAACACAGGTCCTCTGTGAAACCAGGATTCATTCTACTATACCATGTTCTGAAATTTAAACACTAAGCCATATGTTTGAAAATACGGTCTTGACTTGGAGAGAACTCCCTCCTAGAAATCCCAAAGATTCCAGATGGGAAGAAGCTATATTATTAATGGTAGTAGAATTACAGTTAAGGGAAAAAAAGTCTTATTTCAAGTAAATCTTTCCGGAAAGGCTTTTAAGGATCACTTCATTGTCTGCCCTTAATACTGTGTCCCCTTCTGTTTTATGATTTGAAATGTGATCTTTGCATAAAGATAAGCTAAAACCAACACTATAATGAGAGGGTTTGTTTTGGAGCCATTGTTATACTATTTTGCATAGAAATTTTAAAGCTTCTTTCCAAATGCCATTAATTTATTAAGGTTTAAATAAGAGTAATCAATACTTTAGAGTACTTGGGGTCTTTTTCATTAAAACAATGTAGAAGCTTTATGCAATAGGGGTCCTTAGCACTGCAAAATAATTGAAACAAGTATACACATTCACATTTAAATTATGCCTGATGGATTAAAATATTTTAGAGAAATTCTAAGAGCAAGAAATTAAATTAAGTCTAATTGACATTGTAGTAAAAAGCAATATAGAAATATTTGCTCTTCTTTCCTGAAGTTTCATTGCCTGGTGTAGTGAATTTTTTTGTGTTCTCTACTCTAGTTTTGTCATCTTCAACTAAAAGATAAGTAGTAGTGTCTTCAATAGGTATAGGAGAAAATATGCTATTTTCCCTAATGCAAATCAAAAGCCTGAGAGCCATGTTCATGTTTCAGACATACCTTATAAGAATATATTTCTGAACAAAGATTCTTCTTATATTAGAACTCCTCTAATAAAACCCAACTTTGATAGCTCATTGAGGAAACTGAGCCTGGGAAGATTAGATAAACAGGCTCTAGTCATCCTTGAACCACTTCAAGTCTAAATTGATCATATGCAAAATGAAGGAGTTAGAATATATGAATATAGAATATAGAATAGAATAGATGACTTCTAAGGTCCCTTCCAGTCTATAACTCTATGAACTGATGTCACTGAGAATGGAATTAGTTTTTTGTTACTTTAGCACTACCTACAGTTCAGAGAGACAATATTATTATTATAACCATCATCATTAATGTTAAAATTGGCAACAACAACCCCTCTAGACTAATAGTTATCAAATTTTGGTCCAGGGATTCCTGGGATTTCCTGAGGCCCTGTTAGAGGATCTCAACATCAAAATTATTTTCATAATAGTAAGAATTTTTAATTTGTATCATGGTAAATAGTGATAGATACAATTTAAATAAACAAAGGCTCTTTGGGATCCTCAGAAGTTTTGAGTGTAAAATGAGTCCAGAAACCAAATAGCAACTGGAACCTGAAAGGGCTGGGTTTGCAAGTTCCATGATGTGAACATCATGAAACATATATTTGACTCTAAACATACATTGATTTAACTTTAACATCACTTTACTTTTATATGATCATAACTTTATTTTTTGAAAATTGGCTATAACATTCAATATTCATGAAAAACGTGAATTTTGGACTTAGGAGTTTTTAGGTATTCTCATGAATTTGTGCTTCACAATATGGTAAGAATGGAAGGAACCTGTGAGGGCAGTTAGATAGCAGCCTATGCAATAGGTCTGATCATGATTCTGGAGCCAATCATTTTTTTCACACATTGGTGGTCAATCATCTTTGACACAATCTCTGTCACTAGTGAAAAATAGCCTTTACTCCATCATATCAAGAAGAATCATGTCTTTTAGCAAGAGGTGAAAATATCTGTCCAATAACAAGTAACCAGAGGACATACCCAATTTCATGGAAAATGTCCCTGTCTAGCAAATTAGGGTTTCCAAGATCATCTTAGATGCATTTGAAATGAATTGCCACACTGACGTTACCCAAAGACTTCTGAAATGAAAAAGTGTACCCACATGCTCTTCAAACAGTCCATTCCACTTTTAGATAGCTATCATTGTTGAGAAATGTTTCCTTATTACTATTGGGCTTATATCCCAAAGAGATATTAAAGAAGGGAAAGGGACCCATATATGCAAAAATGTTTGTGGCAGCCCTTTTTGTAGTGGCTAGAAACTGGAAATTGAGTGGATGCCCATCAATTGGAGAATGGCTGAATAAATTGTATTATGGAATATTATTGTTTTGTAAGAAATGACCATCAGGATGATTTCAGAAAGGCTTGGAGAGACTTACATGAACTGATCCTGAGTGAAATAAGCAGAACCAGGAGATCATTATACACTTCAACAACAATACTGTATGATGATCAATTCTAATGGATGTGGCTCTCTTCCACAATGAGAGGATCCAAATCAATTCCAATTGATCAGTAATGAACAGAACCAGCTACACCCAGAGAAAGAACATTGGGAAATGAGTATGGACTACAACATAGCATTTACACTCTTTCTGTTATTGTTTGTTTGCATTTTTCCCCCTCAGGTTATTTTTACCTTCTTTCTAAATCTGAGGTGCAGTAACAAAACTGTATAAATATGTATTTTTAACTTTAACTTTTAACTTTAACATGTATGGGACTACCTGCCATCTAGGGGAGAGGGGTGGAGGGAAGCAGAGGAAAAGTTGAAACAGAAATTTTTGCAAGAGTCAGTATTGAAAAATTACCATGCATATGTTTTGCATATAAGTTATAATTAAAATGTAAAAAAAAAGAAATAGAAAAAAAAGAAATGTTTCCTTAGATAATAGGTTGTTATGTTACTTTAATATAAATAATGCCTAAATTTTTCTCTAAATTTGTAATTTAAAATCATGGATTTAATATGATGGTTTTAATATTTTGCAACCCATCTTATACATTTGACAATGCAGACCATTATCTTATAGATATCCTGCTCTGTTTTGTGTGTGTGATTGTGTGTGTGTGTGTGTATGTGTGTGTGTGTGAGAGAGAGAGTGAGAGAGAGACAGAGAGAGAGAGAGAGAGAGAGAGGAGAGAGAGACTATTATATTCCATTTCACTTCTCATTGATTATTATTTCTTCTCAGTCTCCTTTTTTGGCTGATTATCAATATCATACCTCAATTGTGGGTGCTCCCCAAGGTTCTCCATTCTTCATAATTTATAATTTTAACATTATTCTTGACTTCACTTTTTTAGACCCTCAGTCCCCTAAGCCAATCAGTTATCAAATCTTGATTTTTTTCCCCCACAGTATTTCTCAGATCTGAGTCCTTTATTCACAAAGTTACCTATCCCCTGAGTCCCACCTCTTAATACTTCCAGTATATGCTATTGTAATAAAGTCCTAATTAGTAACTCTACCTCATCTCTCATCATTCTAGTCTACTGAACACACTACTGCCAAGAATTTTTTCTTCAAGTACAGATCTGACCACAGATCTATCAATTCCAGTTGAATCCAAATAGCCTCCAAGGTAAAATATAATGCCACTTTACTTTTTAAAGCTACTTGGTTTACACAACAAGGTTCCAATTTATCTTTTTAATCTCAATGGACTTTACTCTTCCCCCACTGAACTGCAATAAATACTTGTTCATTACTTCACCTAGTTCAAATTCTTAGTTTTAAGCAAAGTGAAGCTCAAAAAAGTAACCTACCCCTTCCTTCTAATACTGCTCTCTGGGCAAAGCACAAGTCCAAATGCTTTTGAACATGACAATCCTTAAAAGCAGCTATCATATCCTCCATTCCTAGGATAAATACCTTCACAGTTTCTTTAAATTACTCTTATATTCCATTAACTCAGGGCCCTACAACATCCTGGTCATCTTCCTCTGGATGATCTCCTGAGTGCAAATCTTCTGAGTGTCATAAATCACCACTTTTTTAACTTTAAAAAATTCACAACCAGAAATTTTTAATACCATAATACAACACCAATTCAAAAATAGGTAAAAATCATATCTTCTTGCCAATCTTGCTTGATAAGATTACCCTTTAAATCTTATCAGTTTTTCTATATTTTAAAACCATTACAGTACTTATATATTTTTAATCAGATAATGTTATAAGAAGATAGCTTAAAGCAGACTTGAAGAAGAAATATTTCTTTTAAGTTATAAAAAATTATTACATCAAAAACATCATAAAGATAATTTCAAATGATGAAAAATACCAAAAATTATAATTTTATGTTCTTGTCCATAAAACAAAATCTCTTGGATTATGATGCTCTCCTATGTCTTATGTTCATTTACCAAGATTGCCAGCTTTCTGAGTCACACAACTTGACTGAAAAGAAGCAAAAATGGAAGCAAAAGGAAGGTGTTAAGAATGCTAGCTTCTAAAAGAATCAGTAGCCACAGCATGAGAAGTAATGGGTTGTGTGACAAGAAGGGTTTCCCAACAAACTGAGCTTGAATTAGTTTTGACACGTTGCAACTTGCTGTAGTTGAAATCTCAGCTCTCTTATTTTAGCAATAAGCATACTTCTCATTGCAGTCTCCCAATGTTATTTTGCAATAGCATCACGAATACAGTATAAGCAAACCTTACTTTAACATTATGAAAAACCTGTTATAACATTGTTTGATCGATTACTACATACATATAAATAGTAATCAATTAGCTGCAATAGTTCTTTGGATGAAGAAATTTGGATGTCTATCTTATAATACTCATTACCTTCTATATACATACATATCAGCATTGCTCCTATGGCATTGTCCCCTATGATGTTTCCACCTGATGTCACATTTCTGAAAAACCAATTAACACTAGTTGGTAGGGGGAGTTGTATACATATACATCTTTAAGCCAATTAGAGTCTTTTTACATCAATAGTCACCATCAATAAATTAGGGTTCTTTCTTTTTTTTCCCTTTTTGAAAATATGTGATGTTCCTGCTCCAGTCTCTATCGTTAAAAAGGCTTTATCCCCTCAAGCCCACAGAGATAAGGATACAAAGGGACCAAAAGAACAAAATCCAAAAAAAATTCCTAATGATATCTTGTGTTGAGCCCACAGTGCAGCTAAGACACTAACCAGCTGTCAGGGAACAAGACAGCATTGTCTGCAGCATTGTTAAAACTCAGTCCCAGCTGTGCTTTGTCAGTGGCCTGGTAACAAGCATAGCAGTGATTCGACGGGGCGTGCATTTTCCTGACATTTTCCCTAAGTGCCTTTTTACAACTCCACTTCTATTAATTAACTTCATCTTTTTACCATGTGTTGCAACTGCTTCTTTGGTAGATATCTGAGTGGTGCAATCCATGTTTAACTATGCTATAGTTGATTGGCTATTTGAGAGCCATTGCAAAACAAGAACAAAATAAAATTGACTTAATAAGGAATTTAGAATAAGAGATAAGGGAATTACAAGAATGAAAGAAAATACCCTTCATATGGAGATATAATCAATGTAAGATTTTCAGGAATGGTAAAAATAGCTGAGTTAATTTGTCAAAAGTATGAATTCATTTCAATATTTTACTACACACTTACTAATAGTGTACCAGACACTGTGCAAAGTAAAAGAAAGACAAAGACAAAAAATTAGTTGCTACCCTTAGGGAGTTTACATTCTACTACAGGGATAAAATTTGAACAGAAATCAGTGAACACAAAGCAATTTCAATAGAGTCATGGGGAGGGGAAGAAAAAAGAGGGGAAAATCAGGAAAGACCTTGGGTAGGAGGGGAAATCTGAACTGTGCTGTCAGATCTAGAAGGGATTTTAGGGATTCTCTAGTTCAGGGCTTGTTAAACTTTTCCCCCTCACAACCCCTGTTAACCCAGAAATTTTTAGATTATCCCAGATATATGTTAAATAGGTATAAAAGCCAAACATTTACTGATAATAAATTACAATTTTGCAACCCTCACATTCATCACCATAGTTTAAGAAGCTGGAACTTCTAGTCCAATGGTTCTCAAACTTTGACTTTAAGACATCTTTTAACTCTTAAAAATAATTGAGGGTTTTTACTTAAGTGGTCTATATTTATATGCATTTACTGTATTTGAAATTAAAACTAGTATACTTTAAAATATTTATTTTATTAATATAAAAATTAAAAATAAGTTTATTACATGTTGACATAAATAATATCTTAATGAAAATAACTTTTATAAACAAAATATTCTAGCAAGAAGAATGACCTTGTTTTTACTTATTTCTGCAGATTTCTTTAATGATTAGCTTAATAGAAGACAGCTGGTTCTCTTATCTCCTTCTGCATTCAATCTGTTGTTGAATATGTTGTTTTGGTTGAAGTATATAAAGAAAATTAGCACTCACATAGGTAGTTGAGAAAAGGAGAAATATTTTTATAGTCAAGTTTTGCCATTATTGTTACAAAAATAGTTTTGACCTTACATATACCTTGAAAATGTCTTGGAGACTACCAGAGACCTGAACACCATACTTTAAGAACAATTATAATCTCATATTTTAAAGTTAAGGAACCAAGATCAAAGAAGTGTGTCTTGTCAAAGGTCACGCAGAAAAAGAAATAGGCTATGAAACACTCGACCAT
Source organism: Sarcophilus harrisii (assembly GCF_902635505.1). Taxonomy (NCBI): domain Eukaryota; kingdom Metazoa; phylum Chordata; class Mammalia; order Dasyuromorphia; family Dasyuridae; genus Sarcophilus; species Sarcophilus harrisii. Next base: position 447,859,845 of record NC_045426.1, read on the forward strand.
TTTGAAAAATAATGAAAGGATAATTGTTTGATAATGTGCTTCAACTCTACTTGTAGACAGTTTGATGCTGTAATTCAAGAAAAAGGCAGCTTTTGAAATTGAAAAGGCAGAAAATTCAAACTTCAAAAACTTTGTGGGAACTCAGTAGAACTTGTTGACAAAGAACATCACTTTCAATGGAAACAAAGGAAAATCCTGAATTCAGAAGAGGAATTTTTCCATTTTATTACAGATATAGTTTGGATTAATCAGTAAGGAAAACTTTGATCTAATTTGTTAGAATGTGACTTTGGAGAAACCAAACAATGGAAAAGTGCCAGTCCATCTATAATACAATTAATTGTGATAACTAGCATCTTTTACCTGGATGTCAAATTAATAAATTTTGGTGTTTTGCAAGACTACACATATATAACTTACTAGTGTAATTGTTTGTATCTTTAATGTGAGGAGAGAGTTGGAGGAGAGGAAAGGAAAGAATCTGGAATTCAAAGTTTTTAAAATGAGTGTTAAAAATTGTTTTTACATGTAACTAGGAAAAAATAAAATACTAAATTTTTTTAAAAAGAAAAAAAACACAATTGATAAAGAAGAAAGAAATGAATTTTGAGATACTATTATCATTACTGAATAAACTCCATGGGATATCAATCTTCTGGCTCCATGCTAGAAGTGAAATAGAAATGGGTATCAGAAAGGAATTGTTTGCAGCAAAATCATTAAGGAAATTTCCAGTATGAGGAACAGAGATATGAGGAAACCAGGACTTTTTCCTCAAAGTGAAAAGAGAAAAATAGACTTTTTATAGCACTTTTAAGACTTGTAAGAACATTTTGTAAATATTATTTGATTCTTACAACATTTTACAAGTGAGGAAAGGGAGATTCAGAGAAGTGAAGTGACCTGTATGGGATTACACAATTACTAAGTATCAAAGTAATAACTGAATGTAGGTTTTTTTCCCCCTGACTCTAAGACCTACCATGTCACCTCATCATTAATTGTCAGAATTGTATACTCAACAGATAGTATCCTGTTGTGATCCTCTGAAAATTCCAAGTACATTACTATTTGCTTTTAATAATATTGAAAAATGGCTAGGAGGCTTGATGCCAATTATTAGTATAAAGAATGAAGTACCTCTGCTAAATAGAATGCCTTGTATTTTAGGAACTATAATAAAGGAATGTGGGATGCAATCCAAGGGCTTCTGCCCACCTACTCACACAGTGTGCATATATAAAACTATGTCTGGTAATTTGCTGTCAGGAAAGCAGGAAGAAAATAAAAGAAGGACAAAGGGAGAGGAAGACAGATATACATATATATAGAAAGAGAGATATGAAAGGAGGTAGAAAAAGAGGAAGAAAAGAAGGAAGGATGGAAGAGAGGAAGGGAAAAGAAAGGAAGGAGGAGGAAAAGGAAGAAAGGAAGGGTAGAATGGGATATGGAAAGGGGGAAAGCAAGAAAGAAAGGAGGGAGGAGAGAAAGGAGGAAGGGAGAAGAAAAAAGAAAAAAAATCATTGCTTAGATGGAAATGAGGGGGATGGACTAAACAAATTGCTGAGCAAAAATACTAGAGAAACACTTCAATAATGCCAGAGATCTTTGCAGTCCCTTCAATAGGATGAGATAGCCTTAAAGAAAGAGGATGCAGATATGTTCTAAATTGTCCTAAGCATAAGAGAACTTTCTTAATCATTATCTTTATTTAAATTAAAGGAAAAATTGATTTTTTGCTATGCATAGTTTACAGCAGTAACTTACACAAATAAAAATAACTCTTAAGAGGAACATATGAATTCAACCTTTCTCCTAAATGCTATCTCTCATTCTATTAAGGTGACTGCAAAGATCAGTGGGATTGTTGAAATATTTCTCTAGAGGCATTTTCATTCAGCAAATTTGTTTTTGTTATTTTAAAACCTCTTGCCTTGACCTAACATTTAAAGTCACTCATTCTATCAGTATCCAAGAAGCTGTATCAACATCAACAGCAAATGTTAAGTTGTTTTTATATCCCTAGTATTCACTGAGTATACAATTTCTCAGTAAAATGTTGACAAAGGATCTGCACTAAATGTTTGCAGATTAAATACTTAACATTGGGAGTTATGCAGTCAATAAAGTTATAAGTCAAACTATTGTTTTGTTAAGAAACATATAGTTTGCATAAAATAACGAGGAAACTTTTTTTGGTAGAATTTCAGAATCAAATGGAAGCTCTATGGACAGCTGGCCTAACTCATACCTGAAAAATAATTTATAAGACATTCAAAAAATGGTCAAGAAACCTTTGCTTCTTCAAAACTCAAAGCTTACTTCAAAGTTCACCACAGTGTCTCACCCACAGGAGATATCTTCTGATTCTCCCAGTTGTTAATGCCCCCTCCTCAAATTACTTTGTATATATTATCTCCATATTTGTTTTATTCTCTCCCCCCCCCTCAACAAGCAAAAAGTAAATTCCTTAAGAGAATTTATATGTTATATATTTTTATCTTTATATTTCTAGCACTGAGCACAATGCCTGGCAGAAAAAAGGAATTAAATGTTCGTCTGGATGAAAGTTATTTTGTACTTGAGTGTAAGGACTAGTCCTTAATTAGAAAAGGAAAGTTCTATTCACAGGTCATCTTCACTGCCAGGCTCCTGTGCTCCAACCTGAGTCTCCTAATGTCCCACCAAACCCTTGAACTTCTGACTGGTGAGACCAGATCATTTCTAGCCTGGCTGTGACCCACCATACTGCTGCTTCCTGGCCATCTTCATGTTCTTCTCTTTCCTTTTTTCTTCCATTTCCAAGAGTTCAACACACAGTGTCCCTCACCTCTTAACTATGGGGATAACCACAAAATCAAAGAATATCTTCTAGGAAAGGACATGTCAATCAAGTGCTCTGTAATTCACTCACCCATCCAGAGATTTTACTGGCCAAAGGACCTTGCCCTGGCCTTCACTCCCCAATGTGAATCACTCACTGTGATTTCAAGAGATAGAGGGCAGAAGGACTGGTGAGCTATGATGCAGGGGGTGATAAAAAGTTGGATATGACTGAACAACAAAATTTCTTTTTTTAGAATGTAAGCTCTCTGAGGGCAAGGGTTGCTTTATTTTTTTTATTTGGTTTTGCATGCTAAGTACATGTTAGCATTTGTATGAAACTGCACACATGGTAAATGTTTAAAGTTTTTTTTTTATTCATTTATTTGTTTCCATGAATTCATGAAATGCAAATATTACTGAGAGGTATTAATAATTAAAAAATTAAAAAAACCTCAACTTAAAAGAATTGTGCTTTTAATCAATGTGAAAACAAGATATTAATGAATTAACTAGTATATTTCCTTTTCAATATATTAGTACACATTTGAGACTATTAGGATTATAATCCTGATGTATTGTTACCAAAACTTGCTTTTGATTTTTTTTTCTCCTAGTGCTCCTGGATTTATTTGTATTCTCTAAATCTTGTAACTAGGTATACTCATTTGAAAGAAGGCTCACAAACTCAGGGTTACAATCTATTACAAGAGAAACGCACACACACACACACACACACACACAATGTTCCTAACTACTTCCCATAGTTTTAACACTGCTTTAGGCAAAAACATTTCATGTTTCTTTGTCATTTTGTGAACTTTATTTTATGTTATCCAATCATATTCTTCTGGGAAGTGGTTCATAGATTTAAGGAAAGTTCCAAAAGGCTAACCAAAAATTTTAAGAATCCCAGCCACAGTGAATAAAAATTCACTGTGAATCTTTAAATTTTGAAGAATTCATTGATTCTTCTCTGTTGTGGTTTGGAAAATTGGATAAAGTGTTTGAAATATAAATAATTTCCCTACTTATGAGCCTAAGAGGTTCTCTGATAAACACACTGATAAGTGCCTCATGTTATATAGGTCATAAAATTCATAAACAAGGATTTGCATGCTTGTCAAAAGTGTTAACTATTGTAATTAAGAAGGAAAAAGCAATCAGGGGCAGAGTCTTAGTTAAAGAGGGACTTTTTATATATGGCTCTCCATATACTCCTATTTGAAGATGACATTATGTAAAACAATTCAAATTCTTTTGAATAAGATCTGTAACCATTCAAAAGAGTGGTCATGACCAGAGACAAGGAATAGATTAGATTACTTTTGAAAAACTGAATTTCTTTTAATTGCCCCAACTTTCTTTCTGAAACAAAGATCCATTTGTTTAATATTTCTGTATGGTTCTGGATGATAGGACACCAAAATCTCTAAACTATCCTCATAAATAACTTTTCCCCTCACAATGCAAAGGATAAGCATTTTAATAGCAAAAGTTTTGATGACCAAATCAGTTCATATATATATGCCATTAACTAAACTTATGTGGAAATGAACCTGGTCTTTAATCTGTCTCCTCAAACTCCCTAAAGTTAGATGAAGAAAACAATAATTTAAAGGTTGTAATAAGATTGTGCATGGTAGAGGATAGTACATAGTGTGGTAGATGATTGGGAGTGTGGGAGAATAGACAAAATTCAAATGTTCACAAGGGGTGTGACTGCTTATTTGCCTTGTTATTCCCATTTTACAGATGAGCAAATTAATAGCACTTATCTCACAAAGTGATTGTGAGGATGAAATGAGAAGAATATTTATAAAGTTCTTGTAATTCTTTCAATGTTAAATACAGTTAGTGATTATTTAGTTTAAGAGGGTATTTCTTCATGTAAATAATAGAGTAAATCAAAGATTTCCAATCCCATAATTTCTAATATATCTACCTTCTATGTTTCTGCTTTTTCTCCTCCTACTCTTCTTTTTTTCTTCTCTTTCTCCTCCTCTTCCACCTTCTATTCACAGGATCACATTAAGACACCTTTAGCTTATTTTATAATAGTGGTAAAAGAATCTTTTACATCCCAATACAACTCATTCCCATTGTGGGACCTGAAAGAATTTGATCATTATCTAACTTTAGAAATCAGTAATTTTATGAATCATCTTATCTGAAACTATTTAGGATATTAAAGTACATATCACATTTCTAAAGATATAAGAAACTAGAACAATTGAATATGAAGTATCTTAGCATTAGGAAAGTGTATCTGGGAAATACTGAGATTGAAGATTTTCAATGAAAGTGACTAAAAAGAGCTGACTGAACCAAATGTGCTTCCATGTGGAAAAGGCAAAAGAGAATTTTAAAGTTGTGTTAAATATCCCCTGATCCCCTTCTCTTACTAAATGGGATTTAGCCTTACTTCTAATTTTCCTAATTCCTCTACTATTTAAGCTAATTTAAATTAGTACTAAAGGTTCTACTGAGAGCCACAATTAAATAACTCTACTTGAAATATTCACCTTTTTCATTTTTACATTATTAATACAAATTTGATGAAATTCCAGTTCTGGAACTGAAATTTATAGGATATGAGAATATATGTGGCTCCTAGGACTAAAGAATCTATCTTGTGTTTATGAACTTTTCATGTGTCATTTAAAATATTTAAATGCTATAGTCTGCTAGTCTTTTCTCTATTAGCAAGTACCACAAGGTATTACAGAAATCATTTGACTCAAGGACTTTATAAGGTTTCTTATAAAAGAAATGAAAACTCATTGTGGTTTGGTATACATTTACTTCTTAAAGGATTCTGTAATTCAAGGGCCATGTGGTGTGTATGTCATATGATACACTGGTTGCCATGGTGAAAAACGAGCTTTTCCACTAAAAGAAGTAACTTTGCCCTTTTGCTCAAAAGAATTGGTTCCCTCTGATTCTAAAGTATGTTTCTGCAGTGCTAAAAACAGGTAGCAGAAAATGAGGAAAATCATCTCAAGAAGAAAATAGTGTTATTCTTTTATTCTTAAGGCTTGGCTATCAGGTTTGTAAATTAATTCAAACAGATGAGTCAAGCAGGTATTACCAGTTATTTGGGTCACTTGGTATTGAAAAATAGGCAATCTTGATTTGATTAGCTTGAAGGAGGATAGTGCAATCACCAAGCGCTGTCTGGATAAGTAAGCTTTAAATATCAGCTGCAGAGGATAGAGATTATTTTAACTTTTTTTCTTTGACTTAAACTCAATGACCTCTGAGAGCCTTCTCAGATCTTGGTCTATGTTGGTCCTCTAACATTTGATTCCTAGCATTTAGTTCTGTATCCAACACACATAGTAGGTATTTAACAAATGTAGGTTGAATCTGAATGAGACCAGGAATATCTTACTCCAAATGTAATTGAATTCATCTTCTCTAGTAAATGTAAATGAATGAATGTAAATGAAGAAGAGTGGCAGAGTTGGAGAAGAAAGTAGGAGCCAAGCCATGTGGTAGTGAAGGCAAGAAGTCCTGAGCCAAGAACTTGACCAAGAACAAAACATGAATTGGGCTAGCTTAGCAGTCTGCTACTGGTTGAACTATAAGGAGATTTGCTCTCAGGGATGTTGTGTGGCTTCTAAGACCATGCAGAAAAAGATCCGTGGGATGAAAGTTTTGTTTAGCATCTCTCTCTTCTACCACCCCCATACCGAATGACTGCATCTTCAGTTTTTCTCAGGGTCACTAGTGGAGACTCCTGGCTCTCTGGACTTTTCCATTATGTCATAGCAATCTTCTTACCTGAAAGTTCACTCTTTCCCTGTAGTTTATCATAGTGGAAGCATATTCTACTTGTGCAATCCTTTTTTTCTGACTAGCTGATTCCTTCTAGAACCTCTAGTAAAAAAAAAAAAATGAAAGCCAGTCATGGCTACATTCAGCTTCCTTTTATGCCTTGTCTTCTCCTTATTAAAATGTAAGCTATTTGAAGTCAAGAACAATTTTTTTGGCTTGTTTGTATTCTCAGCTTTTAGCTGAGAATAAATATTTTTTGACTTATTAATAAGTAACTTGAAAAATTCTATTTTTCTATTCTATGATTTTTGATCAATAGACAAGTCTATGGCCACATATGTCCATCCACACATAGTAAAAAATGTTCTATTAGATAATGGTAGATATAAATAGTTGAAAATATATTGTCCCTTATCTCTAACCAAATCTAACAATCTCAGAAAATACAAAAATTGTGATTTGTTTCAAGGCAATCATTGAAAGACATTTTAATTCACCAAAAATAAGAAAAACATGGAAGGCCAGAGACTCCCAGTTAGATGGGACTTTTAAACTTAAATTCCTAAAAAGTGATAATTCAGCTTCCACTTGAATATCTCTCATGAAGGTGAATCCATTATTTCCCAAAGTAGTAGAACCACTCCAGATGCTAAGAAATTTTCAAATATGTCCACTCCATATCGCCACTCTGAGCTTCTAACCATAGCTACACACTTTTCTCTAAGATCAAATAAAACAAACCTAATTCCTCTTTTATATTACAGCCCTTCAAATATTAAGACAGTTACCATCAATTCTGCACTATCTTCTCTAGGCTAAATAATCTCTGTTTCTTCAACTGATCTTTGTATGAAATGGTTTTCAGTATCTAGTGATTCAGATTGTCTTCCTCTGAACATATCATAGGTTGTTGTTGGTGTTTTTTTTTTAACCTCTTGGACCTTAAATATTGAAATAAGTTAGTGGGTATCCTCTATGTCTTTGAAAATCTTTATGTACAATAAACAGATGTTCAGAAGAATTAAAGACATTGACTTTTAACAAGTGTTATATTATTAATCTGTTGGATAAAGTTTTTTTTTTTAAATCCACTAAACATCTATCTTGATGAAAATTGTGTTAAGTTTTTCCCCCCTTCCCAATATGGGGAGGAGTCAAGCATCCTTAATGTGATTCCCCCTCTGTTGTCAGATCCCTGTTTCCTTGGGCAAGATACCTAACTTTACTCAGTTGAGTTCCACCACCAAAAATAAAGGGGCTGGATTAGATAATTCCTAAAGTCTCTTTTGGTTCTAACATTCTGTAATTTATGTATCTATTTTATTTTGAAGGACCAGTTTTGAAAAGAAATAAGCCAAAAAAGAAAAAAAATCACACCATTTTCTTGTTGGAAGGGATTTCTTTGTTTTTAGTTTAATCTCTATTTAATTTACTTTATTGACTTTAATCTCTACTGAAATAAGGATCTCCTATAGAAGGTAACATGTATTTACATAGTTCCTACTATGAACCAGACATCTTATGCTAGGTGCCGAGAATATAAATACAAAAGTTGTTCAGTTGTCTGAGTCTTCATGATCTTATTTGGGTTTTCTTGGCAAAGGTATCAGAGTATTTTACCATTTCCTTTTCCAGCTCATTTTGTAAAGGAGGAAACAGATAAACTTAGTTAAGCAACTTGCCCATGGTCACACAAATAGTAACATCAGAGGCCAGATTTGAATTTAGGAAGAATCTTCCTGATTCGTGGGAGGGCACTCTATCCACTGGATCACCTACCTATCTTAGACACTTGGTATATGTCCATTTTAATAGAATTTGATATGAAAACACAGGATGTTGAGATCCATGATTTAAACTTGAGCCTCAACTTTGACTTGACTGTATAGGATCTACAATTCACTTGTAACCATTTCACTATTTACCTAACAAGATAGTTGTAAGGGACTCTCTATAAACAATGAAGAGGGATTAAGTAGATTAAAATACAACAGTCCCTGTCCTTAAGCTGAAAAAAAGAGGCAAGGGAAGTCTATAAACATGAAAAATCTAGAAGACAATTACACAGCAATTTGCAACAAATTCAGGATGTTATGGGCCAGTAGTATAAGCAGCAAGGAAAACAATAAAGATCTATAGAAACAAAGATTAATGAAATTCATCTGTACCAAAAAAAAAAAAAAAGTGGTTTACCTACAACATATGAGAAAATAGTATCTGCTATCATGCACACAGTAGGCCCTCTAATATTTGTTGAGAGACTTACAAGCTTCAAGATTTACAATTCTGCGAGATTGTGTTTATCGCATAAAAAAAAATCAGTGGTCCCTTATTCAATGCCTGAATCTGGCTACCTTTGTTTATAGTACTGATCCTATTTTCACATCTCTAGAAATAGGGGGTGGGAGTATGACTATTAATCAGTTACAAATAATAAATGGTCCTTCCTCAAATCAACCTTTTCTCTGGGCGAAATTTTGATTCAAAATTATTATAATGATAGTTATGTGTCAGGAACCCTGCTAAGTACTTTATAAATGTTGACTAATTTGATCCTCACAACAACCTGGGAAATAGGAGCTATTATTATCCTCATTTTATAGTTGAGAAAACTGAGGCACATGGAGGTTAAGTCACTTACCCAATGTCACATAGCTAATTAAGTGACTAAAGGTGGATTTTCTTGACTCTGAACACCTTATCAACTACCCCTTTTATCTGTTCCAATTTAAAATAAAAATCTATTAAATTTTCATAATCATTTGTAAGTATATAAATACAAAAACTAAAAATGGGGGTAAGGATTTGGATTGTTTACCCCAAGAATTCCCTTTAGTTTAAACACAGTTAAATCTTTACTTTTTTTTTCTCCTCCAGTAAAGCCTCTGAGGCTCAGGTGCAGCCACAAAATATTTTAGAATATTGTCTCTCAGCTGTCTCTTCACCTCCCATTTTTAGCCAATCAAATTCTTCAAATTTGAATTTCGTGGTTTGATGGATTTAGTTCAAAACCTCCACTGTCCTCTGTACTCCCTTTTCCTCCTTTCCAGGTTTAGACTTGCCTTGAAAGTAGTACAATTCCTTTTTTTATCTCTCCCCTACCCCCCACTCTGCTGATCCCCTTTAGGCAACACTAAAAAAAGATTAATTAATTATGTAGATTGGTGAATGCAAATCAACTGCTTCTGGGATTCCCAAGGAGTTGTGTTGGGCTTGCACACATCTAGCAAAACGATTTTTTTTTTTTCTGTAAACATATAGCTGTGATAGTTTGCAGCCTGACTTTTGACAAATAACAGGCTTTTTACACAACAGCAACACATGTAAGGCGAACAAGATTCCAGATGCTTTTAAATCCCCATTAAAAATGAACAAGAGCAAAATGGAGAAATCATTCCTGTGGCTTTGTCATTGAGCTCAGAACCTCTTTCATCTTAAAGACTCAAATGCACTAACCTTTTAGCTTGATTGAACATTCAGAAAACATTGGCAGTCAGAGAGGACATTTACAGATACCCTCCTGATTCCAAAGAGGCTCATGTGAAAAACTATTGGGAAATAATAGAGACTGGAACTGAACTTGTGATTTCACTGGTTTAGGGAACAGGATGAGCAATCTCTTTCTAACAATATCTTCCTCTCAATTTATAATCTCAGAAAATTGCCTTGTGTATTGAGAGATTATTATCCTCCCATTGTCATACAACCAACATATGTCAGAGTTAGGTCTCCCTAACTCCAAGGAAAGGAAGGAAAGATATAAGTATTTATGTAGCACCAGATACTGTGCTAAATGATTTTACAAATATTATCTCATTTGATTCTCACAACAACCCTAAAAGCTAAGTGCTATTGTTATGCCCATTTTACAGATGAAGAAACTGAGGTAAAGGTTAAATGACTTGCCCAATGTCACAAGGCTAGCAAATAACTGAGGTCAAATTTGAGATCAAGTCTTCTTCACCCTAGCCCCAGCTCTCTAACCACTTTGCCACCAGATACCTCCAGAGCTGGCTCCATGCCAGGGTGAAAAAAAAATTGACTAAAAGTGCTGTGTGAGTTGGTCTAAATCCTGTTTTTAGTACTTACTAGCTGTGTGATCATGGGCAAGTAATCTGTTTAGGACTTAGTTTGAGACTCCGTTTCTCCATCTGAAAAAATGTGGGAGAGGGAAGCCACATGGTTCAGTGCAAAGGAAACTGGGTTTGAATTTTAGTTCTACCTCTTACTACTTTTGTGACATGAGGCAAGTCATTTAATCTCTCTGATCTATAGTTTCCTCATCTGAAAAATGAGGGGGCTAGACTAAATTGCTTCTTTGGTTGGTTGTTTCCAGCTGTAACTCTAAAATCTTCTCACTACCAACTGTGCAGTTTTTACTTTTAATATTTACCTCCTAGACTTGTGAATTTCAAATGATACCATGAATGCAAAGTCCATGCATTTATTACTATTTTAGTTATTATTTTCCATTAATAATAGTATTCTATTAACTACTACTTTGTTATTGCAATATTGTCTGGAAAAAAACAGAATTATTGAGGTTTAGTATATAATACTCTATGCCTGAAATTATATTTCCTTTAATTTTAATATGCTTTGGAGGCCAAGAATTAAAACCCAAATAAATTCCCATTTAGACAGCATGAGAGACAGCCTTAGTTCCATGAAGTACAACCTTGGACATAGATTGACTATGATTATTGGTTAAGTACCAACCTATAAGTGCTCTAGGCCGAAGTTTCTTAAACTTTTTCTACTTGTGACACTTTTTGCCCAAGAAATTTTTATGATCCCAGACATAGAGATATATAAGAAGCTGGACTCAACTCTAAGATTATAAATAGAAGAAAAGGTGCCTGACTGCTTGGGGGAAGGAGTTTAGGAGTCCCATATGTCAGTGAAATCATGTCTATTTCGTTAGATATCCTGATGAAGATTTAGAATACAGCTCTGTCTGCATCACACTAATTATTTAGGAACTCTCTGTCTAGTGGTACATTGGGGATATAATGGATTTGAACTAAGAAGATCTTAGTTTAAAAATCTAGACCTGCTATATTACCTTCCTATGTAATTTTGGAAAAATCACAACTCTTCTGGATCTCAGTTTCTTTATGTATAGACTAAAAGCGTGACATTATATGGCATGAAGGTACCCTCCCAACTCTAAATTCAGAATTCCAGGATCTTACCTTTGGAGCAAATATTTACTTTCATTTCAAGAAAATTAGCTCTTAAGAAAAGTTAATCCCTTCCCCTCTTGAAGACAGAAGCACTATTTATTAGTAGGAAGAATAAGGCCTTTTATAGCAGCAGCTAACCCTGCATGTAAGTTTATCAGTATCAGAGATTTCCATGAAAACAATACAAATTATAATAGAGAAGGAAAATGCTCTATCACAGCCAATATTTGTAATGGTCATTTCCTTTCTGATTTTTCAATTGATATTACCAAAGGAAAAAGATGCTATTGGAACTGCAATAGGAAGTGTATACCAAGTGTTAGGAATGTACCTTTCATCAAAAGCATTATTTTCATAAAAACTCAAGCGAATCAACATGAGCCAACTTCTTGAGCACATTTAGAGGGTTTTAGACCAATTATATGAAAATGGTTCCTTACATTTTGTTGTCCTTTGTATACTAAAAAAGCAATTACTCACTACCCACTCTCTCAAAAACTCCTTTTTGTGGAGACACCTGCTGCATAGATTATTTTAGATGGCTTGCTGACAATTTACAAGTACTTCCCAAAGTAAAAATGTCAAAATTTGGTTGGATAATTACTTCCTATGACCTACAGATCCAGTCTAGGTTTTTGGTCTGGCTTTCCAGGGGTTCCAGAATAGGACTCCACCCTCCTTATTGAGCTTTATATTCTACAGTTTCTCAACGTGTGCCATCAGCTCCAGTTCAGGCAATTTGCTTTTAAAGTAACTAAAAGACAGGATGTGAAACCACAAAGATATGTGCTCAAATACTACTTCAAATGATGACTGTGTAACTAACCATGGACCAATCACAACCTTCAGAAGACTCGGTTTCCTTATTTCTAAGATAAGGATAAAAATACCTGTAGCATATATTTCACAGGGTAGCTATGATCTTGAAATGAGATAATGCATACAATATATTTCACAAATCTTAAGATTATGGAAAATTTTCAGTTATTCTTGTATCTTTGTTTATGGCATCCCCCTATCTTTCATGTCTCTAAATAATATTTATAATCTTATCCATTTTGAGTCCAACTTCCTGTAAGCCATTTCCCCTAACTATTCAAATACACATTGATAACTTTCCATGAAGTCCTAAATCACTTAAAAACAACTCAAAGACATGTCTTCAAATGTTCCGTTTGATGATTACAAATTTGAATCACCATAGCTAGGAAGTCACTCAATCTCTGCAAGTCTTACTTTTCCCATGTAATGAACACAGTGACTTATTGCCATGTTCTTTAATCATTTCACACAAAGTTCTTGCCTCCCAAAGTTCTTATCCTAAAGAAGCAACTTGAACTACTATCTCTCCTTATTTCCCCATAGGGGTAGGTTAGCTTTGGCTACAGTTATACCTCAGAAATTTTGATGATTTGGTTCTGGAATATGAACAATAAAGTGAATATCACAATAAAATGAGTCACATGAACTTTTTGCTCTTCTAGTACATATAAAAGTTATGTTTATTATATGCTATAATGCTATAATCTATTAAGCATACAATAGTATTATGTCTAAAAAAATGTAAATGCCTTAATTAAAAATACTTTATTGCTAAAAAATACTAACCATGACCTGAGTCTTTAATGAGGTATAATGGTTGCTGATGGAAGATCTTGCCTTGATGTTGATGACTGCTGACTGATTTGATGTGGGGTATGATGAAGCAACAACAGTGGCAAAGTGGCAATCTTTTAAAATAAAACAACAATGAAGTTTGCTACATCCGTTGACTCTTCCTTTTCCAAAAGATTTCTCTATAGTATGCAATGTTTTGTTGATAGTATTTTTGATGTGATGGTTGATAGTATTTTTACTCACAGTAGAGCTTTAAAAATTCGAGTCAATCCTCTCAAACTCTGCTATTGTTTTAGCAACATAATTTATGTAATATTCTTCATTATTGTGTCTCCGGAAATAGAGAGGCCCAAGGAGAGGGAGTAAAATGGGGACTGGCCTGGCAGAGAAGCAGTAAAAATATACAAAAATAATTATTGTTACACTATCTTATATGGACACAATTTGTGGCACTCCAAAATAATTATAACAGTAACATCAAATATAATTGATCATTGATAACTACAACAAATATAACAATAATGATAAAGTTTGAAATATTCCAAGTTACCAAAATGTGACACAGGAAGCTCATGGTATTGAAAAAAAAAATGGTCTTTACAGACTTGCTTAATGCTGGATTGCCACAAACCTTCAATTTGTAAAAAAACAAACAACTTCCCCCCTCTCCCCCAGTATTTATGCAGCACAATAAAGCAAAGCACAATAAAATGAGGTATGCTTGTATCGTATTGGTATTTTGCTCATGCTTTGGCCATTTGAATTAGTTTTGTCAAAGATTTCAGGATTCCAATCCAAATTTGAAGTAAGCCTCTCTTATAGCTAAGACTTTGCAAGAATTAAGGTGTAATATAAATGCTAAAAAATTCTTTCCAGTGAGAACTGATAGTGTTGAACAAATGAAAACGACCGACTTCACCACTATCACATTAAATTTTTTGATATTCCAACAAGATTTAAAAGCTTTCTTATGCTGGGAATAGTTCTTAAAGCAATAATTTACAGATTATTAATTCAAACATATCAGAATCTCTTCATGAGTGATTGGGTGGCAATTGAAATTGGACAAAAATTTGGATGAAACATTTGATTGGGGAAAAAAAACAACACAAATTGGAAAATTCTGAAAACAGAGGCACCACAGGAAAAATATTAGATCTCTAAGGGAGCCTAACTGAAACCAGTTGAAGAGTACTAGTTAAAATATTTCCTAAACCGAAACATTGTAAAGAGGTTGGGAAGTATCTAAATTCTATAAAAATAGAATGTATTGCACAAAAACTTGGCATATTTGCTTCTTACTAGCATAAATTCTCTAGTCGTGTTGTATTGTGGTATGGAAATGAACCCATGTCCTTGAAGGCTATTCCAGTTGAGTGAAAGTCCCTACCAAGAGGAGGGAATCTCAAATATTGACCTCATGATGGATTGTATGCTTTTCTAAGAAGATCACTTTGGAAGGCAAGACGTGTAGTATAAAGATGGAACACTAAATTAGAAATCAAGGGGTCTGGATAGGAATTTTGGCTCTGACACTAAGAATTTATGTGACCTGGAAGAAATTGTTTTATTTCTTCAGGGCTTTTCCAAATAGTTATGATTTAGTGCAAAGCTGGATTTCAGTAGGAAGACTTAAATTTGAACCTTATCTATCCCACTTATTACTGGTGACCTCGAGCAAGCAACTTAATTTTTCTGGGATTCAGTGTCTCATTTGTAATTAAATTGTCCTCCATTATATCTCCTACCCTAGTGAAATTCAAACAGATTTATCACCAGGAAATTATCAATCAGGTCACACTTGGTTTTTTAGCTGCAATTGTAGTAAATTATAACCTAAATGTCTGTCTTGGGGAGTCCCGAGAGGCAGAGGACTGCCGGATCAGGAAGTCTCTTCATAACCTCATGGGATCAGAGATTTAAAACTGGAAGGGGGCTAGAGGTCATTTGATGCAGCCTCCTTATTTTGCAGAAGGGGACACTGGGGCTTAGAGAAGTAAAGTGTTCTTTCCACACAGCAGTAGTCAGAATTTGAACTCCAATCTAATACCCTTTGCATTATCCTAAAGGAAGTGTCTAAAGCCTCTATACACGTTAGCCTTGAATCTCACCATCTAAATTTTAGACATTTAAAACTTCTGCTCCACAGCCACAAGGCTTGAGCTTATAGGAAGGAAAGACAAGACATGAGAAATCATGACGAGGAGCCTGAGGGAAGAAATGTTCTCAAGGAGAACAAAGCTGGCTAGATAGAAAATTAACTGAATGTCTCCAAAACTCTCTTGGGTGCCAGGGTAGGGTCTAAGAAGCTGCTTATATTTTGCTAGGCCAAAATTGATCATTTGAGTAAGAATCAAATTGTCATGAAGTATTTGCAGAGGCAACATAAAGAGCACTGGTCTTGAACAGAGGATCTGAGTTTCAAGTCTCGGTTCTATAATTTCATAACTACATGAGCCAGAGAAGTCATTTAGTCACTTTGCACCTCAGTTTCCTGACCTAGAACATAAGAAAGTCCTCTATATTGCAACTTAAGGTGCTATGTTATTATCATCCCATTTTTTTTCATGGTATATTCACAGAATCATAGAATTACTTATGTATTTACATTTGCATGATAAGGTAAAAAAGTTTCCTTAAAACAAGAGTTCTTAAATTGAGCTTCATGAACCTCAAAGGGATCCGTAGATGGATTTCTGTGGATCTATGAATTTGCATGACAAATAGTCACACTTTTATTGTCATTAACTGTGTTTTCTTTGTAAACCTAAATATTTGATTTTATGCATTTAAAAACATCTCAAGAAGAGTAGGCTTCATCAGACAGCCAAAAGTTTCCATGACATCAAAAAGTCTAGTAAGCCCTGTTGTATGAGCATTAGATGTTTGTTAATAACTAAATAAAACCACTAAACACAATATATAAGATGTTTAAGAATTCATGTAGTTTATTATGTGGTTTTTCTAAGTACATAAAAATAGACCTGAAGTATCATAGAATGATTGCATGAAACAGACATAATTAAAGGAACCACTAACACAATTTTATATAAGGTACTATATAATTTTAAAAACATAACTCACAGAAACTTAAAATATTTATAAGACCTGATATGCTAGAATTTTTAAGATAAAGCCAGCAACTGCTTAAAACTTCTTTGCTTTAAATTTTATTATTCATAATATAATTATCTTACTTATATAATATGGTACTTTTCATAGCTGCAAAACTAATTTAAGAAAATGTGAGTTAGCTTTTTGATTCAATAGCAAAGTCATGATGTGCCAGATACTGGCTTATGGTTCCACAGGTACTTCACAACAGGTAGAACAGCAAAGCAAAAAGTGAGAAGAAATTGGAATTAGAAGGATCTGGCTTTGAATCCTGTCCCAGACCCTCAACACGTGACCCTACGCAAGTCATATAACTCCTCATCTACAAAATGGGTAGAATAATAGCATCTACTCACCAGAGGTGTTGATATTCAGTTATTTTTCAGTTTTGTCTGTCTTTTCATGATCTTATTTATTTTTTGTTTGTTGTTGGGGTTTTTTTTAGGGGGGAGGGGGGCAAAGATACCGATTTTCAATTTCCTTCTCTAGCTCATTTTACAGATGAAGAAACTGAGGCAAATAGGGTGATATGACTTGCCCAGGATCAGAGGCAGATTTGAACTCAGAATGAGGAGTCTTCCTGACTCTACGCCCAACTCCTGAACCACTGTGTTCCATAGAGAAGCTCAAATCAGATACCAAATGTAAATCATTTTGAAGATTTTACAAGATTATATAAATGTGAGCTATTAGTATTACTCATGTGAAATTTAGGAAATGATCATTAAAAGTCTGGGTTACCAACCACTATTTTTTGTCTAAAAATCATAAAATTTCACTATATAATGACACAGATGGGTCATTGTAGGCTGCTGAAGCAGAAATATCTAAAGTGAAAATTTTCATGACAGTAATGAAAGAAACATAATCTGCTACAATTTTTCCTGCTTCATAGGTAGGTACAAGGCTTTTGTTTTGTTTTTGTTTGTTTCTTTTTTTTCTTTTGCAGTAGAGAATTTCGTAAATTCCTAATTTTCAAGTGCCTGCCTTGACAATGCAATTTAAAAATGCACATTTTATCATAAACATTAGGATTTTTGATAGACTATCCATTATCTTTTATAATGTTGTACCAGCCCTAAATGACAAATATAAAACTCAAGTAAAGAAAACTTTTTGAGTTTGTGAGATTTTTTACAGGAAAAAAAGATTCCAGTTATAAGTGTTTAGGTATACTCATACTATTGTTTTGATTGAAAAAAATATTTTTTAAGTTTAACAGTGAGATTTTTTAGAATAAATTTTTAACTACAGAAATGTATTTTGGTCAAATTCATCTGACCAGACAATATGTAGGGACAGACCTTGAGTTAGGGTCTTTCCACTGTGATATCTTAAGGTGCCATGTTATTATCACCCCATTTTTTCATGTTATATTCATAGAATCATAATTACATATGTATTTACAATTGCATGATAAGGTAAAAAAGTTTCCTTAAAACAAGAGTCCTTAAACTTTTTTGAAATCCTTATAAACAATGAAATTTTCCTCTTTAGAACTGGAGATGTGGGGGGAGGTAGGGAAAATACAAGCATAGTAGTGAATTGGAACTTGAGCAAGTTTTGCCATTTGTGAGTTTCAAATTATATTTTAATTTTTTAAAGATAAAGTTACTACCTAAAAACAATTTTAGTTTTTTTTTTAAGTTTAAAGAAAAAAGTCTAAAAAGCATTTTCAGTCGTTCATATATTCCTTTAGACTAGAACAAGTCTTTGTTAACCCAGAATCTATGTACGTGCTTTTATTTTTTATGTTTTGATAATCCCTTGAATTTTATTTTATGAATTTAAAAATTCATGTATGTATGTAAGTATGTAAGTAAAAAGGGGCTAATAGGTGTCACCAGACTATCAAAGGAATCTATGATATACCAAAATTTAAGAACATTTTCTTAGAGTAATATTTAATCTTAATAAACTAAAAAAAAATTTCTATCAGGTGGAAGTCTGTATTAACTGGTATTGGAAGAAAGATGATGCAGGCAGTTTGCTCTCTGTTTTTTATTCAGAAACAAATGACAAGAAAACAATCATACAGCCTGCTATGCTCTCTACATGCTGATATTATAGTGACAAAAGATATTCATGGGAAGACTCATGCACTGCATGCTACTGATAGGTCTTCTGAATCACAAAAAAGTTTATGTTCACTATCGCTTTTTTCTTTTTTCTTTTTGCGGAGGCAATTGGGGTTAAGCAACTTCCCCAGGGTCACACAGCTAGGAAGTGTTAAGTGTCTGGGGCTAAATTTGAACTCAGGTCCTTCTGACCAGGACCAGTGCTCTATCCACTATGCCCCTCACCATAGTTCTATATTATGTTTTACTTCATTCTAATTTGAGGAAAATAATTAATAATATTATTATTCAAAAGAGATATTTGTGAAGCACCCAGACCGTTGTTGACACATATTAAGAGTTTTGCCATTATCATAAATATGCATCATTAAAGAAACTTTGCTCAGCTAATAACTTATTACAATTGTAATATAGTGCATTTTTAATAGAGGTGACTAGGTGGTATCAGAGTGGATAGAATTTCCTTAAATCAGGAAGCCCTGAGTTCAAATTCAACCTCTGACCCTTAATTCTGTATGACCCTGGACAAATCACAATTTCTATTTGCAAGTGAAGAAAATGCCAAACAATGACAGTATCTTTGTCATGGAATTTTCACAGATAATATGGTCCACAGGGTCATGAAGAGTTAGATACAACTAAATAACAACCACAGCTTAATAACTCTTGAAAGTTTCAAGCACCAAATTCAACTTCCCCACCCATTAGGTGCAAAACCACTTTCCCTGAGAAAAACATAGTTCAAGGATTTGTGAGAATCTTTAAGAAGTCATTGATTGTTTTTTTTTTTTTTTTCTTTTGATTTTGCCAGACATGGCTTTAGTCATTGGCCAAACACTTGTAAGCAAAGTGATTATATATTTCCAAGAATAACAACAAAAAATCATCTCCTTATTTTTAAGAAGTTAAAAAGTTGGGGCAGCTAGATAGGGCAGGGGATAGAGCACCAGCCCAGAAGTCAGGAGGACCTGAGTTCAAATTTGACCTCAGATACCTAATACTTCTAGCTATGTGACCCTGGGCAAGTCACTTAACCCCAATTGCCTCAGGAGAAAATGGGAGGAGGAAGAAGGAAGAAGAGGAAGGATAGATTCTCAAATGAAGGTAACAAAAAAACACATCAAAAATCACAAAAGACTCAAGTCTGACTTTTTTTTTTTTTTTTTTTTTGGTGGCGGGGAGGGGTTGGGGTTTGAGGCAATTGAGGTTGATTTTCCCAGGATGGTAAGTGAGATTGGATTTGAATTCAGGTCCTCCTGACTTCAGGGCCAGTACTCTACCCACTGTGCTACCTAGCTGCCCCTGAAGTCTGATTTCTAGCTTATGGATTTGGAATCTGAGAACTGGAGGAGTCCCCTCTCCCAGTTTTCCTCATTAACACTTGCATACCTTTAAGCAAGTCATTTCCTAGGAATCTGAGATTCCTTTTCTGTAAAATGAAATGATTAAATTTCATTATGGGAGAAGTCCCTTCCTACTTGAAAACATGAAAACATGTGAATGTGGAAAAAATATTTAAATCATTCTGGATTTTCCCAAAGTAGAAAAATGTAAAATATTAGGATGATCCTTTCTTAATGCTTTTGCTAACCAAAAATAGCAGATGATTAATTTTATGATGTCTCACAGTTGAAGAACAGAAAACAAATCTGTTAATGACCAAATCAGTGTACATGAAATTTCAAAACCAAAGCAATTAAATACTCCCAAAGTACTTTGTTCCATAACACCATTTCTTAATAGGAAAAGAAGCCTTCCGCTTTCTTTGCTTGGAAAATAATAATCACTTATTGTGGTTTAATGACCAACATGGAAAGTCAACTTAATGTCTTCCATTAATGTTGAGGGAAACCAAAGGATTGTATGTTGTTCACTAAAAGAGTTAGGAAAACTGTTTACATATTAAGATTAGCATTATTTTGAATCATTTGAAAATACAAAAAATGCAATACACATGACTTTTTGTTTCTTAGAATATTGATATATACAATTTAGTATATTCAGTCTTTTTTTCAAACAAAGGAGAAAGAGTTATGTCTCATTGAATACTCTCTCTTCCCTTTTGGGTACTTCCCCTCCAACCTTACTCAAAATGTAGAGAACACAGGGGCCTCACCTAGTGGGTTTTCAGAACATCCTAAATCTTGTGACA